>NC_137081.1:64622319-65822319 GCF_951640355.1 Cnephaeus nilssonii | reverse complement strand
TGTGGAAGAGCCACACTCAAGGGGCCAAAGAGCCACAAGTGGCTCGCGAGCCGCAGTTTGCCGACCACGGCCCTATGGGATTTTCAGGAATCCAAGCCACTCATTACGTGTGTGCTAACAGTCAAAAGAGATCTATGTTAAAATGTATAAAAGGCTTCTATAGCACCCAGATCATGACAAACAAATTGCTAATACGTATCTGATTTTCAACAAGTCACCCCAGTTCATTTCCATTTTCTCTCTCAGGCAGGGAGCTGGCTCATAACCCATGCTTTTCACAACCACAAGTTCTTCTTTATCCCTAAATAACCAAATCCTCAAGAGAGCAGCAGACAGCGGGAGAAGACAATTTATTTAGAGAACTATTATGTGAGGAAGAAAACAAGTTGCCATTTCCAATTTGAAACATAATTAGGGAGACAATAGCCTCTGACTGATGCTCTTTGTTCCCTTTAGATATTTCTGTAGGACAGTAATTGGAGTGCATTTTCCTGTTTCATTTCACATTGTCTAGAAAGGGGTTTCTCATGCTCCATGACTTCCTAGTTAGATTCAGAAGAAAACATCTTGCAGTTACTGCCCTGTGCTAAGGCCACACGTCACTGCCTTCTGGATATTGTCAGCTGCTCAAACTTTTGTTTAATTCTGCCAAACAGCGAAGTAAACAGAATTACTAGAAGGAAAAGGTGGTGGCATGGGATTGGGTGGTTACAGGCTTTCTGTCAGTTATTGGGGAGCATTGGAATTAATGCCCATTACAAAGGATTTCCAAGGAGATCCTTTAAGAGTAGAGCGAGATTGCTTTCTCCTTTTCCTATATAAGCAGAGGAAAATAATTTACTGGGAAGTAATTACTAAGAAATCTCTCTGATCCAAAGCACGGTGTGTGCATATTCAGGATAAAATTCTAAAAGATGAATACTAAAATCCCAACACACACACACACACATATATATATATATATATATATATATATATATATATATATATATATATATATATATATTGAGTAACTACTCTGACACATTGATCAAACCTCACAACACATGTATGAGGTAGTCACTATTATCCTCAATTTTTATAACTAAAATTTGAATGTAAAACTTAAGTATCCAAACCAAGTAATACAGCTATTAAGAACTGAGACTGACCCTTTTGTTCATCACCTCATTTTATTGCATTGCCATATATTTCAAACAGGCAAGTCAGTGCCCTAATCTTACTTATACAACCTGATTTTGAAGAATCAATAATACTTTGGATTCTCTGTAATGGCATCAATTTTACAAAATATAGGGTTTTTTTGAGCCGTGAATAGGATATATCTGCTCTTGGAACAGGGCTAGACATATGCCCACCAAAGGACTGGCTCAGATCTTCCTTATAAGCATTTCTAAATATTATGTAGACAAACCATCACCATGGCAATTTGCTAGCCCTCCATGCCCCATACTCTGGAATGCAATGCAAATTCATGAAAAGTTTTATGTTATGTAATCAAGTTTTATGTTTTGAAATAATCAGAAATATATTAAACCAGTTTAGTATCCTTCTTTTTCCCAAGCTGCATTAAATGTTAAGATCTAATGACCTTTGATTTCCAAGTTTTTGGACAAGTTTGGGACTTTACAACTTGATAATATATTTACTTTCATATTTAATATTGGATCTGTTATTCAGATTGTTATTATGTTAGGCTGCAGTAATAATTAACCCTCAAATCAGTTGTGTTAACTTAGTAAAAGTATTATTACCCACACCTTTTTTTCACTTTTTATTGAAATATGTTCGACATATCATTGTATGTACAACATGTTGATTTGATATAGTTATACATTAAATTATAGTATTAGCTAGCACCTCTATTACATTATACTGTTATGTCTCTTCTATGGTGGAATAATTAAGATGTAGTTTGTTAGCAAGTCTGACGTTTATAACATTGTTGTCTATAATCACTATCCTGTGCGGACTGTGTTTTTCCCCACACATTATATGCCTGTCAGAGCTTAGGTAGAGCTCTGCTACTCATCATACTCATTCTGAGATCCAGGCTCCTGGAGCAGCTGGTATTTGTAACACTGCCAGTAGCCCTGGGAGAGAGGGAGAGCATGGCAAATCTCGCACTGGCTTTTAGAGCTTACAGATAGCATGGCATCTATCATCTCTACTTACATTTCATCAAGAGAAACCAGTCACATAGCCATACCGATTTATACCAATGGGAGAAATGCAATCTCACCCCTTGTTCACATGGACCAGAAATATTTGATAAAGAGCTCTAATGATTAAAAAGCCTGCTTTTTGGTTACAAAACATGTGTGGTTCACTCTCCTTCCTGCAAGCAAATATACTCACCCTCCTCAAAGGAAACAACCCATGTGGTTATAGTTTCAAGCCCAAAGTCCAGAATCTCCAGATAATTCCTGATGTTCTCTTCATCAGGTCCAGTTATAGCTCCTTTCAGTCAGTATGAAATAAAAGAATAAGTCTACTGATCTACTTTCTAAGATATAGTGTGTCCAGAATTTTAACCCTGGAACTTGGTCTTTGAGTGAAAGCATGACTAGGCTAGGAAAGAAATGAATAGCACCTAGAGGTGGCTATGGTGACATACGGGACTTTGCGTCCTCCCTTTTTCTAGAGAAGGCAATGATGTCTTCAGTCATATGATGTATATGAATGTACGTGTCATGTTAACATTATGATTTTTTACTAGTGGTGGCAGTAGTCAGAAGTTTAATAGTGGACGAAAGAATGTCATGGGATGCTGAGATGAGATCGGGTTGGACTGTTCTGGATTAACTGATGTCAAGTCAATATCACTGTCACCTCCTTTGCTGGTCTCCTCTGCATCACAGAAGGAATAGCAATACATTCCCCGGGGACATTTTTCCTCTATGATTTCCTGTAGGGTTAGGTTCTACCACTGACAGTCAGTCACTCATGTGAGCTTTGGAAAATGAAAGGGAAGAAAACGTTATTCACTGGAGGCAGATCCATGAGCAGATGTCAGTTGTGAAGTTTGCAGGAACTTCTGCAAAGTGTCCACTGAGGTGTCTGACAGCTCATGGGGCTTCTTGGGGTTCATTCACTTCAGAGAAACTCGCTGAGATACTCATCTGCCACTTTCTGGAGGTACTTGTGTTACGCAGCAGCTCCAGCACCAACTCCTGAGAACCGCCATTGCCATTCTGCAGCTAAGTGGCCTCTTCCTGCCTTTCCCCACCCTGGGTCCCGCAATTACGCGTGCCTCCAATTCTGGCTATTATCAAAGACACATAGAGCAGCTTCTATTTTCCCAAACACTGACACCCCGAGTAATATTAAATATCATGGGGAAGACACTTCAGAAATCGCTTACATGTAGCACAGATTATATTCTGTTGCTTTTAAAGAAATAGATTTTTAAAGTTCTATATTTGAATATATTTGAGAGCACTGGCAAAGAGTATAATGATAGTGAAATTGCAAACATACTACATTTTGTTCATATTGTTATTCGTGTTTCAAGTTTCAGTTACCAATAGTTTTATGCTGACAAAAATATTTTTTTTAAAAATCATCCTAAAATGTATCATTGAATCTCTAAGTATAAACACACAGAAATAAATGAATAGTTTTTATTGATTTTCATTTCAATTCACTTGAAACTCTGGCAGAAATAACATATGTTTTAAATAATAATTATTTAAATGCTGTTATTTTTGGTTTCAAACCAAAATAAGTAAAATCTGCAAGGAATGGCATAAAATTCCACCTATAAGCAGAAGGACTCATAGATAAGGGACATGTAGAATTTCAAATTATCCACTATCTTTCACGAATGACAAGTCTGAAAATCTAACAAGTAGCTCCCACCTCTCACAAGCTATCAGGTCCCTATTTAGTTTCTTATTTGTCTCTGTCAGGCTGATCCATGGGTCTAGTCCTCAAGTCATCAAGATGAGACTTGGCATTGATCACTGAAATTTATGATACTTTGAAAGATCATACCTGATTAATGGCACAGCCACACTTTATGTATTTTCATATCCACACTCATTCACAGTCAGTGCTGGTAGCATGCTGAAATTGTAGGAAGACTCTTAGATGAATTGGAGATTGGCATAAATCCTGGGGTCTCTGTCCCTTTATGATTAAAAAGCTGCCACATTTCTTCAAGGGGCACCTAAGGTTTAAGCACATTTTGTCCAAGAAATGGCTTACATTTCAGCCTAATTCCACAGGCTAAAAGTGAACTTTTTCAATGTTTTAAAATCATTAGACTCCTAAAAGTTTTAAAACACTGACACCGTTTTATAGACTGTCATTCACCAATCCCCACTTTGTTCTTTCTCCTCCTCTTTGATCTCTATATTAATAGACTTAGCATCCTTGAGCCACACTTTCCTCATGTGAAAAATAGGGTAATAAGAGTACATCTTTCAGAGGGTTGTTATGGGAGTAAATGAAATAGTCATGTAAGCTGCATAGGCCAGTGCTGGGCATCTAGTACCTATCAATAAATGTCACATCTTAATATCCTCAACCAAATAGTATCCTACAGTATAAACACCAAACAAATATTAAATGAAATAATTCAAGTATAGCCATCAAAGTTCATAAAAATTGTCTCTAACTTTCCCTATCTCAATTTCAGAATTTTTAAAAATAGGTTCTGGCTTAAGAATCTGTCTTATTTCATGGCTTTTTTTTTTCTCTTTTCCTTGCATGAGCAACTCTGGAGTTGAGTGATCACATGCACAATTCTCCTAGGTGGTCTTCCGTGCCCTTCCCCAACCTAAATGTGGACTAAGCTTTGCTCAGTCTGCAACATCTAGGGAGGTCACAATCCAGGGTGGGATGGCCCCGGGCAAATGAATACAAAACAAACATCTAAAGAGGAACCAAGTAAAAATCTATTAAATGAATGTGAACAAATTTCTTGGAAGTGATGTCCACATTCCTTGAAATTCTTTTTTATCGATACAGGTTCCCTGATTTATGTGTGTCTAGTTAAAGTTTTCATCATTTCCCACGGTAGCAGGTAGACCTCCCAGGTATATCGCATGTGGGAAATGTGTGGTCCGTGCTCACCTGCCCTCTCCGCTACATTCCACAGAGTATGAGCTCACCCTACACAGCTGTCAGGAGCTTTTGAAGTTCTTTTCATGTACCCTGCCATGCTATTAAACCCTTTTTCATGTTATTTTCCTTCCATAAACTATATTGTTTTGCCTGTATAACTGCTAAAAATACAAAGGAATGCCTTTAGCAATTTCAAAGATCCTGTTTTTTATCATAGAGAAAAAAACTTCTTCAGGTCCTTTTCAAGTTTATAAATTTAAAAATGGGGATGGGAATGTGCACCTGCTACGGTGTATAACCCTTGCACCTGGAATATTTGTTTTAAGGGATCCTTTTCTTGTTCATTCAGAGGTTCAGGTTTTTCCACAAATACTTTCTGAGTCTTGTCAACTGGCTTGTTTTTGATGATAGACTAAAACATGTTACCAAACCCTGTGGATAAAATATCTTATAGTAATTGAAGGTGGCATTTACATGGACAATACAAGCAGCTAAAAACAAAAAATTTCTGATTCATGACTTATCTTGATCATCTTGACAAAAGGCTAAAAAAAATGCAATAACTGGAGATTGGATATGACATACCAGGTTTTCTAGACCTGAGTGTTAGGACAGGGTTAGAACCCCACCCTTCTTAAACGTATATGTGTTTTAAGTGAATAGTATTTTTCTGTGACTCATGAAAACAAAGCAGAAGGGCTGCATAAGAAATTTTGTTCTCTTTTGTCAATGACTGCAGGTCCCATCCCTAAAAACAGCCTGCCAAGTCAACCCTGTTTAGTAGATAGTTTATACCTGGAACTTTTCCAACCAGAGTCAGCACATGGTAGACAGGAAAACAAAACAAAAACTATAAATTTAGTGTCTGGACAGACTTGGGTTCTGATTCTAGATATTAACTGTGTTATGCATTATAGTTATAAGTCTCATTTCCTTCAGCCTAAAAATAAAAAAATAATGTTCACTACCTGGCAGGGTTAGGGTTCTTAGGACATTAACCCTCAGTTAATGTTATTTTCCTTCTATCTATCAGTCTTGTCTAGCTCCTCTCCTTCGCTGGTAGCCCTTCACATGCTGGCTTGTCTGTTATTCTGCCCCCTGACGTCATCATTCAGGTGTTATAACTCTGGCAATTTTATTTGCATTTTCAGAGAAGAAAAATGGGTGTGTATAGAAGTATATTAGTATGTACTCAGGAAAACAAATGCCACTCTAGGTTTTTCAAACAGAGGGGTTTTAAATTTGGGAATTGTTTATACAAGTGATGGAAAAACAGAAAGAGCTGAAATCCAGACTCAGCAAGAGTAGAAAACACCCTTCTTCCCCACCCAGGGTTGGGGTCAACAAGAAGAAGAACCAGAATGCCAGGCCATTCTATGGGAATTAACTCAGGGACATGTTCAGAAGGAACTGAAGCTGGCAATGGGGGCAGGGAGGGGGGAACATCTGTAATAATGTCAACAATACAAATAAAATAGAATTTTTTTTTTTTAAAAAAAAGATGGAACTGAAGCCACTAGAACATGTAGCTATTGATGCAGGTATACTGCTGAAGTTAAGACAGGAGAGATACAGTTACATTCCTGAGGTCAAATGACCAGTAAACAGAAGATTCAAGATTGGAATCCAGATCCTTCTAATTCCTTTATTATGGAATGAATAAAATATTATAATGGAATGAAAAAGGCTTGTAAGTGATAAATCACAATAGATAATTATGGCATTATGAACCCTCCTTCAAAAAATAGGCCACAAAAAAAAAAAATCCTTGGCTCTAGAACCTAACACTGTTTCCTCAAGTGATTTCATCTATTCTAATAGCTTTGGGTCAAAAGCAGACCTTCAGTAAAAGTTTCTGGATAAAAGTGAGTCCGATGAGTTTTTGCCAAAGTTTTCTTTATGGTATCATTTCAGCCAATAGATTTAAGCAGGAACTTTCATTTCCACACAAAAAATCAGAAGACTAGTGGGAATATATAGTGATATAGTACTTTGAGTGATATTTTTCTGTTTGCTTTTTAGTCTTATTTCATGGTTTAATTACATTTTTTAAAAAATATATATATAAAGCAGAAGTGTTTG
Organism: Cnephaeus nilssonii; assembly: GCF_951640355.1. NCBI lineage: Eukaryota > Metazoa > Chordata > Mammalia > Chiroptera > Vespertilionidae > Cnephaeus > Cnephaeus nilssonii. Next base: position 65,815,167 of record NC_137081.1, on the reverse strand, counting down.
AAGCAATGGATAAGACTGGACTTCTGAAATGTGGTTCATGACCACCTTAATTCCTAAATCCTGGTGTAATATATACAGGGATTTGCCTTGAAAGATAGTCAACCTAGTGTGTATTACTCATCCATTTCAAATGGCAGTGAAAGTAGCAAATGTATTCAATGAGTGGTCTTTATTCCCCCAGAGTAGGAAATACATAATGGATGGGAAAATAAAAAACTCACTTTGCAATACTCACAACAGCCCAGTACAAGAAACTTTTCCAAGTATTGGTTGAAACTGCTGATCAAACTAAGCCAAACTACAGTTGAACTTCTGCCAGCTACAAAGGGCTGTGCTTGAACTCCATTTCACAGTTTTTGGGTTTCATAGCCTTTAGGCAAGCACAATTCATACCCTTTACTATGCTTGAAAAGGTTCATTTTAGGAACTGTTTCTCAAGCAAAGAAGCTAGCACACATTTTCCTAAAATATTACTATGTTTAATTAAAAAAGGTCCTCTAATTTAAAGTTCTATGTGGTATACTATTGAGGTTTACCTACAGAAATTACAAAATATTAGTCTCCATATACAGGCTTTGAAACCCAGTAAATGTTAACATTTTCCGGGATTTTAAGTTTCATCAGCTTCTCATATTTTCCCAACTAACCTATGAATAAAAAAGGATATTTTGTTCTAAATGCTTTGCAAATAATAAAAGCAACTGGATTTTGTGTGGAAGGCTGAATTCAGTTCTACAACAATATTTGGCTGATGAATTTTGTTTCATTTCAGCCCACATTTTAAAACACTGGTTGTTCACGTCAGGAAAAATACAACCTCTCAATTTTTTAAATGAGAAGACCAAAGTCTAAAGCTATTATCTTTGTCAGTTGCTAAAATTTAAATAACTGAGTGGATTAAATAATATTTAATGGAAAATTATATTTTAAGTATTGTTTTTAAAATACTGCATATATCATAAAGCTAGAATAAATCACCTAAAAAATGAGAAGCAATGGGGAGGGAGAGAGACCGCATTACTAGACAAACTATTTTAATCCTTTAAACTTTATATTGATTATTTACTTCCAAAATTAGAAAATGTAACTCTGAATCTACAGAGTTCTCTATATTTGACAGTGACTGAGGAATTCTTTTCTTGAAGAACGTTCTTTGATAACGGATAATAATGCATAGTTTTTTCAACTCCTGCAACTCCATCATCAATAATGCATCATCACAATGTCACCTTGCCTGTCAGGCTCAAGGAAGGAGGGATGAACATGGGTATTTAATTGCTCCCTCTCTTGCTAGAATTGGCAGCTTTTATTAAGAGTTAAGACACATGGGCACAATGAGCCAGGGGAGGTGTCTTAGTTTAGCTTCAGCATAAATGCTGTACCTGAAAAAAAAAAAAAAAACCCAAAAACAACAACTTTGATCCTCAAATCTGCCAAGCTGACATCTTGCATGATCATAATGTTGCCTAAAAAATTAAAAACAAAAACAAAACCCTCCCATCTGGGATTATAGTCATATAATTTCCATATATCGCTGGCTTCAAAAGACTGAATCTTTTACCATGCCATTTCAATCATTTTATTTTTTTATTTTTATTTTTTTTCAATTTTTTTATTAAGGTATTATATGTGTACATATCTTACCATTGCCCTCCCCACACCCCACTCCCATATATGCCCCCACCCCCCAGAGTTTTGCATCCATTGGTTATGCTTATATGCATACATACAAGTCCTTTGATTGATCTCTTATCTCCCCCACCTCTCCCTAACCTTCCCCTTGTAATTTGACAGTCTGTTTGATGCTTTACTGTCTCTGTATCTATCTTTTTGTTCAAGTTTATAATGTTCTTTAAAAATAAAAAGAGAATGGAGCCCTGGGATGGTTGCCGCACACAGAAGCTCAGCTGGACAATGACAGTACTTGTGAATTTTAACTACCAAGTATTCATGCTTTGCAAAGCTACAAACTTTTCATTTAGGACATAAGGAAAAGAAAGTGCTCCCAGTGAGAGGTGTCTGAACATGTTATTTAGCTGGTGAAAGCCTGTTGAGTATCACATAGCAGTTTTCACACAGATTTTGTTTAAGAATTTATTTGAAGTACAAAACTCTTATCCCTAATATTTTTTAAAATTTAATTAAATTTACTGGAGTGACATTGGTTAATCAACTTATATAGGTTTCAAGTATATAATTCTAGAATACATCACCGGTATATTGCCTCATGTGTTTATCACCCAAAGTCATAAATATCTATATTTGCTCACTGGGTTAAAAAGGATGTACTGTATAGTTTTGAGGAGGGAAAACAAAAAAGGAAAGAAAAGAAAATTGATCATCACATCCCCAAATCTCAGAGTCCATGATAGAAATAGTCATTTCTTCACATTTATATGATTATATGATCAAATATAAAAATACTATTAATCAATATGTAACCATAATCATTTCATGACTGATCTCTTCCTGCCAATCCTCTACATAAAATGGTTCACATAACAAGAAGAGGAGATGTGGGATGGAAATGAGAAGGGGGAAATAACACTAAAAAGATCCCAGGGTCTGAAGGTCATGGTTCCAGACATAGGTTGACTATTCATTAGCTTTTGGTCTTAGATAAAACACTTAATATCCTAAAACTATTTGCTCACATATAAAATAAGGCTCATCAATATAGCCTTAATCTAATATACTGAGCAAGTGCTACAAAAAAATGTGACACAAATATTTTCCAAGAACCAGCAAAAGTTGAAGTGGTTGAAAGTGCTCTAGAGCAAGCATGTCAAACTTGTGGCCTGCTGGCCACATGCGGCCCACAACAAATATTTTTGTGGCCCAGCCAATATAACAGTATATAAGAAACATTTTAATAAAAATTTCATAACTTAATTTTTTCAATATCTTGTTTTATATAATCCTATATAATAAAATCCTAATATGCAAATCGACCAAACAATAGAACGACCGGTCGCTATAATGTGCACTGACTATCACGGGGCAGACGCTCAACACAGGTTGAGGGCAGCTCCTGCATTGAGCGTCTGCTGCCACAAGAGGAGGCGACCTGCAGTGGTGGTGGTGGTGGTGGGGGGGGGGGGGGGCGGGGCTGGCCAGTGGGCGGTGCCATGCCACCAGCCAAGGCAGGTGCCAGTGGGGGTTCCCTGATCGCCCCACCCACTGGTTGCCCCACAAGTGGCCTTGACCGCGTTTCTCTACACTGATACTAGCAGCGAATATTTTAGCAGCCAGTTGCCACATCATTAGTCTTGGACTGACTTGTTTGGTGTGCAAAACAGGAAATATTTTGTTTTCAGAGAATAAGAAAAATAGGTTTATTTACATTACACTTATTAATTTGTGCAGTTATTCAGTGTCTGATAAGTTAATGTTCAAGAAAAAATATTAATTTTTATTAAAATGTTCTATTATTTTATACTAATGATTTATCATTTATTTCAGCACTTTGTATTCAGCATGTCTCTATCAAAATAAACCTACCTTTCCATACAAGTTTAAGCTTCTGTTTTTTTGCAGCCCACATAAACTTAAACCTTGTTTATTTGGCTCCTGTTAGCCTTTGAGTTTGACATGCTTGCTCTAGAGCTAATACACGTGCCTAAGTATTAACTATGCTCCTGTTGATTTCTCACAGCATAAGTTGGTCACTTAGAACTCTATGCATCAGTACATTGGTATAATAACAATATCAACATCATAGGGTTGTTTTCTAATTAAAATGCACATAAAAGAACATAGCATGGTGACTAAGTAATAGGAAGAGTTCAATAAATCTTAGCAGCTATTTTAGTAATAACAATGGTAGGGAAAGGCATGGTAGTTGCTGCAGTAGTTCTCCAAAGTCAGTCACATTAAGGAGAGAAAATGCCCTCAAGGTTAACAAAACTTAGCCAGAATCTGATCGAAAATGCGGACATAATTCACAAAGGCAGATGTCAACCCAAAGCAAGATTATTTAGCAACTAGAGGCCCGGTGCATGAAAATTCATGCACTGGAGGGGGCTCCCTCAGCCCAGCCTACTGGCCTCTCACAGTCCAGAAGCCCTCAGGGGCAGGAGGGCGCCCCCATCACACCTCTGCTGCTGCCACTGCCAGCAGCACAAGCCTCGGCCAGCACCTGGTCACCTGAGCCTCGGGCGGCCCTGGGAGTCTGGGCAGCCCACATCCGAGGATTGCCTGCACCTCAGGCTGGCCCTGGGGGGCTAAGGGGACTGGGAGACTGGGGGACTCCAGAAGCAGGCACGCAGAGTGGCTGGAACCACCTGGGGGTGGGCCCAGCCGTGCTGCACGCCTGCCGCCCTGGCGGGGCTGAGGGGACTAGGCACTGCCATCTGTGGCTGTGTGTGCAGCCATCTTTGTGAGGGCGTGACATTCAATTAGCATATTCCCTCTTTATTAGATAGGATAGAAGCATAGGTACAGAAGAGCCACTGAGGAAGCACAGGTACTGAACAGGTACTAGTAAGCATGATCAAAATGAGAGAGAGGATGTCAGATGCTTGTGAGTTTAGGATCATTAGACAGGTACATTCCTATTAAAGAAATTGACATATCAAGTTATGAGGTACTGATAATATTAAAACAAAATTATTAAATAATACATTGTCTTGTTGTGATTCAAAAATTGTCTGGCCAGCATGGCTCAGTGGTTTAGCATTGACCTATGAGCCAGGAGGTCACGGTTCAATTCCCAGTCATGGCACATGCCCGGGTTGTGGTCTCAACTTCCATGCAGGAGGCAGCCGATCAATGTCTCTCTCATTATTGATGTTTCTGTCTCTCTCTCCCTCTCCCTTCCTCTCTGAGCTAAATAAAAATATATTTTTTTAAAAGTAGCCAACTATCTGATAATTTTTCTTTTTATATATTTATCTATATAGAGAAAATGTAATGGTCAGGCTAATGAATGAGAATTCATTCATTCTGCCTAACACATTACTCACTATGAATCAACAATCTAACATTCTGGATTTCTAACTCAGTCTCTGTGAGCTATGATAGGAAAAAGACAGCACCTTAGTTTGATCAAGACATTAACATCAAAAAGTAGAACTAGTTTATGCCCCATAAAACCAGGCTCTGGCCTATAATAAATTCATTTAAATGCTGCTTTAAAAATATTCTTAGCATTTAACCTCTTTTTTTGACACCAAACCCCTTTAAATGTGATTCTTTTGATTTTCTAATATAATTGAAACATTATGCAATCTATTAGCCTATTAGCAAATCATAAATGTAAATATATAGGAAGTCTGTTTTCTACATTAAAAATCAATGTATTATTCAATACTAAGTGCTAATGATAAAATAGCAAATTTTTAATGTCTGACAATTATGGTGGAAGTCTAAAAAGAACAGAAATACTTTGGAAAAATTATTTTTCATATATGGTAAGAAGCTTATTAATAATGGTAAAGTTAGCATAAACTCAGAGTCTATGAAAATCTATAATTATGCAAAAAATTAAAATAAAACATGCAAATAAAATTTGACTGAATTTAAGTCTCACAACATGGTGAATGCAAATATAGACTCATTCCAAACACTTTAAAATACTAAATAAAATATAAAAATTAAACAAACAAACAAAAACAATCAAGATTTGGAAGCAGCCCAAGTGTTCACCAGTAGATGAACAGATAAAAAACCTGTGGTACATTTACACAATGGAATACTACTTGGTCATAAAATAGAACATCTTACATTTTGCAACATCATGGATAGACCTGAAGAGTATTATGCTAAGTGAAATAAGCCAGTCAGAAAAAACAAGTACCGAATGGTTTCACTCATACAAGGAGTCTAATGAACAAAATAAACTCACAAACAAAATAAAAACAGTCTCATAGATTAAAAAAAAACACCAAACAGACAGACAGCCTGTCAGAGAGGAGGGGGATTGCTTGGCTCTGTGAAAAAGGTAAAGAGATTAAGTAACACAAAAACAAAACAAGTCATAGACATAGACAACAGCATGGTGATTACCGGAAAAGGAGGGTAGGGAGAGATAGAAGAGAGTGTTGGGGGGATAAATGGTGATGGAATGAGACTTGACTTGGGGTGGTGCACATATAATATAATATACAGATGATCTAATATAGAATTGTATACCTGAAACCTACATAATTGTATAAACCCATGTCATCCCAATAAATTCAATAAAAAAGAATATATAAACTAAAAACTAAATAAGACTATATTATCTAGGAAACAAAAGAGAAAGATGAAGTAGAACATACAAATCAAGACTCACTGAGGCTTAAATGAGAGGATCCTACTTATGCTGCATAAAAGATTCAACAGAAGAGAATAAAGTTAATTGGAAATAGGCAAATTTCAAATAAATAATGGCTGAAAAATTTTCAGAACAGGTGAAAGACATGAACCTTATATAAGCATAAACCTTAAATAAATGAATTTTCTTTCCAATTAATAAATATAAATCCAGACCTAAGTACATTATAATGAAAATAATTTTTAAAAACATTTACAAATTTTAAAGATCAAGTTTAAAAGAAACTTATTACTTACAAAAGAACTAAGACTTTATAACAGTTTATATCTTAGCAAAAATGTAAGAGACAAATGGCATAATATCTTCAAAGGTCTGAGAAAAAAATAACATCTACCCAAAGTTCAAGATTTCCAATGAAACAATTTCAAATATTAACGCAAAATACATAATGGCAGTTAAGACAGAAAATTTGATCATTTTAGATTCTGATTGAAAAGTTAATTAATGACTGCTCTCCAATAAAAAATAAATTAAATCTTGAAGATAGAATGATAAGCAAAGAAATTGCTTATAATATTCTACATAAATTATTTAGAATTTTTGATAGATTTAGACTTTACAATAAAAAGTCACAATTACTGATTTAGTAGGCAGTTAGCACAATTAGAATAAAAAAATCCAGGCTACTTGAGAGTGATTGGATTAAAATTTCCAGGGTCTTTTGAATTATTTAGAGGCAGTGAAGATAAACTGATTAAATTTAGACATGATTGAGACAACTGGTCACATTAAAAATTTAAGGCTAATCACTAAAATAATGAAAATTGAATGATAATTTCCAAAAAAATAGAATATGGGAAGGGAAAAATAAATTATTAAAAATCTAGTGGAAGATAAAACGGTGGAGAAAGCAAGTAAGAAAAATATATGGTGAAAAGAAATCAGAAAATATTATAGAAATAAGGCCAAATATAACAGCAATCACAACAAATTATTATCATATCCAACCAAAGATTGAAATGCAGATTCTCATGTTAACGAAAAAAAACCATTGAAACCTGTAAAGAATTTTAGTGAGTTTATTTGAGCCAAACTGTCGACATATGCCGGGAAGCAGAACCTCAACGAATTGAGATTATGCTCCGAAGAATGGTGGGTTACATCTGTATTTAAGCATTGCCATCAAAGGAGGGACATAGGTGGGCTACATGAAATTCATTGGATAAAGTCAAATGGTGGGAAACCCCTGGGATTGGACAAAAAGTAAAATGATGGACACATACTTAGGTGGGTACAGGAACAATTAACAGGATAATGAAGGAATTTGAGGCATCTGTCCTGGCGCCTACCACATTTGGTTGTGCCCCAGGGGCTCCAGCAAAAGAAGGAAGTTACAAGTTACCCAGACATCTCACAGATATGTTATCTTAGAGGCGAAAAGGCAAATGGGCTCAGGAAAGAAGATCTAAGTTGATCTTTGTCAGGGAAGGTATCAGCTTAGGAATGACTGCCCACTATAACCTGTTTGTAGTTAAATATTTAATTTTCAAACCATCCTTTGTGGTTATTCCAGGTCTCTGAGTTTGCAAGACTGCCACGCAGGCCTCCCCTGAGCTTGTCAGGTTAGCATGTGGCTCCTTTCGTCCACACTCAGATGGAAAACAGTAACTATAGAAATTCAGTTATAATCTGGTTATAAAATTAGTCACAATAGTCTAGGCCAGTGGGCAAACTCATTAGTCAACAGAGCCAAATATCAACAGTACAACAATTGAAATTTCTTTTGAGAGCCAAATTTTTTAAACTTAAACTTTTTCTAACGCCACTTCTTCAAAATAGACTCGCCCAGGCCGTGGTATTTTGTGGAAGAGCCACACTCAAGGGGCCAAAGAGCCGCAAGTGGCTCGCGAGCCGCAGTTTGCCGACCACTGGTCTAGGCTATGCAGTGATAAATTAACTCCACTATTTCAGTGGCTTAAAGAAGCAAAGAGTCATCTCTCATGAACCTGAAATATATTGGCTAGATATCCTCTATTTATGAAACACGATCACCACACCTCTTGCTCACTGGCCAGGTCTAGTCACAATTGAAATAAGACTGGGAAAAAGAGAGCTGACATACATAAAATGGTAAGCACTGTATTTTTTACACACATTTAAATGCAACTCCAAAATATTGAAAATAAAGGGACAGAACAAGATACAACTGGAAATTAAATGGAAAGAAAGCCTGTGTAGTCATTTAATAACTGAAATTGACTTTAAGTTAGAAGAAATTACTATTAGAAAAGTAAATTACTAGGAAGATATAATAATTCTTAAATTGTATGCACTTAACAAGACAGTCTTAAAATATATTTAAAAATTGGAGAAATATAAGGAAAAGCTAACATAAGATGAAATGCATGTATCAGAAATCTATTAATAATTATATACACTTGAAATATACTTAGAATTATGTATTGCACATACAATAAAATATTTTAATTGAAAGACAAAAGAATACAAAGCATACAAATGGCAATAAAAATGTGATGTAATAGATATTGCATTTATGTACATGAGACCACATTTATAGAATGTACACTTTTTCCAAACACATACAAAATGTATAAAAATTGACTATGTACTATCTATGAAATAAGTTTAGACAAACCCAAATCCATAATCAGACTAATCCTCTTGCCAAAATGCAATGGAATTAGAAGTAAAATATCTATGAGGCACCAATACATTTGAAAATTTAAATTACATTTGTAAATATTTCTTTAGTCAAGAATGAATCACAGTGGAAATAGTAAAATATTTAGAACTGCAAAATAAATGACAATGTATCAAAACTTATGAAATATAATACAGAATTTAAAGTTTAAAAAAATTTTGATGAGCTAAAAATTGAATTAAAAAAATTGACACACAAAAAATGAAGACAGAATGCCGAAAGAGAATAGAAGGGAGGATGTTATGATAAAAGCAGTAAATCAAGGGATAGTAAAGAATTAGTAGAAGAGTCAGTGAAACCAGAAAAAGTCTTTTAAAAATACAAATTAAAGATTGATTTAGAAACATTACTGGCTAAGAAACAAAGCAAAGAGACAAAAATGATTAGAGATTATAAAAATGAATACACAAATAAGTGTGAAAATACCACGAAGAACTTCACTAAAATGTACATACATTGCATATTCTTTCAGAAAAATATAAATCATATAAATTCAGTCATATTGATACAGAATGACTGAAAAGATGTATAACTATGGGGAAAGTAAAATTTCTAGTAAAACATCTTGTAGAAAAGCACCCTTAATTAATAAATAATACTTTCTTACGCAAATTGTTATACACATTATGGGGAAAAAAGTAAAGGTATTCCCCACTTATTTTACAATACTAGCAAATCCTTGATATAAAACTGGGCAATGACAGAATAAGAAAGGAAACATGGGCTAATTAAACTTATAAGCACATATGCAAAAATCCTAATTAAATGATTGATGAATCAATTTACGAAACAGCTTTTATGATGAGAAAGGTTTAGTCAGTAATTAAAGGATGTTTTAATTTTAGAATATCTGTTAATATTATCTTCTACTTTAAGCTATCATATGATCATATAATTATCTCAATAGAGAAAAAGCATTTAGTAAAATTTGACTTTTACTTTTGATTCAAAATTGATAGCAAGCTAATAATACTAGGGAATTTCCTTAGGTGTTTTGACCCAATATTATAGTAAATAACATACTCAATGGTAAAAGTTTAGATTTATTCCTTTTAATCAGTAATAAAGCAAGGATGCTTATAACCACCTCTGTTAAACAATGTATTGATTATATTAAAGAACCAATTTCAACCAAAGAAGGTTGAGAAATTTAAAAAATAGAAACAGTAAAGGGAAATTTCCATTAACAGATAATATTGTTACTGTTGTAATAATCTGGTCATTATTTAACAAAAAGAGTAAAAAGGTAGCCCAAATAGTATAGGCATGCCATTTGTTCAACTTTGCCAGAAGCTGCAATTCACACTCGAAGTCTGTTCCCCTCTCATTGATGAAGGAAGGGACTGGACAAAGGCAGTTTAGACACTAACCCAGTGAGGTATGAGTGACATGGGAAGCTAGTTGACTGTCAATCACACCTGGAAACAGGTAAATGGCCAGGATGGGTGTGGCCACTGCAAGCACATCAAACCTAAATATTTAAACTTCTAAACAAATAAGTGAGCCCTTGGCTCCCTCTCTGGCTCTCTCTCATGGGACTCCAGCTGCATGGGGGCTGCACTCCCTTGCACCTGCATGGACTGATGGACTTTAGTCTGGCCTGAATGCCAAACTTCACCCGGCTACAACATGGAGCAGAAACTCTGGACGCTGGCCCTCATTCTGGCTCTCTTGAATTCTCAACTGCCCCACTTCCAGAACTGGCATGGGAGAAATGGGACATTGTAAGCCAAGAAATGTAACTCCATGCCAGTAAAGCCTTCTTCCACATTCCATCTTCCCATGGGGCTTCTAAAAGTGCTTCCTTTAGTGGTACCCCAAGAACCTAGCTCCCCAAAAACAACAGGGGAGTTTCATCCCCCAGCAACAACATGAAGGTGCATTTAGAAAATTCAAGGGACTCTCAAAACAAAATTTAGATATAATGAGAGAATTCAGTAAGTTTTCTAGATAACAATAAGTATACACATGAAAATTATTTTATTCACCAAAAAATGTATTATTAAAAGAAATTCTGTTCATTAAAATAATAAAAATATATAAAGTATCTAATAAAGATTAACCAAAGTAATGTGTAAAGAAAAAAACTTTTTATTAATAGACAAAGTAAAGATTTAGATAAATGTAGAGAGATACCCTCATCATGAATGGGAAGATTCAGTATTGGGAAAATGGTAATTCTCCCTAAATGAATCTATATTTATTAAATACCAATTGATTTTCCAGAAACTTTTGAAGAACCTGAGAAGCTAATTCTAAAATTAATGTGAAGAAAAAGGGTAAGTAGAATCCAAGATGAGTTTAAAGAAGAAGAGGAAAACATATACTGTAAAATATTAAGCATTTTTATACAGGTAATATAAAATGTATCTGTATATATATTTACATTTGTAGTATATAGTTTATGTAATGATGTCACATATGTGTAAATTACATAATATATAATCTACTTATATATTAACTATGTATCAAATATTTTTATATAATGCACTAGAGGCCCAGTGCATGAAATTCGTGCACAGAGGGGGGAGTCCCCTCAGCCCAGCCTGCACCCTCTCCAATCCGGGACCCCTCGGGGGATGTCCGACTGTCATCCCCCGGGGATCGGGCCTAAACTAGCAGTTGGTCATCCCTCTCACAATCCTGGACCGCTGGCTCCTAATCGCTCACCTGCCAGCCTGCCTGGTCACCCCTAACTGCCCCCCCCTGCCAGCCTAATCGCCCCTCACTGCCTCTGCGTGCTGGCCGGATCACCCCTAACTGTCCCCTGCTGCTGGCCAGGTCACCCCCAATTGCCCTCTCCCTGCTGGCCTGGTTGCTCCTAACTGCCCCCCAGACCAGTTTGGTCACCCCTTACTGCCCCCCTGCCGGCCTAGTTTCCCCCAACTGCCCCCCCGCCAGCCTGCTTGCCCCCAACTGCCCTCCCTGCCGGCCTGCTCGCTCCCAACTGCCCCACCCTGCCAGCCTGCTCACCCCAAACTGCCCCCTCTGCCAGCCTGCTTGCCCCCAACTGCCCCCCACTGGCATGTTCGCCCCCAACTGCCACCCCCCACTGGCCTGCTCACCCCCAACTACCAACCCCCACCAGTCAGCTCACCCCCACCTGCCCCCCCGCGCCGGCCTGCTCACCCCCATCTCCCCCCCTGCCATTCTGCTTGCCCCCAACTGCCCCCCCCTGCTGGCCTGCTCGCCCCCAACTGCCCTCCCCTGCCGGCCTGATCGCCCCTAACCGCCTCTGCCTTGGCCCCACCACCATGGCTTTGTCCGGAAGGATGTCCAGAAGGTCTCCTGGAAGGTCTCCTGGTCTAATTAGCATATTACCCTTTTATTAGTATAGATATTAAAATATAAGCTTTATTGAAGAACAGCATAAAATTTTGACACTAACAGTTATTTTAGCATTTTGTTTTTGATTAACTGGAAGAGAAATGTGTAAAATTGGTAAAACTTACATGAGGATTATTTAGAGATTATATATTCTTTTTTCTTTTATTTTTACAGTTGTTAAAATAATTTGGATTTAAATTTATAGTGTGTTTACATGAGTGCCTGTTTTCTAAAGACAGTACCTAAAAACTGAAAAGATGAAAAAGCATCTAACTACCTTCAGAGAAGCATTGGGGAGGGTGCTAAGCATTTAGATACTATTGTATTTTCATAATAAATAAGAAAATAATATCGACTAAAATCAGTCTATAGCGACATTGTTTAGTTTTTTTCTTTAATACTTTATTTTTATGAATGAAGACCAGCCTTAATTATCTACTGCTGGTTGACAGCCCTCCATTAGCCTTCTCTCGAGATTACCCTGGCCTAGAGAAAACTGTCTTACCCAAGTCATGCACTCTTCATGCGGTCAGGCATCATCTAATGACTTGTCCACGTGAGAGCATAAAGGCCCACTCCCCTGGCTCCCATTGAGGACAACTCTGAAGGGCCCAGCTTCTTAATCTCCACTACAGCTCTCCATCTGCCAGTCCTGTTTCCTCACCTTCCCTGCCACAACTTATTGACCTTTTGGGCACTCCCTAATAAACTTCCTGCATGCCAGTCTTTTAGGGTCTGCTTCCCATGGGGCTCAACCTGCAATAGCCACCTCAAAATTAGCAACATTAACACACACACACACACACACACACACACACACACACACACACACACACAACTTGTGAATGAAAACCTTTTAGCAACATAAAATGCCTTTTAGGAAAAAAACTTAATGCTTACCTTGAAAAAAATCTGAATTAATAAAAGGGCCAGTTTAATATACACAGGTGGGAAGAGAGCTAAACCATGGTTGCTAATTGTGACCAGATGATGTGTACATTAGTCTTTTTCCTAACCTACTGTTATGTGTATTTAAATATACTCATTAATAGAGTTTGGCAAGATTAAAAGGTTATTAAAAATACAATTGGCATAGGGAACAGAAAGATAAATGTAAACACATTAAACAAGACCACACTGCCATATTAATGTAAAAAGAATCCATTAATTAAAATAACTTTATTGAGAATTATAATTGGTTAATTAATTTTCTATAGTATAGAATATATGCCTATTCTCTGTATTCTTCTGTTTTGTTTATCCATGTTAGTTAAAATGCATAAGGTCCTTGTGAAAGAGTAGTAAAAAATACACTTTGAAATTATTCTGAAACATGTTTAATCTATCCCTTGCTCAAATATGACTAAATCATCTTTTTTTATCCCCACCAAGGATATGTGTTTTTTAAATAGATTTTAGAGAGAGAGGATGGGAGGGGAGGAGAGAGAGTGATGAGAGAGAGAGAGAGAGAGAGAGAGAGAGAGAGAGAGAGAGAGAGAGAAAAGAGAGAGAGAGAAACATCAACCTTTTGGTGTAAGGAACAATGCTCCACCCAACTGAGCCACCCAGCCAGGGTTAATTTAAACCTTCAGATGAAGGTAAAAGAACCTATAAAGGTCTTTAATGCCATTGTTCCTCGTATGACATCTAATTTCACATTCATTTCCTAAAATGCACATGCATAAATTGATAGCATCAATGGCTTAATTTCTCTCTATGGGATTCTTCCTAGAATTTTAGAAGATAAATGGGAATAACCTGAGAAATTTTCTGTATCTGCTTTAGCCTGGTTGGGTTTGGGGGACCAGGAACTAGCAGGAGTGAGAAGTACGGTGGTGAGGGAGGTGGGAGTATTCTATAGAACAGCACTTTCAATCTTTTTCATCTCATAGCGATATAAACTTAATTACTAAAATTCTCTGACACACCAAAACTATGCTATATATTTTCCCATTATGAATCATTCACACTGGACAGCTAATGTGTTGGCTGCTGTCATTATTTTATTTGACAATCTAAGGAAAAAGAGGTCAGTGCCCTTGACTAACTAGTCAGGAATTGCGTTTTACAAATTCTTGCAGCACACAGGTTGAAAACTGCTGCTGCAGAGGCCTGGAGCAGTAATAAAAAAACGGCCTGGGAATGGTTGAGTGCCACTGACCAGAAGCACTCGAGCCAGGCGTCCCTCAGGTATCCACCTCTCCTCTGACTAGAGGTAACATGTCAAACCTCATGAAGGAAAGACGGTAGATGAATAACAGCTACTGTCTGACTAGAATTGGTATGCTTAATTTTATCCTATTTTATGTTGTGGCTTTTGATTACAGGTCAATGGTAGAAAAATACGTGCATCTCCATCTTTCATTGCAGCCAGCTCGATGGCACAGTGGGGAGTAAGGAAGGATTATGGACAAATCCAACTGGATTAAAATCGGTGTTGCAGTTGGTGAATTTAGCTCTGCCTCTGCATCACGCTGGCAACCTCTCCTTACTGAAGCACCCCTGTGCTTTCAGGAAAGCCATGTGGGTGCCAGAGAGGCCCACAGCTGGGCTCTGCATCCTAGTCAGCAGCTGCTCCCAGTGGTGCAGAGGAGTGGGCAGAGAGCACCCGTGAAGGAGGAAATACATAGTAGTTTTACCAGCAAAATAGAATCACCTTTTTATCGCCTTCTGAACTGACACTAAAACCCTTCTCTTGCTGCTCTACCATCATTTTCTTTTACATAGTCTTTTTTGTTGCAGTTAATATCAGAATTTTATTTGCACTCAAAAGGTTTGAATAGCTCTTCAGAAATAAAACACACATATCAAACCAGAAAAACTTCATGTTGATTTCCTAGCCTCTTCTCTAATTTGTGTATTGCCATTGCACAACTTATTCCAATTCATAGTTTAACTCAGCTAAGAATCTATGATGGTTAATTTTATGTGTCAATTTAACTGGACTATGGTGCCCAGATATTTGGTCAAACATTATCCTAAATGTTTCTGGGTAAGATTAGAATTTAAATCAATGGACTTTGCATCAAACAGATTGCCCTCCATAATTCGAGGGGTAATCTACTCAAATTGGCTTCATCCAATCAGTTGAAGGCCTTAATAAAACAAAGACTGACACATAGCCCCACAAGCAAGAAGGAATTCTGCCAGCTGATGGCCTTTGGCCTCAAACTGCAGTGCTTCCTGGGTATCTAGCCTTCTTGTCTCCCCCGTAGATTCTAGACTTCACAATAATCTGAACCAATTCCTTAAAATAAATATATCTCCTCCTGTCTCTTTCTATATATACACATATCCTGATGGTCTGTCTCTCTGAAAAACTCTCATAAATACAGCACTCAAATTCAACCTCAGTTACCTTGAAACCAAATGTATGTCACCAATATTTTCTTCAGTGGAATAAATATATGTACATTTTTTTTGTACTTTATATGTACAAAGGCTATAAAAATGTACATAAATAAATATATGTACATTTTTTTTGTACTTTATATGTACAAAGGCTATAAAAATGAATTGAGCCAAAAAAGAAAAAAGAGAGAAAGAGAACCCATGGACATGGACAACAGGGGGATTATGGGGTAGTGGAAGAGGACATAGGAAAAAGGGTGATGGAAAAAATATAAAAAGAAATCCTGTCTCTGAACTAGTGTCTCTGAAAGAAGTCAGCAGATAGTACTCTTTAAAAATATTATGTTGATGCTTCTTAAAAACCGTGTTTTTTTTTGTTAAAATAATGTTCAAAAGGGAGTTAATAAAAATCTCATTATGAAACTGTTTTTTCAGTATTTAAACACCTAATCCTTTCAAAGTTTTGTCTAGTTATGTTTAATATGACACAACTATTTTTTATTAACATCAATATATGTAAATTGCTCTAAATTAGCACTTCCTTTACATTTGAAAATTATATTTATCAATATGATAGGTGGTCCATTTGCAAATCAGCTGGTTTCTTCATAGTTGTCCTAATATAATAAAATTAATGTTGTACCTCATATTCTAAAGTAACCTGGCTGATTAATTCAATGTGATTCCAGGCTTGAAAATAATTAATCAACATGGAGAATTATGTCCCTGTCCTTCCAAATGAATTGATGCCTGTTCAATGAAGCAGTTATGGGAGTAACCATTACTAAGAAATCAAGTATAATAATAAATATAAAAATCTCATCCCCCCTCGTCCCCCCCAATTTTCAATTCTTGAAACTTTTGTGTTATGTTATCCTATTTAAATGCCAGTCTGTTTTAACATACACTTTAGTACTAGGAATTACTGATAAGTTTCAAGACTGTTCTGTTTAAAAACAAAAAAATCAAAAACCCTCTGAAATCCCAATCAAAGGAACAAAAATATTGCTCTTGGCCTTGGGCTTTGCGATGGTTAATTTTATGTGTTAATTTGGCTAGGCTCTATGGTGTCTAGTTGTTTGGTCAAACACTACTCCAGATGTTGCATCGGAGGTATTTGTGGATGTGATTACCATTTGTAGTCAGTTGATGCTAAGTAAAGCAGATTTCTCTCCACAATGTGGATGGGCCTCATCCAATCACTTGAAAGCCTTAAAAGCAAAGACTGAGGTTTCCCAGAGAAGAAAGAGTTTCCTCTTCAAGACCACAACATAAAAATCCTGCCTGTGAATTTCAGACATTCCAGCCAGCCTCCACAATCGCATCAGAGTATCATGAGCTGATTCTCTCTTCATAAGCGGGTGTGTGTCTAATATATAACATATATAGTTGAGCCTTGAACAGCATGGGCTTGAACTGTGTGGGTCTACCGATAGGGGGACATTTTAAAGTATGTACAGTACTATAAATGTACTTTCTCTTCCTTATGATTTTCTTAATGATGTTTCCTTTTCTCTATCTTACTTTATTGAGAGAATACAGTATATAATACATTCACCAAAACAAATATATGTTGATAGACTTTTTATGTGATTGTAAGCCTTTGAGTCAACAATAGGCTATTAGTAGTTAAAAGTTACATGCCAATTTTTAACTATGTAGGGGATCAGCACCTCTTACTATTTATCTTTATCTTTATTCTATTGGTTCAGTTTCTCTAGGTGACCATATACAGGCACATATAATATGATGTACATTATAAAGCCTAGTATCCACCTTTTACATCAATTTTAAATTCAGAAAATGCATGCAAGATTTCATTTGCTTTATTATGTTAGCCAATAACTTTGGAGTACATACTCCTTTACTTACTCTTACAACTAGCATGGCCTGAAATATAATAGACAGCCAATTTTTTTGTCCATTCTTTTAGCAAATAGCACCCTATTATAGGTAGGGCAGACTATTTTTTACTTTTATTTTTTCAGTGGTCTGATTTACAGTTCACTTAATTGCTCTTCGAAGGTGTTTGAAGGGCAAACATTGGGACTCAAGGTCATTCCATAGATTAAAAATCATGGCCTAAGTGTTAAAGATCCAATCACAATCTGTGTTTCACACTCAGACTGAAAAGGAGCCAAGTTGAAAACCTGACAATAGTGAATTTGAATTTCTTCACAACTCAACCTAAAATTCTTTCCATCTATTTTATCTATATCAAATAGCTAAAGCGTGGATTATTAAATTAAAATATGTATAATTTTCACTCCATTGTAATGGGTGAGGCAACAAAACAGCCTCCGTAAAGATGTCTACATCCTAATCTCAGAGCCCAGGAGTAGGTAGCTACCTTACATGTCAAAAAGCTACTCCCAGACCTGATGAAGTTCAAGATCATGAGACCGGAAGGCTCAAGGTAATCAGAGAGGTCCTTACAACTGAAAGAGGAAGGCAAAAGGTTTAGAGGCAAAGAAGATGTGACAATAGAAGCAGAGGTCAAATGGACATGGTCACAAGCTGAGAACCGTGGGAAGCCTCTTGAAGCTGGAAAAGACACGAACTAAAATTCCCCCTAGAACATCCAGAAGGAATGCAGCTCTGCTGAACCTAGAATTTAGAACTGTAGCATTCCATTTTGGACTTTTGACCTATTCAACTGAATACTAATAAATACGTGAGTTTTAAGCCACTAAGCATGTGATCATTTGTTAAGCAATAGAAAACCAATGCACTTTTTTTTTCCATAGACAGGTCAGAGTTTCTGTAAAACGTAAACCTCGCTAAGAGTATATGGTTACTTGCTTTGCTATAATATTCCATTGCAGAAATTCTGCCTTTGAAGAATTAGTTCTCAATATATTAATTGCCTACCAATTTGCTTATTTTTCACAGTTGCATTTGTGAGTAGTGGGACCGTGTTTGTCTTGTTCACAGCTGTATCCTTAGTACAAGTTCAGTACCTAACATACAGAATATACTCTTTTTGTGTGTTTTTTTAAGCATCAAGATCTCTTGCTTCCCCCCTAAGGAAATGAAGAAGGGAGCTGAGACATATTTCTTTTTAAAGTGAATAATGACCTGGAGAAAGAAAAGCAGGAAACAATTCTGTCAGCATTCCCATAAGCCTTCTCTTATGTGAATTATCTCTGCTAACCTAAATCAGTAGTTACTCCTCTCACACAATTTATTATACTGATTAAAATTCAACCTTTGGCAAGTTACTTCACCTTTCTGAAACTGTCTTCACATCTGTAAAATAAGGGTAAATGAGAAAGGAGCATGATATTATAGATTTCCTGAAATCTGGGTTATAGGGAAAGGGAGAGAGCTTGTGAAAGTTTTCATTTAATTTAAGGAAACAAATACAACATGGTAATAATTACACCTGGATGGTTATGCAACAATCATACTTGGTGAACATGTAAAAAACTGTTCCAGGGGGGGAGGGACTATGTATATATATATATATACACATACACATACTAGAGGCCCGATGCATGGAATTCATGCAAGAGTAGGCCTTCCTTCCTCTGGCTGCTGGCTCCAGCTTCCCTCTGGCACCAGGACCCGGGCTTCCCTCACAGAGGGAGGCCCCATCCACCTGCCGCAGCCTGCTGGTCAGTGGACTGGGCCTTCCTCTGTGGGGTGATTATGGGGTGATGGCCAGGCTCCGGACCAATCGCATCACACCCGCCTTGGCTGGCCTGGTGCCAGTGGGTGTCATAGCGTGATCCGGGATGGTTGTCTGGATGGTTGTCTGGATGGTCATTCCACTGTTCAGCAGTTTGGTTGATTTGCATATTGTGCTTTTATTATATAGGGTATATGCCATTATTATCTCTATCATAATCACCATTAATATTATCTTAATTTTCTTATTTTTGCAGGACCCCTAATACCAATAGCTCAACTATACTCATGGCAACAACAGCAATTTTAGACATATCTTGGCAATTTTCTCATATTTCTCTAGAGTTATTTAGAGAAGCAAAGTTAGTCATCATTACATAATACATCAATATTCCATTGGCACTCTGACTGTTCTCATGTTCCTCAGTAGCTTGCAAGGTAGACAGAACACGTTGCTATCCATAGACAACTGCCTCATTTCAATAATCTAGATGACTGTAAAGCAACTACAGATTCTCCTCGTATGTGTTCACCCAGCCCTCATCAGTTGCATGTAGGCAACACAAATGGAAATTAGGTTCCAGAAACTGACCCGGGTAGTATAGTTTATGTCCCAGATAGGACTAGGGTAATCAAGTCTCAAAAACAATTGATCCTAGCCCATACCATTTCCACAGTATTCCTGTCTCATTATTTGTAGAATCAGTGATGTGGTAGATGGGCTTATTGATATAAATACACTATATACATATATCTTATTGTGCTCTTAGTAGTAATATAAGTATTACTAGAGGCCCATTGCACAAAGATTCGTGTAATAGGTCTTCCTTCTCCTGGCTGCCAGTACCGGTTTTCCTCTGGCACCAGGGACCCAGGCCTTGGCTCTGGCCGCAGCAGAGAAGCCAAGCCTCTTCAGTCTTCAGTCTTCAGTCGTCTTCAGTCCTCGCTCTGTGCCTGTGTATGCAAATTAACCTGCCACCTTTGTTGGGTTAATTTGTATACTCACTCCTGATTGGCTGGTGGGCATTGCAGCTATATAGTCAATTTGCATATTTCTCTTTTATTAGTGTAGATGGCTTCTCAGAACATGACATTTAAGAACTTCCAGCTTGCAGAACCTAAATAAATGCCCATTTTTCATTTCTTTAAAAACCTCATTTAAACCCTAGCCAGTTTGGCTTGGTGGATAGAGTGTCGGCCTAGTGACTGAAAGGTCCCAGGTTCAATTCCAGTCAAGGGCACATGCCCGGGTTGCAGGCTCAATCCCCAAAAGGGGGCGTGCAGGAGACAGCTGATCAATGATTCTCTCTCATCATTGATGTTTCTATCTCTCTCTCCCTCTCTCTTCCTCTCTGAAATCAATAAAATATATTAAAAATAACTCCCTTAATACAGAAAAAGAAGTTGATTGCTTCCTCACTACTCAACAATTGCTATGAAGGGTACTGGGAGACAATGTACTTAATTATTATAAAATAAATACATTTAGATTTTTAAAAAAATCAGTGGGTATTATGGGATTCTCAGTTTTATTCATGAAATTGACTTTTACTGTGACCTTTCCTAGGAACCTAAGAAAATTACACCAGCTGATGAAAGGCAACTCTAGCCCTAGCTGGTGTGGGTCAATTGGTTGGATCCTCATCTGTACACCAAAAGGTCATGGGTTTGATTCCAGGTCAGGGCACATACCTAGAATGCAGGTTCGATCCCTGGTTGGAGTGCATATAGAAGGCAACCAGTTGATGTTTCTCTCTCACATAGATGCCTCTATCTGTCTATCTCTCCCCCTCCCTTTCTCTTTTTCTCTGAAATCAATTAGAACATATCCTCAGGTGAGGATTAAAACAAAACAAAGAAAAATAAAACAACTATGGTAACATGTCTTTAATCTTCCAAACCACAAACTCATAACCGGAAAAATGGTAACCAGATTTTATCATAACCAGAAAAATATTTACCCTGAAATGACTTCTTTAATCCTTTAAATTCATTGTTTAACAAAGAGCCATGTCAAATGTCTAATTTTGCTTTCTTATACAGGTTTTTCCAATTTATAAAAGGTAAGTTCAGTTAATATTATAATGAATTATATACATAATACATATTATACTCACTTAAGGCACACTATTTTTCCATAAGAATTTTATTTTTACTTTTTATTATTTTTCCTTCTTTTTTAAAGATTTGAATTATAATAATAGAACATGACATATTCAATATGATGATGGATAATTAGTGCCCTCGCCCATCTTTAACCCTGGGAGGGTTAAAAAAAAAGAGAGAGAGAGGGAAACTATCATTTTCTTCATATGTAATATCTGTCTACTGTGTTTATCCATATTCTCTTATTTCATCCTGGCAATGATCCTTTTATAGAATCACATGAGAAGTGAAATAACTCATTTCCCCAGTGAAGCACTTTGCCAAGATCCAAACAATCATACTACACTGTCCGCAGGACCTCAGAGAAAAGACTGTGAACATGGGCAGGGAAGATATAGAGTAGTCAAGTCTGACTTATCTATTCATCCCACATGGAGCTCTGAATCAAGATTTGTACACCAGCGCTAGACCTTCTGAGAAAGCTGTGACCCATTCTGAGCACGGACAGCACAGAGCAGATGGGGTCCTCTCATGACTGTATAGCCCTCATTCAGATTATTCAGTCTGTCTGTACTCTGGGTGATGGTCAAGTGAAGGAGGTCTAAACAAGAAAGAATTTGGGGATGGTAACCAAAGGAAGGGCCAGGTCCTCTAGGAAACTTGGGGCTTAGGCCCCATGCAGACAGGTTCTCATTAGCAAAAGGTAGCCCCGATTTTCTTCCTGGAGGAGGAGTGTGACCTCAGATACTTACAGATTTTTATTTTCTCAAGATTCCTGAGTCTACAGAACCATTTCAATATGGCTTTTTGCCACGTTTGCAGCACAGAACAGGTTGGCCATCCTCTGTCCTTTGATTTCTTTTCCTACTTGGCCGTTCCATTTCCTCTTGACTCAAATGTGCTTCCTCTCTTTGGGAAGGCACAGGATGCTGTTGATACAACTCCAGAAGAATGTGTGCTTTGGTTTGTTTTTCCAGCTGTTGGGCATGGGCTGAGTGAAAGAGGAAAGTGAAGGAAAAGGTGGGGCACCTACTGCTATTGGCTCAGATTTTCTCCTTCACCTACAAACTGCATGACCTCAGGCAAATCAGGCTGGTGTCTCATATTCTGCATTTGTAGAAAATGAGATAGAGGATGTGATAACATCACACCTGCAAAGAAGAGGTGGCTAAGACAATGGGCTTCTAGCAGTCCATTCCAAGTTCAAGTCCAGAATTATAAAAATAGTAACAGCTAATATAATTGAATGTCTGCTGTGTTCCAAGATTCTTGTTGGTCATCTTGCACGGAGCATCTCTATTCCTTACAATGTCCTACATGGTAGGTGTCAGTAGCCATACTTCACAGAGAAAAAATTTCAGAAGTTTGAGTAAATTGTAGTGGTGGAGCTAAAAGTTTTAGTTCTTGGTCTACATGAATCCCAACCTTATGTTCTTTCCTTTGTGCTCTGCTGCTCTCAGGTCTATGATTTATACTGTGTGTGATCAACATTCCCTGTAATTCATGGTCGAAAGCAATCAACCATGTTTCATGAGCAACAGTCTTTGACAGCTGAATATGCACATGAGAAATTTTGTGTTGCAATTAAAATTACAACAAAGTTAATCAGACACATATTTAATGATATGTATAACAGCTATTGTGCTACACATCATTAGGCATAAATGGTAAGCTGTTCATATGAATGAAAATAATTATTTTTACAGTGCTGAAGCAAGCATGATTATGCTGAGACAAAAACTGAGATAGGACAGAAAAAAAATACTGGAATAAAAAGAATGGATTCCATTTCTTTATTACTAGTATCCAAGCTTTGTGCTAGGTATTTATTTGCATTCTCTCAATCCTCTTAACAATACATGAAGGATATTACTAGCAACAACTCTTTTTATAGGTGGGAAAACTGAAGCTTAGAGAGGTTAACGAACTAGTCTAAGGTTGTCCACCTGGTAGTAGTTAGAATGACATACCAATCCAGCACTCAAAGTACTTCCTCTTACACATTTGTGACCTACAGCCATCTCTAAATGGAAGAACCATTTATTTATTCTTCTTTCTCATTTCACCAGCTTTGCTCTTAATGGGAATTGCCATCTTTCCTGCAACTGATTTGGCATTATAACACCAGTGTTCATTCTGCCTACATTATTAATTACAACATATGAGCAATTCTTCAACCTCCTGTTACAAAAGCTAAAGTTCATTGGCTTTATTTTATCACGAGGGGAAACACTGAGAGATGTATTAGTTAGGACAGGCTAGCTTATGGTTAGGGCAGGGTAACAAACCAACCCAAAATTTCAGTGGCTTTGAGTTACAAATTATTGCATACCTATTACAATATCAAGGCTGAGAGAGTAGTCTCTCAGTATAATAGGAAAAGGAGGGCTGCAAAACCTTAGCTCTTTCCTTCCCAAGAAAAGATGGCATGGAAAGTGAAATTTACATCAACCAGAAGCCAGTTGGGGAGGGTCTAAGCTCCAGGACTT
Source organism: Cnephaeus nilssonii (assembly GCF_951640355.1). Classification (NCBI taxonomy): domain Eukaryota; kingdom Metazoa; phylum Chordata; class Mammalia; order Chiroptera; family Vespertilionidae; genus Cnephaeus; species Cnephaeus nilssonii. Next base: position 65,791,286 of record NC_137081.1, on the reverse strand, counting down.
CAGCAGGCAAATAAAAGGTTTTCTTATTGATTAAAATAAAGATTTATAAAAGGGAAGTTCCAAGAAAAAAAATCACTAGCTTTGAAATTTTTATTTGAAATCTGCCCTCTCTGACCTGAAAGCTCAATTCAGGTATCTCTTAAAGTTGGTCAATTTCCTTTCCCATCTCCACCGTTTCTTCACCTCCACTGTCGAGAATCCTGAAACGAAGCAGGCAGGGAATGTTGAGACACCTGGTGATCTATATTGTTGTGCTTTGGGTGGCCATTTGGGTAGTAATAACATGAACTGACAAAGTATATCATTCCCTTAGTAGAGAAAAATATGCACCAATTTTGAAAACTGTCTGTGCCCTAGGATACACCCAATCACAATGTCAAGCTTGAACCAAATGTGCTAAGTGGCCCATATTAGGAATAAACATTGGCCTGATGAGTTTAGTGCATGCATTGCTACAAATAACTACATAACAAGGGGCATGCATTTATATAGCAATAAATTATTGAATAGAGTACTTAATAGACTTAATACCAAGGAGAGTAACCAGTTAGTATTGAGACAATGTGCACTGAACATTTCATAGAAAAGTGGTAGTGGTTCTGAGTCAGAGCTCAAAAAACTCACAAACTTCTATCTTCCATTAGGTGATGTGACATTTCTGAATCTCAATTTCTTAATTAAACAATAAGAAAAAGAAAAGAGATATATCTGAGGTCTTCAGGAACCCTGCCCAGCATGGTCTCCTCCCAAGGCTTAAGTTACATGGCAAAAACTTTCCTTAGGTTCAGCAGGTGAAAGCCTCCAGGAAGAAGCTGAGGAAAGAGGGAAGCAGTTCTTACTTAGATACAGGATTTAAGGTTTAAATGAGAAAATAATGAAAATATTTCTGTTTCACAAAGATCCAACAGACTCAGAATCCATGCAGTATAAAGACAGCCCTGATGAGCTACAGTGCTTTGCCTTTCCCTTATGAGAGTTGGGTCAGATGGGTGGGTTTGGCCTCAACTTCCTTGAAAGCACTTATCTCTCTCTCTCTTTTTAAAAATATTTTTATTGATTTCAGAGAGGAAGGAAGGAGAGATGGAAACATCAATGATGAGAGAGAATCATTGATTAGCTGCCTCCTGCACGCCCCCTATTGGGGATCAAGCATGTGCCCTGGCATGTGCCCTTGACTGAAATCGAACCCAGGACCCTTCAGTCCACAGGCTGACCCTCTATCCACTGAGCCAAACCAGCTAGGGTGAAAGCACTTCTCTTTGTCTAATAAGGATGATTTAAGACTGGAGCTGGTGACTGAGGCAGAGTCACTGGGAGCTATTGGAGACAGGCTCTCCTAGCATATGGAGGTCTGGCACCTCTAGTTTGAGACATGGAGCCTTTTCTTTTAAAGCCAAGGTCCTTGGTACCAGTTGACCTCTCTCGTCCCTGCCCACCACCACCCCCGCCCCTTGCTTAATTTCAAGTTCACTCCTTTTCTTATATCTCTGGCTCCAAATTTCTAATACAAAGCTCTTTCTGACAATTATATTTCCACTCCTCTATACCACCATTCGAACCACTGCCGGGAAGTGTGACCATACCAATTTTCTGATAGCCAACTCAAAATAGCAATTGTGTTGAGTCAGTTGTCCCTGTTCTAAAATCTTCCATGATCAGAAGACCTGAAAGCATAACAGGAAGTGAGACTGGTAGCAGGAGGACAAGTTGTTCAAGGACTAATCGTGCTTGTACATTGAGCAAAACAGATGGAAGGACAGAGATTCCTAAAGAGCACATGGTTGATGGGCCAAAGAACAAGTCTACTGAAATGAGTTGCAGATTTGGAGATGGAAGACATAGTTTTACTGTCTACGACTAATAAGTCAGTGTATACAAGATGTTTGCTATCTGAATTAGAATTAATCATCATCAAAATGTGGACTGAAAGAAACCTACTTCTTAGATGTTAAGAAAATCAAAAGATAGAATAAATTTGAAATTATCTATATATAATTACTATAATTACTATTATTGTTGAATATAAGTGCTATCGTCTAGCACATTTAAATAGACAGACTAGAATCTTACTTTTGGGTTTGTAGACAATTGTGAAATTTTGATTTTAAAAATAAAAAGCAAGAAGCTTTTCTGAGAAAAATGTACATATTAAAAAGCATAGCACATGATTTCAGGGGGCCCACAGAACCTCGAGTCCAGCTGCAGATTTCCAGAATGAAATAAAACAAACAAAAAATGCCCCAAGATACAAAACGTTTAACTTTAAGTAGAAACATTTTGAAAACTTTTCTTTTTAAAGATTATGATGTATTTTTTGTATGATTTGTTCTAACTATCAATGCAGCTATCTACTCACTACTCACTTCTAATTATTCAGTTTCAGAAGTTCCCAGCAATATAAATAACTCACAGGTAACTAAGTGAAGAATATGGCTTAAGGAGGAGTAAGAGTTGTTTTGATGATGTCATTTGTTTCTATGGAACCCGTTAGGAAAGCTGTGCTGGCAGAAGCATGGCATTTTACAGATACTCCTGTCAACATTTACACAACTCGTGTGTGTGTGTATGTGCGTGTGCATGTGTGTGCACATGTGTGCACGGGAGTGTGCATAGAAAAAGAGATCATTAAGATTATATGTGATATACATAGTATACACACATATAATAGACATATCTCTGAATGTGGAAGTATCTATGTATATATGTATACAAAGAAATGTCTGAAATGCGTGCACTAAACTCATCAGGCCAATGTTTATTCCTATTATGGGCCACTTGGCACATTTGGTTCAGAGCTTCTTGCTGGGGATAAGGGCTATCTCCTCCCACACATGCCTTTGGTGTGGAAGTCCTTGCCCAGGCGCGTGTAGCACTTCTCCACGATGGCCCAGGCAGCCTTCTTCGTGGTCTTGGTGTGAATGCGGCCCGTGTTGGCGGGTCTCTAGTGAAAGAGGAAGCCGCTTAGACACCTTTCATCTTACAAAAAGAGAATTCAATTATTAGCTTATTACCTGCCTTGATGCGTAGACACAGAAAGAGCAATTACATTTCCTTTTAGTACCTCACCTTTAACTCTATTCTAAATGGGATAAAGAACTCTTTTCTAATGTATCTGCTTTGGGTTTACCTGTTTGTTCCTAAATGGAACCTTTATCTAAGACTGGTAATAAATGCCCGGTGAAAGTCTCCCAATTCACTCATTCAACAAATATTTATTGAACACCTGCATTATGCTGGTTCCTATCTATAAAGGTAATCTTTCTAAAGATCTATTTTCTTCAAAATACTGTACAGCACTTCTTTGGAATTCCAGGACCCCCACATTCTGGGGAAAACAAAAATCTCCCAAATTATTTTTCTATTCCTCTAATAAATCTCTTCTTCCTGCTAAAGTTGTTTACTTTCTGTCTCTTGGTTTCCCCAGCTCTACATCAATACTCCTGTCAAGAATGCCTCTCTCCCATTGCATCTACCTATGCCAAGCTTTGCCTTCATTAAATCTCACTTTCTCTTTGACTAAGGAGATTTTTCCAGAACAATGCAATCAAAAATAATTTTCTCTTTCAAATATCCTGTTTTGAATCTAGTTACTGCTCAAATACTTTCTCATTTTTGTGTGCTAGATCTTAAGCAGAATTAGAGCCACGTCTGAAAGTTCTTGTTATCCCCTGTAATAAGCAATGCTGTGCTTTGCATATTTTATTTTATATTGAATAAATGCTTGGTTTGAAATTTAGGTTGAATCTTCACATTCAATTCTAGCAGAGGTGTTTTGTTTGGATAAAGATAAAAATACCTTTATATAAAATTAAAAGGAAATTCAAGGTCAATGCTTAGGCTGAGAACTGCTCAACCATTCTTATAATCACCTCCTTTTCAATTACAAGCGTTTCAGAATGAGATCCAAGGTTTTGAGCATAAAATCATCTGAACTATATTTTTTCTGCATAATTTTATCTTTGCCAGAACCGTGATATTTCCTGTTTCTAGACTTCAGCACATTTCTACTAACATTAAGACGGCCATATAGCTCCAGATCACTCTGCTTCCCCCTGCCCTTCTTGGCAGTGTTATATTTGAGCTACATGAACATCAGCGGAGAAGTTCTATCTGTTGTTATGTTTTTCTATCTGCTGAGGGAAGAATTGACACCTAAGGCTATGTCTACATTATTTATACCACTTTGATAGATTAAATCTTAACCCTACCATAGAGCTTTTAAAGACATGTCTGTAAATGTTTCAGCATTCCACAGGTGTTCATCCTGACTGCAAACAAAGACTCCTTTTTGTGGTTGAAAAACAAAATTAAAATGTAACAGTGTCCTGCAAGCCACGGTTCCTGCTTAAGACACATCCTTGACTGGACATGTCAGATAGATTTGTTACTCCTGACACATTTTTGGAGTTCAGAAAAGTAGCCTACATCAATGGAAATATTTCTGTGATCTTATTTTTCTAAAATTAATCTCTCTGATGGTGACGTTTCATAAAGGAACTATAATGTTGGTATTCTACGCATGTAACAGTATCCTAAAGGACTTTCATCCTGAAATGCCCCTAAGTTCTAAAGTATTTTCAAAATGGTTTTGTTGTTTTCTTTACACTGTTACCAAGTCTACAGTACAAATTTCATGTGTTACTGAAAGACAAGAGTTTTATTTTTTGGAAAGTATTATTCCTGAGGATTTACTTTTTTTCTATTTATCACCAGAGGATCTGATTCTATTCTCTGAAATGCAGAACTCGCTATAGTTAATTTTCAAGCAGGTGGTAATTTCATGAATTTTTCCTGAAAGTAATTATAATAGCTTTTGATCCAGTGAAAAATAAACATGTTCTCACCTATCTAAGGTCCACATCAGTACTATTATTGATTTACTCAAAATTACAGGAGCTATGAGATAAGTCATTGAAATATTTAACAAAAATAAGGAAAAACATGATGATAATTATTAGTTAGAAGGATTGTAATCATGTTTTCCTCAATAAGATAATTACATTCTAATTGGATTTTAATGTTTATTTTTAAGATGTCATAGTTTCTAAGTACAAATTCAGTTACTTTTTAAATTCAGCCTTTCATTCTTTGACCCTCCTTTGTTTTTTTAACCCCTCCCCACTCTTCCCCTAGAGTATTACTACAGCAATTTCTCAACCTGAAGCAGGGCAAAACAAGATAACCTTTTATAAAATACTGAATTTGAATTTGAAAGGTAGGAAGAAAATACACATATAAATGGAGAAAAGGTTTTAAAATATTTGTCATGGTCATTTTGGGGCCATATTAGACTTTTTCACATTCCTACATTTCTCTAAGTGCCATAAGTAAGCTTTCTAAATCAGGTAATTAGAGCTGTCTAACACAATTGACATAGTTTTACTATATCATCAGTGATCACAAGAGTGTCAACTACACAGGCAAGAGAGTATCTAGGCTAACCAGGAATCAATCAATTATTATTCTGGCTCCAAATAAGACTCCTTACCTGAGCCCCCAGAGATACTGTGAATTTCTACCCCTGATCAAGAAATTTTAAAACACCAGAAGCTTCTCATTATTTTTGTCTTTTCATCTAGTAATATACTTTTCAGTATGTCAATGTAAACATTAAATTGTTAAAAGCTCTCGCTATGTTGTCTGACAAAGATACTCGCATGTGACTATTAACATTTATATTTAAATTAATTAAATAAATTTTAGAATAAAATTAAAATTTCAGTCCCTCAATTGCGCTAGCCATAAATGACTAACAAATACTGTATTGCATATCTCAGATATGAAACATTTCCATCATTACAGAAAGTGGAAATTAAAGTGAAAATTAAGTAATACATGTTTAAACTTCTATTTGTCCAAAAAGAAATCACACTGATAGTTAGCAAATATTTTTAAATATATGAAAATTAAGTCTCACACATGATATATCAAAACTTGTGAATACAATTAAATAGAGGGAAACATATAGTCTTAAATGAAAGTACTAGAGAGGACTACAAATAAATAGAATCCAGAAAAATGAGGACATTAAAGATGAAGAAAAAGAAGAAAAGAAATAATATAAAATCAGAAATGCACAAATGAAAAACAAATACATAATAGAGATAATCAAAGCCAAAGACTGGTTCTTTAAAAATATTAATAAAATAATCAACTGTTAACATAAAAAAACCATTGAAACCTGTAAATAATTTTTGTGAGTTTCTTTGATCCAAACTGTCGACATATGCCAGGAAGCAGAACCTCAATGAATTGAGATAATGCTCTGGAGAATGGCAGGTTACATCTGTATTTATACATTGCAATCAACGGAAAGGGATATAGGTGGGTTACATGAAATCCATTGGTGATAGATTAGAGAGGTGGGAGAAAGCAAAGCAGGGAAACCCCTGGGATTGGATAAAAAGTAAAATGGTAGACACATATTTAGGTGAGTGCAGGAACAATTAACATAACAATGAAGGAATTTGTGGTATCTGTCCTGGAGCCCAGGCACATTAGGTTGTGCCCCAAGGGGTCCAGAAATAGTGAAGTTACAAGTTACCCAGACATTTCAAGGGTATCTTATATCCTATATAATAAAGAGCTAATATGCTAATTAGACTGAACAGCAGAACAATTGTCTGGACAACCTTCCAGATGAAGCCTGGGCTGCGAGGGCTGGCCAAGGCTGCGAGGGGCTGCGAGGGCCGAGCCCCTTGCACGAATTTTGTACATTGGGCCTCTAGTGTTATTATAGATGCAAAACGACAGATAGGCTCAGTTAAGGTAAAGGTTGACCTTGTCAGTGAATATACCAGCCTAGGATGTAACTACCCACCATAACTGCGTTTAGTTAAAGTTTAATTTCAGACCATCCTTTGTGATTACTTTAGGTTTCTGATTTTGCAAGACTGTCATGCAGGCCTCCCCTAAGCTTATCAGGTTAGCATGTGGCCCCTTTCATCCACACAACAGTCACAAACACAAACTAACAACACAAATTGACAATATTGGGAATGAAAATGAGGACATCACTAGATCCTACGGACATGGTTTTTTTCTTTAAAGAAAGAAGATATTATGATCAAATTTATGCCAAAAAAACCCAGCAATTTCGGTGAGATGTAAAAAAGTCTTTAATGAACACAATTTACCAAAATTGGCAGATTATAAATCTGAATACTCTTATGTCTAACAAAGAAGCCAATTATTTAAAATTTTCTCACAAATAAACCCCTACCCAAATAGCTTCAATAATAAATTTTTCTAAAAAATAATAATAATAATAATAATAATAATAATAGCCCTAATGTCACTGAAACTCTTTGAAAACAGAAAAAGAGAGAACCAATCCCCAACTCTTTTTTTGTTTTGTTTTGTTAATCCTCACCCAAGGATATTTTTTCCATTGATTTTTAGAGAAAGTGGAAGGGAGGAGGAGAGACAACAGAGAGAGAAACATCAATGTGAGAGAAACACATCAATTGGTTGCCTTCTGCAAATGCCCCCCCTGGGCCAGGGATCGATGTGTGTGCCCTTGACTAGAATTGAACCCTTAACCCTTCAGCCTGAGGGCCGATGCTCTAATCACTGAGAAAAATTGGCTAGGGCTCACCTCCAACTCTTTATGAAGCCAGCATAACTTTGATACCAAAACCTGACCTTATAAAAAATAAAAGTTACTGGTAGAGAAGACCAATTTCTCTCATGAATATAGACACAAACCTTCTTAATACAATGTTAGCAAATGTAATTTAGATGTATATAAAAATTATGATTTATCAGTTCCAATTAGTGTCAATCTAGCAATTCTAGGTTGGCCTAATATTTGAAAATCAAATCCATATGATTTATACAAATAAAGATACAATGAAAAATCAAAGTCATCTCAAAAGATGAAGAACATTCTTTGATAAAATCCAACTTTCATTCATGATAAAAATGCTATTCTATATTTCTTGGAGGTCCTAGCAAGTTCATTAAGGCAAGAAGAAAAATGCATAATAATTAGAAAGGAAGACATAATTGTGCTATTATTTCAGATCAACTGGAATTCTCATTTATTTCTCCCAGAACAAATGTTAGTATGATGCCTTTTGAAAATGCTTTGGAAATATCGACCAACACAATATAAATGGGTACCACACAACTCAACATATCTCCAAATGACATTTGCAAGAATGTCTATACAGTACACTTCTAATAATAAAACTTACATAATACTCAACTGCTCATAATTAACTGAGAGATAAACAAATAAATAAAATAGAAGGGTGTAGTGTTTTATTCATCTTCTATATATTTCTGTGGATGGAGAAATCAGATTTCAGAGAATTCTTAAAAGGGCAGAAAATGGATCATTCGTGGATCCAATTATGATAATATTCAAGAGAACTAACTCATGTTAACCAAGCTCATAAGAAACTGATACATCAAGGAGCATGTCAGTTTATTACTTTAACAACACCAAAAAATGATACTGGTAAATGGGATGTAAGACTTGTATAAGCATAGCTGTTAGATTTTTCTTCTTGGCAGATATAGATGGAAAACCACTTAATTATCAGAAGACTGCGTTGTAAGCAGGGTTCAGAGCATGCAGAGCTAGATGAATACATCAGATGCTTAATGTTCAGGTACTAAAAGGCTAATATATCTATTTCCACAAATATTCTTCTTACCAAGAGATATTTTACATCTAAACTGCTATTTTTGACTAAAGTTAATTTTATACATTATGCTTGATTTTACAATTAAACTCAGTGTCAGGAGGGTCTTGCTGAAATCCAGCCTACAGACTGCATATATTTTAGGCTCCTGTCCAGGCTAGCAAATCAGGACTTAGGATTGCTAAGAATGTCCTTATATTTCTTATTAACATGAGTATAAGAAACAAAGTGAAATGTGAAAGCTTGAAATGAGTTTTTTGGGTTGTGTTTTTTTTTTGCAAAACATGTTCACTAAATATAGAATTCTGTTCTGACATATTTTCTTTTCATACTTTAAAAATTTAGTTTGTCTTTTTCTATTTTACTTTTTTTCTGTCCATTATATGTAACATTTCTTAATTCCTTACATTATAAAATGGGAACATAATCCCACCTACTCTTCAACTTTCCTCACCCCTTTTAGTTTCTTTTTTTTTTTTTTAAATCTTTATTGTTGAGTATTACATAGGTCCTACTTTTTCTGCCTTTAACCTCTTCCAGCCCACTCCTGTCCTCCTCCCAGGCCCTCCCCACCCCATTGTCTGTGTCCTGGGTTATGCATATATGCATACAAGTTCATTGGTTGATCTCTTCCCACCCACTCTCCCCTGCCCTTTTAGTTTCTAATTTCTGTCATCTGTAGTTTTACTTTTATGTGATAAGGTAGATAACACTTGCTTTCCCTTCTGGAACTGTAATTAAGTCTTCTATGCTTTGTTGATAGATTCTAAAGGCTAAATGCCAGTAAATAGTGCTTGCAATGTAATGATTATATTCATATTATTCATGGCCTACTATCTTCTTTAGATTTTTGTTTTTCCAAGGGTTTATAATTGCCTTTATCTTGTATTGCCTGCTTTTATAATGTATTTTTACCTGTTTCATTGTCTCAAGGTTCAAATGTATAGATTTCTCTCTTTCCTTGAATATCTCCTCCCTTGATTCTTTTTCATCATAGGCTAGTTGCTTACTAGGATGGCTGCAAATCTGTTTTCCTGGGATTTTCATTCATTACTCCTTTGAATTGAATCTACCTGATCCAACATCTAATATCTTCCTCTTTTTCAGTTGGTTAATTCATTTTACAAAGAAAGTCTAAAAGTTAATATCTAAAAAAGAGTACACGTGAGGTAAACTTTCTAAGTCCTTGCATGTCTGAAACTAAGCTGCTTTTATATTGATTAGTAATTTAGTTTGGTTAAAAATTCCAGGGTTAAAATTTTTTATTGGAGAATTTGTCTTCTAGTATAGGGAATCTGATAGCAATTTAATTGTCCTTCCATCATAAGTAACCTATTTTATTTATATATCTCTTTGTGGAAAGTTTTAGAATATTTACCCTTTAACCTTAATGTTCCGAAAATTTTAAATTATGTGACAGAATGTTAATTTTATTTCCCTCCATACATACAAAATGGCCCCTTTCAGTCTGAAGTCTCTTTGGTATGAGAAAATTATCTTAATTTTATTTTTATTTTAAATCTTTATTGTTGAAAGTATTACATATGTCCTCTTTTTCCCCTCATTGACCTCTTATTGCCCACCTCCACCTCCCACCCCAGGCCTTCACCATCCTATTGTCTGTGTCCATGGGTTACATATATATGGATATAAGTTCATTGGTTGATCTTTTTTTTTTTCCTTTTGCACATTGAAGGTGATATTTCATTACATTGCTTGCTTTAATTTTAATGCAAAGTTTTATTTTGAGTATTCTCCCTCTGAGATTCCAGTCTGTTCCATACTTCTATGTCTCTGAATCTATTTTGTTCATCAGTTTATTTTGTTCATTAGATTCCACCTATGGGTGAGATCATGTGATACCTGTCATTCTCTGACTGGCTTATTTCATTTAGCACAATACTCTCCAGGTCCCTTTATGCTGTTTCAAAGGGTAAGAGATCCTTCTTTTTTGCTGCTGCATAGTATTCCATGGTGTAAATGTACCACAGCTTTTTTATCCACTCATCTACTGATGGGCACTTGGGCTGTTTCCAGATCTTAGCTATTGTAAATTGTGCTGCTATAAACATAGGGGTGCATACATCCTTTCTGATAGGTGTTTTAGGTTTCTTAGGATATATTCTGAGAAGTGGAATCATTGGGTCAAATGGCAAGTCCATATTTAATTTTTTAAGGAAACTCCATACTGTTTTCCACAATGGCTGCACCAGTCTGCATTCTCACCAGCAGTGTACTAGGGTTCCCTTTTCTCCATATCCTCACCAGCACTTGTCATTTGTTGATTTGTTGATGGTAACCATTCTGACAGGTGTGAGATGATACCTCTTTGTAATTTTAATTTGCATCTCTATGATGGTCAGTGACTTTGAGTATTTTCTTATATGTCTCTTGGCCATCTGAATGTCTACTTTGGAGAAGTGTCTATTTAGGTCCTTTGCACATTTTTAAATTGGATTGTTTGTCTTCCTTTTGTTAAGTTGTATGAGTTCCTTATATATTTTGGATATTAAACCTTTATCAGATATATCATTGCCAAATACATTCTCCAATACAGTGGGCTTCCTTTGCATTTGGTGATGGTTTCTTTTTGCTGTGCAGGAGGTTTTTATTTTGATGTACTCCCATTTGTTTATTTTATCCTTAGTTTCCTTTGCCCTATGTATCCTTGAACCTACTGTTATGAGAGATGTCTGAGATTTTGCTGCCTATGGTTTCTTCTATGATTTTTATGGTTTCATGACTTATGTTTAAGTCTTTTATCCATTTGAGTTTGTTCTTGTGTATGGTGTAAGTTGGTGGTCTAATTTCATTTTTTTGCATGTACCTGTCCAATTTTCCCAACACCATTTATTGAAGAAACTGTCTTAACTCTATTGTATGTTATTGCTTCCTTTGTCAAATATTAATTGAGCTTAATGGCTTGGGTCAGTTTCTAGGTTCTTTGTTCTGTTCCATTGATCTAAATGCCTATTCTAGTGTCAGCACCAGGATGTTTTGATTATAGTGGCTTTGTAGTTATTTTTATAAGTATTTAAGTCACAATTTTATTTTTTATTATTTTGCTTTAATTGGTGAACTACCTTTTAAAGAAGTTAAAATAAAAATCAGAAAAATATTGCATCATTTTCAATACATGTACTAATATGGTTGCTCTCCATTCATTTATTTAGCTTCAGATTCAGTCTGATATCATATGCTGAATAATTTCTTATTACTTTCATTTTGTCCAAAAAAATGATCTTGCCTTATTTGGAAGGACATTATGCTAATGATAGAACTCTTTGATGACTTTTTCCTTTTGCATGTTGAAGGTGATATTTCATTATATTGCTTGCTTCAATTTTAATTCAAAGTCACCATTCATTCTTATTTTTGTTCTCTAGTATATGTGTCCTTTTTCTTGCTATTTAAGTTTTTTTTAATAATCAATTGTTTAGCAATTTGATAATGTTATTCTTGGTGGGGTTTGTCATATTTGTTCTGCTTGGAGTCATCATCAGAGTCATCACCTTCTTAGATTTATGAATTCATTTCTTCCATCAAATTTGGAAATATTGGCCATTATTTCTTCAAAACTTTTCTGTCATACTCTTTTCTCCTTAACTTCTGGGACTCCAATTATATATATGTTAGATAAACTGAAATTGTCCTATCTTAGGGTTCCATTCAGTTTTTCAAACTTTTCCCTCTCTGCTTCAGTTGGTTCTATTTCTGTTCTGTTATCTTTTCTTCTGCAGTGTGTATCCTGTGGCCAATGACTTCAAATGCTACCTTCACAGAAAGTGTCCATGTACAGCATAAACTATCAAGCAGAGCAATGTACCTTGTTCAGCACTTGAGATTTAAAAGTAACACCATCGGGCAGGGGCCCCAAACAAATACTTTTTAAATATAGTGACAGTACATAAATAAAAATATTCAGAGTAAGTTTTCTACCCAACAATGGACATTCAGTGAAAACTTCATAATATCAATGGCTATGCTTAATCTTAAAATATGAATAGCTGTGGAGAAGGAATTCCAGGCAGAGAAAACAGCAGGAAAACAGGGTCACAGAAGAAAGATACAGCATGATGTAAATGGGAACTACAGACAGTTCATATGTTGCATGAACATAAAGTCAAAGGCAGAGGACAATAGGAGATATGGCCAGAGGGTAAGGAGGTTCCAAGAGCCAATTGTTCATAACACTTCAGAGCTAGGAATTTCACAAATTGCTGAAAGATTTTTAAGGGAGTGACATATTTAGGTTTTTGTTTTAGAAAATAAATACTCTGGATAGATTACTGAAAGTAAATTTTAGTGGGACAAGAATGGACACAGAAAAAAATTGTTTAAGTGAGACTCTAAGCAACTGGTGAATAGTGTAAACTATGCTAGATGCCATTCCTATGCTAGTTATAATGAAGATAGAGAGTAGTGAATGATGGTCAAAGTTAATATTATGTAGTAATTTATAGGACATAAGAGGTGAAGGTGTAACTGAAGTGTCAAGGATGATTCTCTTTTCTAGATTTGGTAGCAACTGAGTGGATCATTACGTCATCTACTTGATACATAAAACATACAAGAGAATATTGAAGGATGGTTTAAAAATGTATTGGTCTAGGTTTTTTAACTAGACATCTTGGTTACCCATGAGATAGTCCATTGAAAAGACCATAATATGTCATTAGATATGAATCTAGAGTATATTTACAGAACTTAAAAGCCATCATCCCATAGTAAGTAGCTGAAAGTATGATAAAGGGTAAAATGCCCAAGAGACAATGTGTGAAGTAAAAGAGAAGAGTGTCAGCACTTAGAGGTCAGGCAAGGGCATGGAATCCCTGTTTCAGCTGATGTGAAAATAACTTGATTATATAACATCAATTGTATTTTTATTCCACATTCTCCTCAAGTAAGATATATAAAATACGTAATTATTTACGGTGGCCCTATGTTGGTTTTATCCCATGATGTGGTTGACAGCTGACTCATGGTTGCACTTGAAAACTCAGGGAGTTGAGGTATACTTCTTATCATTTCAAGTTTCCAGACAGTGCACTCTGTACCCTTCCCTAAAATGGCAAAGTCCGATTCTTAGTGCTCTCTATAAAGTCATCTGTCTTGATCAGAGATGGAGTGGGATTGCCCTACACACCTCTTGGGACAAGTGCTGACTCTAAAAGCATATTGACCACTCTTTCAAAACATTTTCTTAATTTTTTCCTGCTATTATTTTTTAAAATATATTTTTATTGATTTCAGAGAGGAAGAGAGAGATACAAACATCAATGCTGTGAGAGACTCATCCATCGACTGCCTCCTACACGCCCCACATGGGGATTGATCCCACAACCCAGGCATGTGCCCTGACCAAGAATCATACCATGACCTCCTGGTTCATAGGTCGACACTCAATCACTGAGCCATGCAAGCCAGGCTTCTATCATTTCTTTTTTTAATTCCTTCAACATTTTGAGGGCACTAAGTTTCATTCAATTGGTTATTGTCTTCCTTTAGAGCCAATTCTGTTTATTTTTTATTATGCGGTATCTATTGTCCCTTGGTGCCTCTGTTATAATTTCTACTGTAACATCAAAGTACATGTCTGTCTTTTTCACAGAGCATGACTTCCTAAATAAGGGTGTTATACATTTTATTTTTGTAACCCCACTCTTTAGCACAAAGTAAGGATTGAGAGAATACTGATATTCAAAGAAATATCTAGGAGTGAAGAAATAAGAAATTTGATTGGTAGATTTAAAGTCATCATTAGAGGAAAATATATTTAATGACTTAGAACAGAGAGAGACAGTGTTATTGAAATTTAGAGAAAGATTAAATTGGTGTTAATAGAGATATATCTTTTAATTCAATAATATGTTCTTTACTCTTATTGAAGGGAGATTTTTACAGATTCTTAAAAGAGTACTTTTCCCCCAAAACAAAACTTTATCTATATATCTAAAATCTGTATCGTTAGATAAGTGCTTTGAAACATTGGCCAAGTCTAGGGAAAAGTATCAGACAGTAGGCATTCTTTGATGAACAAATAAACAAATGTTAGTTCTGAATTCAATTCCCTTCCAAATTTCTTTACTACCATGCACAAGAATGCAGCCTACTTTCACAACTAAAATCTGAAATAACATGATCTTATTCAAGAGACCAACTGAGTTCATTTTTCATTCTGATGGATATCTCATTTATTAGACACAGAATTCACTGAAATCCAGTGCCAAGAATTACTAAGCAACAGAACATATGTAGGCGGATGTGATGTTTGCATATTCACACAATCTGACATTTACACCAAGATCAGAAGTATATTATTACTGAAAGGGAGGAACAGTAACAGAACAAGGGTAGTAATAGTCTTTTATTTTATAAGGTACCATTCACAAAAGTATCTCCATGATCTTAACAAATAACCTTCTCCTATAGAAAGCAAGCAAATCCAAGAGATGTTCACAAGTTCCCAGATTTAGTTCCTCCTAAATGCCAGAAAGGAAAACAAACTGTTTGAAGCATTTTTTAAATGCTTTCTATAGTATAACACCTAGTATGGTGTGAATGCAGGCACTGCTGATCAGCCTGAGTAGAATACTAACTGCTTTAAAATATCAAAATTAGGAAATATTCTGGAATGTTTTACTTAAGACATTCCCCTAAGGACCCTGAAGCTTGACAATTTTCTCTGATAGGAAGCTACTTTCATTCCCAGTCTGCCCCTCTGCTGAATACAGGAACCAAAGATGAGAAGGTTGGATTTCTGAATAAACATGACTATTTCCTTACATGAAATAAAAATAAAATGTTTCCAATGCCAAACAATATATGAGCCAGCCAGGTTTAAACAGACCTGTGGTTTAAGGCAGTGACCTCAGTGCAGTCAGTATCTCTTTGCAGTAAACCATCATAAGCCTATTTCAATTGTACAATTTCAACTTTTAATACAATTAAAATACAAATAAAGTGAAAGAGGAATTGTTTTAAAGGAAAAATCTCCAGAGTACCTTACTGAACAAGACAGGCCATTCTATTGGCATTATCAACAATCCTTATAGAAACAAGATATTTTACATAAATTAAACTTATGGCTTTAACAATTTATAATAATAAAAGCATAATATGCAAATCGACTGAACTAGCGAACATCTGGACAACTTTCCGGACAACCACGATATGACATCCACTGGCGCCAGGCCAGCCAATGTGGGTGCGATGTGATTGGTTGGGGGCCCGGCCATCAACCCATGATTGCCCTGGAGAGGGCAGCCAGGCCACTAGCTAGTGGGGTGATTGATCAATGGGGGGGGAGGGGCTCCACGATTGCCCAAAGAGGGAGGCCCAGGCTACCCCGCGGCGGCACTGCAGTGGGTGGGCAGGGCCTCCCTCTGTGGGGGCAATCCATCACAGAGCCCTGGCCAGGCAGGTGGGGACTACCTCTTTGGGGTGATCGATCGTAGGGCTCCCGGACTGTGAGAGGGCACAGGCCAGGCTGAGGGACCCACCCCTCTCCCCCAAGTGCACGATTTTGTGCACCGGACCTCTAGTCCTATATAATGAAAGGTTAATATGCAAATTGACTGAACGGTCACTATGACATGAACTGACCACCAGGGGACAGATGCTCAATGCAGGAGCTGCCCCCTGGTGGTCAGTGTGCTCCCACAGGGGGAACACTGCTCAGCCAGAAGCCCTGAGCCGGGCTCACAGCTGGCCAGCACAGGAGCGGTGGTGGGAGTCTCTCCCACCTCTGCGGCAGCACTATTGTCCATCAGTCAGACATCCAGCACTGATGTCCGTCAGTCAGACATCCCCCAAAGGCTCCCAGACTGCAAGAGGGCGCAGGCTGGGTTGAGGGAACTCCCCCCCGCTGAATGTATGAATTTCGTGCACTGGGCCTCTAGTAGGTATATATATATATATATGTTTAAGACATCAAATATTCCCTCACATTCATGTCTAAATGTCCTCAACTGATGATACCTTTTCATGGTTCCTTTGATAGACAACATTAGATTTCTGGATAGAAGAGTTTCCCCTGGCAATATTCTGCTACAGTGATTTATTCATTAAACTTGTTTTTAAAAATATATATATTTTTATTGATTTCAGAGAGGAAGGGAGAGGGAGAGAGAGATAGAAACATCAATGACGAGAGAGAATCATTGATTGGCTGGCTTCTGCATGCCCCCCACTAGGGATTGAGCCCCCAACCCAGGCATATGCCCTTGACTGGAATCGATCCCAGGACCTTTCAGTCCACAGGCACGCTCTATGCATTGAGCCAAACCAGCTAGGGCAGTGGTCAGCAAACAGTGGCTCGCGAGCCACATGCAGCTCTTTGGCCCCTTGAGTGTGGCTCTTCCACAAAATACCACGGCCTGGGCGAGTCTATTTTGAAGAAGTGGCGTTAGAAAAAGTTTAAGTTTAAAAAATTTGGCTCTCAAAAGAAATTTCAATCGTTGTACTGTTGATATTTGGCTCTGTTGACTAATGAGTTTGCCGACCACTGAGCTAGGGCATTAAACTTGTTTTTAAAGAGCAAAAGGTTCTCAAAGAAATGGACTCCTCATTCCTTCTCAGTTATAATAACTTCCATAATTTGCTTAAAGATTTAATTATGCCAACTCTTGGGTTGCAGAGCTACATCTATTCCCTATTAATAACCCTCAGAGTAACTGCACCAAACTTTATTTGAAGGCAGCTGGGAAAGCAACCCTTTTCCTTGTGTAGGAAGACCCACCATTCAGTATAAGCAGGCTACCATCCTGTGTGAATACCTGGTCCTCCACTGGGGTTTACAAAAAGGAACAAGAACATCAAAGCAACAACCACTGATAATTTTTTGAAGTGCTGTATATTTTCAAATCACAAGAGTCTGTTGGCAACACCCCTATCTGTAGAGATTTTATTAGTATGGCACAAATATGGTGGCCATCATCACGTGGAAAGCTGAACAATCCTTTGAATTTTCTAGAATGAAGCGCTGTGGATATTTCTGCATGCTCTTTGTCATCTGAATTGATTTTCACAACCTTGAATAATGGATGTATTAAAGTGATGTCTCACCTCTCTCAATTTCAATGGACCTGACAGTTATCCTATATAATAAAAGGCTAATATGCAATTGTCCCCTCGACCCAGAGTTCAACCAGGTGGTGGGGCTGGCCAGCCAACCGCCTGCGGCCCCTCCCCCTGGCTAGCCCAGCCCAATGGGCCCCAATGTAGGCTGGCAGGCTGGACCCCACCCATGCATGAATTTGCACACCAGGCCTCTAGTGGCATATAAAAATGTCCAAAAAAAAAAAATTTTGATCTTCAGATATTTTTAAGTAGTAAATTGAAGAATTTTTATTTAAAGATCCCATTAGTTAGAAGGGGTAGAGGCCATTCTATAAACAAAAGTATACTTGAACTACTCTAAGAAAAAAAAAATTCTATTTTACAATTAAATCTCTTGGAATATTTAATAAAATAATATTCCCCTGAATAAACAGTTCCACCAGTCAAACAAACAAATAAATAAAGGTGCATTTGCAGCAAACTCACCTGGAGCACTTATTTCTGGGTTCCATTGGAGATTTCCTGAACAGACGTGCAAAGATGAGGTCTGATGTCTACATCTTTAACAAGCTCCTATCATCATTTTGCTGGCCCCTAAACTTTGAAAACCACTAGATAAATATTTGGAAACCATAAATTAGTGTTATCAGTTATACTATTCTAATAATAATCACAAGATTTTAGATTCATTAGGCCTCATCATGAAAGCTGCCCTTCTATTTCTTTACCCCCAGGCTAGCTAGCCTTCCTGGTCTCCACGTCTCCCATTCCGGAAAGAGCAGCATGGAGCTTTTGTTTCCCTTCCAAGCACACCTTGCTCCTTTGGAATCCTATTCCTCAGGACACTTTGCTGAAAGCAGTGGTTTTTATAGTCCCAGAACTAGCAAAGCCAGCTCACCTGGAACTTGTTAGAAATGCAAATTGAGACTCTCTGCAGACCTTCAAAATCAGCAACTCTGGCAACCTTGGTCTTCCAGGTGATTAGGATGTGTGCTGATATCTGAGAAGTAATGCTACAGAACTGCTCAATTAGTAGGGGAAAATATATGAATGTATTTTAATTTCAGATATCACCCCTCATATAACACTTGCATTTTAATAGAGATATTTCACACTGAAGGAAACCGTAAGAGATTAGTGTGAAAGTGTTCAGGGACCACAGTCATCTCTTTGAAACATGGAGGCCTTTCCAAATTACAGCTTTGAAACAATGATGACTTTGCTTTGTGCTTGAAAACTAGGACTAGAGGAGTAGGTCTCAAACCCTTGTTTACACTGAAATCACCTGGGGTGTTTTGTTTTTGTTTCTGCTTTTGTTTTTAACCTTAACATGATTTAATTTATGGGACCAGGGGCTCCCCTGGTGAATCTAATATGTAATCAGACTTGAGTACCACTAGCCTTGGTCAGTGGGTTTGAACTGTAGCCTGCATCTGAATCACCCAAAGAGACTGTTGATTACAAGACAGTTGGCTGGACCCACCTGCAGATGTTCTAAGTTAATATATCCAGAATGGGCAGAGAATTCTCATTACTAAAAATTGTGCTGCTGCTGGTTGTGGTAGCACAGTCTGAGAATCACTGCAGAGATCCCTGCTATCAATTACACTTTCCTGAAGCAGAGCAAGGCCAGAGGATCTGAAATGCAGCCAGGGCAATATTTAAGTTCATGCATTTGTGTGCTGTCTCATTCACTCCTGTAACAAATATGACATGTGTTTCACTACCTCCTCTTTCTCTTTTTTACTTCAGTCAGACTTACTATGAACACAGAAAACCCTGGCATCAAAAGGAAATTCTATTGTATACTATAACACCTCACTTTTTCGATGGTGACTTATCTAACACCTTCACTTTTAAAAGCAATAGAGGTCCCTAGAAAGCAAAAAACAGATCCTACCAAATACAAAATCCATGCAGTCAAGGGGATTTGCTTTACTCAGAGGAGACCATGCCAGGTTTTTACTGAGTCGAATTAGTCCTAATTTACTGCAAATTCTCATTGGGTTGATAATCTGATTTCCTGATTTGCAGCAGATTAAAATCAGAAAGTTACAGGGGGTGTAACTGATAAAGGAAGCAATAAATGAAAGTTAACAGTTTAAGAGACTGAAAAAATAATAAAAAGCAAACAAGAATTTAAAAGGTGAAGAAACTGAGATGCTTCGATTTGAATGTCTCCTAAAAATAACATTGAATTCCTAATAAAAACAGGTGCATCAAGGCAAAATTCAACAGCAGGATGGAAATGCATTCAGGTGGGAACTTCTCAAGGGCAAGGAGAAGTACCACAAATCGTTGAATGCATTTAGTATTGGTCAAACACTGTTTTGGTGCTTTTCCATAAACTAACAATCTAATTTTCATATCATTCTCATGTACTAATCACAATTATCTTTATGATCACTTTATACATAGAGGAAATAAAGCATGGATAGATGAAGTAATTTGCCCAAGATCACATGACTGAAAGTACAGAAAGGATATTTGAACCTCTGAGAGCTAAACCTGAGTCTGAGAATTTGACCACTTCTCTACACATGTCCTATCACAATGGGGGGTATGTTGGCTGGGGCAGAGGGGAGGGGGTTGAATGAGGAGAGGCTAATTACTGTTTCCTATCTACACTAATAAAAGAGAAAGATGTAAATTAGCTGTACCTTTGCGACGCCCACCAGTCAATCAGGAGTGAGTATGCAAATTAACTCAACAAAGATGGTGGGTTAATTTGCATAACAGGAGCTGAGTGGCTGGGGGCGGGACGCTTGCATTGTCGCCATGGCGATGACTGAGGCGTTCTGCACCACCCCAGCCGCTCCAGGCCTCTGGGCAGCATGGGAAGGCAGAAAGGCGGCTCCAGGCCGGAGCAAAGGCAGTGCCGGCAGCCAGGGGATGGAAGGCTCATTCTTGCACAAATCTTCGTGCATCGGGCCTCTAGTTTATATATATACACATATACATATATGAAGATAGTGAAAGAACACTTGGACAACATGAGGCTCTTTATCTATTGATCAGTTAGTCTTATGGTTTTAGCAGTTCCATACTCAGGGGGAAAATCATTTCCAGAAACTTTGTCAAGAATTTTGAAAATATATTTTCAGAAGGATTACAAAAACTAATTAAATGATAGCTGCTTTATTTTATTTATTTTTTTGGCTGTAGAGCCATCTAGATCCAAATAGATACATAGCCATTGTGATTGTCAGCCAACAGCATGCAGACTCCATGGGAAATAAAATAACCATCCAAAGAACACAGGCTTCTGTTTGTTGAATTAAAAGAACAGTTCTATTAAGCTCTGTGGCAGAGAGAATTAATAAACATTTGGTCCTGCTCAAATACTGAGCCAGTGGAAAACCATTTAGAAAGATTACAGCATTCCTAACAATATACTTTTAAACTTTTGTTTGTCAAATTAAATGTGAACATTCCAATCATCAGGACAAAAATATTTCAGTTCGTGGTGTTTTTTTTTAAAGTACAATTAATTCGTATGTCAAGAATTCTGACAATTACTTACATTTCCTGAAATCCTCTCCAAGACTAGATGATTTTCAATGCATTTGGGCGAGAAAAGTCATTTGTGGGGAAGATGCTCTTATTTAGAGAATGTTTGAATTCCTAATAGATTAAAAAGAGCAGCAAGAGTTGGATTGTGTTAGTTTAACCTATGATTCAGATTTCTCTGAAAGTCCCCAAATTTATCCATGTTTGTTAATTTATCTCAGGGTCCCAAGTGAATAACACCAATCTTTTGAATAATTATGGCTTTAAAAAATTGCTTACTGTCATTTTTGTGAAAATAAATCCTTGACTTTTCTATTGAGAAGGGGAGGCACTTCTTGCAAAATCATTCTGGTCAACATTTTCTCTGCCATACTTTATGGTTAAAGTACTTTTCAAGTGCTATAGAAAACCTAAAAATGCTTTCCTGAGAAAAATGTGTGCTGTCCTACAGAGTACTTCCTTCCAGTGGTGGAGTGATTTCTTTCTATGTGAAAATAGTGCTTCAGCTTCTCTTATTAACATATTATTGTTATTCAACTCTACCTAATCTTCTTCTGGTTTTCAAAGTATGTGGAGTTATATTAAGCCAGTGTCACATAATATTAGCATGTCAGAAATTGCAACGACTTTAAACTGATACTGTTATCAGTGGAAGTGGAGTTCTTGTGGTGCTGCAAGGAAAAGAATTTCCTAAAACCCCCATGGGAGGAAGGGGTTTCATGGAAAACTTTGTTGATGATATAAAAGTAAGGGGTCCCATCTCCATCCATATCACCATGGAAAAAGTCCTATCTTGTCAGAGCTAGAATTAAAACCATTGTCTAGAATCTCTGTTCTATATTAAAGTCCAGTCCAGTCCATCATCTGACTCGCTTAGCTTGTGTTTCCAGATGCAGTCCATTGCGTGGACCAGCATCCTGCACGTAGAGTCCATATGAACATGTGCCATGGGGCTGATTTAGGGCACATGATGGGCAAGTGTGGGTCATGGAGGAAGAGAGGGAAGGGGAACATGGAGCACATCAAAGGGAACAAGCAGAAGAACAAGAGAGAGAGCCCTTCGGGGATTTTAACCTCTCCAAATTCCACACACTTGCAGTGGCTTCACCCTCTACAAATGATTTTCCCCCCAGACTAGACTGACAGGGAAGCACCTTCCTTAGTCAGCCAGACATCACTGTGCATGTGTCCATCTTCCCCTTTGTTCAATCCCTTCCCCCAGTGATCTGCAGGGAAGGGCCGGTGGTTCCCTGGGGAGCGTGAAGCTATAGCTTCCTGGTGAAGTTGCCCAGATGACCATGCTTACAATATCTGGCCTCTCCTTCGTTCTCTTTCTATTATAAGTATTAATAAACTAGTTAATAATGATGATAACAATACCACAATCATTTCTAACTAAAACTTTCTAGATGTAAGAGAATCTAAGGGATACACTTATTTTCAGTTCTAGTATTTTATCACATAACAATCACAAAAAGCCTACATAAACATACTTCATTGGATTAAATTATATAATAATTCACCTTCCCTTCAAAGCTCTGACCTTGAATCTGCCCAATCTATCTATGGAAAAGAGTTCCATGACAGTCATTCGATATTTATTTTAAACTATTGTAGAGAGCAGTATTCATTCATTATCATTTATTGTTCTTTAATTTATTGTGTTTCATAGATATTGCATTTTTACAAACTGAAAGCAAGACCCTCTACCAGCAAAAAGATTACTACTCACTTTTTTGTAATACTCACTTTATTGCAGTGGTCTGGTACTAAACTAGCAATACCTCCAAGGTATCCCTATACCCTGTACCTGCTACATAAAATCCAAGATGTTGATATGTCCTTAAAATCAGTTCTTGGGGAATTTTAATCTTCCCATATTTCTCATTTTATCAGTTACTAAGAAACTCAGAGGCAAAACGACTGTTCGCTGATAGCAAATATATGAGATTTCATGGTAGGAAGACTGAATTCTGTCCTTGATAGTGATTT
Source organism: Cnephaeus nilssonii (assembly GCF_951640355.1). Classification (NCBI taxonomy): domain Eukaryota; kingdom Metazoa; phylum Chordata; class Mammalia; order Chiroptera; family Vespertilionidae; genus Cnephaeus; species Cnephaeus nilssonii. The sequence continues at coordinate 65,768,073 of NC_137081.1, read as the reverse complement.
AATCATTGTTATTTACCTTTGACATATGTGTCTTAAGTCTTCTCAAAATTGCTTTTTGTTTTGGGGGGCGGCGGTATTAGATTCATAAAGCCAAAATTAGCATTTTTATTTTTTATGTAAATTTGCATGTTGGATTTTCTAAAGGAGTTTTACATGTCTAGTTACTTTAGCTATTGTGATGGACCTTGAAAAATGTACTTTCCTCTGTTATATTTTTTATTTTTTAATTTTTTTACCCTAGGCATATAATCAATAAATAAGCCCTCACTATCAATCTCCAAAATATACAGTCATATTTCATTTTCAAAACTAAACACCTCCTGTGATGAATTACAGTTATTAGCAAGATGATTGTCTGTACAGAAACTTCAGACCACTCAGAAGTGACTGAGCAGTGACAGAAAGGCGGGAGTGGGCAGCGGGGTTTCTGTTTCAATTACTTTATTATCCTCAAATGTAAATATTTCTGAATCTATGCAGCTCTGCTTGACACTCCATTAAACTAAATTTTAAAAATGTTTCCAACATTTTGTTGTTATATTTCCAAATGAGGAGAGAGAAAAGTTTTATCTCAATGTCACGCTTTCCCTAAGACCCATGGCAGCACACTCCTCTACCATGACCTTATCATCTAGTGTGTGGACAGATCCAATCTTTAGAAGTCAATACCGAGAAGGATGCATTTTACACCTATTAGTTTTATTTTATGGAAAAACGGTCTCATCCAAATTTAGGTTTTAATTATTACAGTGGCCAGGTCTTAGGGGGTATACAAAATGAAATGCTGTCCTGCAAAATTCCCTCAGTCAAGAGGAATAAAATTAACTTTATCAGATTTTCCATACTGGCCCCAACCAGACCTCAAGCTTTCTGGCTACAAAGTGGAGTTAGGAAATATATGTAAGTATTTAATTCTGGTTTTCTGATCATCAAATATCCAAGACCTTTAAGTGCTCTTCTGCTTTGAATTAATTCATTCTCTAATTTCTTTTAAACTCTTTGCCCATGAATCTCTAGCTATACTCATACCGCTTTCCCCAACCTCATTCCAACGAATTTTGTAGCTCTTTTTCTTCTAGTTAAGTAGTTTGCAAAGTTTAGTGAACAAAAGACTCACCATTGAGGGAGGGCTTAGTAGACACAGGTTGCTGGGCTCAACCAACCCCATTGCTTTTGATTCAGTGGATCTGGTGTAAGCCTGAGAATACACAAATCTAACAAATTCCTGGTGGTGCTGAAGCTGTTGGTCCTGATAACAGACTGAAATTCCATCCTGACTTTTCAGATAAGCAATTCAGATGACCTTCAATGACCTACAACTGAATATGACAGTCCACTGTTTTTTTTTTTACTCAATCTTAGCCAATTTTATTATTTTCTACATATGGCACAGGGTTGCCAGATGGGAAGATCATACCCAAAGGCCCTGCCAAGCTTTTTAGGCCTGGCTGTTCTCCTGCAGTGTCCAGGCTGTCTTTCCAATGTTAGTCTCTCCTGTAATCCCTTAGATAAAAATTATTTCCCAGGACCTGTCAGTATCCTCTATCGTACTCTCTGTACAACCTACTCCCTTTACTCCTCTGCCAACCTAAAGAAAGGTACAATACCGTTCAATGTCATGAGAATTTATTTCAAATAAAATCTTTGTATGTTTGAAAGTCTGCATGTGTCTGTCTGTGTGATGCAAGAATATAAAATTCTCAAAGGCAAATATCAAAATTCTCAGTTCTGGGAATGGAAAAGTCAAAGGAAAAAATTCTTTTTCAATTCATATCTAACTTTATGTTGGTAAATAAAATTTTGTAGTTTTCTTTTGATTCTTTTGGGTATTGTTATCAATATATGATTAACATATAACATTGTATTAGTTTCAGGTATACAACATAATGATTTTATATTTGTATATAATCATTGTGAAATGGCCACCACAATACTCTAGTTAACATCTGTGACCATAAAATAGTATTGGTATTTCAATCTCAAAACTCAATAATAGAAGAACCCAATATAGCTGGTATTTTCTGACATAACTCGCATATTTATTGAATGCACATGGCGTATATTCATGGCGTTAACTATGTCACTGAGTCTCTCAGGTTGAAGGAAAGGGCAGAGTTTATGGACAAACATATTATGCAAAAACAATGACATATGACAAGATAAGATAACTGCTATAGAAATATATCAAGGAATTGTGCTATTGGAAGTCCAAAGAGAAAGGTCACTTCTGATTAGAAATTAGTTAAGGAGTGTAGAGAAGATAGTACATATGATTCTTGAATGGGAGATAGGAGAGGCCTAAATATATAAGAGGCTAACAGAATCCGAAGAAATACATTCCCAAATTGTCCATTGATTCAGAAAGACCAGTAAACAGTCCATGCCATCCATATCATTATGGGATTAGTGTTTTTCAAGGAGAGAGAGAATTTGGGGTTAGAGGATTTGAGTTCAAATCCTTAGACTAGCATAATGGCATTAGTAATAAAAATAAACTTTCATGGGTGTGATATACGTCTATGGAAAAAAGTTGCATGAACTGCAAAGCTCTAAAGAAAGATTTTTAGAAATTATAGGAAACATATTTGGGCTGCCCAGTTGTAACATGCATTTTACATGGAATAAAACATCCATCTTGATTCTGAAATTGAAAATAAGCTCAGTCATCTTCTCTAGAACTCGCTCAATGAGGATTGAATAACCTGAGAAGTCTGTGACTTGTCCTCTGGCCATGACACATAGCAGTGGACCCTGAGCAGTTCACACCTGATGGAATATAAAAGAGGGAATAAAGCAAACCACCCCCTTTCAGTTCCAATTTCTAGGTCTTCTGCTTCTGGCAGCTTCCCTTCCTTATCTTTTTAATCCTCCAAAATCTTCCTGAATTTTCCATCCTTCATGGAATTCATGATTTGAATTTGCTGCTAGCCTTCAAACCCATAGCCTCCTGTACAGTGCCCCCTGGTCCCGGCTGACTCACTCACCCACTGCCAGCCTCCTTCTACTAGCTTAGATTTCTAGATCTCACCCTTCATCAGTTATGCTGTGTGATAGTTTCCTTCATTTCCCATGTTCAAAATGCAGTTAACTATCATTCTCTCGCAAACCTGATCTGATAGAATCTGAAAATTCTCTATTTGTACAGGCTCTAGGTACAATTGCATATGAAAATAAGCATTATTATATATTTTGTACAAGATAAGAAGAACCACACAAATACACTTTCCAAATTAATCAATATAATTTATTTTAAACTAAAATAAATCAGACTAGATCACAAATGTTAGGTCACTTAAGTGGGGTGAATCTTAAACTATTAAAATAAAAACTGCTGGTTTGGCAATACCAAATTAACAGGAAGTTCAATTCAAGGCTCTAGAAGCAAGAGCTGTTCAGCAGGTTGGAAGGAAATTAATTAAAAACTGGAAGAAATGCCTTGCGGTAAAATTAGAGGAACCAGCTGACACCAAAGGCTTGAATAGGAAGTAGAATCAAGATGATTATAAAAGCAGATGACTTTTTGGTGTGGCTCATCTGCTATTAATGAGCTTCATAAACTCATCTGTTATGTCTCCACTGAATCAATTCAACAGCAGGTCTCCTTGGCCTTCTGAACCTTATAGCCAGAGACATTTTTTTCTAAATGCAGATAAGATCATGTCACTTCCTGGCTTAAAGCCCTTAGCAGTACTCCATCACTCTCAGGACCGAAGCCCAGATTAATTAAAACTCTTCATGAAATGATACCTGCATCTCTCTTATTCCTCATCTCACTACATCTCCAATCCTCTCTTAAACTCTTTCTCCTAACATATATTTGTTATATGAAAGAATCAGTAGTAAAAAAGTTCTAGATCTAAACTCTGGTTTTCCATACAGACTTTACTTTTGGCAAGTTACTGAACTCACTCTTAGGTGCACTTCCTTACCTTTAAAAATGGGCTCAATGTGATAACACCTACCATAGGTTTTTAAAAATATATATTTTATTAGTTTTTACAGAGAGGAAGGCAGAGGGATAGAGAGTCAGAAACATCGATGAGAGAAACATAGATCATCACAACCCCTTCTAGGGATCGAGCCTGCATCCAAGGTACATGCCCCGGGCCGGAATCAAACCTGGGACTCTTCAATCCATGGGCCAACCCTCTATTCACTGAGCCAAACTGGTTAAGGCCCATAGATGTTTTGAGGAGTTAATTAAAAGATAACATAATTGCCCTGGTTAGTGTGGCTCAGTTGGTTGAGTGTCATCTCAGGCACAAAAAGTTTGCCAGTTCAATTCCCAGTCAGGGCACATGCCAGGGTTACAGGCTTGATCCCCAGTAGGGGGAAATACAGGCGAGAACCGATGTGTTGCTCTCACATAGATGTTTCTCTCTCTCTCTCTTCCTCTCCCTTTCTCTCTCTCTAAAAATCAATTTGAAAAAAAAACACACAAAAAAAAACCAGCCGAAACCGGTTTGGCTCAGTGGATAGAGCGTCAGCCTGCGGACTCAAGGGTCCCAGGTTCAATTCCGGTCAAGGGCATGTACCTTGGTTACGGGCACATCCCCAGTAGGAGGTGTGCAAGAGGCAGCTGAATTGATGTTTCTCTCTCATTGATGTTTCTAACTCTCTATCCCTCTCTCTTCCTCTCTGTAAAAAATCAATAAAATGTATTTAAAAAAAAAGAAAAAAAAACATAATAAAGGGTCAAATACTAAGTGTTTAATAGATGTAAGTTATTGTTATGCCTTCTAGACAACAGCCATACAAATCTGTAATTGTTGAACAATCCACAAACTAACACCAAATATATCTAGGGACTTACCTGTGCTCTGCCTTACTAATACATTTTGACCCTGAGCCTGGCATCCACTACTTGACGAAGACCTCTTGGATGTCTCTTAAGTGAAAGAAGGTGCCCACTTTTGTTCCCACAACTTGCTCTTTAAACAGCGTGTCAAAATTTGATCTCTGTGGAGAACAATAAAAAATTAGTTTGCATGTGTGCCTCTCCCTTGAGTCTGGAGCTCTTCAGGGAGGGTACCTTGTCCTTCCTCTGCAGAGCTCCGTGCCTATTGACTGCTAAGTTCTTAGTAAAAGTAATACCTTTGTAAAATGAACCAATAAATGGTCAGAGAGCAGATACCAACAGAAATTGAACCTTAAAATAGAGACAGCAAGTTGGCATGAAATCCAAGTGTCTTTCTCCTCATCCCTCTGAAATTTATTAGTATTTAAATGAAGATTCCCCAAATGTATTTGATTTCCACAATCTAGGAGGTATAGAAGACTTACAGTCCAGATATGCTGGGAGAGGCTACATCTACTCAAATTTTCTACAGCTCTAAGTAGTACAAATTAGAAGCTGATTTTGTGGAGCAAGTCTTAATAACTCAAGAGGAGAAAAGTAATGTAAAGAAAATCTCATAGGGCCAACCCTTACACGTCAGGATATGACTAACGTGACAGAAGAAATTTCCAAGTTTCATACTATTTTTTGCCTTTCCTTATCAGCAAATTAGAATGTGAATTTTGTAGCTGCAACAATTAATTAATTGCACTGCATTCACCTTTACAGGCTTAGAGCTAAAACCTTATGACCTCAATATTCAAATTAATGAAAATTTAAATCTCCAGAGTACATTTTGATCTGCTGCAAACATCAGCTACAAATTCAACTTCTTGCTAGTCTCCCTGAGGAGAAGCTAATTCTTTTAGAAAAGGGACTAGGGGTTAAATCCAAGGACATCAAAAGTTTGCAAAACATAGATTGGCAATCATTCCCTTATTATTTCTTAGAGAGGAAAAAAAAGGCAAAGAAGGGCAGAAGGGAGTGTAGATAACACATTTTCTATCTGTGTGATGTGAGTAGGAGACATTGTAGCAGAAAAGAGGCCAGTTGCAGCAGCAGCACCATTGGCCCAGGAAACAACATGATGAGAACAAACAGAAATCAGCAGCTGGTGAACAGAATGTGTCTGTACATCGCATGGGACAGGAGCTGTCTGATGGAAGGCATCTGAAACTCATCTTTCCATCTTCTCCACGCCAACAAATGAACTAGATTAATAAGACCAGGATGATCAGGCCTGCCATTGCATTAACAGTTTGGGATCAGAAGATCAATTTAGGTTAAATAGTAAGACTGGAACAATTTTTTCTTTTCACTACCCAAAGGCTAATAATGTTTAAAATGGTAGACCAATATTAATTCATTTATTCATTTATCCTACTAATATTTATTGAGCACCTATTATTTTCCAGGCACAGTACTTGAAGAGGAGACATAAAGATGAATAAAGACATAATCCCTGTCCTCTTGTAAGTTACCTTTGAAAACACATAAGTCAAATATAGTCTTACAAAAATGATAGTACAGAAAGACAATGGAAGCTAAGCAAATGAGAAAGTGATTCTTAATAACTGGCGAGTTATAGTATTTACATGGACTTCATATAGGAGGCTAGGCTTTGAGTCTTAACCAGTGAGTGTTAAGGCCATGAAAGCAATGGTAGGAAAACATTAAACAAAACAAGAAACTGAGTCCAAAAAAGCTCTCATTTATCCCACATCTAACTTTCTGTGATTTCCGATTTGAAATCTGAAGCTATTCTTATATATTCACTCCTTTTCAGCTCCCCTAACTCTGAGTCATATTCATTATCTGACATATACATTTATGGTATGGTATGTATATATCCAGTGCTTTAGACACACCAAAAAATGTGATGCCTTTTTGAATAAACAATTGCAACTTCATATCAACTTAGACTCCAGTCTGTGTTAGATATATTATGCTTTTATGATGCTGAGCTACTATTTTCTACATATTCAGGTGGTATTATTTTGGCTATCCAAAGGCAACAATAAGCCTTAAATACAAGATCCATAGTTTCAGTTCCTTTCCCAGCTTGTCCAAAAGTTAGTTCAATTCTATGTTTATCTTAGGGAACTAATTAAGAAATAAATGAATTTTAAGTGAATAAGTAAATTATAAATAGAATATATTAATAAATAAAAAATATATGGAGGGGGAGGAATCAAGGGTAAGAGACCCAGGATAGCTTCTTTCTGAACAGTTGACAGAATGACCAATAAAAATAACTCTAAAAATTTTCAATTTATCCCTCATGAAAGCCATCCTTGAAGAATTTTCTTCCTACACATCATGAGCTATGCCCTAAGGATATTGCCTCAGTTAAGCAGAGTAGTCACAAAGACTTCCCTACATTCATTTTCAAGAATATCCCTCTCTTTAACCATTTATAGATGTCATCTGCCTTTGACATGAACACTAGAATAACAACACTGCTTTATACATATCCAAATTGCATTGCATTTGGATAAGAACACTGCTTTATACATATCCAAATTGCATTCCAGGGCAAACTAGCTGGCCCCCACCCATGCAGCAGGCATCTATCCTACCTAATCTAATAAAAGAGTAATATGCAAACTGACCATCACTCCAACATACAAGATGGCTGCCCCCATGTGGTTAAAGATGGCTGTCCCCATGTGGACATAAGATGGCCACCACAAGATGGCCTGCAGGGAATGGCAGTTGGGAGGGACCAGGCCTACAAGGTAGGGCAGTTAGGGGTGATCAAGCCTGCAGGGGAGGGTGCCTGAGAGACAACCAAAAGACACCAATTCACATAGAACACTATATACAATTTATATTCTAGGAGAAATATTCATAACTCACATCATGAAGGTTTAGTTTCTCCAATATATAAAGAGCTCCCAAGATTGAATACAAACTAAGACTAATAGCAAATAGACCAAGAGGCCTTCTTCCTTTCTTTGCCCTATATTTCCTACCTTTGTCTGTTGAGAGGACCCAGAAGCAGTGATCCCAAGTAACAAAGAGAACAAATAGATTCCAGATCTTAGTTTCTAAATGGCATTCTGCACTAATGATACCGGAGTTCTTTAGAGTAATTATTAGTTCTGGAACAAAGACATTGAAAATATAAGCTGATCTTGCAACATTATTTTGTATCAGAAAGTAAATGAATACTCAAAGAATGATGAAAAATCTGAAAAGAATACAAGAGTCAGCATAAAAGGCATCCATAGGTCAAGTCTGGAACAATTTTAGCATCAAAATAAATGATAATTGAGATAATCACACTCTGAGAAAAATAAAATTCATTAATTCATACTGCTATAAACAATATGGTAGTTTTGTATTATATCAAACTAGAGGCTGGGTGCAGAAAATTCATGCATGGGGTGTGTGTGTCCCTCAGCCCAACCTGCACTCTCTCCAATCTGGGACCCCTTGAGGGATGTCCGACTGCCCGTTTAGGCCTGATCTCTGTAGGACAACCCTCTCTCAATCCAGGACTGCTGGCTCCTTAACTGCTCCCCTGCCAGCCTGTTTGCCCCTAACTGCCCTCCCCTGCAGGCCTGGTCACCCCTAACTGCCCTCCCCTGAAGGCCTGGTACCCCCCAATTGCCCTTCCCTGCAGGCCTGGGTCCCCCCAACTTCCCTCCTCTGCCAGCCTGGTCACCGCTAACTGCCCTCCCCTGCAGGCTTGATCACCCCTAACTGCCCTACCTTGCAGGCCTGGTCCCTCCCAAATGCCCTTCCCTGATGGCCATCTTGTGGTGGCCATCTTGTGTCCACATGGGGACAGCCATCTTTGACCACATGCGGGCAGCCATCTTGTGTGTTGGAGTGATGGTAAGTTTGCATATTACTCTTTTATTAGATTAGATAGGATAGAGGCCTGCTGCATGGGTGGGGGCCAGCTAGTTTGCCCTGAGGGTGTCCCGGAGCAGGGTGGAGATTCCTTTGGGGCGTGGGGCGACCTGGACGAGGGTCCTGTGGTGGTTTGCAGGGTGGCCATGCTCCCAAGTGACCCAAGCAGAGGCCCTGGTATCTGGGATTTTTTTATCTTCTATCATTGAAACTTTGTAGCCTTGAGTGGAGGCCTAGGCCAGCCAGGGCATGCAGAAAGCTTGGCTTCCTCCATTACCAGGGAAACCCAAGACTCCTGCTCGCTCCGTGGCCGTAGCCATCTTGGTTGGGTTAATTTGCATACTCGCTCATGATTGGCTGGTGGGCGTGGCTTGCGAGTGTAGTGGAGAGATCATTAATTTGCATATTACTCTTTTATTAGATAGTACTAGAGGCCCGGTACACGAAATTCATGCACGGGGGGCGTGCAGGGGGGTATCCCTCAGCCCAGCCTGCCCCCTCTCCAATCTGGGACCCCTTGTGGGATGTCCAATGCCCGTTTAGGCCCAATCCCTCTCACAATCCAGGACTGCTGGCTCCCAACTGCTCGCTGCCTTCCTCCTTGATTGCCCCTAACCGCTTCTGCCTGCCAGCCAGATCACCCCTTAACCACTCCCCTGCCAGCCTGATTGATGCCTAACTGCTCCCCTGCCAGCCTGTTTGCCCTTAACTGCCCTCTCCTGCAGGCCTGGTCACCCCTAACTGCCCTCTCCTGCAGGCCTGGTCACCCTCAACTGCTCTCCCCTGCAGGCCTGGGTCCCTCCCAACTGCCCTTCCCTGCAGGCCCAGTTACCCCCAACTTCCTCCTCTGCCGGCCTGGTCACCCCTAACTGCCCTCCCCTGCAAGCTTGATCACCCCCAACTGCCCTCCCTTGCAGGCCTGGTCTCTCCCAACTGCCATCCCCTGCTGGCCATCTTGTGGTGGCCATCTTGTGTCCATATGGGAACAGGATCTTTGACCACATGGGAGAAGCCATCTTGTGTATTGGATTGATGGACAATTCGCATATTATTCTTTTATTAGATAGGATACAGGCCTGTGCACGGGTGGAGGCTGGCTGGTTTTCCCTGAAGTGTGTCCCGGATCAGGGTGGGAGTTCCCTTGGGGCATGGGGCGGCCTGGGCAAGGGCCTTGTGGTGGTTTGCAGGCCAGCCACACCCGCTGGCGACTCAAGCAGAGACCCTGGTATCTGGGATTTATCTTCTACAATTGAAACTTTGTCGCCTGGAGTGAAGCCAAGCCTCCTGCTTGCTCTGTGGTGGCAGCCATTTCTGTTGGAATTTATTTATCTTCTGTAATTGAAACTTTGTAGCCTTGAGTGGAGACTAAGGCAGGCCAGGGTGTGCGGAAAGCTTGGCTTCCTCCATCGCTGGGGCAATCCTAGCCTCCTGCTCTCTCTAGCTCCATGGCTGCTGCCATTTCTTTTGGGATTTATCTTCTATAATTGAAACTTTGTAGCCTTGAGTGGAGGCCTCGCCGGCCAGGGTGTGTGGAAAGCTTGGCTTCCTCCATCATCGGGGAAACCCAAGCCTCCCTCCTGCTCTCTCAGTGGCCACAGCCATCTTGGTTGGGATTAATTTGCATACTCACTCTTGATTGGCTGGTGGGTGTGGCTTGTGGGTGTAGTGGAGTGATGGTTAATTTGCATGTTACTCTTTAATTAGATAGGATTGGCTAATTTGTGACTGTATTTCCGAGAATTCCCTTCTCTGAACAGTTCTTGAGTTATAATAACCCAGAATTGACATTTTGCACGAGATTATCAAGACAGAAGTAAATAAGCAGCATTTCTTTATGCTTAAAAGTTCTGTGCAACGAATAAGATGCTGCTGCAACCCCCTTACACTGTTGCTTATCTTGTCTTATAAGAAGAAAGCAACCAAGTCTGCTAGGTCTTTGATATCAACCCATCAGGTGCCTAGACAGATGCATGTACCTCCATCGTGAAGGGTACTGGCTTCTCCTATTCCATAATCCAAGGTGGAAGCTTGGAGGTGATTATTTATATATATACATATACATATAAATAGACACAATCGTCATACCGACATAAGCTTGTATATGCTATATATGTTATATATGCATACATTATAATACAATGTGAAAAGGTTGATAAAGTGACCATCAACAGTGGTTATATCTAGGAAGGAAACAATGGCTGGAGGTGGTGTGAGAAGTGTCACAGGTGATAAACTACTAACCTTTATTCTTGGAATCTCTGAGTTTTGTACTGTGTACATGTGTTACCTATTCATAAAATAACTGAAATTGAATTTTGCCTGCTAGAGCTTACATGGACTTCTTTTAATGTACATAGGGGGAAAAGAAAACCATCAGATGAAATCACTGGTCAGCTTTAATTCAATTCAGGCTGTTTTAATAAGAAAAATTCTGGGGCCTCAAAAATATGAACCTATAGGTAAGGGGCTAAAGTTGACTGCTTGTGATGGGACTGTGGAAATGAACCCAGTCTTCGGGCTTACCCCGCTGAGCACAGCGTGGTGATGCAATGACCTTTCTCTAACAGGTGCATTATACAATTTCAAGTACAGCTCAGTGCATCTATGTGTTGATTCTATGTGGAAGACAGGGGTGAGGTAGGAAAATAGAAACAGAAACATCTAATAGATACCAACACTGAACTAGGAGATATTTGAAGTCTGGAAGATGGTAATTATAGCACAACCCAGGAAAAACCATCCATTCAAGGCAGGGCACCAGCTGAATGGGTTGGGAAAGTAAAAGAGGTATGAGAGTGGAGCAGTAATAAGAGGGTCAGTTTTCCCAATGGGAGGAGGCTGGCATAAGAAAGACAGCGTGGCAGAGTCCCAGAATTGAGCTGAGTGACATTCAGGCTGGGCATTAATCTGTCTGGGAACCGGAGCATGGGCCTTGTCAAAGTGGGGAGGTAGTACTTCGTGGACACACAGGCCCAACAGGAACGCCCTCTGATGGCAGTGAGACAACACTGCAGGCCCCCCACTGCTTTCTACTGTGATTGTCTTGCAGATAAAGTATTGATTGTTTGGAGCAAAGAACAACAGGACAAACAAGGAAAACTGCAGTGGGGCTGCGTCCAAAGGTAAGCAGAATCCATAATTTCAACAAAAGGATTGTAGGAGACAGAAACCCATGAAATGTATCTGCAAATGAGAACAGATGCAATGTGAGCCGCACCTTGCAGTGTGGGATGGATTCAGAGAGGGGAAGAGAAGCAGGCCATTTTCTAGACCCAAGAAGTAGTATATTTATCATTGCTGACTTCTCTAAAAAAGGTTTAGTACATGTAGTAAAGAACTCATATTCTTATTTATTGAAATTTATAATTTCTCTTCCTTGAATTTCTTTTGCACACTTTTGTTTTTCTACCTCTTGGGTACCATCAAGTGCTGAGCTGGTCAGAAAGGTATAAAAGTAACGAGAAGCATGGACACATGGAACAGATTGGAGGGAGCCAGAGGGGAGAGGTGGGGGTGACTGGATAAAGAAGTTGAAGGGATTAGCTGAAGAACATATATGCATATCCTATGTACATGGAAAAGAATGTGGTGAAGGCCAAGGAAGGGGAGACCAGGGTAGGTGGAAGTGGGTAAAGGGGTGGGATGGGGAAAGTCTGCAGTCATGTCAACATTAATTTTTTAATAAAAAAGAGTAAAATTTATTATTCTTACAGCAGGAAACAAAGTAATTTTTGCAATTATGATAAGCATAGTTAGGGAAAGATATACAACAAATAGATGCTCTACATCAGGAAGCATTTACCCCTCTGAGCTCTTTCTATAAACAATTCTAAAGTTCATTTATGTCACTTTTCCCAAATCTTGAGAGGATATACATGAACGTACATAAGAAATACAAGATTTTTAAAAAAATAAATCTTTATTGTTCAGATTATTACAGTTGTTCCTCTTTTTTCCCCCCATAGCTCTCCTCCACCCGGTTCTCACTCTAACCCTCTTCCCTTACCCTCCCCCCACTGTCCTCATCCATAGATGTACGATTTTTGTCCAGTCTTTTCCTGCACCACCACACCCCTTACCCCCCGAGAATTGTCAGTCCACTCCCTTTCTATGCCCCTAATTCTATTATATTCACCAGTTTATTCTGTTCATCAGATTTTTTATTCACTTGATTTTTAGATTCACTTGTTGATAGATTTGTATTTGTTGTTCATAATTTTTATCTTTACCTTTTTCTTCTTCTTCCTCTTCTTAAAGAATACCTTTCAGCATTTCATATAATCCTGGTTTGGTGGTGATGAACTCCTTTAGCCTTTTCTTATCTATGAAGCTCTTTACCTGACCTTCAATTCTAAATCATAGCTTTGCTGGGTAGAGTAATCTTGGTTGTAGGTTCTTGCTATTCATCACTTTGTATATTTCTTGCCACTGCCTTCTGGCCTGCATAGTTTCTGTTGAGAAATCAGCTGACAATCATATGGGTACTCCCTTGTAGGTAACTAACTGTTTTTCTCTTGCTGCTTTTAATATTCTCTCTTTGTCTTTTGCTCTTGGTATTTTAATTATGATGTGTCTTGGTATGGTCCTCTTTGAATTCCTTTTGTTTGGGGTTCTCTGTGCTTCCTGGACTTGTAAGTCTATTTCTTTAACCAGGCAGGGGAAGTTTTCTGTCATTATTTCTTCAAATAGGTTTTCAATATCTTGATCTCTCTCTTCTTCTGGCACCCCCATAATTCAGATGTTGGTACGCTTGTAGTTGTCCCAGAGGCTTCTTACACTACCTTCATATTTTTGGATTCTTTTTCTTTTCTGGTTGGGCATTTTTTGCTTCTTCGTATTTCAAATCTTTGTCTTGATTCTTGCGATGCTCTAGTCTGCTTTTGGATCTCTGTATATTATTCTTTATTTCAGTCCGTGTATGCTTAATTTCTAGTTGGTCCTTTTTCATGCCCTTGAGGGTCTCACTAAATTTATCGGCGGTTTCTAGAAAATTCTTGAAAAACCTTATAACCGTGGTTTTGAACTCTATATCCAATAGTTTGCTTTCCTCCATTTCTGTCATTTGTGACCTATTTCTTTGTCTTAGCATTTTGGCTACTTCCCTGTGTTGATAGAGTAGCTTTGTGTGCTAGGTGTCCTATAGGGCCCAGTGGCTCAGCCTCCCCAATTACCTGAGGTGTATACTCTTGGTGCACCCCTTTGTGGGTTGTGTGCACAGTCTTATTGTAGTTAAGCCCTGATTGTTGTTGGTATCACTGGGAGGAATTGACCTCCAGGCCAATTGGCTGTGAGGATCAGCTGTGTCTACCATGGGAGGACTTCTGTGCTGGAGACACCCTTATGGGGCAAGACTTGCTTCAGTGGAGCTTTGGTGTTCACTGAGTCTGCCTCCTGAGTGTGTCCCTTATGGATCTGAGGAGTTGTAATCTGTATGGTCCCACTCTAACCACTGGGAGATCCAAGGAGGTGCAAATTTAGCCTCTGCCTGAGGCCACCCAGCAGGAGCTACAGAGAGATCTGCAGATTCCTCTTCTTTGTTTGGGGTTTGGAGGTGCCCAGATGAGGCCCAGCTGTGAAGCAATGCAAGCTGCTGTGGGGCCTTGGGCCTTCTTTTGGCGGCTCTGGTGCTCTCTCACCCAGCTGCAGTTTGTTAGGTAATTTTAGGTTGCAAAGGGCCAAGGCATTCATATGCAAAAGCCTCTACACACAGCTTGGGTGGGGTGGGGTCTCAGGGAGGAGCAAACAGCAATGGCTGACCATCAGCCCTGCCCTAAGAGGCCCCAGGTCTCAGTGTTCCCTGATAATTGCTGCAAGCACCTCTGTGAGAAAGCCTCCCTTGTGTTCCGGCCCGATGCCAGACAGTCCAGTTTCTCCCCATATGAGTCTGGGTCACCAGAACCTCACCTGGAACTGAAGTTCAGAGCAGTTGGGAGCTTGTGTCTCCCTCCTGATTGAAAAAGACAGCTGCATACTCAGTTGCCAGCCCTCTCCGTGCGTGCACCTCCGAACTTTACTTCCACACCTTATCTGAGTCTCACTGTGCTTTTCTCTTCCCTTCTAGTTGTAGAATTTCCACTCAGCCAGCCTTCCTGTGGTTCTGGATGATGTCCGTATTGTCTTTTAGTTGTAGTTTTGAAGTGCTTGTGCGAGGCAGCAATTTCAGGTGTTTACCTATGCCGCCACCTTGGTTTCTCTCAAGAAATACAAGATTTAAAGTCACTAATAGTTTATGAGTGGCCAAGAAATTAAATGATTTTTCAGACAAAAGAATAAATCTAGAAAGTAAATTAAAATTACAACTTAATACCCTGGAAGATAAATTATATGCAAAGCCACGAAGAGAGCCATACCCACCTGACCACCCCTATCTCCAAATGCCCTTACTACACTTTCCTGCTCTAGTTCCACAGACACCAGTTTAAAAAAATTGGAATCAAACTCAATATTCAGGTTTAACACTTTAAATGAAGACATAGGGACCTTTTCATCCACAAACACCTTTTTTTTTTTTTCCAAAAAACAAACAAAATGATTTGCTGGTTTGCAAAAAAAATTTTTTTGTTAAAAACATTTAGTTTTACCTGGGATTCTGGAACCTGTCAATAAAGTAAAAGTGAAAGCCAGAGGTCTCAGAAGAACTATACTCAAAGCAGAGGTGCTAAAAATAACCTCGGTGTCTTATCCTCCTCTCCCCCCTTTCATTTAGAGCTATATCTAGAAAACTTGCTGCCCAAAAGGATGTAGAGGTTCAAAATCTACCAATGCTTCCGTAAAAACTGCATTTTGATCTGTGAGTGCCACCTTTTAAAAAAAAATTTTATAGGCTTATTTTCCTCATGACAGTTTCATTGCATTTGTTGGGTTGTAAACCATGTAAAGCTCAGCAATAAAATGACTGCAATCTGTACAAGTAATAGCAAGCATGTCTCATAAACAAGATAAGTTGTGCCTTGCCAATATTGCTACACTTCATAAATATGAACTTGAGTCTGTTTTGTGTTTTCTAGATCAGTAGCATAGTTTTATTTTAATTAAACACAACATATAAAATATTCATCTATGAAGCAAACATCATTGTTTTTAAAAGATTTTATTAAGTTGAATTATACTGTTCTTGCCATAAAGCCATGCACAAAAGAATCATTCTGCATTTTAAGTGGATTGATACAGTTCAAGTGTCCATCAATTAAAAACTATATTAGGAACACAGTGATGCTACCATGAATAAATGAGCTATTTATATGTCTTGATAATGTAAGTGCTTATGTGAACTCATTCCAATTTCTAAACACCAGGCATTTCAGCTGTGCTGGTGATTAAGAAATTATAATATCTACAGAGGAAAGGTAGATGCTGCCAGAGTCATTTCATACAGCAGATTTCAGTGTTTCACTTTATCAGTGACAAAATTTGTTGTCATGTTTTATTAGACCAGATCCAGCTAACTTTGATAAGCCAAATGGAGAGCCCTGGAAGGTAATTTCTAGTCGAAACCTGGCTTTATAAAGGAAAAAGCACAGAACTAGAAATGAAGAGATCTGTTTTGTTCTTAACTCTGATAACTAGCTAGGCATCAATTGCCTCTTTGCAATCAAAGAGAGCCATTTTACATTAATCTCTAACTTGCAGATTTCATCATTAACTCCCAAACAGATTTTGTGGGTGGCCTAAACTGGGAGGACTTCAAAGAAAAAAGAGTATAAAATTACAAATACAAAAATAGGCATAAAAGTGAATATTTCCTTTGAATGAAAATAGAAATCACAGTAACTAACTAGTCCTTTGAGATCTCTTTAGGTAAATTCCCGAAAATATTTACATAGATATGCCTTTGCTTTTCACACGACCACTCCCACCCATGCTCTACACATTCTGCACTGCAGGGCCAAGGAAAGTGGGGGAACTGAAGCTACAAACTCATTAACAGTAAGCCTGCCACTGCTCCAAAATGACCAGAAATCCATATCACACTTTATGAGTTAGTCAGAAATACTTTGCCCAAATTCTACCTTTAGGATTTCCCTGTTTGCTCCATGAAGTTCAACCTAATCCTTCATTTTACATTGTTTCCCCTTCTAAAAACCCATATTACTTACAGCCTACCCCACATACTGTTTCATTACAAGCATTACAAACTGTCTTAGGATGTCCACCAATGTTTCAAAGGTTATCTTCCCAGAGAGAAAAAAATGAAGGCATGAATTTTCTTGTTATGCTCCACTGTAACAAGGGTGGTTTTTATTATAACCAAGTAGATTGTCTGAAAAACTAGTTGATGAATTTTTCAACTAAAAGAAAATCTCTTCTATATTAACTAGAGGTCCGGTGCATGAAAATTCATGCACTGGAGTGGGGGTCCCTCAGCCCGGCCTGCCCCCTCTCACAGTCCGGGAGCCCTCAGGAGTGGGAGGTGACATGGTGATCAGGGGAAGGCGACACCTCATCACACCTCTGCTGCTGCCACTGTCGGCAGCACAAGCCTCGGCCTGCCCTGGTTACCTGAGCCTTGGGTGGCACTGGGCAGCTGGGCAGCTTCCATCCGATGCTTGCCTGCACCTCAGGCCGGCCCTGGGTGGCTGGGGGGCTGAGGGGACTGGGGGACTCTGGAGGCAGGAGCGGGGTTAAGGGGACTGGGCACCGCCATCTTGTGGCTGTGGGCACCACCATCTTTGAGGGTGGGGCAGTTGATTAGCATACTCCCTCCTTATTGGCTGTGGGTGCTGCCATCTTTGAGGGTGGGGCAGTCAATTAGCACATTCTCCCCTTATAGGCTGTGAGTGCCACCATCTTTGAGGGCAGGGCAGTCAATTAGCATATTACCTCCTTATTGGCTGTGGGCACCACCATCTTTGCGACGGCTTGAGTATCAATTAGCATATTCCCTCTTTATTAGATAGGATGATATGGAATATTTTAACTTAAGTATCATCTTCCCAACTCATACCTTTCAGATACATTTCAACTTCTCATTTTTATTAAGACTATAAATGCAAAATGTTACCCTGGATTAAAGTGGTAAAAAATTGAAACTTTGAAAAAGAACCAGAAATGTTTTGCCATATTTTACTATAATAGATATAGGTACTTGTAGGTGCTAAAAAAAAATATTGCCTTTAGAGTACACCAGTTTGAGAATAGCTGTTTCAAACATCCTGTCTCAACCCTACTATAAATCCCATTTACATAAAAAACAAATCACATTTCTTGTGAAAATGTGAAACTGCCAAATCTTAAGGGTTAACCTTGGGATAATACATTTTTTATGGGGAAAGTGGCAAGACCCAAGATAGAAAAAAAGAGAGATATATAAAGAAAATATCCCAAACTATCAAAAATTTAGCCTCTCTACTAGGAAGGGCATTTCTCAATGCTTTAAAAAAAGTATTATCAATGTCCTAGAAGAAAACTATGTACTTACTTGTTTCTTTACCCATTTGAGTTATGTGGATGAAGCAAATTTGTTTTTTAAAATTACAAATAAGTGCAGCCTCTGCCTTTAAAGGACTGACTGAATTGATCTTCAGCTTGGTTGCCAACTTCTGCTTCCCCTTGCTTTGGTCTGAGAGAAGGGCCCTTCAAGGCATAAACTGAAAGCTGATGGTAAAATAAAGACATACATAAATGATTCTGGATTTGGCACAAGTAGAAAACAAGCATGTGAAAAAGCAGATAAAGAGAAAAGGGGATGGGATAGAGTACAGGAAAATCACATCACATGACAGAAAGTGAATGTCCAATAAAATAATGTAGATCAGTTAGAAATTCTGGGTGACAGGGACATCCAAAAGGATCTTTAATATCACAGTTGTTTATATTCAAATTTTAAGTTATTTGTTGATAGTGGCTATTATGTTATTTCCTCTACCCTTACCATCCCTGTTTTCCATTGTACATACCCATCAAACCTTCAGTAAAATCTACTTCATATATAAATATTACAAAATGGTGCAATAGTGGGTGTTAAAAAAATGTTAACATTGCATGTTGAAATGTAATATTAATGATGTTAACAAAAATGAAACCTGGAGGCAGTGTAAACAGTGCATGGTAGGTGAATAGATGGGAAAAAGGCTACAATATTGTTCATTCAATTAACCAATATTAAAGCAAGACAGAGAACCAGGAAGTAGATTTAGTTGCCTTTACCTGATTCCTCTATGACAAATAGTTTTCCAAGTAGAGTTCAAAGAAACATATTGACTAGTTTGGTTAACTTAAACATGTTAAAATGTGTGTGCGTGTGCATGTGCGTGTGTGTGGAGAGAGAGAGAGAGAATTTTATGTCAATTTAAAGTACTTGTAAAAAATAAAGGAGAAAAAACTGGGGAATAGATTTATAAAAAATATGAAAAGGTAACAAAAGATTATAAAATATCTTTATACTAGAGGCCCAGTGCATGATTTAATCATACACCTGGTGCACCAGCGGGCTGGCTGTCCGCCGGTGCCCCAGGCCTTCCGAAAGCCTCCGGCGCTGCGGAGGCTTTCGAAAGGCCTTGCGCTGGAGCAGACAGCCGGCCAGGTCCCCCGCTTTGGCCTTTGATCGCGGGGGACCTGGCCGGCTGTCTGCCGGTGCCCCAGGCCTTCCGAAAGCCTCCGGCTGCTGCGGAGGCTTTAGAAAGGCTTTGCGCCGGAGCAGACAGCCGGCCAGGTCCCCCGCTTTGGCCTTTGATCGCGGGGGACCTGGCCGGCTGTCCACCGGTGCCCCAGGCCTTCCGAAAGCCTCCAGGGCAGCCATGGCACAGACGCTGAGCTTGCGGCGCCACTGGCGCCGCGAGCTCAGCGTCCTGCTGGCCCAATCAGGTACCCCGGCCACCCTGAGTCCCGCCCCCTGCGCCTCCTGCTGGCCCAATCGTGGGCGTAGCGGAGTGATGGTAATTTACGTATTACCATTTTATTATGTAGGATATAAAGAACAACACAGAAATTTTCATGGAGTAATTTAAAATCCTAGAGAAAAGTGGTTAAGGGATGTGAACATATAATTTATTGCATGCAGCAACAACACACATACGTGCAAAATTTATCCTCATTAATAAACAAAGAAAAGCAAATAAGCTAATTATAGAAGAAAATGATGTACTTAAGAAAATAATATAGTGATAGGATAGTTCTCTCCTATAAGAATGGGATAAGCAAAAAGGTCTCTGCATTTCTAGAAAGCAGGCAATGTGAAAATATTCCTTAAGCATGCTTATAACTCTTGGCAAGTAAGGAAGATTCTGGGAATCAAAATGAAGGAGAAAAGATGTTCACTGAAGTGTTTATAAATGTATCTGTACTAAGAAAGCTGGCAGGGCCAAGGGCCAGCATCTAGTCCTTGCCCCCACACCTGTGTGATGAGGATTGTCCTGATGTTTTGGGCTACAGCCTCCAAAGAGCTGCTCATGTGAGCTGACTGGAGACAAGAACAGGATGATTTGATTTAGAAATCTGAATCCTAAGGTGGCAGATATCTCCCAACACAAAAGCTAATCTAGGGAGGAATAAAGTCCTCCAATAGGGCTCTTCTCTCCTCTCCTCTGGTCCAAAGTTTTTGGATTTTTTAATGATAATATGAATTTATAGCATAAAATCCTGCAGTTTGAAAACTATAAAAATATTTTTTTTCTAAATGACATCCAGGAGGTGAGTGGGAAGAACCAAAGAGATTGCACCCACCCAGATTTGAACAAATATTTGCTTGAATAAATCTAGTATCTTTTAAGAATAAGTAAATAGAAAAACACCAACCATATTAATAGGGGCCTCTAAAAAAAAATCAATAAACCAGAGAAAATGCTAAAGCAATTTTCTTATAAAATAAACTATCATGTTATAACAGGATATATTCAATAAAGAAAAGTTGGAAAATACAGGTAAACAAAAAATAATAAACTTCACCATCTGTCCTACACTAGAAAAATATGATCACACTTTTAAGAATGTCATAAAGTTTTGAATAGACTAATTTCAAAAGAGTAAAATTTTATAAAGTACCTATATTGTGTTCTCAGAAAAGTTTCAAAAAGTATAGATTATCTGATTCAGGAAGTTAAGAATGTAAAGAATATATTTATAAATAAATAAAGAGGTGATATAACATCAGGAGACATAAAAAGAAAGATATAAAACAAATTAAAAATCTAAGTAAAAAAAAGAGAAGTAAGCATTGAATGAAATTTCAAGCATTAAAATCAGACACAAACATGCATAAAGTTTTCTCAGGAATATGGAGCATTAGGTTGAAAATATTCATACAATGTGAAGACAAAACAAACAAACAAAATTCATAGAGACTAGGAAAAAGATGGCGGCTCGCAGGACAGAGGTGAGGGAGAGGAAGTGAGTGAGTGAGGGTATGAAAGGAGAGTGTGTGGATGTGTGTGGTGTGTGTGTGAGTGAGTAAGGGACAGTTAAATCTCGCAGGAACAGTAGGGATTGGCAGAGCAGGCTCTCTTGGACAAGAACAGACTACTACCACTGTGGGCACTCCCTGGACTGCAGGACTCGGGCACGGAGCCCACACCATCTTGAAGGGGACAGCGGCTTTTTCTAGGAACTCATCAGCATCACCACCCAGTCAGGACTTTGACACTGCCCACGACCCAGCAGCCACTCCAGCCCAAATCCTGCTACCCCAGCAGCAGACCCACGGACCCTGGGACCTACACCTCCAAAGGTGCACTGTTCCCGCAGCAGTCAGTGCATCTTCCCCCTCCCCAGTGGCAGAACTCCACATTTGCGCATCTCCAGCCACGCAGGCATCCAGGGCACACCACTCCTTAGGCAGCTCCTGGGAGCCACTGGGAGTCCCCGCTGGGTGTGATTCTGTACAGACAAGGGCTCGCTGCCCTGCAGTAGAAATTCTGAATTTCCTCTGCCTGAATAACTGACCACAGACACCCCAGCTGTGTAACTTCAGCGTCAGGGCCCCTCAAAGTGCATCAGAGCTCTGCGCTGGCAAAGGCACTGGCAAACGCACCGCCAGCCACAGTCCACGTGCATTTCCAATGGGCAGGCACCCTGAGTCCATCTATCCACAGAGCACTTGTGGGAGCTGCTGTGAGTCCTTGCTGGGTGTAATCTTGGACAAAGAGGGACGCACTCCCCCTGGCAGTAGAAATTCTGAATTCACTCATCCTGAATATCTGCCCACAGACGCCTCAATTACGTGGCTTCAGTGCCAGGGCCCTTTAGATGCTTCAGTGCCCCTCACTGGGAAACACACTGTGGGTGCCCCTGTGACCCTCCACTGGGAGTGTGTGCATATGCACCACAGGTGCAGCAGCAAAAGCTGAGTCTGCCTGCCCCACAACTACAGAACTCTGGACACCACAGTCACGCCTTTCCAGAGTGCAGGCCTCCTGAGACCCATCACCCCTACAGACAGTTCCTGGGTGCCACTGTGAGTTCCCTCTGGGCATGTGCGATTTCAATCAAGGGCACAAGATAGCAAAAATTGGGACACCCCACTCCATGGCTGCTGACTTCTAGACACCACTGTTGTACCTTTCCAGCTCACAGGCCTACATCAAGAGAACCCAAATAGCTCAAGTAGGGAGTTACACTAGATTACCAAGGCGAGGAGACCTCAGAGATCACACCAGTAGCACCATCCCCAAAAGAACCGGAGTATCAAACCAATCAGACCTACAATTAAAATGTTACAGCAAAACATGGGAAGACAAAAAAGCAATCTCCAAAGGAAAAAAAAAAAAGGAATCACCAGAAAGGGAGTTAAATGAAATTGAGGCTAGCAGCATATCAGAGAAAGAATTCAATGTGATGGTTATAAAGATGTTTAAATGGCTGGATGACAAATACACACAACTCAATGACAAATACACACAACTCAATGAGAACTATAAGGAGCTGAATGAGAACATCACCAACATGAAAAGGAACCAAGAGGAGATGAAGAATGACATAGCTGCAATAAAGAACACAATGGAAGGCTTAAACAGTAGACTAGAAGAGGCTGAGGACCACAACAGCGAATTAGAAGACAAGGTAGGAAAAAACACACAAACACAGCAGCAACTGGAAAGAAGACTTAAAAAGCAAGAGGAGAGCCTAAGGGAGCTTTGGGACAACACAAAATGAAACAACATTCGCATAATATGGGTACCAGAAGGAGAGGAAGAGAAGCAAATAATAGAAAACCTGTTTGAAGAAATAATGACAGAAAACTTCCCTGATGTTGGCAAGAAAAAAACTATGCAAGTCCAAGAAGTACACAGAGTCCCAAACAAGTTGAACCCCAAAAGACCAACACCAAGACACATCATAATTAAATTGGCAAACACCAAAGACAAAGTAAGAATCTTAAAGGCTGCCAGAGAGAGACAGAAAGTTACCTACAAGGGATCTCCTATTAAAATATCAACTGATTTCTCAACAGAAACACACCAGGCCAGAAGGGAATGGAATGAAATATACAAAGTGATGCAAAGCAAGGGACTGAATCCAAGAATACTATACCAAGCAAGGCTACCATTCAAAATTGAAGGTGGAATCAGGAGCTTCAGAGACAAAAAAGGACTAAGGGAGTTTATTACCACCAAACCAACAATGCAAGAAATGCTGAAGTGTCTGCTATTAAAAGAAGAAATAGAAAGCGAAGAAGGAACACGGGCGTAAAGAATAAAAATGGCAACAAATAAGTACCTATCAATAATAACTTTATATATAAATGGATTAAATGCCCCAATCAAAAGACATAGGGTAACTGAGTGGATAAGAAAACATGACCTATATATCTGCTGTCTACAAGAAACCCACCTCAGAAAAAAAGATGCACACAGACTGAAGGTGAAGGGATGGAAAAAGGTTTTTTAGGCGAATAGAAATAAAAAAAAAAGCTGGGGTAGCAATACTTATATCTGACAAATTAGATCTCAAAGTGAAGGACATAAAAAGAGATAACAAAGGCCACTTCATAATACTAAAGGAAGCAATCCAACAAGAAGAAATAACTCTGGTAAACATATATGCATCCAATAGAGGAGCACCCAAAGACATAAAAAAACAGCAAACTCCTGGAGGATATCAAGGGAGAGATTGACAGCAATAAAATCATAGTAGGGGACTTTAATATCCCACTATCATCATTGGACAAATCCTCTAAACAAAAAATCAGCAAAGAGACATCAATCCTAACTGACTCACTAGACCTGATGGAATTAATTGACATCTTCAGAACATTTCACCCCAAAGCCACAGAATATACATTCTTCTCAAGTGCACAATGGTCATCCTCAAAGATAGACCATATATTGGGTCACAAGCAAAGTCTCTTCAAATTTAAGAAGATAGAAATCATATCAAGCATCTTCTCAGATCACAGTGGCATAAAACTGGAAATCAACTACAATAAAAACAATCCAAAAAAAATCAAACACATGGAGACTAAATAGCATGCTATTAAACAATGACTGGGTTACCAGAGAGATCAAAGAAGAAATAAAAAACATCATGGCAACAAACAACAATGAAAACACAATAATCCAAAATTTATGGGACACAGTGAAAGCAGTCTTGAGAGGTAAGTTCATAGCTCTACAAGCCTACTGCAAAAAACAGAAAACAATTGTAATAAATTACCTAACCCTATAACTCAAAGAGTTAGAAAGAGAGCAACAAGAAAAGCCCAGTGTAAGCAGAAGGAAGGAAATAATAAAGATCAGAGCGGAGATAAATGACATAGAGACCAAAAAACAAACAAACAAACAAAAACCAATACAAAAGATCAACAAATCCAAGAGCTGGTTCTTTGAAAGGATAAACAAGATTGATGAACCTTTAGCCAGGCTCACCAAGAAGTAAAGAGAGAGGACTCAAATAAACAAAATCAGAAATGAAAGAGGAGAAATAACAACAGACCTCGCTGAGATACAAAGGATTGTTACAAAATACTACGAACAACTCTATTCCAACAAACTGGACAACCTGGAGGAAATGGACATATTCCTAGAAATATATAACCTTCCAAAAATCAATCAGGAAGAATCTAAACATTTCCATAGGCCAATAACTATGGAAGTAATTGAAGCAGTCATCAAAAAGCTTCCAGCAAACAAAAGCCCGGGGCCATACGGCTTCACAGGGGAGTTTTACAAAACATTCAAAGAAGAACTAAAACTTATTCTCCTCAGACTATTCCAAAAAATTCAAGAGGAAGTAACACTTCCAAGCTCATTCTATGAAGCCATCATCACCCTAATACCAAAACCAGATAAAGACAACACAATGAAAGAGAATTATAGGCCAATATCCCTCATGAACGTAGATGCCAAAATCCTCAACAAAATTCTAGCAAATCAGATTCAGCAGTACATCAGAAAGATCATACACCATGACCAAGTAGGCTTTATTCCAAGGATGCAAGGTTGGTACAATATCCGCAAATCAATAAACATGATACAACACATAAACAAATTGAGAGATAAAAACCACATAGTCATATCAATTGATGCAGAAAAAGCATTTGACAAAATCCATCACCCATTTTTAATAACACTCTTAGCAAGGTGGGAATAGAAGGATCATACCTCAAAATAATAAAAGCCATATATAATAAACCCACAGCCAACATCGTACTCAATGGGCACAAACTAAAAATAAAACCATTTCCCCTAAGAACAGGAACAAGACAGGGTTGCCTACTCTCACCACTCCTGTTCGACATAGTACTGGAAGTATTAGCCATTGCGATTAGACAAGAAGACAAAAAAGGCATCCAAATTGGAAAAGAAGTAAAACTCTCCTTATTCACAGATGACATGATATTGTACATAAAAAACCCTAAAGCCTCCATCAAAAAACTACTAGACTTAATAAATGAATTCGGCAATGTAGCAGGGTACAAAGTTAATGCCAAGAAATCTATGGCCTTTCTATACAACAATAGTGAACTTTCAGAAAGAGAGATTAAAACAGCAATCCCATTTACCATTGCACCAAAAAAAATTATGATACCTAGGAATAAACTTTACTAAGGAGGTAAAAGACCTATAGGCGGAAAACTACAGGACACTAAAAAAAGAGATAGAGGAAGACGTAAACAGATGGAAGAACATACCATGTTCATGGATTGGTAGAATCAAGATCATTAAAATGTCCATACTACCCAAAGCATCTATGGATTCAATGCACTCCCCATTAAAATACCAACGGCATATTTCACAGACTTAGAAAGAACTCTCCAAAAATTCATCTGGAATAAAATAAAAATTCACCCCAAATAGCCACAGCAATCCTGAGAAAGAAGAACAAAGTAGGTGGAATCTCAATACCAGATTTCAAGCTGTATTACAAAGCCACTTTTCTCAAAACAGCCTGGTACTGGCACAAGAAAAGACATATAGACCAACGGAATAGAATAGAGAACCCATATATTGACCCAAACCACTATGCTCAATTAATATTTGACAAAGGAGGCATGAATATACAATGGAGTCAAGACAGTCTCTTCAATAAATGATGTTGGGAAAATTGGACAGCTATATGCAAAAAAATGAAACTAGACCACCAACTTACACCATACACAAAAATAAACTCAAAAATGGATAAAGGACTTAAACATAAAATGGGAAAGCATAAAAATACTAGAGGAATCCACAGGCAGAGAACATATGTCGAAGCAATTTCTTCACCGATACCACTCCTAGGGCAATGGAAACGAAAGAGAAAATTAACAAATGGGACTACATCAAAATAAAAAGCTTTTGCACAGCAAAAGAAACCATCAACAAAACAACAAGAAAGCCACTGTATAGGAGAACATATTTGCAAATGCTATCACTGATAAAGGTTTCATCTCCAACATTTACAAGGAACTCATACAACTTAATAAAAGGAAGATAAATGATCCAATAAAGAAATGGGCAACAGACCTAAATAGAAACTATTTGAAAGAAGACAGAAGGAAGGCCAAGAGACATATGAAAACATGCTCAAAGTCACTAATTATCCCAGAGATGCAATTCAAAATGACAATGCGGTACCATCTCACACCTGTCAGAATGGCTATCATCAACAAATCAACAAATGACAAGTGCTGGCGAGATTGCAAAGAAAAAGGAACCCTTGTGCACTGCTGGTGGGAATGCAGACTGGTGCATCCACTGTGGAGAACAGTATGGAGTTTCCTCAAAAAACTAAAAATGGAACTCCCATTTGACCCAGTAATCCCACTTCTAGGAATATATCCCAAGAAACTAGAAACACCAATCAGAAAGGATATATGCACCCATATGTTCATAGCAGCACAATTCACCATAGCTAAGATTTGGAAACAGCCTAAATGCCCATCGGCAGATGAGTGGATTAGAAAACTATGGTACATCTACACAATGGAATAGTATACTGCTATAAAAAAGAAGGAATTCCTACCATTTGCAGCAGCATGGATGGAACTGGAGAGCATTATGCTAAGTGAAATAAGCCAGGCAATGAAAGAAAAATACCACATGATCTCACTCATTTATGGAAAATAAAGAACATTATAACCTGATGAACAAAAAGATAGAAACAGAGGCAGTAAAGCATCAAACAGACTGCCAAATTACAGTGGGAAGGCTGGGGAGTGTTGGGGAGGGGGGGAAAGAGAGCTACCAAAGGACTTGTATGTATGCATATAAGCACAACCAATGGACACAAGACACAGGGGGGGTGGGATGAGGGCATGCGACGGGGGGTAGAGGAGGCTGGGGGAAGGTCAATGGGGAAAAAAAGGAGATATATGTACTACTATATGTAATACTTTAAACAATAAAATAAAATAAAATAATATAAAATAAAATAATAACATAAAATAAAATAAAATAATTAAACAATAAAATAAAATAATTAAACAATAAAATAAAATAATTAAACAATAAAATAAAAATGATAAAAAAAGAATTCATAGAGGTGGAAGAGGCTTCTGGCCAGGATGGAACAAAGGGGACCAGCTTTACCCTTTCACATGAAATAGCAACAGTAATAACAACAACAATAAAACAAACAAAATAAGTGGCATAGTGGTTTGCAAGCTCCTTTACATTAATTAGGAAGGAAGGGAATGCAATGTCAGAGATGTGACCCTCAGAGCACTGTGATTGCTCAGTCTACTATCATGAGAACATGTGCTAACTGCAGCACAATGGAGGAGGAGAACCTAGCAGAGCCGAGCAGATTACCTGACAGAGGAGCTGAGGGTCCAAGGAAACCAAGGCAGGAAGAGTTCATAAAACAAAGTACTGAAGCGGAGAGGGCTACACAGAGGGAAATTTCCGGAGACCTGTGAAGCGTCCCCTCTAAGTGCACCACAGAGTACTGATCAACATAAGCACATGAAGAAACTACCAAAGGCTGGGGAGAGAGCCACCTGAAATAATTAGAGGGAATAGTACCTGGCCAGGAATTGAGTCTATTACCAGTCAATCTGAGAAAGTTCATGATTCTCAGGATACTTGATTTTGTAAGCAGAAGGGTCTGATCTCAACAGTGAGGGTTAACCTTAGAATAACAGCACTCTGGCTCCACTAAATAATGTTAAAAGCAATATCAGAAAGAATAAACTATATTTTAAAATAAATTAACTATATCAAGAATATTTACAGGAATACAAAAATATAAGGCACCAAACAAGATGAAATTCACAATGCCTACCACCCAAACAATCAAACAAGCAAACAAACTAACCAAAAAATGGCATGGAAACAAGCAGAGAAATACAACACATGATGAAGAAGAAAATAATCAATAGAGAGCAATCCAGAACTGACACAGGTCTTAGATTTAGCAGACAAGAAAAAATTATTATAACTACATTCAGGGTGCACATAAGTAGATACCTACAAAACACACACACACACACACACACACACACACACACACACACCGAACATGAACTTTTAAAGGTGAAAACTATAATATGTAAGATAAAAAATACACTGAGTGGCCAGATTATTATGATCTCTGAACGCATAATAATCTGGACACTCAGTGTGGATATATATATATATATTTAGAGGCCTGGTGCATGAATGTGTGCATGAATGTGTGCATGGGTGGGGTCTGGCCAGTCTGGCCAGGGGGAGGGGACATGGGCGGTTGGCCGGCCTGCCTGCTGGTTGAACTCCTGGTCGAGGGGACAATTTGCATATTAGCCTTTTATTATATAGGATATATACTGAGTGTCCAGATTATTATGTGTTCAGAGATCATAATAATCTGGCCACTCAGTGTACACTGGATGGGACTAACAGCAGAGTAGATATTGCAGAAGGAGAGAAATATAAATTTGAAGATAGGAACTATCCACTGAAACACAGAAGATAAAAGTAAATTGATATCCTGCTACTGTACTGAATTCATTTATCAATTCTAGTTGACTTTTGGTGGAATATTTAAAAAAAATAATATTTATTGACTTCAGAGAGGAAGGGACAGGGAGAGAGAGATAGAAACATCAATGATGATACAGTCATTGATCAGCTGCCTCCTGCACGCCCCCTACTGGGGATCGAAACCACAACCTGGGCATGTGCCCTGACTGGGAATTGAACCGTGATCTCCTGGTTCAAAATTTGACTCTCAAACATTGAGCCATGCTGGTTGGTCATTGGTGGAATCTTTAGGATTCTTTATATACAGTATCATGTCATCTGCAAATAATGACAGTTTTACCTCTTTACAATTTGGATGCCTTTTATTTCTTCTTGTCTGATTACTGTGGTTAGGATTTCCAGGACTATGTGAATTAGAGTGGTGAAAGTGGACATGTCTGTCTTGTTTCTGACTTTAAGGAAAACACTGTCAGTGTTTCCCCATTGAGTATGACGTTAGCTGTGGGTTTGTCATATATGGCCTTTATTACGTTGAGATATGTTCCCTCATCGAGGGCGGCCAAGGCTCTTACTCCATTCGAGTCTCCCTTTTCCTCTGGGAAGAAGCCTATTTACAGGCTGCCCTATAACAACCTGGGCCCAGATGCATCCTTCTATGCTGGTAGTCCAGTGAGGTCACAAAAGTGCTCCTCAGGCTTAGCTCTTCCTGGCTGCCCTCAGTTCCATGTAATAATGCAGAGAGAACTCAAATCTTGGTTTCAGGATCTCACCAAAGAGCTTGCTGTACAGTGGGCAAGGTGACTGTGAGCAAAGACTGTCACATGACCTCTCAAGCCAGAGAAAGCCTGAAGGGGGAGACTCTGGCCAACGGAACACTAGTCAGCATCATTGTGTGCTAAAGTGGGTCAGCTCAGCCTGAAAGTGGTCCTGGGAGCACTGCCTGAGCCAAAATAATAGTACACGAGATACAAAGCCTTAGCCTTCAGCAGCACTTACTTCAGTTAGGACCTGCCCCTCAAATTCATATCCACAAAAAGTCACATGGAATAAAAGTCCTTTTTAATTTCAGAGATCTCTAGGAACAAAAGCTCTTATATCGTTTCCTTCCTCTTGGTCTACATACTGATCTCTATAGGCAGGTATTGCATTGAAAAGAGGCTATTTGGCAAAAAGCCTAAAAAAAAAAAATCCCCAACTGGCTGGCATTCTGTCTGGAGAAAGGGAAAACAGGAGACCAAAAGCTAGAATAAACTTGAGAGAGAACTTACTGGTATGTTTGAAAAGTTTCTCAGGGCTTTTAATTGTGATAACGTTTTCAGATATAAAAACTGTGGTGCATGGTTAGAGACTGATTTGAGCAATTGGAATTGGGGCATAAATCAATTCTGAAAATCAGGTAAGTAGATCCATGGCTGTTATAAGGTATTTTGGTTAAATCAAGTCTCTCCAACATGTAACATTGACACTATCACAAAATTATCCAGTATACTAAGTGGGCTGCCAAATAAAGGACTAACAAAGAAATGAAATAACATAGAGATGTTTTTGCCTGAATACCTGTGCATTAGCATGGAGTTAGTCCATAAACATATACTGTAAGCATTCACAATTGATATTAAAATGACTTATAGTCAACTTACAAATAAAAATATTATTACTTATTTCCACAATCACAATGAAGCTAGATCAAATAATAATATTGACAATACACTCTGGCTAAAGGCCAAAGAGAAACTAATTCTTCCATTAGGTAATATTGAATGATAAAGTATGTTGGATTTAAATTGTTTTTCCTTCATGAAATTAATGACTTTCCATCAGTGAATAAAAACAGCTTTTCTGTTTCTAAAGTGTGCAATCATGGTTGAATGGTTAAAATAATAAACCTATAATGTCATTTGTATTTTCTAGTATCAATTTAAATCATGCTGATTACAAGGTTTATCAGTGCCCAGCACACACCAGGTACAGTAATAAATAAAATTAATACCTTGTAATTGGGTAGTTTCTTTAAAATTACAAAGCACATTAAAACACCACATCTCCTTAGATCTTCCTAACAACCTTATGGCATTATAAAATAGAAATAAACCCCTCACACTGCAATTGTGTGAAGGTTTAAGTTCAAAAGTCAGTCTACAGAAGAATACCATTTATGATAGAAAATATAAATAGGATACATAAATTAGCAATTGTTCTAGGTGGTTGATGACTGTGATATATAAACTAACATACACATGGCTTTCCTAAAGTTAGTGATAAAAATGAAATAGTTGACAATTTGAATAAATTAAATAAACCATACTGGGCTTCCATATTAAGCTCATTAAATCCAAACACAGGTCTTCTCTCTCATAATAAAGCTTGTTGTTATTCCATGCACTCAATCATTTCACAGTTACAGAGTGTGTGACAAAATTACATGCAAGAATGAAGGGGACAGATCATACTCACTATAATTATATTTTAACACACTTGAAAGACTGTACTTCAAGGCTCATACAGAATAAGGTGGTTGCAAAATAACTAAGTTTTAGCAGAAAAAGTGTATATGGTATGACTAGAAATCTATACTAATAAAAGGGTAATATGCAAATTGGTCACGACACCCTCACAATAACAACCGAACAGCAGGCTGCGTGAGGTGACCAGGCTGGCAGGGGGGTTAGTGAGGGACGACCAAACGAATGACCAGCAGCCTGTGTGGGGCGACCAGGCTGGCAGGGGGGTTAGCGAGGGTCAACCAAATGACTGACCAGCAGGCTGCGTGGGGCGACCAGGCCGGCAGGGGGGTTAGCAAGGGACGACCAAACGACTGGCCAGCAGGCTGTGTGGGGCAACCAGGCCGGCAGGGGGGGCAGTGAGGGTGACCAGGCCATCAGAGGGGGGCAGTGAGGGGCAACAAGGCCAGTGGGGGGGCAGTTAGGGGCAACAAGGCCAGTGGGGGGGGCAGTTAGGGGCAATCAGACTGGTAGGGGAGGGCAGTTAGGGGCAACCAGGCAGGCAGAGAGGTGAGCAGTTAGGAACCAGCAGTGCTGGATTGTGAGAGGGATGTCCTGGATTAGAGAGGGTTCAGGCTGGGCTGAGGGGACCTCCTCCCCCCATACACAAATTTCATGCACCGGGCCTCTAGTGTCTAATAAAAGCTAGAAATTTTATTTAAAAATAATTATTCCTTTGGTTCTGGGGTTTTAATGTTATTAGTACCTAATTTGGCCTCAGTGCATGGTTGAAATGAGACCTAGGTAATAAGTTTTCTTGACTCCAAGTCCCACTGAGTCATCCCTACAATGCATATGATGTATTAAAATCCATTATGTGCTCCTCTTCTGTCTCTCCAGGTACTTTTCCATGAAGCTAAGAGATCACATCCATCATTGGCGGAAGCCATGGTCTTCAGGTCTAGCAGGAGCTTGATTCACTTGTTCTCCAGCTCCAGATAAGATTCTAGAGCTTGTACAGTAGTTCCCCAGTTATCTATCTCAGCCCTCTTAATCACCAGAAGGCAGAATTTACTCTCACATTTTGTTAGATATTTTAGGAATTGCTTCCCATGTTCCCTCTTCATCTCAGCTTGGTCTTCAAAAAATGTGGCCAAAAGAAGTGCTCTCGTGTCTTCATTGTAATAATAGGCCATCCTATATAATAAAGAGGTAATATGCAAATTGACCCTCACACTGTCGCACAAGATGGCCACCCCCATGTGGTCAAAAATGGCCGCTGCAAGATGGCCAGCAGGGGAGAGTAGTTGTGGGTGATCAAGCCAGCAGGGGAGGACAATTGGGGGGGACCAGGCCTGTAGGAGAGGGTAGTTGTGGGCGATCAGGCCAGCAGGGGAGGGCAGTTGGGGGGGACCAGGCCTGCAGGGGAGGGCAGTTAGGGGCGACCAAGCCGGCAGGGGAAGGCAGTTAGGGGAGACCAAGCTGGCAGGGGAGGGCAGTTGGGGGTGACCAGGTCGGCAGGGTAGGGCAGTAGGGGGCGACCGGGCCAGCAGGGGAGCAGTTAGGCGTCGATCAGGCTGGCAGGGGAGTGGTTAGGGGGTGATCAGGCTGGCAGGTAGGCAAGCAGTTGGGAGCCAGCAGTCCCGGATTGTGAGAGGAATGTCTGACTGCCAGTTTAGGCCTGATCCCTAGGGGTCCCAGATTGGAGAGGGTGCAGGCTAGGCTGAGGGACACTCCCCCAGTGCACGAATTTCGTGCACTGGGCGTCTAGTAGATAAATAAGCACCACTGATGTGCAGCTCAGAAGATGCCATGTGATTAACTGCAAACCCTACACTCCTCAGAGAGGAAGTGCTGTGATGCCATCTCATTTCTAGAGAAAACCAGGCATAAACAGTTCTCATAAAAAGTATCTAGTAGCCCAGGTAGGTGGCTCAGTGGTTGAGCATTGACCTATGAACCAGAAGATCCCTGTTTGATTCCCAGTCAAGGCATATGCCTGGGTTTCGGGCTCTATCCCCAGTGTGGGACATGCAGGAGGCAGCTGATCAATGATTCTCTCTCATCATTGATGTTTCTATATCTCTCTCCCTCTCCCTTCCCCTCTGAAATCAATTTTAAAAAATACCTAAAAAAAAGAGAGAGGTCGCTGGTTCAATTCTGGGTCAGGGCACATACCTGGGTTTCAGACTTCATCCCCAGTGGGGATTATGCAGGAGGCAGCTGATCAGTGATATTTCTCTCTCATCAATGTTTCTATCTCTCTATCCCTTTCACTTCCTCTCTTTCTAACACCAATAAAAACATATATCTAAAAAAGTACCTGGGTAAACAGAAGAGGAACACGAGCAACCTCAAATACCAGCTTGTATCTCATAAGGGATTAGAAAAGCAGGCTCAGAAAGTAGACCCATTTCAAAAGCCTGCTGAAGTGTCAGGTAAAGAGACCTAACATCTGAAGGCAACAGAGCAAGTCTTCCTGTTGTAGTAGGTCCCAAAATCAGCTACTTAAGAATCTTAATCTTCATTTGACAAAAGACTGCCTTTCTTCATTGGTGTGTGCACAAATAAATCTGTTTTTGCATTATTAAAAAATCCATTATGAACGCAGTGCTCATCTTCAAAGCGATTATGTCTTTATTCAGAGAACCAAGGTTTGGTAATGCTTTCTATTTTGTTTCCTATAACCTTCTGACAGTGCTGAGTATTCTGTTGACTTTTTTTTTTTCTTGGCAGCAGCAGACCTTTATAAAATGGCTTTCATAAGCCAAAGATGGCATCATGTTTACAAAGTTTACCTTAGAGAACTCATTTCTTCAAATTATGAAAGAATGA
Organism: Cnephaeus nilssonii; assembly: GCF_951640355.1. Classification (NCBI taxonomy): domain Eukaryota; kingdom Metazoa; phylum Chordata; class Mammalia; order Chiroptera; family Vespertilionidae; genus Cnephaeus; species Cnephaeus nilssonii. The sequence continues at coordinate 65,733,784 of NC_137081.1, read as the reverse complement.
AACTTTGATTTGAAATATTTCTCATCTCTGCAGAGCATTCAATGATTTTGAAGCATTGTTAATTACATTATCTAAATTAATACTCACTAAAATGTGACTTCTATTGTGAAAAATGTGTATTTTTAGGAAAAGGTTAAAGAATCAGGGTAATTGCATTCTGTGCAAAAAAGATTAGAAAATATCGAATTCCTGACTCCTATTCATAAAACATTTTTAGAGAGAAAAGAGAGCCTGTTTTCCTGCCTTCTCACTGGAAGCATGAAAAGAATGATAGCAGTGGAGTGAAGAATGAAGCAGAACACCTTACTTAAAAATGGCATGATAGTAAATGCTATGAACTTTCCACATTGATTTATTTAAAAGGGACTATTCAAGAAGCATTTACAAAGTATTTACTCTTATGCCAGAGACTACTGGTATGTTAGTTTTTGTGGTAGAGACTCAAATGTGGCCTTCCCCTCAAATACTTCATAATCCAACACAGAAAACAGACATGTTAACAAATGCCATCATTCTACAATGTAGGATCCTCAGGGGAAGCATGTAATCCATGTACACAGTGCTTTGGAATACACAAGAGGTGTCTGTTAGATTCACTTCGGTTGCAAGGATAATCTTCATGAAGGAGCTAACTTTGAATCTTGAAGAAAGAAAGATGCACCAGGTAGAATAAAGCCTGCGTAAGAGTATTTCCATAGAGTTATAAACGTTTGAGATTCAAGAGAGAAAAGTGAGGCATAAAGTCACGTAACTTAGCAACCACAGAGTTTGATATAATGTTGTTGTTTTTCTCTAGGAATCTAGGAAGGGAAAAGAAAACACACCACACACACAAAAACTAACTCAGATGCTATTCTTAGCTTGAAGTTCCTTCACATAACCTCTTCAGAATTTGTATTTTCATTTACTTTTTAAATAATGGTAAGAACTAAAGTAAATTACCCCAGTAGTCTATAAATTAGTCATTAATTCTTTTGTAGTGATTACTTAATTCTGCTCAAAACACAGGCATATTGCTTTTTTAAATTATCAATAACACATACAAAGTGTAAATCACACACACACAAAAAAATCTGTTTGAGTCTCTCTAATGAAAAGGCCAGTGTTCTAAAGAGAAGTTAAAAAAAGAAATTTACCAAGTCTTTCTTATGTGTCCATTACCAAGTATCTGTTGACAGTGAACTGATGGGGCAGCAAATATGATAATACTAAACAGAGATTCTACTATTTTATTGAAAATAATATTTGTTGTTAGGTAGACTTATCATTTTTTCATTCATAATTTATTTATTAGCCATCATTGAGCTACTATATTTATAAATGGTTTTATTTTAACTTTTACCATTTTGGTGGTGTGGCCAAGTTTAGATTTTCTGGTTAATAAGAGGCGTAAACATGACCAACTATATAAATGTCTGCATAAAATAAAAATCAGTTATCTTTAATTTAAGTTGAACTGGATGTCTCCATCTAAATAGCCCAATTTGCCTTAGCCAGTGTGGCTCAGTTGGTTGAGCCTTGTCCCATGTGCCAAGAGGTCACCAGTTCGATTCCAGGTAGGGAGTGTGTAGGAGGTAGCTGATTGATGTTTCCCTCTCACATCAATGTTTCTCTTCCTATTTCTTCCTCTCTCTCTAAAAATCAATAAACACATTTTAAAATAATAATAAACAACCCAATTTACTTTTATATAATTATTTTGAAACAATAATTCCTATTTAAAACACATATTCTTTTATATACTGGAATAGAGGCAGAATTTTTCCATTGAATTTGTGTAGATAAAATACTGGGGGAAAAATGATCAGTTCATCCCATATTTTCCATTACTTTGAATCCATATTCTATGCATCCCTTACTGAATAAAAGTGAGCTTTGAGCAAAACCTACACATTATAAATTATTGAGTTACTAGATAAACCTACAGTTAAAGCTACTCAAATAACATCCTGACTAGAAAATCATATGATATAACTAGAGGCCCAGTGCATAGATTCGTGCACCAGTGGGGTCCCTTGGCCTGGCCTACACCCTCTCGCAATCCAGGACCCCTTGGGGGATGTTGGACTGCCGGTTTGGGCCCAATACCTGCAGGCCAGGCCGAGGGACCCCTTCTTCCTCCCCCTTTCCCTCTAAAATTCATCAGTATGTTCCACGGTTCCATGCCTGTGTGTTGAGCATCTGTCTCCTAATGGTCAGTGCATGTTATAGCTACCGGTCGAACAGTCGAACAATCAGACAGTCACTTAGGCTTTTATATTTATAGATAATATAACATAGTAACAGGTAAAAATATTTTGTGTTTATTTATATGCCATAGAGCAATAACATTGAAAGTTAAATGCAAATATTCTCAGCGCTAAGCACATTGCTTGGCACTTAATGGGTACTCAATAAATATTTGTTGAATGCATGAAAAGCCAGCTCAGGAAGATCAACATTGCATTCCCTCCTGTGGTTGAAGAGTGTTTTGTAAGGTAGTCCAAGAATCAATAGTAAAATAATTACTTTAGGATTTTGACAAATTTGAAAATAAACTTTAAAAGTCTAAATTAGGTTTTGTGTTGGTTTCTCTGTCTCTAAAGTGTAATAAATAATACATTGCTTTCTAAAGTGAACCTACAGAAGCATTTTTTTCTCCAAAGGAGTCAAGCATTCTTTAGACACCAAACACCACAGTTTAATGAATGGTAATCGAATAAATGTGTGTTCCCAGTAATACCCACAATTTCATCTCTCCTATTACAAATGTTCATCCAACATGAGCATATTTTAGGCTGGTCAAAATCAACACCTCTATTAAACAGTATTTTTCTCCAGTCAATATTTTTCTCATTCAAACATTTACTTTCAGCAATCCTAAAACTCCAGAGATCTAAATATAGGCAACCTCAACTTGAAAAATTCACAGCTAAAACTAGCATATACTCTATGCCAATCTGTGCACCAGCTGTGGATTAAAATGTGCTGAAAAGCAGAACATTTTGTCTCTCTTCAATGATCAAATAGTCTCTTTCAGCATATACAGCTCTCCATTAATGAGGGGAAGATGCTGTGGCAGGAGGGGGAAAGAATTCGGGTAATTTTGTTTTGAGGTATCCAGAGGTAATGAAATCCACTTAATTCATAGTTGTCAACCGGTTCTTTAAACATAAACCTGTGTGAGTATTCAGTAGAGGCAGAGAGATCAGTAGTAATTTGAGTTAGGTTCTTAGAAGGAAAGTATCTTTCTGACTTTTCCAAATCACTTTTACATTTTCTTCCTGCTTATTTTCTGGCAAACATTAAACAGTATCTGTCCAAATGAGGTTACATTTGCAGAGACTATAGAAATTCCTGGTAACTGCAGAGTTCTAAGGAAAAAATGACAGATTTATTATAGGGACAAGCATTAGCAAAAGAGTTCATTTTAATTATTTTAAATATCTTGAAAAATGCCAAAGTATTTTTACATGAATGTAGTATTTACAGATATGAATTCTTCTAATATTTGTAACATAGAGTCACTTGAACTTTTTCTAGAATTCCATAGATCACAAATTCTTTGCTTATTCGTTCATTGTAAATGGCCTCAAACACTGTACAGGGTTTATCTACACAGGAAGTCTTTCTTAAAGAGGGTGGATGCTAATCTGACCTGCTTACTAGATCAATGAAGTATAGTTGACTGCAAATTGGTGCTGAAAACTTCCCGGTATTTTGCGGCATGGTCATATTTTAGTAGAGGCTTTTGTCCAGTGGCAGAACTATTTGTTTTACTTATTTAGCTCCCAAAAGTATAAATTCTGCTATCTTCTAACCACATGGCAAAACTTGCAATCCTAATCAGTTTATATTATTTCATTTTAATGAGCTATGAAGTCTTCATAATTTCATAAAGACAAAGTGGATGTATGTTAATCAGATTGCTAAATTTGGAATAATTATTCACTGGTAGTAAAAAATGAAAATCTTACACTAAATGAAAAATATCATAGAAAATAATGTATATATGTGCACTCGTATATCAATACATTAAATACATGGATACTTTATATTTAGATAGTCTTAATGAAAAGAAGTGAAAAATATACAGTTTAAGTAACATATATACATACATTTAAAATGTACAATTTAAAAATTGTACATTTTGTACATGAAAATCAAAGCAATTTAAGTGATTTCTTTCTTATATTTAAGCAAGATTTTGTACTTTTAAAAACACTTTCACATTTATTATCTCACTAGAGGCCCGGTGCATGAGAATTCATGCACTGGACGGGGGTCCCTCAGCCCAGCCTGCCCCCTCTCACAGTCTGGGAGCCCTCAGGGGTGGGAGGCGACCCAGTGATCAGGGGAAGGTAACGCCCCCATCACACCTCTGGTGCTTCCACTGCTGGCAGCACAAGCCTCAGCCAGCCCTAGTTACCTGAGCCTTGGGCAACCGCCATCCAAGGCTTGCCTGCACCTTGTGCCAGCCCTGGGCGGCTTGGGGGCTAAGGGGACTGGGGGACTCGAGGCAGGCGCACGGCAAGGCTGGGCCCATCTGGGGGCAGGCCCAGCCTTGCTGCACACCTGCCACTCTGGTGGGGTTGGGGGGACTAGGCGCCACCATCTTGTGACTGTGGGCACTGCCATCTTTGAGGGTGTGACAGTCAATTAGCATATTCCATCCTTATTGGCTGTGGGTGCTGCCATCTTTGAGGGTGGGGCAGACAATTAGCATATTCCCTCCCTATTTGCTGTGGGCGCTGCCATCTTTGAGGGCGGAGCAGACAATTAGCATATTCCCTCCCTATTTGCTGTGGGCACTGCCATCTTTGAGGGCGGAGCAGACAATTAGCATATTCCCTCCTTATTGGCTGTGGGTGCCACCATCTTTGAGGGCAGGGCAGTCAATTAGCATATTCCCTCTTTATTATATAGAATTGGGAACCTTATAACTACCCTTTGAGATACAAAAGGACAGGTACTATTATTCTTAATTTCTAAATCAGGAGACATTGAAATAAATTTATATTCACAAGTTAAAATTGACTCAAAGATTTTTTTTTTAGTTTTTATAATTTCAAACATGCACTCGTGTGCACAGACATATCCACTGAATTACAATGAAATAATAGACTCCAATTTGTTATGCACCTCAAAAGTATAAAAAAGCAAAAGCTGATATATGCACTAAAATGAAATGGTAACAATCAGTTCAATTAAAGTCAAAGCATGGGGGAAAAACAATATACCTAATCAGAAATCACCAAAACAAAGCCACACTAGGGAAGTTAAGAACAGCACAGTATATATTAAGGACTACTTAATTACAAACTATAATCAGCCTATTTCAATTGACCTTTTAGATGTAATCAGAGATTTGTAACTGAATTTCATAGCATGTATTTTTCCCCGTTCAACTTACATCATTCTCTATCCTTGACAAGCTTGCAAAACAATACAGTATTAAACATATCATGTCACAGCTTCAGTTTTTGCTAGTCCTTTGATGGATAGTACACAATACTCATCTTAATAAAAACATATTAAAAATATTACCAGACTGCCTTTGAAACTCAAACTCAAAACTCTTCTTAAATAACTAGTTACATTTTTTAAAATTAAATTTTAAATATTAGGTGTTGCACCTAATCAGAAATAAGGCAAACGTTATTGATTTCAGAAAAATTGCTCTTAAAAATAAGAACTGGCTAAATGTTGAGTTCAATTAGATAGTAGCCTACTTAACTGGGGTTATGAACATCCCCTTTGTCCTCACATTTTTTTTTCTCTCTCAGCAAGCACCTCATGGTGACTTACATGCTTACTGGACCTAAGATTCTGAAGGTCACTGAAGAAATGTCAATATTATCAGCATGCACATTAACACTTCTAACACATCTAGTCCTTATCAGCTATCAACACCTCAACTTGGATTCAAGTAATCAGTTACCTGGCAGGGGCCTGAGAGAATAAAATGTAGGACTTGTGCATTTTAATTAAGAGAAAAATGTTACAAGCAGTCTCTTTTGTGAGATAGAAAGGGTAGATATAATTGGGAAAATAAGAGTGAAGGGCAATCAGAGGTTGGCAGAAAGGGACTGAACATGGGAGGAGTTGATTACTCTGTCTTTGCCTTTTCCAGTTTCATGAAAAACTGCAGGTCTACGCTATTCCTTGGATCTAAACCAGTCTTTGCAATAAACCAACACAGTCAATATTTTATTGCTTGAATTTTCACCAAATCCCAGCATCACCCCCATCACACATACAGAAGCCTGTGGAGTTGTCATGGAGCTCTTAAAGGGTTTCTATTCCAACCTCTCTGACAAATGTAAGGTACAGCAGGGATCAGGAGGAAAATACCAAAGTGTGACACCTGCCTCAGTTGCCCTGTAGAATTCCTTGAAGCTCAGATCTATCATGCCTACTACTACTGAATGCTGGGTAAAGAGAGAAACAGGAGAGGAGCACCTTCCTCATCACATATTGTAAGAGGTGAGAGGTCTGACCTGTGAACATTAAGGCAGGGTCTTAAGCGAGGAGGAGGTAACTGGTACCCTACGCCCTAGGGGAGGCACCAGAGTCTATAGTCCAGAGAAGATCCAAGATATATTTAGATATATTCTGCCTAGTGGAGTCTTTCTTTCTCTCTCTCTTTTGTTTCAATACATGTTTTTTTGTAAGTAATTCATGTTAACTAGAGAAGATTTGGAAAACATACAGATGAAACTACATCACCTGAGATTCTACCACCTGGAGATAATTACTAATAACATCTTACGTATTTATTTCCAATCTGTTCATTTTCTCTGCATTTCAAGTTGTAGATAAAAAAAAGAGAGATTTTGCCTCATATGATACATATGGCTGTATAACACTTCTCATCGCTCAATTATTTGTTGTGAACATTCCCCTACTCATCCAAACACTATAACATGATTTAAAGGCCACAGGGTCACATTTGGTGAATAATTGATCACCTTTGGGTGCTGATGACTTACAGGAACTCACAGGAAAACTGACATTGCCTAGTTATTCCCAGTCTCCTCTGAATATTGCAACACTCAGAGCCTGGCTCTTTGCTGAGATGAGCCACCACCGGGTAAGTCCCCAGGATGGCACCACCACAGTCTGCCTTTGGGTATGAATTACACAGCCTACACCACCTTCATATCTGAGATTGCACCTACCTGGGAAGAGAAACATCTGCTAAATTGTCCATGACCTTTGATCTGTGCCTGGCCATGACTGGCCACCTGGGCCAGAGTCAACAACTCCTGCAGCCCCACTTCTTTGCCCCCACCTGATCCTGCTTTCCTCTCTGCTTGTCCTTGTGGGCCAGATACCAGCACATCCTCTTTTGGAACCTCTTTCTATGATGAGAAGGGTAAGGAGGGTGTGTTAATAAAAACAAAAGGCATGCATTGCATTATCTTGCCTGCTGATCCCTACATAGTTATATATAGTTATGTAGATTTTAGTCTGGTAGTGCCTGAGGTAGATCTCACATCGGCAGAGGATCTTCTTTGGACTTCTATCTTATTCATTTAACATTTACTTTTATTGTTAATACTACTTTTAATGGTGTGACTCCACCTGAGCCCCCAACCTAGGCTCCACCTCTCATAGCAGTCGCCCTCCAAATAGTGCGGCGGTGAGGTCTAAGGCCAAGGCTGTCTGCCAAGGGTTTAGCACCAGGTTCCCCAGGGACGAGCTCTCCCTGAGAGACAAAGGGGCGGCACCCTTTCTGGCCTTGCACAGTTTCAGGCAGGAGGGGATCTCTGCACTGATCCTGGTTGGGAGCCCCGAGGTTACACCAGGATTATGCTGTGCTGGGCAGGGTGACCCTAGAGAACGGGACAGGACCTGAGGGGACACTATCTGAGGCCAGTCAAGGCTCCACAGCGCTGCCCATTCAGCAATTATTTATAGACCACTTAGTGTGTGACATGATCCTTGTCTTTAGGGAACCTACATTCCAGTGAAAGAGATTGAAAATACAAAGAAAACAAAAAATATAGTAAGTATAAATAATGTTATCAAGGAAACAACAACAAAAAATAGGTTAATGTAAAGAATACTTAGGGGACCAATTTTAAAGAGTGCAGTCAGAAAACGCCATTATCCTGAGGATGTTCCCAGCACATTGGGGTCCTTTCCCTAGGATTTCAAAGGATTAAATTCTCCCTCTTACAATTTTCTGCAACATCTGTTACATCATGGTTTAGGATCTTTCATACCTCATCATTTCTGCTTCACACATCCCTCAGCTGCACCAAAGTGCAGTCTTGATTCCTTCTCATTAAAATATTTCTACTGCAACCTACTCTAAGACAACAATGAATGAGTTAAAAAGGATTAAACATGATAAAATGCATTCTTCTTTCCAGACTGCAGCAGTTCAATACATAAATTATATTTTTGATCCTGGCAACTAAAAAGATGTTTGAAATAGGAAAACAGGAAATGCCACAGAGAAATGTGTCTCTGTTTCTTCGGAGAAAAACCTTCCCATTCGAGGTGGCAGAGTAGTGAAATATGCTAGAGTTTAAGTCAGCCAAACCTTGGAATTGAATTCCACCTCTGCCTCTTGCTGAGTGTGGTGACCTGAGGTGAATTGCTTAACTGCGCTGAGTCTCAATTCTTCACCTATAAATTGAGAATACAGCACAACTTGCAGTATAATTTTAAGTGTTAGAAATAATATATGTAAAGGTTTAGTGCCCTCCCACAGTGACACTAGATACATAGCAATTGTTATCAGTACTTAACAACTTTGTGATGTATGAATTGTCATCTCCATTTTATCTACCCATTATCCTCATTTATGCCACCATGCTCAGATATATTAAATAGCTTGCCCAGAATTAGAATCAAAGTGAGGATTTAACTCCAAAACTCTACTCTTAACTGTGTTTGAGCCCTGGAAAGGGAACTTAACTGGCTTCAGCACTTATACAAGTGGGGGTTTGAGAAAGCAAAAATGGAACCAAGTATCTTACTACAATGTTTAGTAAGAGAGTGGAATGACTAGATGGAAATGTGGATTCTTTCTAGGTATTAACTCACCTTTGATAATTAGTATCTTTTGCATCCATATAATTGTCTCCCCCCCCCCCCCCCCACACACACACACATCCTTTTGCCTGATACTCTTTTTCTCATGCTAGGTTATGATTATTAAAGGTCTTTGATATAGAACACTACCCTGGTCAGCCCTCCTGGGGAAGGCCATTGATGATCATGATAATAATGTCACCTATGACAACAGCTACTGTTATAATGATAGTAAAAAGTCTACTGCTGTCACTACTGATAATGTCATTGACAATACTTCTCCTGTCACTGCTCCTCCTCCTCCTCCTCCTCTTATTATTACTACTATTGCTAATATTACTAGTACTACTCTTATTGTCTACTGTTATTAGCTTCAAATAAGCATCTTCCATGTGCCAAGCACTATACTAGGCCCATTAAATACAGTCTCTCTCTTATTTATTTAATAGCACTACAATATAGATAATAGCATGTATATGTAACATTTAAGGTGGTTAAGTGGTTTGGCCAAAACCAATCAACTATTAAATGTTTGGAACAGATTCCAATCTGGATCTTACAGATTCCCACATCCATGTTCTATCCACTTCACCATGCTGTCTCCCTATGGAAATAAATATCTTAAAATGCTCATTTTAAATGCATTTTTATTTTTAATAAATTATATTTATAAGATGACTCATTTTAAAATTATTTTTATTTCAATATATTTAGAAAATTTATAAGAACAAGAACTTTTTTTCCTGAGCCATTTAAGAGTAATTTGTCAATCTGATTCCCTACTATCCTGTATGTATATTTCCTATAAGAAAGGGCATCTTCTATGCAACTAATGGAACAATCAAAATAATAATATTAACAAAGATACATTACTATTATTTAATCCTTAGACCTAATTCAACTTTTGCTAATTGTCCATATAATGTCTTTTACAGAAAAATGAATTAGTTCAGAATTACATGTTGCACTTAACTATCATATCTTTTTATTTTTCTTCACACTGGACTTGCTTCTCAATTCTTCCCTGACTTTTAGGACCTTGATGCTTTTAAAGAGTTAGAAACCAGTTATTTTGTAAGATGCCCCTTAGTTGAGGTTTGTCAGATGTTTCCTCCTGATTAGATTCAGGTTATCTCTTTTGATGAGAGTATCACATGAGTGATGCCATGTTTTCCTAATTGCATCCTACTAGGTGGCACACAAATTTAGATTTATACTATGACTGATGATGCTTACTTTGATTATTATTGATTGAGGTTAATGTCTGCAAAGCTTTTCTTCTGTAAAGTAAATATTCCCATCCCCCTTGTAATTAATATTTTCTAGGGAGATACTTTAAAACCATGTAAATTTCTTATTTTTTGAAACTCTTAAGTTATTCATGATTTCTTAACTTATTGAAAAAGAAATATTCTATTAATGCCATTATTCATTTTGATGCTAAAATTATGCCTGATCTAACCAACGGGAATCCCTTCAAAGTGGTTTCTGAAGCTCCTTGACATGACCCATCATTCTTTGACATTTGTGTAGGTTGGTTTCTGGAACAAGAAAGATCTTCTAGATCTAGACTGATATATTCCTTGCCTCAGTTGTAGAATCAGCCATTTCTTCAAGTAGCCTTGGTATCTTCCAATGGAGAATGAATGCCATTAAAAGCCACAATCTGGGCACTAGGTCAGATTCATTGCTGCTAAGGTTTTGCAACTCCCAGGTCCCTCCCAGTAGACAGAACTAGGGAAGGTATATTTGAGTGCGTGTATATATGTACTTAATTTACATCTATATTTGTTTATTTTTATATATCTACTAGTGGCCCGGTGCATGAAATTCATGCATGGGGGGAGGGGTGTCCCTCAGCCCAGCCTGCACCCTCTCCAGTCTGGGACCCCACTTGCAAGCCGGGACTGCTGGCTCCTAACTGTTCACCTGCCTGCCTGTCTGATTGCCCCTAACCACTCTGCCTACTGGCCTTCTCCTCGCTCCCAACTGGCCCCCTCTCCGCCGGCCTGCTCACCCTCAACTGCTCTCCACCACCACCCCCGCCGGCCTGATCACCCACAACTGCCCTCCCCTCTTGGCCCCCAACCACCTCTACCTCGGCCTCGCCACCATGACTTTGTCCAGAAGAACATCTGGAAGGTCTCCCAGTCTAATTAGCATATTACCCTTTTATTAGTATAGATACATATTTGAAAGCCTCAGGGTTCATTCTAGTTTTAGTCCTTTCTATATTTGTAATTTTTTTCTGATATCTGGATCACCTATCCTTACATGGTCATTTGATCACCCCCCTTTATTAGTCCCCTATCTCCACTCTTGCACAGATGTCCTTCCCTGCTCACTTAAACTCTGACCCATGCCAGGCTGCTCCCACGGCTGTACTGAAGGCACCTCTACTCTCTTAATCTCCAATATGCCCAGTATAGCAACTTATTCAAATATAAAGGAAGAAACATGTTGATAACTTTAAATATCCATGATCTACATTTTATTTCTCAGTGTTTTAGGAAGAATTGATTTAAGTAGTTTTAGTTTCTATTAAAGAACAATTCTGCACTCTGATCCATATTCAATTACATTAGTCTGGGGCAGAGGTTTGCCCTATGGCCAAAATTCTGCCTTTAGCCTCTTACACCCCAACAAACTAAGAATGGTGAATGGTTTTTACATTTTTAAAAGAAGTTGTTTTTTTAAAAAATGTGACAGAGACCATATGTGACCCAGAAAACCTTAAGTATGTTCTATCTGGTTCTTTAAAGAAAAAGTTTGCTCAACCTAGTCTGCAGTATCTGGTTGCTCTTCAAATTGGCTAACTCATTGACCTAAAGGTAGTGATACAAAATTAAATAACTTTGTGAGCTGCTTTTTAGATTCAAGGACTCTAAATAAATTGCAAGGAACCACTGAAATTTCCATCTTACAAAAAAAGAGATAATGAATAACTTGTAAAATCATCAGTGAGAACAAGATAGTGCTAAGGATAAAAATCTAAGTCACCCACTCCTTTTTTAGATTAAATATACAAAGCTCCATTAGCCTCTGATTTGCATGGCCATTAGTGGAAGGCTGGCCTCCACACTATTTATTTCAATCAACATCCCCTCATGTAAACTCCTAATGCTTGATGATATGAGTTTGTACAACTACAGAATTAATTGATTATAACCCCTAATTCAAATTCAACATTAAGTCCCTTTTGAACTAAAATATGATTGATTGCAAGAGTTGAAGAACCCAGGAAGTAGAGTAGTTCAAAATAACAGGTCATTAATCCCAAGTACATGCAAATATTAACAGAGTGGGAGGGGCAAATTGACACCTTTGGACTAATGTAGTATCTAATTAATGAACCTTGCATGTGTGGTTTACTGCTTTGTACTAGAAACCTATAAGCCTGGTTTCATAGAGGCAATTCTGCAATTTCTGGATGAAGAGAAGGAAGTCCCATTTGCATTAATACAAGAAAAATAGAAATGTCCAGAAACAGTCCAAAGTCTGTCTAAAAAAGACATACCTGACACAATTTCCTCTTTTCACCAGTACAAGAGAAGAGCCATGCTCAGCATCGCTTATCAGCTTAAGTGCATCAATTCTGCTTTCCACATATTGTGATTTTTCCTGCCTTAAAAAAAAATCAATCTCTCCTTTGGAAGGGGAGTTGTGAATAACTGCAGTCTGTTCCCTTTATTTTCTTTTCTTACTCACATGGTGCCCCCAGACAGTTAGTTACATAAAAGGAAAGGTAAGTGAAGGGGAAAAAGAAACAACAAAATATAAACAATTTTCACAGTGCCATGAATTCATATTCCACTATTAGTTCATATTCTCACCTAACAGCTTGGGCTGCATTGTGAGTTCCAGTGCAATGCTGGTACTAATTGCCTTGAATAATTCAGATTTTATCACTCTCCAGGGCCTTGCTGGAGCTGGGCTGCTGGAAGCCATATTTGTACTTCAGAACCCACAGCATGATGAGATTCTCAAGGCTGCAAACTACACCTTGAGCTGGAGTTGCTTGATTTGGTGAGCTAGAAAAGCCAGGCCAAGAAACCAGCAAGTGTTTAGTGCATTCCATACACACTAAGACTGAAATCTTACCTGGGTTTATGGATTATGGTTGTATGTGACATTCTTTAACCAGCTGAGAGAAATCTTTAATTGCAGTTTTTGTTTTCTTGGGCTCAAGAAAGAAATAGGACTTGAAATAGGTCCTGGAGAGGATAAAATTAGAAAAGGAAGGGGGAAAATATATATATATTAAAAATACCTCACTCAACTGCCTTGTCTGCGTAATAACATTGAGCATGTCTGTCACTCTGAAGACATATTAGCTCATTTAGGTAATTAGTGTGAGCAGCATGTTTCCCTACTTATTCCATTCAATTATAGGGTTCTCACTTTGTCATTACTGGAGTGTCTTAATGTGACTTGTAATTAGTGTAATTACAATCCAATGTTAATTATATCTGCCACTTAGACATAATTTTATATAGTAATGGTCTCTAATCTCAATAACCTTATTATGTTGTTTATTCAAACAGGAATTAAGTCTTCTTTCATGCGTCAAATACGGAGATTACAAAAAAGTACTGCTTGTGTCATTTTGGTAGTTATGACAAGGGGATATCTGAAATAGCATAATCATATTTGAGACAATGTCTGCATGTGCAAACAATTACAACAGTTCCTCTCTGTTTCCAGAAATATGCCTATGGATCTCCGAATAACTGTGAGCAGAGACAGCCTGCGCCTTGGCTTGCTCATGAATTCTGGGAAGAACTAATGTGCATGCAGCTAAAAGAAACCTATTACAGTGGTGCCCTGTATTCGTACACCAAATACACTCATCACTGACCATCTAATGGACCACTTCTCTGAGTAACTAACCATTGTATACAATGTAATAATGTCACCTCACATCTGAAGAGCACATTATCCTTTAAAGTGCTTTTAAATATATTATTTCAGTTAATCCTGAAAACAACTGTGTGGAGTGGCAGTGGCAGGTATCAGATATTTGAATAGACTGAAAAAAATAAAAATAAAAACAGTGTCCAGATTCATTTAGCAAGAGTAGAGCTGTTCATCAAAAGGCAATTTAGCAGAGTTAACAGCATGGGCTCCAGAGTTAGAGTTTCAGGTTTTGCATCCCAGCAACTCCACTTAGAAGTTCAACACCCTTGAGCAAATTACTTAACCCCTCTATCCCTCAGTGTCCTCTTCTGTGTAACAGGAATAACACCAGGATGTACCCCAGAGAGTGGTTACAAGTATTAAATGGGCAATAGAAAAAATGCCTAAAACAGTTTTTGGCACACACAGAAACATGAATAAATATCAGCTGCCATTATTGTTACTCTAAATAGCACTCTCATTTCTTGATCTATGACCTGAAGTTGTGGGTTGTTTTTTTTCCATAAACCTAATCACTTCCTTATAGATTTTCTTATGCTAATTACTAATTAAAGATTTGATCTATACACTGCATAGTTTTGTGTACATATGGTGAATTAACTTATAAACAGATAACACTTTGCCATTATGTACTATTTACTAAAACTAAAATAAAGACCCCTTTAACCAACTCATGTTATCAGACGTCAATACCTTCAAGTTCCTTGAGAAAAGACTCAGTGATTTCATTGTTTGATAAACCACCTACACACTTTCCGACATACTCACACTGGTACATCTTGTTACTATATAGTATTTCATGAATGCTCAAAAACATAACAGGATCACATGCAAGAGCATATGTAAAGTATCCTTTACACTAAAACCCACAAACACGTTAGTTTTATTTATTGAGTGGATCTCAGTATCTGTATGATTAAACTAAATATTGAGTCAGAATGTTACACAATTCACAAAATTTCCTGTTGAGCTTTTTGTTTCTTTTAAGCTCATGTTCTTCTTCCAGAAACAATGGGTTGCATACCAAGCTTTGAAATGACTTGGTCTCTTTGGACAGATGACCCCTTCTCTGATGCAGCCAGCAAAATTGGGTATTCCCATAATCTATTCAGTAATAAAGAAGAAGATGTTTTCTGCTGCTGATTTCTCTAGGTTAACAACAACATCAACAAGGAAGCATCCCATTTCTGGCTGTGGCTTTTTAGACCACCTCTGGCTGTGGCTTTTTAGACCAGTTTTAAAGACTATTTTTAGGGGACGCATTAGCTCTTGAAGTGTGCTCTAAGCTCAGAGGAAAGCTGAGCCTGTGAACAGCAGGGTAAACACAACTGTTTGGGAAATCTCTGGAATGTGCATTGCTGCCAGAAAACTGGTCATTAAATATTAACTTCATCTCTCCTGACTTTTTGTTTTATTCATAATTATTTACACGCAGACTTGGGACAATTTTGCCAAATAGACAAAAAAAAAAAAAAAAGATGTCAATTCCTCCATCTTTAAATTCTTCTGGTAACTTCAATGCCCAGGTTTTAGACATGAAGCTGCAATTAAGTGTAGATAATTCTTGCTTCCAGACCAGCCTTTGCAATGAGGCATCAGGTTTTAATGTTCTCAACTGAGAAAAGGCTGCAGCCACTTCAAGTGCATTTGGGCTAAGAGCTGAAAAGCCCTCTAGCCCGCTGGCCATGCTTCACAGTCGGAAATGATGCCCCAGACACTTCTCCTAGGATCCCAGTTTCCTCCACTATTGTCTGGAAGCATTTCTCTGAAGTGTTGTTGGTGAGTGGTGAAAGCTGTGGAGGCAATATCTGCATCAAGAAACCTCCATGTGGGGGACAGGAGGCCATGGAAGGAAAGGTTTTTGGTCAGAAGCTGATGACACACTTCCATTCTTGGTCCCAGAATTGGCCAATTGTTACTTTGTACTAGTCATTGGAACACCTCGGATCTTACTTTCCCCATCTGAAGTTAGTTTTCCCACCCAATAATTTCCCAAATATTCTATGAGAACAAAATACAAAATTAAATCACATTTATTGAATACTTTATGTTCCTAGAAATAAATATGAGTTACTAAATATGACGATGATTTCATAGGCAAAGGAGTTGTCTGAGAAACCAAAATGATGTTTGTTCAAAATGAGGACAAGAGCTTGGAATGTTTATATAAGTAGACATTTTAACATCAGATACAGTAGGGCTTTGGAATCAAACAGTACTGGGTTCACACTCAGGATCCACTACTTTCCAGGGT
Organism: Cnephaeus nilssonii; assembly: GCF_951640355.1. Taxonomy (NCBI): domain Eukaryota; kingdom Metazoa; phylum Chordata; class Mammalia; order Chiroptera; family Vespertilionidae; genus Cnephaeus; species Cnephaeus nilssonii. Next base: position 65,717,586 of record NC_137081.1, on the reverse strand, counting down.
ATGACCTTGGGCTAGTTACTCACCCTCATTAAGATGTAGTCTTTTTATCTGCAAAATAGTGACAATAATAGCATCTGTGAGGGCTATTTGAGGATTATGTGAGATAATGAATGTAATGCACTTAGCAGGTTCTGGACTAAAAAAAAAAGAAAAAAAAGGCAACTCTAATTATCAGAATAGGCCATGATAAACAGCATCAGTTTTATGCTAACTGCAATGAGAAACAATCAAAAAGTACTACAATACGGTACATGGTTTACATTTTCAGGAGATCACTTTGTTGTGAGGAAATGGAATACAGAAAGTTTAGAGGCTACACAGGGAACTCCACTAGAGGACTATTGTCCAAGTGAAGGGAAATAATGCTCTGGATATGGAGTTTTGAGGTGGAAATAATGAGGAACAAAACTTCAGGCTGTATACCGGAGGTCTCATCAAGCAGACTGATGGATTTGAAATGGGGTATGCAAAAGAAGAATGGTGGATGGTGGTGTAACGTAGCAGATGGTGTGCTGCCCAGTCCTTCCCTCCTGCATCCAGGAAAGCACTCAGTCCCCCAGCCTCTGGGAACGTTGCATGTGGCTCACTCATAACCAAGTCCTGCCCCAGAAATTGCTCTCTACTGAAGGCTGCAGCCTTGTTCACTGTTTACCATCCTCCACAGAGACAGTCTCTATGGAAACACTGGTCAATAATGGTTTAAAAAGGCTTGGCCTTTTAAAATGTGGGACAAAATTCAGAATAATGCTAAAGTGGCAACCCAGCTACAGATGTCCCTAGGGGTACATTTAAAGGTTTTGTTATGTAATGCAACTCAACTTCTCTCTCTGCCTGATCTTGCTTCCTATTCCCTTGCTGGTATTGTTCCAGAAAGTCCTCTCAACAAACTCCTTTACACAAATCTCTGTTTCAGTGTCTGTTTCCAGGTACTCAACCTAGAAAATTTGTGTGAGTTGTGGCCCTTACAGGCAAAATCTAAAATGGGATTTTGGGCCTTGGTCACCTGCTGCAAGGCTGGAGATGAGAAGCCTGGGAATGACAGATATTGATAGTAATTTTGACATACTATAGTGAGGCAATCGTTAAAACTGTCCCAGTTGGTAAACTGGGATAGAATACTGGTGGAAGGAAATACACTGGTTGGTAAATTAGCTCAAGTGATTGAGAGTTTTGGGACTATAGCTTTGCATCACTCCTTTTGAAAACTGTCAACAAACTGAACAAGTCTATGAAAGTCAAACGTACTCACTAGTAACTTAAAAACAAACAAACATAAAAACCAGGGGACATTTTGGGCAGAACGCAAAGAGATATTCATCAACTGATGCTGAAGAGCAGAAACGGTGAGTGTTAAACTTAGAACTAAGATAGATGATTAGCAGAGCTCTATGGAAGATGGAATTTCCAACCACCCACACAGTAAACCTGATAATCATGGTTCTGATTGAGGAGAGGTAGGAAAGGGTTACTTGGGTTAACTTAGACTAATGCACTACAAACCCTTGAGTCACCATGTTTCCCTGCAGAAGTGGCCTCTTCTCCCTGCTGAAGGTACATGTGTCCCTCTTGCTTAATAATCACACAAAGGCGTCTCCCTTGTAAGACAAAAAAAGGTCCCCTCAGAAACTATCCCTACCCTCCAAAATCGGCCACCAGACCAATAATGATAAAGTGCTATATAATAGGGAACTATTGGGTCTGCTCAGAGAGGAAAGGAAGTACCAGTAGATGCTAAAGGAGCTCCAGGGCGTAACCAGCATATTCCAACAGAACTGGAGAAGGTATGCATGGTTTTGGATTCTGAGAATGCTGGGACAAGAATGGGGTGTAGAATAAAAGGCTGAAAAAGAGAATTTATTGAAAGGAAAATACTATCCTGTGATAAGGTTTAACATCATATCCATATCAATCTAGGTTCAAGAGAGGCCTATTCATCTATGTGTATATGTGTGGTAGATAAAGATATAGACCGAGATATAGAAACACAGACATTTTTAAAATAAGAAATTGACTTACACGATTATGGGGGCTGGTTAAGTGTGTCTGGATTCACAGGGCAGGCGTCGGGAAAGGAAGAGCAAGATGAAACTCGACCAGTACGGGCTGAAGCTGTCATCCATAATCCATTCTCTCTCGAGGAAGCTGCAGCCCTGCTTTAAGTCCTTTCAAATGAAATAGTCTCCTTACTTAAAATCAACTGATAGGGAACTTTCATTATATCAGCAAAATTCCTTCATAGCAACATTTAGATTACTATTAATTGAACAACCGGGGACTATAGCATAACCAAGTTGACACAGCAAAAAAGTCGTAAACACCCTAGCCGGTTTGGCTCTGTGGATAGAGCGTTAGCCTGTGGAATGAAGGGTCCCAAGTTCCATTCTGGTCAAGGGCACATGCCTGGGTTGTGGGCTAGATCCCCAATAGGGGGCATGCAGGAGGCATCCAATCAATGATTCTTTCTCATCATTGATGTTTCTATCTCTCTCCCCCTCTTCCTTCCTCTCTGAAATCAATAAAAATATATTTTGAAATATCATAACCAGCGGTCTCTTACATATGACACCAAAAGCATAAGCAGTGGCCAAAACCGGTTTGGCTCAGTGGATAGAGCATCGGTCTGTGGACTGGAAGGTCCCAGGTTCGATTCCGGTCAAGGGCATGTACATTGGTTGCGGGCACATCCCCCTGTGGGGGGTGTGCAGGAGGCAGCTGGTCGATGTCTCTCTCTCATCGATGTTTCTAGCTCTCTGTCCTTCTCCCTTCCTCTCTGTGAAAAATCAATAAAATATATTTTAAAAAGAAAAGCATAAGCAGTGAAACAAAAATTAGATAAATGCAACTTCAATAAAATTAATAACTACTGCACTTCAAAGGATACCATCAAGAAATTCAAAAGACAGAATGAAAGACATTTTTTTTTGCAAATCATGTATCTCACAAGGATATCAAGAATATGTGAATAGCCGAAACCGGTTTGGCTCAGTGGATAGAGCGTCGGTCTGCGGACTGAAAGGTCCCAGGTTCAATTCCGGTCAAGGGCATGTACATCGGTTGTGGGCACATCCCCGGTAGGGGGTGTGCAGGAGGCAGCTGGTCGATGTTTCTCTATCATCGATGTTTCTAGCTCTCTATCCCTCTCCCTTCCTCTCTGTAAAAAATCAATAAAATATATTTTAAAAAAAAGAATATGTAAATAAATCTTAAAACTTAAAAGTAGGCAAAAGACCTGAATAGACATTTTTCCATACTTACTTCATATGCCAATAAAAAGAGGAAAAGATAATGAACATTATTAGTCATCAGGGAAATGCAAGTTGAAACTACAGTGCAAAACCATTTCACACCCACAAGGTTGACCATAATCAAAAAAGAGAAATAATAACAAGCACTGGAGAAGATGTGGAGAAATTGAAACCCTCATACATAACTGTTGGGAATGTAAAATGGTACAATCACTTTGGAAAACAGTCTGGCAATTCCTCAAAAGGTTAAATGTAGAGTTACAATATGACCCAGCCATTCCACTTTTGGTATAAACCCAAGAGAATTGAAAACACATGTCCACACAAACGTATTTACATAAATGTTCACAGCAACATTATCATAATAGTAAAATAAAATAAAAACAAGCCAAATGTCAAACTGCTGAATGTATCAGAAAATGAGGCATATCCATACAATGGAATGTTGTTCAGCAGTCAAAAGGAATGAAGTACTGACATGTGCTACAACAAAGGTAACCTTTGAAAATTGGTGGGATGCCTAGGGCTGGTTGAGAAAAAGGGGAGAATGGGAAGCTAAAGAACACTGGGTTTCTTTCCGAGGTAATAAAAATGCTGTAAAATTGATTGTGGTGATGATTGTACAACTATACTAATAAGCTAAAAACCATCGAATTGTACAGTTTTATGGGGTAAATGGTATGGTATTTGAGTTATATCTCAATAAAGCTGCTACAAAACAAAAAATGGCATCACGATAACCCTAGATCAGAGGTTAGAAAATTAGAAGCGAATGGTCCCCATAAAATGAAAGACCAGAGCTGCCATGGAAGATGAGATGCCAAGGCTCAGAGAAGTGGCATGCCAGAATGGACCATTCAACGACGTAAAGCAGACAAGCTCCAGCTGACAGCTTCCAGGTGAGAGCCTGTAGGAATCAACTATTAGCAAATCGCAGAATGTGTGGTGGAAAGGGCTGGGCATTCCGGGAAGCACAGTGATAGCTGATCTCAGACAACCCTGACAGCAGGAGATGTTGTCACAAGACAGATAGCAATGAGTGTGATGAGAAAGGAAAACAGTAGAGGAAATGTGGCAGTATTTACTGATCAGAAGCCGGGTCGAGACAGTTCTCATACTGAGCAGTGAGAGGGCATAGCTGCCTTTCAGAAAACTATGGAGATAGTTAATAGAGTGTAACATCCTTAAAGACCAGACAGATGGGCAGCTAGCAAGGGTATCCATAAAGAATGGATAATGAGGAGGCAGAGAAGGTCACCCTAATAAAAAGTCGCCATGTGTTGTCCAGTTTCAAGACCTGAGCTCAGGTCTGTTTATTTCACAATTGTAACTCCAGAGCCTAGTACAGGGCCTGGGACACATGGTGCTTGATAAATAAGTATCTTTCATAAGAAATTATCCAAGAAAGGAGGGAGATGAGCATATGCTACTATCCACTATTATTTTTTATAAAATATAAACTACATTTATTTCAATTACTCACTATAAAAAACATTATTTTAAGATTACATGATATGCAAAGATTCAAAGATTTGTACGGTATGCTTGCTATCAGCATCGTAGTTCATTGTCATCACTAAGTAGATATAGTTTTTTGCTACAATGAGAAAAACTTTACTCTCCCTGGGGTATTTATTGCCTATCGTTAGCTTGTGAGTGAGTGGTCCACCTTATTCCTCCCTTCAACCACCTCAGTCAGACAGCCAAGTTCAAGATGAATTTTTACCACTCTCAGATGGCTAGGTAGGATGGAAACCACCAGTGATCAGAAATCTCAGATCATCAATATCTTGCAACCTTGTTGAATCTTGCCTTGTCTCTGTGAGATCCATCTCTCCCTATCCTTGTCAGACATATACAGAATCCAGAAAGAACCCTGAAGTCACAATAGCCCATGACACTTCTCTCTTCACCTTTCATTTTCTTTTTCTCATACTCCAGTGAGAGTTTGTCAGTTATGGACCTCTTTCCTCTGTCATTCCTTTATAAACATTCCCTTTCAAAGGAATGAAAAAGTCTTCTCTTTCTAAATGCTGATATTTTTTTTCTTTGTAAACATCCTGCTTATCTTAAAATAAAAAATGCAATTATGTAAAAGGTTTGTGAACAAAAATCAACTAAGTGTAGCCCATGTGCTGGAAACAAAATTATATCAAGAGTCACAAACACTGTGTTCTTGGTCATGGCTTCTTCAAAATTTAAGCAAGTCACTTAATTATTCTGCTTGCTACATGCTAAAAATAGAGATCATATCTACCCTATTTCCCAGAATGAAGTAACTTATAACCATTGTGTTGAAATGTAAAGTACCATAGGGTAAAGTATTAAGTTAAATAGCAATACAAGATACCTTATCAAATGCCCAGCTGGTGTGGCTCAGTGGTTGAGCATCGACCCATGAACCAAGAGGTCACCTGTTCAGTTCCTGGTCAGGGTAACTGTCCAGGTTGCAGGCTCAATCCCCAGTAGGAAACATGTAGGAGGCAGCCAATTGATGTTTCTCTTTCACTGATGTTTCTAGCTCTCTATCCCTCTCCCTTCCCTTCTCTGTCTCTAAAAAAATAATCAATAAAAAATATTTTTTAAAATAGATACCTTATCACAAAATTCTCATTACTAAAGGAGAAAAGTGTCAGAGAAAGCTTCGCAGAGCATGTGGGACTGCTTAAAGTAGGTGGCATTTAGATAATACCAGGGGCACCAGGCAGGCTCAGTAATGGAGTAAAAATCTCATGTATAAAATCCTCTCTTCCCATTCATAGGCTATTATTCAGTAAGGCAGAAAACTTGTGGAAAGAGGAAGCAGAAATAAAGGTTACAAGGGAGAATGAGCATCAAATATGGTTAAAAAAAAAAAAAACAAGTAAAGTCATATAAGAGACCAAACATAAACAGTGCATATTTGAGAATAGACAAGTAAGCTAAATGAGAAACATCATTCATAACCTTATTATGCAGAGTAAACTTTTGGTAATATTGTCTTACATCTTTCTAAACATGTTCCTTGTTTAACAAAGGAACATGTTTTAGTGTTTAAAGTATCTTCTTTATAACCTTTAGTTTCTTGTCTGTGCCTTCAGCATACTGTGGTATCTGGTAGGTAGACACTAGGCACATAATAAATGTTTACTGAACTGAATTGAAGCTTTCTGACTCATTTCCATGTGAAGTTTAGTAAGAGATGTAGATTACAGCATAGGGAACATAGTCAATGGTATGGTATCGTGATAACTATGTATGGGGCCAGGTGGATACTTAAAGCAGTGGGGGGGGGGTCACTCTGTAAAGTACATACATGATTTTCTAGCCATTTTGCTGTACATCTGAAACTAATATAGAATATAAACTATAATTGAAAAATAAAAACCTCCAGAAAAAATGTACGCATTAGAAATATACATGGCCTTTGAAAAATCAGTATTAAACTCCTCTTTATAAAGAATCTGATTCAAGAAAATCAACTGTAAAACTGCATTTTTATATAATTGGAAAAATTTAAATATAGAAGAAGCATTAGGTGAATAACATTAAATAATTATTGTAATCATTGTGATTATTCAATAAAATATTCTTTTATTTTTGAGATGCAAAAAACAAAAAGAAGAAAAAACAACAACTGAAGTTTGGGAAATGATTTGATTTTTCCCTAAGGGTTTATTTTGCTAAGTTAAAATCATAGGAAGTAACATCAACTTTGCATTTCATCAATTCTCCTTCTGGTTGTATTGATGCTGTGGATGAAATCCAGTCACTTGTATTGACTTTGAATCACTATATATTGTTCCATTTCAATTTCTCTAAAGCACAGGTTGCTTCATGATTGATCAGGGAATTTAAGCAGCAACAAGTCAATTCCCTGTGTGGATAAAAAGCTAATGGGCATTTGCTTGTTTTTCTTATTTCTAATTAAACAAACATGTAGTTAAAATTTTTAGAAAAAAAAGTTAAAATCATTTATAATTATATAACCCAAAGATTAACAGACATAAGTAGAGTAAAAATATATTTTACACTTGAAAAAGTATAGATTGACACACTGTGAGAGATATTTTCTTCTCAAGGCAGTAGAAAATGGTCAGTGAGTTCAAAATAAAGCATTAGATTGAATTAACTTATTCTCACATCTGACTCTCAGATAGAGATAATTGGTAAGACTAGTAATCCACCTACCACAGATCACAGACTATATATATAATACTAGAAGCCCGGTGCACGATATTTGTGCATGGAGGGGGGTTGTCCCTCAGCCCAGCATGTACCCTCTCCAATCTGGGACCCCTGGATGGATGTCCAACTGCCCGTTTAGGCCCGATCCCATTGGGCAGTCAGACATCCCTCTCATAATCCAGGACTGCTGGCTCCCAACTGCTTGCCTGCCTGCCTTCCTGATTGCCCTTAACCGCTTCTCCCTGCCAGCCTGATCACCCCCTAACCACTCCACTGCCAGCCTGGTTGATGCTTAACTGCTCCCCTGCCAGCCTCTTTGCCCCCAACTTCTCTCCTCTGCCGGCCTGGTCACCCCTAACTCCCCTCTCCTGCAGGGCTGATTGCCTCCAACTGCCCTCCCTTGCAGGCCTAGTCCCTCTCAACTGCCCTCCCTTGCAGGCCGGGTGCCTCCCAACTGCCCTCTCTTGCTGGCCATCTTGTAGTTGCCATCTTGTGTCCACATGGGGGCAGGATCTTTGACCACATGGGGGCAGACATATTGTGTGTTGGAGTGATGATCAATCTGCATATTACTCTTTTATTAGATAGGATAGAGGCCTAGTGCACAGGTGGGGGCCAGCTGGTTTGCCCTGAAGGGTGTCCTGTATCAGGTGGGGGTTCCCTTGGGGCATGGGGCGGCCTGAGCAAGGGGCATATGGTGGTTTGCAGGCCAGCCACGCCCCCTGGCAACCCAAGCGGAGGCCTTGGTATCTGGAATTTATTTTCCTTCTACAATTGAAACTTTGTAGCCTAGAGCGGAGCCAAGCCTGCTGCTCCCTCCAGCCGGCAGCAATTTCTGTGGCAGTTAATTCACCTTCTATAATTGAAACTTTGTTGCCTTAAACGGAGACCTGGGCCCGGCCAGGGTGTGCGGAAAGCTTTGCTTCCCCTGTTGCCGCCGGCAACCCTGGCCTGCTCTCTAAAGCTCCATTCTGCCGCCATTTCTGTTTGAATTTGTTTACCTTCTATAATTGAAACTTTGTAGCTTGAGTGGAGGCTTAGGCCCAGCAACGGCTTGAGGAAAGCTTGGCTTGCTCTATTACCTGGGAAACCTTGCTCTCTGTGGCTGTAGCCATCTTGGTTGGGTTAATTTGCATACTTGCTCTGATTGGCTGGTGGGCGTGGCTGGTGGGTGTGTCGATGGTATGGTCAATTTGCATATTACCTTTTTATTAGGTAGGATATAACCAAATCCACTTCCTTCGGTCCTTTTACAAGACTGCCACACATGGGCTTCTGAAAGTTTCCAGGCCCTTACCTACTTGTTTGACAGGTGCATCCAGGTCATCTGTTATATTAGAAAACTATCAGAAACAACGACCTCAAAAAGTAAATACATACGAAGGCTTATTCTTTTTACAGTGCTTGAATTTCCTGACGTCACCTGTGAAAAATGTAAAGATTTACCCACCCAAAATGGTCCTCTGATGTCAGGTATGATGATGAGATATTGAGAAACAGTACTTCTGAGACCTTCTGAAATCTCACTATTCAGGCAGCTGCCTCTTCTTTCAACCACAAAACCAACCACCAAAAAAATAATGCATTCCATTTCAGGCAGACTCCAGAATCACCAGGCATCACTAGAACCAATTAAGAATCCTACTTTCGTTTTTACACTTGACCAGGATCAATCCTATGGTGCTCAAGGTATAGTTCCATGTGTATCACATTTCACAAACCTTTTTATATAGATTAAATAAAATTAAAATGAATACCAGGGGTATCCTAGAAGGGAAATAAATAACAAAAAAAACACAAAATTTTAGGAATATTTAGATGGGGGAACAATCCCAGCTATCATGATTTCTTAATGAGGTTTAAGGGCTGATTGCCATGTAGGTGTGTAAGAACGCATACAGATATATAAGTTTAGGTGTGCATCCCCTTACACAACAGCTTAAACTCTGCTCTATCACACACTGGTAGACTGGTTCCCTTTTCACATTGTGACTCCCTATTGTACTTGCCGCTAACTTACTTTCCATAGCAATCTAAATCTATATTTCTACATCCTTGACAAGTACTACGTCGGTGAAAATATTCCAATTCACCGCACTCTAAGAAGTTCCAACTGTCTAAAAAATGAAGATGGTATTCATAATAATGATAGCTAGTGTCTTAGTCACATGGTGCTGCTTAATATATGTTATCTCACAGAATTCTCCCACAATTCTATGTGGCAGGTAACAATATCATCATCCTTACTTAACAGATGTCAAAATGAGGGATTAGAGGATTTAAGCAACAGGAACAGGGACACAAAGCTAGAAGTGCAGGAGCTACGATTGAAAAGCATGAGCTCCCGAGCCCAAGTTCTTAACTATTATGCCAAGTTGCCTCTGTTGATAAGGAAAGGCAAACAATCTCTGATGAACTACCCCTGAGCAACATAAACATAAATGACCTCTATCTAAAAATAATCAAAATGCTTTTAAAATCTGAAAAAATATAACAGTACCTCTGCTGTGATGAAAAGTAATACATTTTGTTCACAACCAATGTATTTACTTCTTTGGAGTTATCCATGAGAAATATGATAGCCAATTAGATCTTCAAATACTTTTGAATCAATAGTTTCAAACTCAAAACTTTATCAGGTATGGCTAAATATAAACTTTTACTGTTTCTTTCTTCCTTTACTGAGCCACCAAAGGAAAAAAATCATTGAGCCAAAACCGGTTTGGCTCAGTGGATAGAGCGTCGGTCTGCGGACTGAAAGGTCCTGGGTTCGATTTCGGTCAAGGGCATGTACATTGGTTGCAGGCACATCCCCTGTAGGGGTTGTGCAGGAGGCAGCTGGTCAATGTTTCTCTCTCATCGATGTTTCTAGCTCTCTGTCCCTCTCCTTTCCTCTCTGTAAAAAAATCAATAAAATATATTTAAAAAAATCATTGAATACCTTTTAAATTCAGATACCTTTAATTATCTGGGCTTTTTCAGTTAACAAATCCAGGTCTCTGGTCTCAAGAAGACAGTCTAGGAGGGAAGGCAAGAAAGTAGAGAGCAAAAATAAGCTCCACATCTGGGAGGAGGTTCCTGATCCAGGCCTTTGGTGGGAAAAGAATTTATATTGGAGATCATCTCTAACCTCAGAGCTGAAGATAATGACAAGTTCACTAGTTGATGTGAAAATGTAAGGACAGCCAAAGAAATCACAGATGATAGCTGCCAAATGAAAAATATGCATGCATATAAGCCTAATCAATGGACACAGACAACAGGGGGGTAAGGGCATGAATTGGGGGGGTGGGGGGTAATGGTGGAATAAAGACACATATGTAATACCTTAATCAATAAAGAAATTTAAAAAAAAGAAAATCAATTAGGAAAAGCAAACAATCAACAGAAAACTAGTGAAGTATATGATCAGGCAGTCTATAGGAAGACTAAACAACAAAGCAAAACACACACACACATATAAATAGACATATATACAAGAAATGCTCACCCCGACTCATAATTAAAGAAACATAAATCAAAACAAGCATACAAGCATATTACACTCATCACATCCGCAAATGTAGAGTCCAATGATAGGGCTGGCAAGTTCATATATTTTGAGTAAGAATATGAAACTTCCAGAAGTGCAACAAGGCAATACTTATGAAAAACATAAATTAAAAATGAAGGTATCCTGCAGTCACACTCTTAAAATATTAATGCCACATATACATCCACAAGAATTTGTTCAGTTTCATATTAAAAAATGTTCATTAAAACATTTCAGCTAAAGCTGAAAATAACAGAAATGCCTATCAATATGACTCGGGTTAAATAAGTATTGGCAAGCCCATTTGTTGTAGGCTGAATTGCGTCCTTCCCTAAAGTTCCTGCATTGAAGCCCTAACTCCCAGTACCTCACAATGTGACTGTAGGACCTTTATAGAGGTAATTAAGTCAAAATGGGGTTCGTAAGAGTAAGCCCTAACCCAGTGTGACCAGTATCCTTATAAAAAGAGATGAGGATGCACACCACAGAGCGGAACAACCATGTGAGGACACAGCGAGAAGGTGGTCACCTGCAAGGCAAGGAGAGAGACAGAGTGACCTCAGCCAACAGAGCACAGAATTATCCAAACAAATTGGAGGAAGGACACCCATGGGAGCTCTGAGGGGGAAGCACCTCAGGGATGACACTGGTGCTGCTAAATGAAGAGGAAACATCCTGTGGATCTGAGACCCAGAACCAGGGCCAAAGTATCCATTAGGCAATGTAGGCACCATGTCTAAACCAAGACACTCTTATAGGCCCGTGAGAATATTTTGATGTGTTTTAAAATTAGAATAAAAATGAACTTTTAGGTCCAAGAAAATATTTACACACACACACACACACACACACACACACACACACACACACAAACAAATAAAAGAGAAATATTCAAATTGACCGTACCTTTGCAATGCCCACCAGCCAATCAGGAGTGAGTATGCAAATTAACCCAGGAAAGATGGCGGGTTAATTTGCATACACAGGTGCTGAACAGCAGGGGAGGGACACAAGCGTTCTGCACCGCCCCAGCCGCTCTGGGCCTCTGGGCAGTGTGGGAAGACGGAAAGGCAGCTCTGGGCTGGAGCAAAGGCCGAAAGGCGGCAACCAGGGGAAGGAAGGCCCATTCTTGCATGAATCTTTGTGCATTAGGCCTTTAATATATATATATATATATATATATATATATATATATATATCATTAATATATTTGTCTTTATACCAATGTCATCATAAAGAATAGTTTTAAATTTTTCTTATGCAAGAAGGAGCCCACAAAGGCCTAAGTGTCTACACCCCATGAAAGTCATAACATGGGCCTGCCCAGATCTTTAATAGGAGAACAGAAGGCCAGAGGACACACAACACCCCTGAGGTGGTGTGTGTCTCTGAAGGGATTCAAAGTAGTGCGTCCCGGGGTGTTGAAAAAATGAAAATTGGAATCAACTGTTGCTGTTGTAATTAACTGCTACTTTCAAGAGAGAGAAGGGATACTAGACTGAGAGATGGGACAGAAAGCAAATAGGAATAGAAATAGAAATAGAAATAGAAGGCAATAGGAATCCCAAGAAAACAGAGAGGGCAGACTTTATCCTCCGGCCTTCTGTTCTCCTATTAACAGCCTACTGGCAGAGATTGCTGGGGAGTCGGGGAGAGGGCTGGGATGTACATGGAAAGAAAGAAAAGGTTTATAGATTTCCAACCCCATCACCATAAATAAGTATAGGAGGGGAGGTCTCAATCTGGAAGATGATAGCTTAATTATTGGCATATCCACAAAATGGAGTAGTATACATCTGTTAACAAGAAATGATGATGCTGTATGTATTAATATCAATAATATCCAAAATATACTATGATGGACATGAAGTATAATATTTAATAGTGTATTATTATACATAAAAATCTTGCATAAGCCCTGGCCAGTGTTGCTCAGTTGTTTGGCGCACCCTCCTGTACACCAAAAGGTTGTTGGTTCAATCCCGGGACCCCAAGGCATGTAGGAAGCAACTGACCTATATTTTTCTTTAATATCAATGTTTCTCTCTTTCTCACTCGCTCTCTCTCTTCCTTCCTTCCCTACAATCAATAAAAATAGTTTTTAAGATAATAATGTATAAAATAAATATAAGATAATACATAAAAATATAGATAATTAATTAGGTAAAAAAATATTCCTATTCCTCATCCCAAAGGAATTCAACAAAACCTTAAGTGGTAATTAAATTTAGGGAGTTTGATTTGGCTGATTGATGGAGGCTTTCATTTTTTATAGTTTTCTGTATCATGTGAAAATTTCTCAATTTATACATGTAGCTTGGCTGTTGTTTTTTTAAATCAACAGAAATTATTTAGATAGTTCGGTTATATCCCCTTTTTAATTTATTTTTAAATCATCTTCATTAAAAATTAATAACTACTATTTAAATAATGAACATACAGTTCTAAAGAGCATTTTTAGGATTCTTTCAAAGAGATCTCTTTATTTGGTGTTCTCTCTGATTTTATTTCCTATCACTCCCCTTCTTGTAATCAGCTTCAACAAAATTAGATGCCTTATAGTTCCTAATGCATGTCTCTATCTCCTCCTAACAGTCCCTTCAGCTAACTCCAGCTCATCCTCTTGCTTCCAAGTTAACACCACTTCCTCAGAGATATCTTCCATGATTTCTGGTTTAGGCTGTTTGCCTAATACATGTTTTCAAATCTCCCTGAGCTTCTGTTTTATAACATCCACTACACTTCTGTTTCACTATTTGTTTAATAACAGTGTTCTCTATAACTTAACCAACTTTTGATATGTTAATCAAATTTAGTTTCTAGCCTACAGAACTGAGGCCCCAAACCTAGTTCTTGTTTTCCAGTATGTTCCACACTGTCTCCCTGAACTCCATTTAATTAAGCAAGCATCTATTGGATATATACTGTTTTCCAATTACTATGCTGAAAACTAAGAAAAATATAAATTAAGAACATGGTCATTATCATTGTCCTGGAAAAATTTGCAATCTGGTTGGGAGCACAGGCACATAAACACATTAGAGAGCAAAGAAGAACGTAACTCAACTCATTTGTGCTTAAAGAAGGCCTCATGAAGAAGAGAATAGTTGAATAAATTCTAAGATGGCCCAGGTGTTGAAATTATCTAACCAAGACTTCAAATGAGCTATTACAATTATGTTCAATGGGGTAAAGGAAAATATGCTTGTAATGAGTAAAAAAATAAAAAAATAAAAGTATATTCAAATAAACTGAAAATATTTTTTAAAAAGCCAGCTGGAAAACTTAGAGCCAGAAAAATGCAATCTTACATAATAAAAAGGTAATATTTAAATTATCATCACTCCGCTACGCCCACGATTGGGTCAGCGGGTGACACAGGGGCGGGACTCGGGGTGGCTGGGGTGGTGATTGGGCCGGCAGGACGCTGAGCTCGCGTTGCCAGCGGCAACGCGAGCTCAGCGTCTGCGCCATGGCTGTGCTGTGGCACAGACAGGCCTCTGGGGCAGGAGCCGGCATTTTGGAGGTTTGGAGGCGGCAGGGGGTTGGGGGGGCAGGCGGCGCGGCTCAGCGGGGAGGAGTCTGGCAGCAGTTGAGCCGCAGGAGCACTCGGCCCCAGCCTCGCCCTAGGGGCCCAGGGACTTTGGAGCTGCCGACCAGCGGACAGACAGCTTACACGTGCATGATTAAATCATGCACTGGGCTTCTAGTATCAAAATGAAAAAAAATCAATAAATTGGCTTACTAACAGTTTGGGGAAAACAGGCCTCGAAGAAATTGAATACAGATGAAAAGATATCAGATCTGAAGAAGAGACAAAAAATATATATTTTTTAAATTAACTGAGCCTATGCCTGGCTAGTATTGCTCAGTAGTTGAGCATTGACCTGTATCTCTAGTTCAACTAGAAAAATTGCATGGATCCTATGAACCAGGTGGTCACAGTTCAATTCCCAGTCAGGGCACATGCCCAAAGTGAATTGTGGGTTTGATCTCCAGTGGGGGGCATGCAGGAGGCAGCTGATCTATGATTTTTTCCTCATCATTGATGTTTCTTTCTCTCTCTCCTTCTCCCCTTCCTCTCTCTGAAGTCAATATAAAACATATGTAAAAAATTAACTGAGCCTTTCTACCTATGGGAAAAAATCAAGCAGTCACACTTATAGGACATTGGAGTCCTCAAAAGAAAAAGAAGAGGAAGAAGAAGAAAAAGAAGGAGGAAGAGGAGGAGGAGGAGGAGGAGGAGAAGGAGGAGGAGGAGGAGGAGGAGGAGGAGGAAGGAAGGAAGGAAGGAAGGAAGGAAGGAAGGAAGGAAGGAAGGAAGGAAGGAAGGAAGGAAGGAAGGAAGGAAGAAAGGGAGGGAGGGAGGGAGGGAGGGAGGGAGGGAGGGAGGGAGGGAGGGAGGGAGGGAGGGAGGGAGGAAGATGACAGTGAAGTATTTGAAAAAATAAAGGCCCCAAACTTCCCAAACTTGGTGATAAAGTAAACTTCATAGATTTTCAAAGCCAAACAATATAAACTTGAAGAAAGCCACCCCAAGCACATAATAGTTCAATTTCTGAAATCCAACAATAAATATATACTATATTGAAAGCAGTCAGAGAGAAATTATTTATTGCATGCAGAGGAATAATGATTAAACTGGCAACTTCTCAAAAGTGGTAGAGTATAATTGAGGTAAGGGCTAAAAAGTTTCCTTTCAAAATTCACGAGAGGCCTTATTGAGAGAAATTTCCAGGCACAGTAGGAATAAGAAGTCAGATTATAGTGAATTAAACATTGCCTTGTTTCTTAAATGACGTACATATCATAACTGAAAGCAGAATTATGTAAGTACCATAATTAAAAACTTAGAAAAGAGATTATAGAAGGGCTCTTATTTAAAGCATTCACTTGTAACACTATTTCTATGTATCTCTCACACATAAGCAATTAAGTTACTGAAATACAACAGCCACAACTGCCACATAAATGTGGCAGTTATTTAGACTCCATTATTTAGACTCCAACAAAGAAACAAATGCTAATCTTACTTGTCAGCTGCTAAAAAGCAACAGCTTGGACAAAGTGATTCAGTGTGATATGTTACCCAAAAACTATATTAGAAAAAGATCAAGTTCTTATGGTGCAGTGAGTTATAGGGAAAAATGAGCAGTGAAGAGGAAACTCTCATTGTCCTTTATCACGGTTTTAATGGCCTAAGGCAGTGGTCGGCAAACTGCGGCTCGCGAGCCACATGTGGCTCTTTGGCCCCTTGAGTGTGGCTCTTTCACAAAATACCACGACCTGGACAAGTCTGTTTTGAAGAAGTGGCATTAGAAGAAGTTTAAGTTTAAAAAATTTGGCTCTCAAAAGAAATTTCAATCATTGTACTGTTGATATTTGGCTCTGTTGACTATTGAGTTTGTCAACCACTGGAGGGTTTTCCCCATCCAACAGTCATGGAGGAATTCATATTTATCTACCTTACCTTCATGTTAATGAATAATGTTTCTTGGGAGAGTGGTCAGTAAAGGTAAGATAGCTAGAGATCTAAGCTTTATATTTCTTTAGCTGGCATTTTCATTCATGCTATAGTGCTATAGCTCTACAATTTCCTTTGTATCATTATTTTTATTACAAAATATAATCATATAAACAGTATTTTGAAAGGGCAAAAATTTATTTTTTAAATTTTATTTATTGTACAAGATTAAGGTCATTGTTTAGTTATAAAATGTAGTACTATGGAGGATAATATAACAAAATAGAATAGCTAACATTTCAACAAAAGTCTAGCACACACTATGTATACTATATTTAATCATCTTTAATGATGAAAGAGTTAAAAAAATGAAAATGCCAAAACTATATTGAAAATAGTCAAATTGTGTGAACTTCCACTGGCTTTTAATGGAATGTTAAAAAAGAAACAATAGGCCCAAAATAGAGTCACATTTGCTAAGCCAAGTCACCGAACCAAAACTTAATACTTAACCTAATTGCAGTTTCAGCCTCTTGCCTCTCCAGGAGTGGAACTGAAACCAATCAATCTGAAATTTTCTGGTTAACACTAGTGAGGTAATCTGCCTAATAACAGCCCTGATCCCTCCTTCCTCTAAGAGAAGGTGTCCTTGCCTGAAATAATCCACTTTTTAACTTCTTAGTCCCACCCTCCTTTTGCCTATAAAAATTCTTCCATTTTACTCAGCTCATCAGAGGACCCTCCTAGTTGCTCAATGAGATGCTGCCTGATTCATGAATTGTTGAATAAAATCAATTAGAACTTCAAATTTACTCACTTAAATTTTGTTCTTTAGCAGTAAGTTCATGTGTTTGTCAATTGTTTAATTGGAAATTATAGAAAAGCTAGTTGTTGCTATTTATAGCATCTCAATCTAATATTTACTTCTTTTCTTTGTCATTAAAGATTTTTCATTCCTTATGTTTGTATATTTTCAGAAAACAACTCCAAGACCATGTGGATTCCTGCAACAGAGAGGAATTGACAGGACTGCTCCAGCCATGAAGACAGAAGAGAAACCGTCCAGAGATGGAAGACGCTGACGACACCTTGCCATACTAGCAGTCAGCAGCTGTGCGTCACTGCAGGTTGCCCAGGACCAAACCAGAGAGGGTCAGACCTGCATTACCACCATTTGTCCACCATCCAGAATTGAAATATCATTGCTGACATGTACACATAAGGAACTGTTTGACATTGAAATTGGGACTCAAAAGAATTGTTGGCCTAGAATGAAACTCACTACAGACTGATTCATTTGCCTCCCAGCATAACCATTATTGTTTGTCTCATTTTCGGTTCTTATAAGTGTATTTCTTGTATCACATGATCTCACTCATCTAGGGGAAATAATGAACAACATAAACTGATGAACAAAAACAGACCCGGAGACAGGGAAGCATCGATAAGACTGTCAAACCTCAGAGGGAAGGTAGGGGAGGGTGGGGGAAAGGGGGAGAGATCAACCAAAGGACTTGTATGCATGCATATAAGCCTAACCAGTGGTCAAGGACAACAGGGGGGTGGGGGCATACGTGGGGAGGGGTTTGGGATGGGAATTGGGGGGATGAAGACAAATATGTGATACCTTAATCAATAAAGAAATTTAAAAAAAGATTTTTCATTCTTACATTCACTCTCAAATTTCCTTAATAAGATCACCATATGATTTTAATTTAATAAGCTATTATTTGTATTTCAAAGAAAGAAAAACTGAAATATAACGAAGTCAAAGAGATTGTCCCTAATCAGAAAGTAAATACACAAAGAAAGAGCAAAGATGTATTAGAAGACAAACCTAAAAGTAATTAAACCCAACCACAGTATTATAGAACTACACACTGATAAACTAAAATCATCCTGTTAAAAGCACAGACTGAACATGGAATAGTTTTATTTAAAAAAATAGAATGGAGAAATAGTATTTGATATTTTTAATCAGAGGTATTTTATGACATTTTATTTCCTGAATAACTCATACTTTGGGACTCAGATATGATATAACACAAAGTTATAAACCCACATAACTGTTTTTTAAGTGTTAGTAGTGATTTATGGGTGTGGGTAACTTTCAAGCAATAACATAACATTTATTTATCAAATGGTCCTAACTACAGTCAAAGCTGATTGGTATCACAATATAAAATTTCAGGAAAATAATAAACTTAATGGTTATGCTGCCTTTAAAAAAACTGATGACCCTTCTGAAACAGTAACCAAATTAGTTCTCAATTATTTTAACAATTTGAGAAAATATTTAAATTTTGTTGGGATTCTGATTCAACTTCACTATCCTTCTGAGGTTTCAGGAGGCCTATTGATTCCCAATAATGGCTTCTATCAAAGATATGGTAAAAGAAGGGTCAATCACCCCATGCCTGCCTGACCAGGGCTGAGATGGAGAACACATTGGAATGGGCATGGCCAGGGATCTCTGGATGGTGGGGAACCAGCTGAAGAGCCTGCGGTGAGCATTGCTGGAATTCTGCCCTCTTCGGCTAAGAAAAGCCATCCTCAGGGAGGTGATGTGGTTCAGAACTTGATATGAAGTCACATATGAGATGCTGAGAGAGGTCATTTAAGGGAGGTGCCTCAACAACAGCACTCCATCTTGAAGATACTGGGGAGGCGAGGGGGAAAGCTGTCGGCCACCGAGTTCTGCAGGTGTCCTCATGCTGCAGAGACCAAGATCTGGAGAAACCACCCAGTGCGGGAGCCAGCGCTGGAGAAACAGTGCTCTGCAGGGGCTGCAGCCTGGAGATAGCTGCACCTCACAGGAGACTAAGAGAAACTGCACCTGCAGGAGAAGAACACTGCACACAGTGTATGCTGCAGGACCGGCAGGGACCACTGGAACCAGGGAGGGGAAACAATCCCTTCCTCCTCCAGTGCCCCACCAAACCCTCCAACCGGTAAGGCTTAATATCATGCCAGCTGGCAAAAAGGGAATGTTTATAAAGTCTACCTCCATGGTCACATGGCAGTCAAAGCAGCAACGATTTGGGGCTGAGAGACAATAAATTGAAACCTGGCATATTTGTTTTTATAACCTAACCAGATGTTTCCCTTTTGTATTTTAACACCAAAACCAGGAATTATTTCATCATCTATGTAATAAAATCTGTAAAAAGTAGCATACTTTTTTCTCCTTGGGATTTCCTTACTCCTTTTCAATTGGTTAGCATTCCCAAAGAAGACTAAGCCACCTGATCGACGTGCATGTCAATGTGCCACAGGATGCAACCAACTTCCAAAGATCAGAACCCATGACAGTTCAGCTCCCATATTTGCATGGCAGGCTGAATGGCCAGAGGCATTCCCTTAGGTTCCTTTGCCCATTCTGCTCCAGGTTTCCCAAAAACCGAGTGCTCAGTAACCACTACTAATTGAAAATAGCAATGAACAATATTATTACTAACTAGAGGCCTGATGCACAAAATTCATGCAAGAGTAGGCCTTCCTTCCCCCGGCTGCTGGCACCAGCTTCCCTCTGGCACCTGGGACCTGGGCTTCCCTAGCAGCCCCAGCTTCGTCCAGAAGGATGTCTGGTATAATTAGCATATTATGCTTTTATCATTATAGATGGTTATTATTGTTACTAGAGGCCTGGTGCATGAAATTTGTGCACAGGAGGGAGGGATCCCCTCAGCCCAGCCTGCACCCTCTCCAATCAGGATCCCTGGGATTGGGCCTAAACCGGCAGTCGGACATCCCTCTCACAATCCAGGACTTCTGGCTCCTAACTGCGCCCCTGCCAGCCTGACCACCCCTAACTGCCTCTGCCTGCCGGCCTGGTCGCCCCTCACTGCCCCCCCCCCCTGCCATCCTGGTAGCCCCCAACTTCCCCCCTGCCAGCCTGGTCACCCCCAACTGCCCCCCCACACCTGCCTGGTTGCCAATTGTCCCCCTGCTGGCCTGGTTGCCCCCAACTGCCCCCCTGTGAGCCTGGTCACCCCCAACTGCCCCCCCTGCCGGCCTGGTCACCCAATGCAGCCTGTTGTTCAGTTGTTTGGTCGTCCCTCACTAACCCCCTGCCGGCCTGATCACCCCACACAGCCTGCTGTTTGGTCATCCATCCAGTTGTTTCAGTTGTGATGGCCCCTGGCTTTTTATATATTAGTATTTTTCCAAAATTCAGCTAGTGACACTGTAGCTTAATGCCTTGTTATAAAGTAACAAAGCTAATGAGAGCCAGAGTTGAAAGTCAAACCAAAGTTGTATATTTTAAAATTAGTACCTTTTCTAAGACACTTAGTTTGCCTTCCAGCTAACAAAGAAACCAAAATGACTAAAATTTTGCAAAATAGGGTCTATCAGAAATTTCCAAATAAACTGTGGCTGCCTCTAAGAAAAAGAAGCACTTGGAATATGAAGGTTGATCTGAGGTGTGACCAACACTTTTCTGAGACTGTTTTGGAAAAAAAGCAAGAAAATTGGAAGGAGAGTTTTAATAGTGGCTCAAGTTACTCATGAGGAAAACAGATCTACTTAATATATTTAATTCATGTTGAATTCAGTAGTTCAATTAAAAATGTACTTCACAGAATATGTTACCTACTTGGGTTTATATAAACTTACACTGAAGGAGTTTCTTTTAAGGTCCTTTTAAGAAAATAAGTTAACTAAAATTAACCTAATGAATAGTATTAGGAGATACAATTTCATCTCATTGCTATAATCATGTAAAAGACAAGGTTAGAGAAAGGAACTGATAATATTAGACAAAGATGCTTTTAGAACATCTTTCAATAACATGTAAAATAAATATTTATTACAAAATTAAAGTTAGAGTTATCCAGTTGTTTGTTAACTTTATTAGTAATCCTATGATGATTTAAGTGTCAAAAACATAAATGTAAGTGTTGGTAATCATAATTAAACTGTGCTATATTTATTAAGCATTAGCATGACTTGTTTTTCTACCATGTAGTAATTGACCTAATTCATCATCTCACTTGACTTGACATTCAGGGCCTAACCTCTGTAAATTTTCACTCTAAGCAGAAAATGCAGGCCCAGATTTACGAAGACCGATGCCAGTTTACCATCTAGGGCCTCTCAACCTTGTTCAATCAGCATTTACCTCCAGACGTAGCCTGACACCCCTCAAATCATCATATATCAAGTTAAATTTTGTCAGTGCTCCCATAACCCCAGGGCAAGATAGCTCCTATGAAAACTGGGAACAAACGCTCCCTGTGTCTGAGCTAATGAGGTACTGACTTAGCCTAGGACAATTGACCATCATAATGTACCTATCAGAATGCCCTGAGCACAACATTTTAGAGGAAGCAAGGATAGATTGGATTCTTAATGGTGCATTTAACAGAAGTCAGTCAATAGAGGTTAACACAATTCTCAGTATGCACTTTTAAATTGCAAACCGTTTAGAGTGACCATTTCCATAACAGACTGGACTGACACACCGCACAATGGGCTTTTGGCCTTCCTAGCAGATGGGCCTCCTTTGCTTCTGGTCCTGACTGCAGCAGTAGTTGAAAATGCATTCAGTTCATATTAGAATGGTGTGTGTTTTTTTGTGGGAGAGTTGGCTTATTGTTTCAGTTAGACAAAGACCCCTTTCTCTGGTGAGTGAGTTGTCATCTTAAGCCATGTAAGCTATGTAAAGAATGACTTTTCATTAAAGCAAGTTTAACATATTTGCAATTGTCTTTGTCAGATGGGAAAGTTTCTGGCTTGAATACTAGAATTATATCCTGCAATTGATGCAATTCACAAACTGATTCTATGTGGGAAAGAAAGATAATAATAATAATAATAATAATAATAATAATAATAATAATATTTCCACCCCCCTTGGTTCCACTGTGCCAAATAGAACTTTTGGGGCATACTGAAGAAAACCCACTACTTATACTGATGGCAGAATTCACCAACTTATATGGGGACTAAATATATATATATATATATATATATATATATATATATATATATATCGCTTTCTCCAGAACGAGTATCGTTTCAAATTTCGGAACTTAGATAATTCTGGGTGAAAAATATCATTGTTACCTCACTTAGCTTCCTGCACTTTCCTATAAACTGTTAGCTATATAATCCCCATTAAACCTTCCAATGTTGCATCCCTCATCCCACTCTAAACTTCTTCAATGCAAATAAACTTTATTATGATCCCCCATGCTCCAAACTACCTTGCATTTCTATGCTGCCTAACTCTCTCCTGTTCATTAACAACATGGTATCCTCCTGCAAGCCAAGAAATTTTAAGTTGAATAAATAAATTGGAGACAGTTACGCAGCATAGAAACTCTGATATAGCCCTGTGGAAAAAAACTAGAACTTTCCCCAAGCACAACAGTAATAACCCTCCCTAATCATTGCTAATTCTACAAAATTTTCAGTATTCTTTGTTCTATATATACTTTGTTCTGTATACACTGGTGACACTGGGGAATGAGGATATCTGTTATGAAATGCACTTGGATTTGACTAATGTGACCATTTTGCAGTACTCTCCCTTGCTAAGTAGCTCCCTAAGGGCTGCAGGATGTGGGAAGGACCCAACAGAACCATCTTTAAAACATGCTTCTCCTTTATTTTTAGCTTATGGTGGCTAAGGGCCCAGAGATGAGCTTGATCCCAGGGACCTCAAGCATCTCCCTCCTCTCAGTCAGCTCAACCAGCTATCAGTAAAGTACTATACATCTCTCAGGTGCTGCACATTTCACATAGACATCATTTTGGACATTAAAATACCAGAAGTTGAGGGGCAATAAAAAGAAAGATGGTGATGGAATACAAACTTTCTATGATATAGGATTTCCTCTTGAATTTGTCTTTATGGTTTTCCTTTTTTTTTTTTTTTTTTTTTGAGCTTATCTCAACAAATTTGTGCTTTTTACACTGGTACAGAATGTTGCAAATGTTACATAATAAACTTTGTATTCTTTTAAATTTCTAATTCAGAGTTTCTAATTCAGTAGGCCTGGGGTACGACTACAGAATTTACAGTTCTAACAGGTTTCCAAGTGATGATAGTATTTGTCCCAAGTTCACAGTTTCAGACTCACTGGTCTAGTATGTAAGTAAAACAGGGTTAAGAGCCCAGCTGGGATGGTTCAGTGATTGAGCAAGGACAACCCATGAACCAATAGGTCACTGGTTCGATTCCCTGTCCAGGCACTTGCCCTGTGGGCTCATTCCCAATAGGGGGTGTGCAGGAGGCAGTTGATCATTGATATTTCTCTCTCATCAGTGTTTTTATCTCTTTCTCCCTCTCCCTTCATCCCTCTTTAAAAGACATCAGTAAAAACATATATTTTTAAAAAAGGATTAAGAGCAAAGAATTAGGTGGTATTATATTTGGTATGTGCAAATTCCAACAACAACCATGATAAATGTTGCATAGCTTAGTGATTTACAAATATAAACCATACTTTAGATTTAAATTTCATTGTTAACTAACTAAATTATAAATTTTTCTGGGTAGTCTTAGGTCTCTGTACAAAATAACACAGAAAAAATCATATTGACTTTTAGAGTACTCACCATAAGATGAACATTTACTTTCAAATGCCTTGCATTCTGTTTGAATTTGCCAACATAAGCTTTTTTTGCATATAAAGAATTCTGGTTACATGGGTGATTGTGAAATCATTTGGAAATGATGATCCTAGCTGTCAGCTATAATATGCTTAAGATAACACAGGCCCCTAAAAGGGAAAGAGACTGAAAGCAATTGGGCAATCAGTTCCTCAGCCTTGCACACCCCCATCTCGCTCTGAAATTGTACCTCCCAGACACGTTTCCCTCACACATCTCTCCAAAGGTTTTTCTCTCTTTTACTCATCAACTCAATATCTTCTTAATGTTTCGCAAAATTCTTATGCCACTTGTTCACAGTATCATCTGTCCCGTATGGGATCCTCAGAACTCATGAGCTTATTGCTGCAGCAGACTTCCCCCTCCCTCAACCAAAGAAAGGAAAGTAGACTTGGAAGTTCTAAACACTGCAGCCTTTGGTGAGATCAGTTCCTTGCAAAAGGGAAATGTCAATCAGAATGGCTTTCATTCTGCGATAAAATAGACGGTGAAATCTCATTCCATTTTCCAATTATTAATAATAACACTCCTTTAAAATATCATTGATGAAATAACATGCCACGTTGGAAACCTACAAAAACTTTCCCAAAGAAAGCAAAGCACTACAAAATTCTAAATAATTGTTCCAGATGAATAGGTAAAATTATCACCTATCTTTAGTGAGGAACTGCTATTATCTGCCCTTTCGCAGGTGATTTGTTTAAAATATGCAGCACCCGTGGTAATCAATCATTATCTGGAAACATTTGAAGACAGATATTTTATTGCAGAAGACTTGGAAAATATAGAAAAACACCCAGAGGAAAAATATGAATATTCCATCAAATCTACTCAGAGATTCATATGTACTTTATGTAAGGATATAAAAAGAATTGGGTTAAAGAGTCCAAAAGAGAATATTTCACTGGAGAAATCTGTGGGGTTCTAGGTTATTTCCCTGATAGAAGAAAGGGAAGAAGTGATTTCCTTCAATTTTGAGAAGTGAGAGACCTTGGGAAGGACCTTGTAGCTTCTGATATGTATTTTCTGAAATGTGAAAGGACACTGGAACTGGTATTTGAACCCCAACTAAGAAGACTAAATGCAGAACTGTGTGGCAGGAGGTGCAAAGGACAGCAGTGGGAGCAACTACTCTCCTTTACTTACTATGGCAAGAGTGCATGGGGTCCCCTGTGGATACTGCAAGAGGGAATGGGCTGGAGATCTCTTGAAGGAATCTCAGCAACAAGAGGCTGCAGGATGTCCCATCAGGGGCAGTAACTGTGGGTGGTGGTTCTGTGCCCATGTCAGAGGACTACACTACTCATAGATCCTCACAGTCAACATTCAAAGAACACCAAACACATTCCAAAAAGACACTGTTACAAATAATCCCAGAATATGTCAATGCCAAGCCATAAAAATACCTGTAAAGTAACAACTTTCTTGATCCTTACTCCTTGCTCCTCGACTCTGCAGGAAGGGTTGAGAAGCCTTGGGTAAGGAGATGGGAGGAGAGAATATTTGGGAAGATAGGAGTTGGCCACATCCATTTCTCACCAGACATCTCTACACTCAACAGGAGAAGAAAAGCATCTTTAAGTCTAAACATAGTTCAGTGTTTTGACTGTGGAAATGGTCATTTCAATTATTAAAATTAGATCGAAACTCAGAGTGACTAAAGGATATTTTATTATCAAAATGTGATTATAAAAATCATGGGCCACCTCAGATTTCATTTTGCACAGAGAAAAAGGAAACAGACGCTTTCACTTAATCCTTTTTGGAGTCTTGCTCTTCGTATGTAGATAACACATTATATTCCAATTTATGGTTGACCCAGAATATATTTAACTAATCTTCTAATGTGTTTCTAGTTTATTATCCTTTTTTAAAAAATGACCATAACTTAGACACTATTTCTTTCCTCTTCTTAATTCTGTTTTATCATACTTATAGTCAAGAAATTCTTTCTTATTTAAAAATCTTCCTATATAATAAAAGCCTAACATGCTAAGTGTCCAGCCATCCATTAAACCAATCAAAGTTTAATATGCTAATGGTATGCTAAGGCTGCTCAACCGCTCACTATGACGTGCACTGACCACCGGGGGCAGACGCTCCTACAGTTAGGTTAGCTTGCTGCTGGGGTCTTCCTGATCGGGAGTGAGCGAAGATGGGCTGGACATGCCCTAAAGCCCTCCCACGGTCCCTTCTGGCTGGCCAACCTCCCGCATCCCTCCCTGGCCCAATTGTGCACTGGTGGGGTCCCTCGGCCTGGCCTGTGCCCTCTCACAATTCAGGACCCCTCATGGGATGTCAGAGAGCCAGTTTTGGCCCTATTCTGCTCAATGCAGGAGCTGTACCCTGGTGGTCAGTGCACTACCACAGGGGAAGTGCCACTCAGCCAGGAGCCAGGCTCATGGCTGGCAAGCATAGAGGCAGTGGCAGGAGCCTCTCCTGCCTCTGTGGCAATGTTAAGAATGTCCAACTGCCAGCTTAGGTCCGCTCCCCGGGGGAGCGGACCTAAGCTGGCAGTTGGACATCCCCCAAGGGTTCCCGGATTGCAAGAGGGCACAGGCCAGGCTGAGGAACCCCCATCCCAAGTGCACAAATTCCGTGCACTGGGCCTCTAATATTAAATACGGTGCCAGAAATGTAAACAAGGTAGATGATCAATAAAGATAAGTATGAATAATAAGTAGGTAAACAAAAGCCCATTTCTTCCTGCTTTCTTACTATATGAAAAAAAAAGTGTTACCTAATTTAAAAATAAGCACTCAGTTATTCTTTCTCATTATAGAGCCCTTTTATTTAAATATATCAAAAATTTTAAGGTGTAAATTATTCTCTAGGCGTTCTAGAAGTACATCGGTATTCTGTCATAGCTATATGAGCAAAAACACAGGTAGAAGCTTTCTGCACTAAAAGATAACTAAAAAAGAAAAAAAAGGAAAAAGAAAAGAAAAGAAAAAGAAAAATAGGAGTGGAGTAAGGGGTCCAACTGTTCAAAGAGTCAGAACAGGTTAACAATACTAGTTCCTAAATTAAAGTAAATGAGGGGTCAGGGTCAGATAGCTGCCATGAAAAAATACCATTTGAGCAAGTACTGAAGGTTTTGGGTTATTCCAGAATCACAGTGCTAATAAGCACAAAGTAGGAAATGAAGGGTGGAAATTAAAGTGAGTTATTGTCTTGGCTAGAGGTATTAAAAATCAATACTTTTTGTGGACCCTGGATTATAGTGACTCTCTCAGTCTCCAATGTTACTTTACAAGAATGGTTGTATGACACTCAGGCCTTTTCTAAGAACAGCGAAGACACTCATCTGTTATGTGGGGATTCAGTTTTCCCTTCATCAGTATGCATTTGTGAACTCTGTTTAAAAATAAATTCAGCAGTGAAGAGCGAGAAAAGAATGAATTAGACGGAGATGATAATTTCAAGTGTGAAAGGTAAGTGGCAGGTTATGGCCTTTGTGGCTAAGGAAAGAGGAAGGGGATGGGTAAATGGTTCCATGCCAAGGACAACTGATTGGGCAACACCTTTTCCTTTTCCCTCCAGGCCAGACCACCTTACACTTTAGTGAACTGCCCCTCTGCCATAGACAGCGGAAGATTCCCAAAGTGAAGAGGTAGACTAATTGTCTAATTCAAGTGGAGATCAACTTATAATTCCTGAAGGAAAACTGTTGCTATAAAATTATTAAAAATCAAAAAAGAGCCATGGATAACCCTCTGAGATGTATGAATAGAAAGTATTGCAGCCACAGTTGGATCATTTCCAACTATATAAATTTTTTTATTGAATTACAAAGAGAATTTTATGATGTTGGCAGGCACATAGCTTTCTCCAGCATTCTAAGCTTTTTCCTGTCTTTCTTGTTCCCACATGTTAAATCAGCAATGCATGACTTACAATTTGACTTGCTTCCTTCTTTGCAAAGTAGTCAGAACTTGACTCCATTCATGAGTGACCTTTCTCCTCCCTCTCAGATGCTGATTTGGGCAACATTCAGATCACTTTTGTTTTATCTTGAGGGATAAATATTTGATTGCCTCAGGAGTGGGAGAACTTAATGGCTGTTTCAGTAAAGCATTTACCAAGTCAGTATTCAATGCCATCTGAAATAGTTGGCACAATCAAACAATAAATGGCATTACTTTAATAAATTGGGAGAGACTAAGACTACCCCATTGTGCCTAACAACTGTTAAACATTATGTTCTCTCTTAGAATCTAACAATGTAATGTTTGTTTCATTTAGCACTCTCCGTATTTCTTAACAATAGATTTTGAAATGAATTGTATGTGTAAATTGGAATATATACACACCCCCCACACACATATATGAAAAATCATATGAAAACAAAGGGAAATCACTTTTTATATCTAAAAATTTGTAGGTCAACCTACAAATAGATAACAATGTCTCAGAATAACCAGGTTCCATTTATCTGTGATGACGATACAAAACAAAAACAATATGAGACAAAAATAAATAAATAAAATGACATGGGACAAACAGGATAATAAATTGTTAAGAGCGCAGCTCTGAATTCAAATGAAATTCTTCCACGTACAATAAATATTTAACTTCTCTAGCATTCTTGGATGTAAAATCAAGATGATAATACTAGCTTCATGCTAGGGCTAGTGTGAGAATTAAATGAAATAAGATTCAAAATGTTTAGCACATAGTTGGCAGTTAATGAATACTCAATATATATTAGTTTTCACAATGGCCCAGTCAAGATTATAACTCTATTTAGTTTTAGACTTTGAATATGTCATAGTTTGTAAGTTTCTTTTGTTGTTGCCTATGGCTATTGAGTAGTAGAGAATTTCTATGCACTCAGATAATTCAGACAGGATAATATCACAGGCATATACAAAGTACACTATACAAAACAAAACCACGCATACACAAACAAACAAAAAACACACATCACAGCCTGTTCAAAAAGCATTTTTGTTGTTCATGTGGGAGGGAAATTTTGTGTGTGTGTGTGTGTGTGTGTGTGTGTGTGTGAGCACGCGCATGATAGTCAAGGGTGGTATACAGGCGTCATGTTCACCATTAGAATTTGATGTGCCACTACACTCCTGTAGCATGTTTGACAATAAACCATGGTTCAAATGCCTAATATACTTGATGACTCAATGTATACCATTTACTTGGTTCCTTGTACTAAAAGAAGATAGAGAAAAGATTAGGGGATGGAGATTAGCCAGGAGAAGTGAGAAAACAGAGCAAGCAGCTGCTCTTCTTTCAAGGCTATAAGCAATGGGGTGAATTATTTTTTTAGTATTTTTCTTGTGGAATACAGAATTAAAGCTCAACACACTCTTGAGAAATAACATCAATGGCATTGCTTATATGTTACATCAGAATTTTTAAAGACTCTTAGTTAACTTGAGGAACAAGTAACACAGACCAAATAACATATATATGTGTTAATCAGTAATTGAAATAAACTATAGATCAATCAAAGTAAAATTACATATAGAAGTGAAGGGCAATCAAGCTAAAATACCTGTAATATTAAATGATGGTTACTTGTTGACTATCTCCTCGGTTTTAGGTATTGCGGTTAACATGTGACCATCATAAACATTTCAGAAATTCAAACTCCAGGTCTGATAAAACACTGTGAAAAATTTAAGCAATATGGATGTTCACAATATTGATTCAGTTTTCATTCACTCTTCTAGATTCATGTGGATAGAACCATTGATTCATGAGGTTTTTCTTCAAGACCATATTTTTATGTATTCATTTATTCATATTTCACCTTATTCTAAAAAGGCAACAGAATACCATGCCTAACTATCTGAGAGGATGTTGTTGGTCCTGAGATTGATTAATTTGCCTTTATCTTAAAAAAAATTTAGAGGATTCAGAATTTTTAAAATGTCCACTTGCTAAAATAGGAAAAAATTGGAATTGCACATTGATACTTTCATTTGATCTTCTAATAATAATTCAATTAATTTTTATTTAATTCCTACTATATAGATATAGTAGAGGCCCAGTGCACGAATTCATGCACACGTGGAGTCCCTCAGCCTGGTTGGCGATGGGGGCCAATCGGGGCCACAGGAGGTTGGCCAGCTAGGGGGAGGGGCCGCGGGAGGTTGGCTGGCCATGGGAGGTTGGCTGTGGGAGTGCACTGATCACCAGGGGGCAGCTCCTGTGTTGAGCATTTGCCCCATGGTGGTCAGCGCACATCATAGCAACCGGTTGACTGCTTGCTCGGTCATTCCATCACTCGGTCGTTTGGTCACTTAGGCTTTTATATATATATATACTAGAGGCCCTTTGCACGAAGAATCATGCAATAGACCTTCCTTCACCTGGCTACTGGCACCAGTTTTCCTTCCGCCTTCTTTCAGGGTGGGGGCTTGGACCCCAGCGGTGGCGGCAGCGTGGGGCGGGAGCTGCCGGGCCCCAGACCACCATCCGCGATTGGGGCGCCACTGCCGCCCAGGTCCCTCAGTGATAGGAGGGACCCGGGTGCCGCCGCTGCTCTGACCACGATCACTGCTGGGCGGGACCCAGGCGCCGCCGCTGCAGCTCCGACCGTGATTGCTGATGGGAGGGACCCGGGCACCTATGCCTCTCCAACCGCGATCGCTGAGGGGTGGGACCGGGCGCCGCTGCCACTCCCACCACAATCGCTGAGGGGCGGGACCCGGGCGCCTATGCCTCTCCAACCATGATCGCTGAGGGGCGGGACCGGGCGCCGCTGCCACTCCCACCACAATCGCTGAGGGGCGGGACCCGGGCGCCTATGCCTCTCCAACCGCGATCGCTGAGGGGCGGGACCGGGCGCCGCCGCCACTCCCACCGTGACTCTCGCCGGGCCAATTGGCCACCCAAGTCCCGCCGCCCGTGCCTCCCGCTGGCCCCATCGGTCCCCCCTTGGCCCCATCGGTCCCCCCTCAGCGGCCACCAATCTGGCCTCTCAACAGCCAGATAGGCCACCCCAAGTCCCGCCCCCTAGCCTCCCGCCGGCCCAATCATGAGCGTAGCGGAGTGATGGTTATTTGCATATTACCCTTTTATTAGGTAGGATAGATGGCAATGGCATTGTAATATATCACTTACATTGATGTGCTGTGTTACATATTTCAACATTCAATGCCTAATTTTTTTCTCCCAATTTTGAGTGCATCATCTGAATAAAATTATCACCTCCTCCTTTAATATTAGAAAAAAAAAACAAGACTAAATATATTGAATAAGTTGTGACATCACACAGTCTCCTAGCTACCAGTCTACTTTCTTTCCATCACCTTGTCACATGCTCTCAAAGATGCAGGAACTGCCTCAACTCTGCCCCTGTCCCATGTGAAACCTTACAAATTTTTTTTTC
Source organism: Cnephaeus nilssonii (assembly GCF_951640355.1). NCBI lineage: Eukaryota > Metazoa > Chordata > Mammalia > Chiroptera > Vespertilionidae > Cnephaeus > Cnephaeus nilssonii. Next base: position 65,686,201 of record NC_137081.1, on the reverse strand, counting down.
TATCATACTTGATCATAAGTAGAAAAGAATTAAAAGATAATTGAATTAAGCATATTGTAGAAATTTTACTCAATTTTCTGTTACCCAAGTCTTCAGGTTGATAGGATAATGTCCCTTTACAATAAATTTCAAATGAGCTCCCCTTTTATATTACGATCTCTCATTCTAACTACCATTAAACTTGGTAGAATAGAATCATCTCCAGCAAGCAAAATAATTCACTATTTATTAAAACATTCAGTGATGTTTGCCTGTCACAGCCTTAAGCCTTTCCAGGAAGGTAAGATTTTTCTTAGGTTAGCAACATGCAGACAAACAAAAAAAAGCAACTGACAGAATTTGTGAAGAAAAGAAACAATGCCTCAGGTTGCTTAAGGATGGGTGCTAATATCTCAATTATTCTCTCTCTCTCTCTCTCTCTCTCTCTCTCTCTCTCTCTCTTTCTCTGAGAAACAGAAACATAAAACACAACAGAAAAAATGTCCACCTCTTAACCAAACAGTGCAAAAGTATCATCAGGGAAAAGAGATTTGACAACCAATAGTTAAAATAACTGATAGGTAAAGATAACATTCTTGTCTGATATTCTAGAGAACATTTGATTGATAAAAATTTTGAGGCTTGGAAGATCCAAAAATTAGGATTGATCATGCAATGATAACATAAATTTGCCAGCGGGAGAAAAAATATTTCAATTAGCCATAGTTAGGGAATCACATGTCTCTGTTTTATTGGAAGAGTCCTGGCTTAAACATGAAAACTGGCAAAAGTAATAACTGCGCCCTGCTTACTCTCAAAAGTGCCAGTGTTCGGGTAAAATATGACCTATGTGGTCACCCTGGCCAAAGAGAATGCAGCAATCTAACTCCTATGCATTTCAAAAAGGAAAAGAACAGAGGGGGCGTTTTGTAAACCTGGGATGTGCCATTCTTTTGATGACAGTTCATTACAAAAAGGCAAATGCAGTGGCCTTAACCAATGTGTGTTTATTTATAAAATGAGTAAAAACCCACAAAACCACTTTGAATTACTTAGTGGAAATCAAGATCTTTCATCACCGAAATAAAGGAAAGCAGAGAAAGGGAGATAAAATTGGCAAGGCCCTCTGAAACTCAAGCTGAAAACCATGTTTTAGCAAAGGAAACACAGAATCCTTAACCAATGCCATGGCTCATGAGAGCCTCTCCACGTGCCAGACAAACCATTCTAGCAAGATCCTAGTCCAAACTGGGATTCTGAGTATATTTGTATTTTTATCTACTTTAAGAGAAGACTAGCAGAAATTTTCTTGTAAATTTAGGGATGCATAATCACATGTTGTTTTACATAAACATGTACTCCAATTTACATAAATTTGCATAGCATTTTCCCAAAAAACTAGCTCTGAATATGTAAAGCAAATTAATCTGTGCTCGCTAATATAATTGTATTCAAATAGGAGATGCAGGGCTACCACAGAAGGCAGGCTTACCAGAGACCACAGTGGCATCACTCTAAAACTCTTTATTGAGAGTAGGTAATAGTTATAGGTTAGAAAGACTATTTCTAGAAATTAATTAGAAATATCCACATACTACTTATGAAATAATCCCAGGTTGGGATAAGTAGGTGGAATACTTGACACAATTCATTAACGAGTAACATGAGGTTGCCTATTTGCCAAGTTCAGCATAGCCCTGTTCAACTCCAGTTCTTCAAGTTTGTTGATTCTAGAATGGGAGATTTTAAGCTAAAGAGAAAAGATTTTTCTATCTGTATTTTAACAAATCAATACAGGGAATCATTATCATTATTATTATATTTTCTAATATTAATATTATAAAATAATAATATTATTATAAAAAGCAATAGCTTTCAATTTCTGATTACCAATAAAATATTTTAGGCCTGTTATTTCTCTTTAATTTTAAATATAAGTGACAGAAGGGGAGGTAAGTAGTTTTCTCCTTCCTGTCTTTTGTAAGTTAAACTGCTACTTGGTAAATAATTATTTCTGTACTCTAAAGTAGTCTAGACTCTGGGGCGGCCAGCACTGGCACAGAAACCACACCATCTTGAAGAACAGACCTGCTTGCAACTAGGATCCTAGCCTCACCATCACCCGTTCTGGTCTCAGATGCAAACTGGGAACCCTATAGCCACTCAGGACAAAGACCTGCGACCACAGCTGCAGACCCACAGACACGTGCGACCAGGCCTCCTGCCCACACAGGGCAGCTGTGCCACCTGACTTTGATGATGGGTATGTGGACACAGGGAGTCTGTTTCCCACAGCATGCACGTGCGTGACCAGGCCTCCCACCCACACAGGGAAGCTGCACTACCTGACTTTGACTCTGGGCATGGGGATATGGAGAGTCTGTTTTCCACGGTGCATGACTGGGCCTCCCACCAACACAGGGCGGCTGTGCAACCCAGCCCTCCAAGCAGACCAGGGACCCTGATTCTCCACACGAGAGGCAGCACTGAGCACCAGTGACTTGATCCTCAGTGTGCACATGCAGGGACTCTGTTTCTCACTACATGTGCATGGGATCCCTAATTCTGTGCACGCACACTGAGTGCCAGTGACTCCAATTCTCAGTGCATGTGCACACAGGAACCCTGATCCTCGGCACAAGGCCGCACCAAGCGACAGAGACTCTGATACTCGATTCTTGGTGTGTGCACATGGGGACTCTGACTCATGGCGCACACTAGGAGACTCTGATTTTCAGCGCACACCTGTGGGGACTCTTTTTAAGAGTGGTTCATGCAGGGTCCCTGATTTGAGATGCATGCACGAGGCTGCACTGAGCACCGGTGACTCTGATCCTCAGCGTGCATGGCTCCCACCGACCCATGGCAGCCACACATCTCGGTGTCAGAGCTCTTCAGTGACACTTGGGTGGTGCGATGCTCCTGCTGCACACGGCTCAGGCCCCTGCAACTTGGCATTTGGTCCTTCTGGTGATAGTTAGAATGGGGAAATAATGAAACAACTCCCAGAGGAAAGAAAAAGGTGAGTTGTCAAGAAAGGAAATAAATGAAACAGAGGCATGCAATATGACAGAAAAAGAATTCAGAGTAATGGTCATACAATTCATAAACTGGATGGATGAGAAATCAACAACCTATGCAAAAATCAGGAAGAAATAAAGAGTGATATAGCTACAATCAAAAACACTATGGAAGGTTTCAACAGTAGACTAGAAGTGGAGAACTGAATTAGTGAGTTAGAAGATAAGGTAAAGAAACAAGCCCAATCTGAACAGCAACTGGAGGAAAAAATTAAAAAGCAGGAGGAGAGCCTAAGGGAGCTTTGGAACAACACTAAACGAAGTAACATACATATAATAGGAGTGCCAGAAGGACAAGAAGAGCAGCAAGGATTAGAGAATCTATTTGAAGAAATAATGACAGAAAACTTCCCAGATATGGGGAAGAAGAAGTCACACAAGTACAGAGAGTCCCAAGCAAGATGAATCCCAAAAGACCCACACAAGACACGTCATAATTACAATGCCAAATGTTAATGACAAAGAGAGAATCTTAAAGGCTGCAAGAGAGACAGAGAGTTACCTGCTGGAGGCTAATTCCAGCATGTCATAATAATGCAAGAAGTTCATCAAAAGGTTGATGGAACTTGAGGCTTCAGCAGGACTGAATCATATTACCTGCTGCTGGAATAGCTGAAAGCATTTTCCCAAACCTGATAATCTGCATATATTATTGCCTGCTGCCAGACAGCTGAGGGCATTTCTCCCAAGCTGATAATCTTACTGTTTACCAGGCCTTACCTTTGATATGTATATACGCTTTGCTAGAGGGAAAAATGTGTGAATAATAAGCCCTGGGTGCAGAGATTCGAGGAACTAAGTCACTAGAACTAAGCTTCCTCTGGCTCCCCCAAAATGCCTTCCAAATTTATATTTCATGTCTAGTTTATTAATTTACTCGCAGCCCCTTCTCCAGATTCCTGAACTCTAGTAGATGCAGGATAACACTCCGGCAGTTACCTAGAAAGGATCCCCCATCAGATGATCAAATGATTTCTCAACAGAAACACATCAAGCTAGAAGGGAATGGAATGTAGTATACAAAGTGATGCAAAGCTAAGGACTGAATCCAAGAATACTCTATGCAGCAAGACTATCAATCAAAATTGAAGGGGAAATCAGGAGCTTCACAGACAAAGAAAGGCTAAGGGAGTTTATCACTATCAAGCTAGCAATGCAAGAAATGCTAAAGGGCATGCTGTAAAAGAAGAAATAGACAGGGAGGAAGGAACATAGGTATAAAGTACAGAAATGTCTACAAACAAGTACCTATCAATAATAACATTAAACATAAATGGATTAAATGCTCCAATCAAAAGACATCGAGTGACTGAATGGATAAGAAAACATGACCCACATATATGCTGTCTACAGGGACCCACCTCAGAACAAGGGACTCACACAGACTGAAAGTGAAGGGATGAAAAAATATCTATCAGGCGCCCAGCTGTGGTGGCTCAGTGGATTGAGCGTCATCCCATGGACCAAGAGGTCCTGGGTTCGATTCCCAGTCAGGGCACATGCCTGGGTTGCAGGCTTGATCCCCAGTAGGGGCATGCAGGAGGCAACCAATCAATGAGTCTGTCTCATCATTGATGTTTCTATCTCTCTCCTCCTCTCCCTTCCTCTCTGAAATCAATAAAAATATTAAAAAATATATATCTATCAGGCAAATTGAAATGAAAAAAAAGCTAGGGGAGCAATACTTATATCTGACATAATAGATCTCAAAGAGAAGACCAGAACAAGAGACAAGGAAGACCACTTCATAATTCTAAAGGGATCGATACAACAAGAGGATATAACTCTGGTAAACATTTATGCACCCAATGCAGGAGTACCCAAATACATAAAAAAACCAAAACCAAAAACAAAAATACTTCTGGAAGATATCAGGGGAGAGATTGACAGCAACACAATCATAGTAGGAGACTTTAATACATACCCGATTAACATCACTGGATAAATCCTCTAGACGACAAATTAGCAAAGAAACAGCAATCCTAAATGACTCACTAGATCAGATGGACTTAATCAACATCTTTAGAACATTCCATCCTAAAACTATGAATATACATTCTTCTCAAGTGCACATGGGACATTTTCAAAGACAGACCACATATTGGGACACAGGCAAAGTCTCTCCAAATTCAAGAAGATTGAAATCATATCAAGCATCTTCTCAGATCACAATGGCATAAAATTAGAAATCAACTACAATAAAAACAATCACAAATATTCAAACACTTGGAGGATGAATAGCATACTATTAAACAATGAGTGGGTTACCAAAGAGATCAAAGAAAAAATAAAAAAAAAACATCCTGGAAACAAACGACAAGGAAAGCACAACAACCAAAATCTGTGGGACACAGTGAAAGCAGTCCTGAGAGGGAAGTTTATAGCATTACAGGCCTACCTCAAAAAAACAAGAAAAACTGGTAATAAACCATCTAACTCTGCAACTTGAAGAATTAGAAAGAGAGCAACAAGAAAAGCTCAGAGTGAGAAGAAGGAAGGAAATAATAAAAAGCAGAGCAGAAATAAATGACACAGAGACCAAAAAAATAAAACAAAAGATCAATGAAACCAATATCTTGTTCTTTGAAAAGATAAACAAGATTGATAAACCTGAAGCCAGGCTCACCAAGAAGCAAAGAGAGAGGACTGAAATAAAATCAGAAACGAAAGAGGCAAAATAACAACAGACCCCACAGAAATATGAAGAATCATAAAAAAAATAGTATGAGCAACTCTATTCCAACAAACTTGTCAACCTAGAAGAAATGGATATATTCCTAGAAAAATACGACCTTCCAAAACTCAGCCAGGAGGAATCAAAAAATCTGAATAGGCCGATAACTCTGGAGGAAATTGAAGTAGTAATCAAAAAACTTCCAATAAACAAAAGCCCTGGACCAGAAGGCTTCACAGCAGAGTTTTATCAAACATTCAAAGAAGAAATAAAACCTATCTTCCTCAGACTATTCCAAAAAATTCAAGAGGAAGGAATACTTCCAAGCTCTTTCTACAAAGCCAGCATTACCCTAATCCCAAAATCAGATAAAGACAATACAAAGAAAGAGAATTACAGGCCAATATGCCTCCTGAACATAGACGCCAAAATTCTCAACAAAATTCTAGCAAATTGAATCCAGAATTACATTAGAAAGATCATACACCATGACCAAGTGGGATTTATTCCAGGGATGCAAGGATGGTACAATAGCCGCAAATCAATAAATGTGATGCACTACATAAACAAACTGAGAGATAAAAACCATATAATCATATCCATTCATGCAGAAAAAGCATTTTACAAAATCCAACACCCTTTCTTGATAAAAACTCTCAGCAAGGTGGGAATAGAAAGATCATACCTCAACATAATAAAAGCCATGTATGACAAACCCACAGTCAACATCATTCTCAATGGGCAAAAACTAAAACCATTTCCCCTAAGAACAGGAACAAGACAGGGATGCCCACTCTCACCACTCCTATTCGACATAGTACTGGAAGTACTAGCCATTGCAATCAGACAAGAAGAAGAAATAAAAGGCATCCAAATTGGAAAAGAAGTACAACTGTCCTTATGACAAGATGACAAGATATTGTATACAGAAAACCCCAAAGACTCCATCAAAAAACTACTAGACTTAATAAATGAATTTGGCAATGTAGCAGGATACAAAATTAACACCCAGAAGTCTATATGGCTTTTCTATACACCAATAATGAACTCACAGAAAGAGAAACTAAAAAAGCAATACCATTTACCATTGCAACAAAAACATTAAGATACCTAGGAATAAATTTAACCAAGGAGATAAAGGAGCTGTTCTCAGAAAATTTCAGGACACTGAAAAAAGAGATAGAGGAAGACATGAACAAATAGAAGAATATACCATCTTCATGGATTGGTAGAATCAACATCATTAAAATGACCTTATTACCCAAAGCAATCTATAAATTCAATACAATCCCCATTAAAATACCAGTGGCATAATTCAAAGACCTAGAACAAACTCTGCAAAAATTCATTTGGAATAAAAAATGACCCCGAATAGCTGCAGCAATCTTGAGAAAGAAGAACAATGTTGGAGGGATCACAATACCAGATATCAAGCTATACTACAAAGATACTTCTCAAAACTGCCTGGTACTGGCACAAGAACAGACATATAGACCAGTGGAACAGAACAGAGAACACAGAACCCAGCATAAGCCAGTATGCTCAAGACACTGTGGGTGTGGGGGTAAGGGCAAGTGCCAGTGGGTAGGGGAGGCCCTGGGGAGGTCAATGAGGAAAAAAAAAGAGACATATGTACTACTATTTGTAATACTTTAAATAATAAAATAAAATTTTTAAAAAAGAAAATACAATGCGAAAAAAAAAATAAAGTAGTCTAGCACTGTGGCTTGTTTTTTAAAGAAGCTTCCCTTTAAAAATGAGAAGCACAGTGATGCCTTCTGTAGCATTTAAAATAGGTATGGGGTTCCTAGCTATTTATATTAGGCCCATAATTGGCAATTCTTGATATCTTAACATGCAAAACAAAACAAACAAATAACCAAACACAAAAAACCTTGTATAGCTAAAACAAGGTGAGAAAATGATAAAGCTGAAGATTGTGAACCACTCAAAAGGGAGCACAGATTAGAGTAACCCCATTAACACACAAATCGGATCATGTCAGTTGTTCAATAGCTTCTAATCACTTCCTATTACAATCAGAGTATCCAAATTCACCAGGACTCACAAAACCTTCACACAAGCTGGCCTCTAGCTTGAACTCTGGTCTCATTGCTCTTCCTTTCACTTACTCTACTGCCTCAACACACGCCTTCTTACTGTGCTTTGTTGGGCTTTAAACATGTCAAAGCATGAATACCTCAGGGTTCAGCCTGAGGACCTTTACTCTGGTTCTTAATGTTACCATAGACCTGGGGATAAGAGGAATGAAACAGGTCAATTTAAAACACAATCAAGCTATCTATTCTCACCAAGATTCTGCCATTGTCACCGAATAAACCATTCCTAGATTATTGCATGCCTTTGTTTAATATCCAGAGTTCTGAAAAAGTTGATTTGGACAATTTGTACCAATGTTTCCATTGATTTATGAACTAGTGGCTTTTTGGACATCTTTATTTTGCCATTCTGGAAATGGTTTTCTGGACATTATTCTATAAAAGTCACTAAAACTTGACAAGCAGTAAGTTGTTAACAATTAGTTGCATGTGATTTCTAAAACTGTAACAGTAGAATTTTTGTACTCTGTTAAACATTACACCACAGAATTTAACATTTTCTAGATAGGTTAGGTTAACTTTTATTTATTCAACAATATGTATTTAGTCACTGCCTTGTATCACTATTCTAGGCACTGGAGATCTGGCTGGGATGAAGAAGTAACATTTGCTAAAGGTTCTAACGAGGTGATGGAATGGGTCATAGGATCATCTGAGGGAAGATAATTCCAGGCTGTCTACAACAGACACATTTGGCTAATGTCACAAATAGGTTGGAAGCACAAAGATAGAAAACATTATACCATGCAAATAGTACCCCGAAGAGCTGGCGTGGTTGTACTAATTTCAGATAAGATAGACTTTATGGCAAGAGAATATTAGTAGAGACAAAGAAGGAGATTTTGCAGTGATAAAGGGGTCAGTCTATCAAGAGGACATAACTTAAAATATTTTTAGATTCTGAAGCAAAAAACTTCAAAATATAGGAAGCAGCACTGGCAGAACTGTAAACAGTGCAACAATGATGGTTGGAAAATTCATTGCCCCACTTTTAATAACGGGTAGAAACACTAAGGGGAAGGTCAACAAGGAAAAAGAATGAAATTTAAGTGCACATGGAATACTCTCCAGGATAGAACATACAATAGTCCTCAAAATAAAGCTCAAAATTTTAAAACAATTAGAATCATACAATTTTTAATAACAGAAGTAAATCTAGAGAATTACCATTTGAGAAAAATGATATTTTTTTGGTTTAGATAATTTTTGTCAGAGCTTATGTTAATACGTAATAGATTTGTTATCATAGGTTTTAAATGAATTAATACATAAACATTTAAAATTGTTTTCAGCTTTTAATTTCCAATATGATAAATATTGGTAAATACAAACCTCTGTGGGAGTTCTCAATAATTTTTAACAAGGTTCTATTATAAAAAAGTTTGAGAACCATTGATTGAGACTAGTAATTTGGGAAGTATGTTTGGGAATCTACCACAATAGCCATTATATCACAATCACAAGCAACTGTTTGAAGTGGTTACTTTAGGGGAAAGAAAAAGGAGTAGTGAGGGAAAGGTCTTAATTATTTTCTACACTTCATAATATTTTGAAATCGCAGAAGTGAGGAATAACAACTTGTATTTGAGGAATTGAAAGGTGTACATAGAGATTGATGCATAGAGAGCATGTGTGATGATGGGCGAGAAGAAGTAAGAAGGGAGAAGCATGCTGAGAGCGTCTGTCTTTTCAGAGAGATGGGACATATCTAAACATCAGTAATATGATGAAGTGATAAATTCATAAAAAAGTTTTCAACTAAGTGCTGTTCAGAGAGAGAGATCACTTTATTGTCATCTGGAAGTCAAATTCATTACAACATTCCCTTTTGAAATGCAGAACCAAACTCACTGAACTGTTATGAACAATTTCATCAGTTTCAAAATATGTACCCTCTCATGTAATCTATGGATATTATTCAACTCCTTCAAAATGAAAACTCTAAGGCTGCAGGTATTTTTAGTCTAGACAAGTGAAGAGAATTTATGAATGTGCAGTTCTACACCCAGAAAGCAATTTCCATGAGTTAGAAAAGGGGAAAAATCACTCCCCCATTCCAACTCTTTGGGTTTAGGAATACCTAACCCCCACCATTTTCTAAACTTCACCAGGGATCTCACACCTAACAGCTGCTATTTAGGTAGCCCCTTATGCTATGAAATTCAAACCCTCTTTTTATCTCCTTTCCCTACAGCAAAAATTGCAATATCTCACACCCAAGCTCCAGCTGTCAGATTCACACACCATTTCTATTTCAATGGCTAGAATAATCCCTTGCTCCCTTGTTTTCATTGAACAAGAATGTGCCAGCTTTGAAAAAGAAAAAAGAAAAAAAAAAGGAACAAGGAAAAGGCATTTGTCTATCCTCAAATGCTCAAAGGGACAAAACAGCCTGAAGAAATATGATGCTTTGTAACAGGCATTTTGCATTTGAAGCACAGTTTATCTCTTCTTTTTCTTAAAATACATATATATATATATATATATATATATATATATATATATATTCACAAATGTATAAATATAGACAGATGGACATGAGGCTGTGTAGACCTTTATTTTTTTTTTCAGAAAGCACTATATAAGTCAGAGAAGATATACATACATACGAATGCCAAGAAACTAGACAATGTGAGCATATCTCTGACAACCATTCTTAAGTAAAAATTTAGCTTTAAATGAGATAGAAAACTAATGGTAAATTCTAAGGTTTTCTAGTCCATTATGATACTGACAACCTATAGCATGATAGTTACTGTTTAATATTTACAGTGAAAAGCCCAAATTCCAATGCAGCCTTGAAACCAAGGTGCACCTGGTGTTACATAAGCAATCCCAGAAGGCACCACTTCAAAATGGACACACAGGTGCACTGTCAGCTGTCCCTAGCCCGAGTGGGAAGAGTTAGCTGATCCCTGCTGGTAGAACAGACGCTCTGAAAGAGTTTGTGTCTCATTCTGTAAAAAGGAATACATGGAGAGAATCTTACATGCTTCCCAAGGTCTGTGGCACTGGCATCACCACTTAAAGCCAGGAATAACATAAAAATCAGAGTTACCTGTACTTTTTTTGTTTTGTTTTGTTTTATGAACATCACTTTTTAGTTCCTACTGTCTTAGGCCTCATGACCTCCAATTGCCTATGGAGTCATTTTCTCTGGCCAACTACTGTCTGGTCTCCTTACCTTAAATGTGCCAGCACACTGAATGACTTTTCACTTCCTCTTCTCCTCTGTTCTGAAAGTTCCCACTGGCTTCCCCTAGTTAGTTAACAGAAACTCATCTCTTTAAGCTTTTGATGAACAACCAGAGCTATTTCTTCACCATTTCTCCCCAAGCCCTTTTCTCACCACCTTCCCCATTCCACAAGCTCAATTTCAGCTGAGTGTGTTAAGAAGATAGCGCCATTTCGCCTATACTAAATGCTGCACCCCCTCCACCAAGCCAAATCACACCCAGCTTCCAGGTTCCCTACCACATCCATGAGGTACATCCCTGACCCTCATGTATTTCCCTGACATCTGGCGGGATATTTTATTATATTATAGGTATGAACAAATGAGTTTCGGTACTAAATAATCAGTTTATACTAAAGGACTGTTTTCTAAATATAATATCTTAGATATTGAATTAAGGCCTGAGGGAATTTGAAATCATTCAAAAGCATTATCACAATTACTCTTAAAAACAAAGTGGTAACCATGACAGGAATCAATGAACCTAAAAGATAATAGTAATAATCTCCCTTTGCCATTGCAAATACCAAATATGCATGACGTTATTTTCCTTTTAAAAAAAAGTCTTCCTACAATAAATGTTTACAAACTACAACCTTTTAAAAAAATATTAAGGACAGGAATCAGAGTAAACTCTGCAATGTTTTTTGTCCCCTTTGGAAACCATTACCTTCTTTACAGCACAGACAGAATCTTTACTTCTAAAACTTTAAGCTAAATGAAAAGCAGTTAATGTTTTCCCTTTAAGGTAACTTGCCAACTTTAGAAAAAGATCTTCAATTCTTCAAACAGATGGCAAGACCACCTTAAAAAAAATTAAGCCTGCTAAAATAGATACAAACCGATAGTTTTACTCCTGATAAAAGCTGCTATGGACAACTGAATGCTTCCCATTCCGTTTTAGTAATAAATCACTTTCCTGACTTGAGTTAGTAATAAGATTTTTAATCATGTGAATTGAACATATCCTCCAGTTAATAAAAAACCGCATCACCTCTTTTTTATTTTTAATAAAAGATTTGTACACTGCTCCAATGATTGGTATTACATTTTTAAAGAACCTGAGATTGATGTTTTTCAATTCTCCTTTCCATTTTTTTTTCTGGGCTTTTATAATTCAAAGGTAATATGTCCTATAATTAATAATTTATAAGGTAATTTTAAGTCTTTTATTCAGAAACCTCTTTCCTATTGACCTTAGAATGTGTCATAAAAATGCAGGTATTAATAGCTTGGCAATTCCCAGCTCTATACAGATGAGGTCCTTGAATTTAAACAACTCAAAATTGGTGCTTCAAAAATCAGGAGACATTATTTTGAACCTTGAGGTACAGAAAAGACAAACATCTTTTTAAAGTGCTATTTACACCATTATATTTCACTCCACTGACAATTAACAGGCAGATTTCTCTTGTTATTTGAGTAATTGTCAGGATTTTTTTTCTTTTAGTGTGAGAATTATTGTGAGGAATAAATCAGGGACAAACCATTCGGTTTGAAAATGTTTTTTTCTAACTACTGTTCTAAATATGCATTTAAGCATCTGGAATCTTTAGATTTATTCAAAGACACTTTTACCTGAAGGTAAAGGTTTGCTTTTCTTATTGTTATTTTTCAGCCACAACATCCTCTCTAATAAAATGGTAATATGCAAATTAACCATCACTCCGCTACATAAGCCACACCCACCAGCCAAGCCACGCCCACCAACCAATCAGGGCGAGTATGCAAATTAACCCCAATCCAAGATGGCTACAGCCACACAGAGCAAGGTTTCCCAGGTAACAGAGCAAGCCAAGCTTTCCATAGCCATTGCAGGCCTAAGCCTCCACTCAAGCTACAAAGTTTCAATTATAGAAGGTAAACAAATTCAAACAAATGGCAGCAGAATGGAGCTTGAGAGAGCAGGCCAGGGTTGCCGGCGGCAACAGGGGAAGCAAAGCTTTCCGCACACCCTGGCCGGGCCCACCCGCTTAAGGCAACAAAGTTTCAATTGTAGAAGGTGAATTAACTGCCACAGAGATGGCTGCCGCCCCAGAGGGAGCAGCAGGCTTGGCTCTGCTCCAGGCTACAAAGTTTCAATTGTAGAAGGAAAATAAATTCCAGATACCAGGGCCTCCCCTTGGGTTGCCAGGGGGCATGGCCGGCCTGCAAACCACCACAGGCCCCTCGCTCAGGCCGCCCCACGCCCCAGGGGAACCCCCACCCTTATCTGTGACACCCTTCAGGGCAAACCAGCTGGCCCCCACCCCTGTACCAGGCCTCTATCCTATCTAATAAAAGAGTAATATACTGATTGATCATCACTGCAACACACAATATAGCTGCCCCCATGTGGTCAAAGATCCTGCCCCCATGTGGACACAAGATGGCTACCACAAGATGGCCAGCAGGAGAGGGCAGTTGGGAGGCACCCGGCCTGCAAGGGAGGGCACTTGTGAGGGAACAGGCCTGCAAGGGAGGGCAGTTGGAGGTGATCAGGCTGGCAGAGGAGGGAAGTTGGGGGCAAACAGGCTGGCAGGGGAGCAGTTAAGCATCAACCAGGCTGGCAGCGGAGTGGTTAGGGGGTGATCAGGCTGGCAGGCAGAAGCGGTTAGGGGCAATCAGGAAGGCAGGCAAGCAAGCAGTTGGGAGCCAGCAGTCCTGGATTGTGAGAGGGATGTCCGACTGCCCGTTTAGGCCCGATCAGGAATCCCAGATTGGAGAGGGTACAGGCTGGGCTGAGGGACAACCCCCCACCGTGCATGAATTTCGTGCACCGGGCTTCTAGTAGTAATATGTTTGAAGAAAAGAACACAGAAAAAAATAATCTATATATATTTTCAATTCCAGATATTATCATTCATACTGTTCTGAAAATTTATTGGGTCAGAGGGTATAAGTGTGTCACTTAGTTTGTTAGGAAGTGATTGTTACAAGGGCACACACAAGAGTCTGCTAGCATTTACTGGCCAGTAAAATTCACTCTATTCATAAAACTGCCAGGTATCAAATAAGGATGATTATACATGGCAAGATGCATTGTAAATATCAAGGGCCACAGAAACGTGGGGTTATCATTATCTGCCAAATACCCCACATAAGACTCATGGAAGCTTGGTTGAGATCAGATGGGAAATTATGAACCTACTAGAGGCCTGGTGCACAAAAATTCATGCACCGGGGAGGAGGTGGTGGGGGGGTCCCTCAGCCCGGCCTGTGCCCTCTCACAGTCCAGGAGTCCTCAGCAGATGTCCTACTGACACCTCTGCAGGAGATGACTGGGTCTTCTGATCAGGGGACAGTGCCATCCCGATCACCCCTCCATTGCCACCCAGCCTGCCTCTGCAGGAGGTGACCGGACGGGCCGATCAGGGGATGGTGCTGGCACCCCCATCTCTGTTCCCTCCCTCTACCTGCTGGCACGCACCTTGGCTGGCCTGGTGCCACCTGCTCACCAGCCCCAACTCCCACGACTGGTCATTACGCTGTTTGGTTGATTTACATATTATGCTTTTATTATATAGGACTAGCGTTCCTGTTGCAGGAAAAATCCTGCAATAGGGTTTCCTGGTGCACTCTACCCCACCCTGCCTGCTCTCCTCCCTTGTCCCCCGCCCTGCGTTCTCCGCCAGCCCCCCTGCTTTTCTAACTTCTCCGCCAGCCGGCTCTCCTTCCTTCTCCCCTGGCCCCGCCTCCGCTCCTCCCTTCTCCCCCCGCCCGCCTTCTCTGCCAGCCCGCCTGCTTTTCCCTTCTCCCCCGGCCCCGCCTCCGCTCCTTCCTTCTCCCCTGGCTCCGCCTCCGCTCCTCCCTTCTCCCCTGGCCCCGCCTCCGCTCCTCCTTTCTCCCTCGCCCCTGCCTCCGCTCCTCCCTTCTCCCCCGGCCCCGCCTCCGCTCCTTCCTTCTCCCCCACCCCGCCTTCTCCGCCAGTCCACTCTCCTTCCTTCTCCCCCGGCCCCACCTCCGCTCCTTCCTTCTCCCCTGGCCCCGCCTCCACTCCTCCCTTATCCCCCGGCTCCGCCCCTTCTCCCCCGGCCCCGCCTGCTCAACTTCCTTCTCCCCCGGCCCCGCCTCCGCTCCTCCCTTCTCCTCCCCCCGGCTTGCTTGCTTCTCTGCAGCTTTGCTCCCTTCTGCAGCTCTTGGCTTCTTTCTACGCTGTCGCGATATGCAAATTAGCCACCATCTTTGTTGGGATAATTTGCATATTTGTCCTGATTGGTTGGTGGGCGTGGCTTGGTTGGTGGGCGTGGCTTGGGCGTAGCAAAGGTGCGGTCAATTTGCATATTTGTCTATTATTAGATTAGATTGCTACTGATTGAAGAACAGCTCAAAGTATATCAGGACACTGAATAAGCAATGACCCACTTGTTTAAAAAAAATAAGTCATGGCAACACATTACTATGCCCCACTAGTTTGTGAACAATATCAGTTGTGGGTTCACCCCTCCATTCCTTGAGCAATTCACAAAATTTGGGATATATAATATGGTTCATTTGGGTTAAAAAATAATATCTGAGATACAGAGAACAATGGCTGATCTACTCAGGCATGCTAAAAAATGTGTGGAATCTGTTTAAAAAAAAGAAAAGAAAAGGCTCCATTCCCTTCTAATCAGATATCATGAAAATAGTTTAGATAAAATTAATAAATTTGAATCATTTTCTACTATTATAAAATATGGCTAGTAATAATTTCTTTCCTTACATATAAACACAGCTTGAAACCATTATAAATCTAAATTTATATGCAAGGAGGAAGCTTAGATGCTTAAAGTCTTTCTGCTCAAGAATGAAAATCTAAGGTCTATGATACTTAGACTAAAGATCCACTAAAACACTCAATTTAAGACTTAAATGTTAAAGATAAAGGTAGAACCTTACTTTAATTACTACCCAACTAAAGGAGCCCTATGCTTTAACTAGATAAAAATATAGAATATAAAAAATCCTAGCATCACAAAATATTCAATTACAGTTCTTGATGAGTCATCATTTTCATTCATTCATTCAAGACTGGACATACACTGTGATAAAAATTCCCTTACAGAGCAAAATAGGCTCTAAGACATCAAGAGGCTTTCACACCACCCAAGTGAGACTCATAGTGAAAAAATATGTCCTAGGTGGTTACATATGCTACATTGAAAGCATATGGTAATCTAGGGGCCCAAAGAAAGGAAGTAAGTTCTTTGGGGAGTGGGAGGTTGTGAACGGGTGTTCATGAAATTTTATAGTAAAGTGAATGTTGAATGATGAATTATCTAGTGAATGTAAATATGAAGAAGGCCACTCTAGGCATACGGAAGGGCAAGAGCAAAGGCATCACAAATTGAAAAGTATGACTGAGCCCGGCCAGCATGGTTCAGTGGTTGAACATCAACCTATGAACCAGGAGGTCATGGTTTGATTCCCAGTCAGGGCACATGCCCTGGTTGCTGGCTCGATCCCCAGTGTGGGGCATGCAGGAGGCAGCCAATCAGTGGTTCTCTCTCATCATTGATGTGTCCAATTAGAAGAATGGGAATAGGCAAGGTGGTGGTGAATGAGGCTGACCTAAAACAGAAGCAATGTTATGGAGGTAGTCCCTACAGCAGGAGTGACTAGATTTGTGGAAGGAAGGAGAAGACTGTGATTTTAGGATGAATTTCCAATTCATTCTTTGGTACCTAAAAGGTGATGCTGTTCAATGAAATGAAACTGTAGGAAGAAGTGTAGGTTTGTACTTAGAGATAATTTCATTTTTTCTCTAACATGTAGCGTTTGACTTTTTAAGGCCAGGTGGAAAAGTCCAAGAAACTCCTTAAATAAACAGGTCTGGAGCCCAGGAGCCGAGAGCGGCAGATGGGCTCAGTACTCCTGTAAGAAACAGATGATGCCTTAAGAGTGAGTGAGATACCTTTGGGGAACAGGTCTTTGTGTCATGTCAGAATCACCTAAGTTTATAGCATTTAAAAGTCTGTATCTCCAGGCCCTTTCACAAATTAATTAGATCAGAATCTAGGGTTTGGGTCCAAGAGTCTCTATTCAACAAAACCTTCAAGGTTTTCTCTTGCCTACTAAATGCTGATAGCAGGGATTTTTGTTTCTTTTGTTCATTGCTGAATCCCCCCATGCCTAGAAAGAGCACCTGGTACACAGCAGGTCCTCATAAATATTTGCTGAAAGAAAGAGACAAAGGGAAAAGTAAAGAGCTAAGAACATTTTAAATACTTCTTATCTCCTACTTATGCCTGAAATAAATAATTTTTCTTTTGCATTCTAGAAACATATTCCAACAGATTTTTGTTGTTGTTCCATGTACTCGATTCATTACCAAACAAAGCATTTTTCCTCTTTTCCCAGTATTACATGTGCATTACTAAGGAAATTGTGTAATACCCTTTCATGGAGCTGTTTTAAATTATATACTCTATTTTTATGTTTTAATGGTTAAGTATTTGGAGACACAAAATAGATCACGAACCCTCGAAATTTCATTTAAGGCTATAGTTACCATCTGCTCAGCTTTTACTATTTTGTGTCTTTATATTCATTCTTCATCCCCTCTACTCTATATGAGGGGGGACCACCTACATACCAAGCATTTTCCCTCTTTTCCTAATATGACATGTGCATTACTAAGGAAATTGTGTCTTGAAGCTTCAGTTGCTAACCTCGTTGCCCCTAACTGCAGTTTCCAAATTCCAACTTCACTTTTTCCCTTCTTATAACATTGCTTTTTATCTGCTTCCTTTTTTCTGATTTTTTTCTTCTTATTTCAAATGCCACCTGCTTTCTCTGCTTTTGAACATGCTAGCAAGCAAAGAGACGAGAGACCTTTATACCAGTAGCTGCTGGAGGGGAGTTCTGAAGTTGTGTGGATTGTCTGACTTCCGTCTACAGCTCACCTCAGACCAGCAGGAGCAGAAATGAGACCTCCCATTCCATGCACAGAGGCATTTTGTCTGCAAGCCAGCCCTCTAGTGAGAGTCCAGGCACCAACTGGGGACATGCTGAAAACGCTCAACATCCCCACTTCATGTTCAATGGACACCAAGAGAAAAGAGACTCGCTTTTCAAAGATAACTTAACCTTCTTGATCAGTAAATTAAACTCGGGAGCCTTCCAAACCCCAGGTTACTCATTTTCCAAATGCCATCCTGGCCAGGCTGTTTGACCCGGCTTATGTGGTGGGAGTCCTTGAGGGCATCGTCTCTGATTATATCCAGCTGCAGTTTAATGGCCAGCTGTCCTCGCAGCCTCTGATCAGGACCTTCCAAAGGTCTAGTCAGAAACTCCTGGTGAGTGGTATATGGTGTCAGAGGCCCGAGTGTGCTCCAATTTGTCATGGTACTGATTAAGTGGGTACATAACAGATGGTGTCTTGTTTTAGATGGATATGAGTAGGTGAGAAATTGTCTGGCTACGTTGAATTTTTATATATATAAAAAAAAAGAATGTGAAAATAATCTGCAGCTGGTATGTCATTTTTTACCCATAAGCACAGTTTTCTTTCATTTCATCATGAAAACCAAGAGAAGAAAACTCAAACTCTCTCATTTTGGGGTAAAACTAAAAATGTTATCTCCTCTGTCATATGAAGTTGAGGTTGGCAAATTAATTATTTTTTAAAAATTTAAAGTCATGTTTTGTGTTTTTTGGTGTGTTTTTTTTTAATTTTCATTTTCCTTCTAAATGGATAGCAGCAGAATAAGAGGATTCTTTGTGCAATGGTTCTCAACGTAAGGTCCTCAGACCATAATCATCATCATCACTTGGGAAGCTGTTAGAGATGCAGCCACATGCTCCCACCAGACCTACAGAGCTAAACACTGGAGTGAGAGGGAGGGAAGGCTCAGTTTTAACAAGCACTTTAGGTGATTCTGATTCATATTTAAGTTTGAAAACCACAGTCTTAAAATATTTGAAACTCATTTAGTATACTGATAAGAAGGCTGTCAATTTTAAAAAACACTTTCAGCCTTAATTCCCATGTCAGTATTATATATATATATATATATATATATATATATATATATATATATATACACACATATATATATATGTATATATATATATATACACACACACATATATATATATATATATATATATATATATATATATATATATAATACTGACATGGGAATTTAACATATATATTTAACATTTCTCAAAGACTTATACCACATGAGGAAACTGAAGCACAGAGAAGCCAAGGAACTTGCCTGAGTTCACACATTTAGTTTCTCAGTAACACTAGCATATTACAGCTAGTAAGTGGCAGAGTTGGGATTTGAACCCATGAAGTCAAGTTCCAGATTGCATGCTTGCAAGCACTGTGTTTGGCTGCTCAATTTTCCCAGGTGCTGCTCAGGAAGCTGACTCCATCCCCAGACTTAGGGGTGGGATATATGGTTTATATACCACCCAGTCCAAGCCATCCTCTTAAAAATTTCAGTAGCTTCCTGTCAACACTTAGTATCCTTTTATCCTCAAAATCTTAACCTTTTTTTTTTACTGAACACTTTTTACCATCTAATTTACAATATATATTTAGTTGCTTATCTTAACTATCATTTCTCATTTTCCATTGGAATGCTAGTTTCATGAAAAGAGGCATTAAAATTTTACTGTGGAAAATTTCAAACTTACATAAAAGTAGAAAAGTAGTATACTTAACCAAAACTACACATCAGCACATTCAACAAATACCACTTAATGGCCAATCTAGTTTCATCACTACACCCACCAACTCCCTACCCCTTGAGTTTTTAAAAAATATATTTTTATTGATTTTAGAGAGAGAGGAAGGGAAAGAGAGAAGAACATCGATGCTAAAGACAAACATAGATCAGCTGCCTCCTGCATGCCCCTTACTGGCGATCAAGCCCACAACCCAGGTGTGCACCCTGACCAAGAATCTAACAGGTAAACTTTTGGTGCACAGGAATCACTCAACCAACTGAGACACAATTATTTTGTGTCTGAATTATTTTGAAACAAATCATAGATGCCATGCTCTTCTGTAAACATTTCAGAATATTTAACTAAAAAAGAAGGGCCATTAAAAATACAACTGTAATATCATAGTTAAAAATCTTTTTAAAAACCTTTAAATTTTCTTAAAATCATGAATATCCAAGCAGTATGTAGATTTTTCTGATTTTCTTAAAAGTTATTTACAATATGTATGTTTTGATCAGGATACAAATTGACCCACAGGCCATAGTTTGCTGATTCTTGCTGTGATATCCCACAGTCGGATTCCATTTACTACACAGCCACGGGGTCCTTTATCAGGCCTCTGTTTCTTACAGCTTCTGTAAATTGGTAGTTGGATCTAGATCAGAGTCAGGTTTGACTGTGGGTTGTTTGTCTTGGTTTTCTTTTATGAGACAATTTTATGTGTTTTTTTTTTCACATTTTCATCCTCAAACAAGAGCAAAAAAAGTAAGACATAAAGCAGTGTACATACATCATAATATACTACTACTACCTTTTTAAAAGATTTTTATCCACTGGTGAGTATTGACCGTATCCATTAATTCATCATGGGCTGGAAGATAGTAATATTATAATTGTATCATTAGTTTTTGATTTATTATATAGAATAGTGTCATAAAGAGAACATTTCCTTCGTCAATTCTTTGGTTTCCCTGAAGTATAGTTCATATAGAAAAGGCTTGCTTACTTAGCTTTTCTAGGCCTTTTTGAGGGATAGAGCTGGGAAATATTTCCTAAGAAAATATACATCATAAGTTCGTTAAATGCTTCAAAAAGTTTTAACTTAACTGTATCAACCTTCAACCTATATCTCCTTCCAATTGTGTCAAAATTTTGAGATCTCAAAGAAATTGGCATATTTACTCATTTGATTTATTCACAATAGACACCTAACAGTTTCAGAATGACACCAACATTACTATAATAAAAAATTCATTACTGAAAACAGTGTAATGTTATTTTTAAGTTCTTTTGGCTTTAGAGTATTGCCCCACCAGAAATATACAAGTAAATCATCGCATTTTAAAATCACATCTGTTTCTAAGTTGTCCAGTATGGTAGCCATAGCCACATGTGGCTATTAAAAGTATAATTTGAATTAACTAAATATGATTTAAAACTTTGTTTCTCAGTAACACTAGGCACCTTTCAAGTGTTCAATAGCCATATGTGGCTAGAGGCTACAGTACTGAATAATGCATACTGTAGAACATTTTTATCATCACAAAAGTTATATTGGGCAGCTTTACTAGTATATAGCTTTAAACAAATTTATTATTTTTCATTTTAAGTTTTATATTTCTTTTCATTTACTTCATTTTTTGTTATTAAGTGAATACTTATATAATTCCAAAAACAAACCCACAAACAAGATATATATAAGGAAGCCTAGTTTCTTCTTCTGTCTTTTCTAACCTGTTATCTCCCTCTTCCTATAGGTAAACATTTTCTTAAAATTGTCTTCCCACTGGCTTTATTTTTAATGTAAACAAATATACATATAATTATAAGTCCCTGTTTTGTTACATAAATGGTCACACACTATTTATTGTTCAGTGGAATAGGATTTTCTATTACCTGCAATGGAAAGCATGCAGAGTAGTACTACCACTAATCCTTTGAAAGTAAATCAATGCTAACTTGTCATAATAGTCTTTTTTTTTTAATGTGCCTGAAGTGGTAAGACCAAAAAGACACTAAATCCCAGGAAAACTTAAAGTCATGTGGCAGTTTTCAACAGAATAATGTAAAGCTCAAGTTCATGATCAGAAATAAGTTTTGAATATCCCAAGTGGTGTATGGAGGGTGCCATGTGTATGGGAACACAGGAATGACCAGTTCAGCCCAAAACGATGCCAGAGGGTGGTACTAACTTGCTCTCCAATAAGAAAATTTCAAACCCATCAGGTTGATTGCCAGAAAATGCATTTTTTGAAAGGGTGGAACATGTTCATATTTCCTTAGTTTTTGTCAACAAGTTAACAGCTGTGTTCCAAATGGACTGAAGTTGAGCCAAAATATTGTCTGGCAGCCCTGAAAACAGAATCTGACAATAATTGATTTTCAGAGCATTCACAGTATGAGTCCCAACATTGCACAGTCTGGAGAGAAATTGGAGAGACAAGAGGGGAGGTTAACATAGATCTTTATTTTCTTAATACTGTAGTTAGAACATGACCACTGGGAAACTGAAAAAAGTTTATCCTTCTCATTGTGCTCTATTTCTTAAGAGTGAAGTATCTGTGATATAAGTAAACAAAAAATATGTCTTTCTGCCTGGATGTTTTCTACTGCTCTAGGAGGTAGCTTGGCTACCACTGCACTATTCCTTTATGAGTGACCCAATAAAGTAGGCATAGGAGCACGATTTTCCTCATATGAAAATTTAAAAATTCTCAAGTCTTACATCTAATACTGAGGAAGATCTGGAATGCAACTCTCACAAGTTCTTGGAAGCCTATGCATCTTCCAAGGAGAAATAAGTAAAGAAAAGAATTGAAAGTATCTCACTTAGAGATGCTCTCCAGAGTTTTTGAAAGGTATTGAAAAATAAAAAGTAGTTAGTGATATTATTTAGCAATTTAGTATGGGGAAGAGGGACTGCAGTTGAGATGAACCTCTGAACACTCCCATAAACCATATCCATGCCCACTTTCCACCTTAAATTTTGTTTGAGAGCACATCAGTTGACTGAGTGTTCTTGAATTCTACTTTAATTATTTACCCAGCTCTTGATTAAAAAACAACATTGTCCATTAAAGAAAAAAAAGGATCTCATTTCCTTAGTAAAAAGCCTGGGACAAAATTAATTAACCATTGTGGCCTCTGGTTTCAAAATTGTAAACTTTGCCCAGCTGTCCGGAGACCACTATCTGCAAACACTTTGTCTGCCTCATTCACCATAAATATCTATCTTCTTAAAAAATATTCCCTATATAAATGTGGATGAGACTGTAAGATTCAACTCTATGAACTTTCTGAACTCTGTCGACTCACTAGCCAAAATTCAGTTAATTTGGAAAACTGTGTGGTGACTCTTCTATTCATACACTTAACATGTGGACCAACCAATAAAAAAGGCAAAAATAAATAAATAAATAAATAAATAAATAAATCCCAGAATGTATAAATCTCTAGGAAAAAATTTACAAACTGTAAATATGCAATCACAGAGACTAAGTTTAATAATTATAGTCTCATAGACTAAATAGACTAAAAATTGGGGGAAAAAAACACCCAACTAACATATACTAGTTGACAAGATGTTAAAAGAAACCTCAGATTTCAATCCTTATCCAATCCTTTTGCTCAGAGAAGGAATCTGAGGCTCTGAGAGTTCATGAGAGTTTACGTACCTTGCCAAAAGTTTTCTAGCACATTAGTGAACAATAAAACTAGATGTGGGAGTTTCTGCCTACCTGCCCAGAATTATTTCCTCATAGCTTCAGGAGCCTGGCCATCTATGAGCAGGTACCAATCTTATTCCTGTTCAAAACAAATGCCATAAATTATCATCCTCGTGATCTCTGCCAGGATCACATCCTGTTTCCGATTCACATTTCCTGACTTGGAGAGCATCAGCTCTCACTGCTGGCATCTCAAAAATCTGGGATGATTTCGATAACCTGGGCTGGAGGTAATTGTTCCCAAAGCTTTGGCCCATGGACCTGACGAAGGGCTCTGATCACGGGCATATTTGTTTTGCTTGCTGCAGCCAAAAATTTGCTTCTGTCTGGTCAGCGTTCAAGAGAGGTTGGCCTTTGAGTGACACGTTTCCTCTGGACCTTTTGTTCATCTACTTCACTTATAATCTTCATTTAACATTCAACGAACACCTTCAAATTTTCATCTCACCACATAATGACAGTCCACAGAATAATGATTACACTTAAATAGTCAGAAAAAATAACAATAAAAACCGTAGCAACTACAAAATTTTGAGCACTTATTGGGTGTCAAGCAACTTGCACATTTTGTCATTTAATCCTTAGAACATCCCTTTAAGACAGTGGTTCTCAACCTATCTAATGCCGTGACCCTTTGCTACTTCAGAAGTGTAATTTTTCTACTGTTATGAATCATAATGTAAATATCTGTGTTTTTCGATGGTCTTAGGCTCTACAGCAGCGGTTCTCAACCTGCTAGCAGGGTCGCCTAAGACCATCGGAAAACACAGATATTTACATTATGATTCATAACAGTAGCAAAATTACAGTTATGAAGTAGCAACGAAAATAATTTTATGGTTGGGGGTCACCACAACATGAGGAACTGTATTAAAGGGTCGTGGCATTAGAAGGATTGAGAACCACTGCTTTAAGACGTACTATGAGGCAGGTATTACTAAAGGTGGTTTTACCAATGAAGAACATCTCAGAGAATTTCAGCAAATCTTTCAAGAGATATTTGTCAAAGGCTCTGTTCCTACCACTACTCTACACTGTCTCTAGATTTAAAAGTACTATCTTGTCCATTTCATGTCCTACAGCTGGGTCACAGTTTATTAGCAAAGACATGGGAAATCACGGCTATGATAGACTATCTTTAAGAAGGAAAAAACTCTGTAATTACCAGTAATTACACCTAAACTTTTAAGTAACCTGTCTCTCTTAGGAAAACAACCTTTTAGCTATTCTTGAACAGAGAACATAAATAATTCATACTTCATGTACCCCCACCTAATTTCCCTTTGTTCCCTGTTTTTCAATATCCCATAGCTTTCCTGGCTTTTACATCCTGGTCTCTACCAAACTAACTTATCACAACTCTAATTCTTTTTTTTGTTTGTTTGTTTTTTTTCTTTTACTCAAGTTTGCATTTCTTTAAGCATAACTTCTAAAAGTATTAATCTAAGTTTCTGACTTTCATTGACAGAAACTCTCAGATTATATGTTTCTGTTTACTGAAAATGAATATAGAGAAATTATTAATTTTAAAAGCAGTTTGGAAGAGTTTTACCAACATAGAAAATTATAAACCATCATCTTATTGACCCACATTATTCAGACCTTTTTGTTCCTTTCTAGCTCTTCTTTCCTTTGTCTATTTCCTCCAAGGAAGATAAAACCTCAAATGATTCACAACTTATTAATAAAATGAACAAATGTTTATATCTCTCTCTCAGAAAATTTAGCTATCCTCCAACTTCCATTAAACAATAGCTAAATGTTCTTTGTTCTGCTGTTGCTTTAGTGCCATGTAAATGTGATCTTTGTTTAAATAAGCATATCCTCAAAACATTTAAAGAGTATTCTTATAGCCATGGCCAAAATGATTCATAGCTCCAACCACATCAAGCTGAAATATATTTCTATCATGAATTTAATAAGATCATAGAACTCCACAGAATTAGGAATGGATGCAGAATATTCATTACTGTCTTCTCTTCAGATGCACCTGTTGTTCATATGCTAATAGAAATCAAGCCCATACTGAAGAGGTAGATTCTGATCAACCTCTCAAAGTAAGAGATCTTAGGACTTTGAAACCTTACTTGGATACAACCTACCCACAGATCACCTCCGTCTTGTCTTCTCAAGGGAGCTGGATCATAATGTAAGACTATTCTCAGGAATGATAAGTCTTCAACTTCAAGTCTTCTTATGAGCTTTCTTTCCAGTTAAGACTACTTCAGGCTTTGTTGCTTTTTAATCATCTCTATACAAACTTTTTCTGTTTTTAATTAAAAGTATATTGTTATTACATATATCCCCCTTTCCCTCCCATTGACCCCTCCTAGCCCACTCCAGTCCCCTGCCCCAGGCCTTCACCACCCTATTGTCTGTGTCCATGGGTTATGCATACAATTCTTTGGTCTATACATATTTCTATATCACTATTAATAGCATGCCCTCCCTTTCAAATCCCTACATTCTAGTAACTGCTATGCAAGCATTAATCCTCCTAGTCACTATGAGGTACACAGGCCATAATCAATAGGAAAATGAGGAGAGTCTCAAAACCATCTATAAAAATCAGTAACCCAACTGCAGACTATACCTCTATTTTCTGTCACTATCAGTTTTCTCAAAGAGACAATGCAAACCCTCTGTGGGGGAAAGGGCCCAGAAAAAGCCAATAACCTCTTGAACCCACTGACAAAATTACAAATGAAATTTAGCATGATCTCCAGGTACAAGGCACCTGGAGTCACAAGCCTACTTGATGCTGAACAAATGAATGTGATTATGGTAACTGATATGGTGGAGGCAAAACCAGCTAAGCCAAATGGACAAAGACAGTGCCAAGAGCTTTTAAGAAATCAGAAAAAGGAATTCAAGAATTAATCCTGGCCACAAACAGAGCTGACAAACATAAAGATTGCAAATGTGGTAAAGACATTGTGACTACCTGTAAGCACACATGCTGTGCTGTTCTGAGGAGGAAAACAGAATGTTGCCATTCTATGGGCAACAGAGGCCATAAAAGACAGTACCTTCAAAGTAGAGGATTGGATCCTCAAACCATGGAAAATGCATGAATCCAGGTTCACAATTAACCCTGAGACTAAAGGGGAAAAAAAAGAATGTTTTGTTCAGCTAGGTTCTAATACTGACCTTTGGCCTGGGCTACTCTCCATGGGCTATTTCATAACCTGTCCTTTAATGGAAGCCGGTGATCTAAAATCAAAGCATAGTGAAGTTCAAGTAATTCTGCAGAGGGGCAAAGGATCAAGTTTATTTATGCAGCCTCCTCTACTAAACTGCTTAATCTGAGGATTGGTTTTAAAGTAGCTGGAGGATAATATAATATAAATATCTTTCTGAAATTCCTCCATAAATATTTTTTCCTTCAACTATATTGTTTGCTGAGAGTTGAGCTGTAGTAAGTTCAAGGCTTTATTCCTAGAAAGTTTCCTGGAGGGAAATTTTGTCTGCAACTGACAGAAAAAAAATACAGGTCTTGAAAAGTGATGGCGGGAATGGGGGTTTGGGAGTGGGAGTGTGAACTGGAAAAGGGCATAGAGGGGATAAATGAGGATGGAAAAATTAAATAAATTAATAAGTAAATAATCAATAAAAATAAATAAACAAGTGAAAATGGTTCAGAAATTTTTTCTTGAACTGATAGAAAAGTAAGAGAAAAACTAAATTGATTTATCTTATGCAATGCTAGGCTTACAGACATTTTTCAAGTATTTTAATAATTATATTAGAAATAACAAAAAAAATCTTCAGATGATCAGTTATAATAAAAACTAATAAGAATCTTACAAAATTAACACCCAGAAATCTATGGCCTTTTTATACACCAATAATGAACTCACAGAAAGAGAAATGAAAAAAAAACAATCCCATTTACCATTGCACCAAAAAAATTAAGATACCTAGGAATAAACTTAACTAAGGAGGTAAAAGACCTGTACTAAGAAAACTACAGGACATTGAAAAAAAGAGATAGAGGAAGACATAAACAAATGGAAGAACATACCATGTTCATGGATTGGTAGAATCAACATCATTGAAATGTCCATATACCCAAAGCAATCTACAGATTTAATGCAATTCTCATTAAAATACCAACAGCATACTTCAAAGATCTAGAACAAACTTTCCAAAAATTCATCTGGAATAAAAAAAGACCTCAGATAGCCACAGCAATCCTGAGAAAGAACAAAGTTGGGGGGATCACAATATCAGATATCAAGCTATATTACCAGGCCACAGTTCTTAAAATTGCCTGGTACTGGCACAAAAACAGACATATAGATCAATGGAACAGAACAGAGAACCCAGAAATTGACCCAAACCATTATGCTCAATTAGTATTTGACAAAGGAGGCAAGGGCATACAGTGGAGTCAAGACAATCTCTTCAATAAATGGTGCTGGGAAATTTGGTCAGATACATGCAAAAAAATGAAACTAGATCACAGACTTACATGATACACAAAAACAAACTCAAAATGGCTAAAGGACTTAAATGTAAGACAGGAAACCATAAAAAATCCTACAAGACCCCATAGGCAGCAAAATAGCAGACATATGTTGTAGCAATATCTTTACAGACACAGCTCCTAGTGCAATGGAGACTAAGGAGAGAATAAACAAATTGGACTACATCAAAATAAAAAGCTTCTGCACAGCAAAAGAAACCATCAACAAAACAACAAGAAAGACCACTGCATGGGAGAACATATTTGCCAAAGATATTTCATATAAGAATTTAATCTCCAAAATTTACAGAGAACTCATACAACTTAACAAAAGGAAGATAAACAATCTGATCAAAAAATGGGCAAAGGACCTAAATAGACACTTTTGAAAGAGGACATACAGAAGGCCAAGAGACATATGAAAACATGCTCAAGGTCACTAATCATCTGAGAGATGCAAATCAAAACAATAATGAGATACCATCTCACACCTGCCAGAATGGCTATCATCAACAAATCAACAAACGACAAGTGCTGGTGAGGATGTGGAGAAAAAGAACCCTCCTTCACTGCTGGTGGGAATACAGATTGGTGCAGCCTCTGTGGAAGACAGTATGGAGTTTCCTCAAAAAGTTAAAAATGGAACTCCGATTTGACCCAGTAATCCCACTTCCAGGACTATATCCCAAGAAACCAGAAACACCAATCAGAAAGGATATATACACCCTTATGTTCATAGCAGCACAATTACAATAGCTAAGATTTGGAAACAACCTAAGTGCCCATCAGCAGATGAGTGGATTAGAAAACTGTGGTACATCTACACAATGGAATACTATGCTCCTATAAAAAAGAAGGAACTTTTACCATTTGTAACAGCATGGATGGAACTAGAGAGCATTATGCTAAGCGAAATAAGCCAGTCAGAGAAATATAAATATCACATGATCTCACTCATATGTGGGATATAATGATCAACATAATTTGATGAACAAGAATAGATCCAGAGGCAAATGGCAGGGCAGTGTGTGTGTGTGTATATGTGGGGGGAGGGGTTAGAGAGTAATCAAAGGACTTGTATGCATAACCAATTAACCAATCGACACAGACCCTGGGTGGTAGAGGCTTGCCCGGGTGGGAATGGCTGGGGCAGGGGGTCAAGTGGGGGAAAAAGGAGACATATGTAAAACTTTTAGACAATAATTAATTAATTAATTAATAAGAATCTAATAGTAAGTTTATTACATTATGAGAAATAGTTTTTTAAAACAGTATAGGTTGTTTGCCTCCTCTATCATCAAGAACTAGAAATTTCACCCCAGCTGGTTTGGTTCAGTGGCTAGAGTATCAGTATGCAGACTGAAGGGTCCCGGGTTTGATTCCAGTCAAGGGCATGTACCTTGGTTGCAGGCTCAATCCCTGCCCCTGGTAAGGGCACATACAGCAGGCAACCAATCAATGTGTCTCTCTCACATTGATATTTCCTAGTCTTCCTTCCAAGCTTTCTAAAAATCAATGGAAAAATATCCACGGGTGAGGATTAACAACAATGACAACAAAGAAAAAGGACCAGAAATTTCATGAAACATCTTGTATTTATGTTTAACTATGATAAGTAAATAGAAAGATGGATAAATAGATGATGGAAAATAGGTTAAAAAATTATGGAGTATGTCTGAAGTGAATCACAGAAGGACTTCAAGACCATGCCTTTGCCATTAACAAAACTTACACCAAAAAGCTTTTCATAAATATAAACAGAGCTCTTAGAATCAAGGAGGAAAATACAAAAGTTTTAAGAAAATAAGGAAACTTTAGAGCCTGTGCTGGCCATGTCTCCAGACTTTCCAATCCACCTGGGACCATTCATACCAGGGGTCAGGGAGAAGCCACACATTTAGCCTTTTTCAGTGTTCAGCTGAATCAAACCTGGCGCTCTCAGCTTGTTGAGATTAAAGCAAGGGTTCATGCTGCCCAGGTATCAAGAACCCATCTGACCTATCTACATTTCCTCTGCATGTGGATCTTGGCACCTCCCACAAAGCCAAATTCGTTTGTTTAACAAACCCATCAAGAGATGGACTTTAACCCCAAAGACCATGGCAATTAGAAGAGAAAACTAAAGCTTGGTTACTATATAACAGGGAAGGAAAGAGAAATAAAGTAATGGGGTGATAGATACCCAGCTCAGAAATCCTGGGATTTGTGAATGTTACCTTATGAGGCAAAAGGGACTTTAGAGATGTGGTTAAATTAAGGGTTTTGAGATGAAGAGATTATTCTCAATTATCAACATGGGCCCTAAATGTAATCACATATGCCCTCAAAGAGAGAGGTAGAAAAAAATTTGGCCACCAGAGAAGACAGAAATGTGATCATGGAAGCAAGATGCACCCCTGACTTTGAAGATAGAGGAAGGAGCCCTGAGTGAAGGAGGCAGGCAGCCTCCAGAAGCTGGATGAGGCAATGAATGGATTCTGTCCTACGCCTCCAAAGGGAACCAGCTTTGCTGGCACCTTGGCTTTGGCCCAATGAAACTGGCTTTAGGTCTATGACTCCAAAATGGTAAGATAATAAATGTGTGCTATCGAACCCACAAAGTCTGTGGTGATTTATTACAGTACCAATAGGAAATAAATACACATGGTGATCAAGAGCATGGTTTCCATGTCTTCCCACATACCAAAAAGTTGCGGGTTTGATTCCTGCAGGGCACATCCTAACATACCTAGGTTGCAGGTTTGATCTCCTTCGGGCCACATATGGAGAGCAACCAAAAGACATTTCTCACATCAATGTTTCTCTCTCTCTCCCTCTCCTTTTCCCTCTAAAACCAATAAGCATGTCCTAGCCTTGGGTGAGGATTAAAAAAGAAGAAGAAGAAGAAGAAGAAGAAGAAGAAGAAGAAGAAGAAGAAGAAGAGCATGGTCTCCTGTATTAGGGACTTCTAAAGTAGAAAACTGCCTCTGATGCTTACTGACCTGGTGACCTTGGGACTAGATTTAATTTCTAGAAGCTTCAGCTTCCTTGTGTTTTAAGCAATTAATGAGATGATTCATGGAAATAGTTTAACCACAAATTATGACACAAAATATATACAATTAATGGAACCTAATATTATTAGGAAAGAAACTGATGATTGCTGAATCCAACTAAGCCCCAGTTTTTGACTCCTATCTCACTTCAGTCCCACGGCGATTCTAGGAGGCAAATATTTCTGTTCTAGATATATTACAAATTAAACAACTGAGATTCAGATTAAAATTAAACCATGTGTGTAACTGGCTATTAGTCTATCTTTATCCCCCTACATTCACTGTCTTTCCATTGACACTCTAGCAATAATATTCTTCATGGAACCAAAGCAAGTTCAAAATGAATGTAATAAATGCAGTTGGAGAAAACAATGCAGTTATTAGGAATCTGAAAACCTAGGTCCTCACACCCCTCATCGGTGACTAATTAGTTATGGATTTCTCTGTGCCTCAGTTTCTTCAAAGGTAAAAATAAATTGGTTAAAAGATTAATGATGAGCTAAACATCTGACCTTTTTTTATTTTCTAAAAAAACCTAACATAATTTTCCATCAATGACTTTTTATTTAAGGTATCAGCATTTTTTTTTTGCCAACTTGATCTTTCAGAGTAAAAATACTATGTAAACTCTTATTGAATTGTAACATTTTGATTGAAATATAACTGTATCATTCAATAATATGATGAATCTTTTTTCATGAAGTAAAAGTCTCTATGATGACCAAAAAGATATCATTTGAGGATAACAAGTTAATTGGTTATAAAAGACTAGTAGCCCTGCGCATGAATCCGTGTGCCAGTAAAAGACCTGTACTCAGAAAAGACTAGTACTCAGAAAAGACTACTAGTCTTTTCTGCGGGGCCTGGCCGCTCCATGCCCGCTGTCCAGAGGCTCTCTGCGGCCCAGAGCCCCATCCGCGGCCAGGTGCGGAACGCTTGCCTCATCGCCACGGCAATGAAGCAAGCATTCCGCCAGGCCGCTCATGCTGCCCACTCTCAGCAGCCGCCCACCCCCGGGACTGGGGGACTCCAGTGGGGCTGAGAGGACTGGGCGCTGCCATCTTGTGGCTATGGGTGCCGCCATCTTTGTGATCGAGTGATGGTTAATTTGCATATTACCCTTTTATTAGATAGGATTATTCACAGGCCTACCCTACACCATGTCTGTTTCTGTGGGGGCACAGAGTTAGTTGTAGGATATGAATTTTAGTCTGTTCATAAATTAGTCTTTCAATACAGACACAATACATACCTGTAGCATGCTCTCTACCATGACAACAGAGACTATTTAGACTCTCTCTACTTTATAGGGATGCTGAAGAATTTAAACTCCCCAGGCAATAAAGTGGCCTAGGATCAGTGGGCTTGGATTCAGCAGTTTGGATATAAAGATGACTTGAGTTCACTTCTAAATTTAAAATACTATGTAGTATTTATTATCTTCTCACTCATTAGTTAATTTGCTTTATGCTACATTGGCAGGCTGCTTAATAACTACATGACATTCTAGATGCCTATTTTATGGATGAAAAACTGAAGGGAGGTGAGGTAATTTATCTCTAGTTGTACAGCTGGCCACCTGTAGAACAAATGTTAGAACTTAGGCATTCTAAATCTTACGCCCACTCTTCTCTTTCCACACCATCTGCCAACTACATCAACCTTTACATAAAGGCAGCAAGGTGCAGGTGTTTGATAATATGCTGCCTGGAACCCAAAATTTCATGCTCATAAAAATTCTCATGACTGGTTACTAAGAGTAGTAGTTTCTGTCTTTCCATTTTATTAAAGAGATTAACCCAGAAGAAAGTAAATAGTCCTCAAAAGACCTCTATAACTTGTAGGCCTTACAAGGAATTATGAATCAACAATAGAGCATTAATCCAGGAATCAGTCCTGACTCTGTGATTACTAAGTTGTACAACCACTTTCTAGATAATTAACTTCTCTGAACTGTAGGTTTCTCATCTATAAAGTATGGGTTGTTATTAGAGTCAAATAAAAATGACAACACAAGCCCAGCCAGTGTTGCTGAGAGGTTGAGTGTCCGACCCATGAAAAAGAAGATCAAGTTTCAATTCCAGGTCAGGGCACATGTCAGAGTTTCATGCTCTATCCCCAGTAGGGAGGCAGCAGATAAAAAATTCTCTCTTATCATTGGTGTCTCTCTCTCTCTCTCTCTCTCTCTCTCTCTCTCTCTCTCTCTTCCTCTCTGAAAACAATAAATATATATATATATATATATTTATAAAATTACAACACAAGTTAATATTAAGTTTTTATTATGGTGGGTTAAGCATTCAGTTAGCCACATTACAAATTTCATTTAATTCTCAAATTATGCTAAGAAGTAGATTCTATCACTATTCCCATTGTATATAGGTCAAGAATCAACTTTGAGTGTTTAAGTCATTTGCCTAGATCACACAGCTAATTTCAAGTCCTCTTCACTAGTATGAGTGAGCATTTTAAAAAGTATGAAGCACTATAAAACATAAATCACATGTTCTGGATGATCCCTAAGTTGGCTATAGTAGATAAATTGATATGCGTGCCTACTACTGGACTCACCTCTGGGAGAGGTAATTAGGCGAAGTGCTTGCCTTCCCTTCCATCCTTTCACTACACCATCAACAGCTCTGAGATGAAAGAAGAAGCAGATGAGAAAATAGATGTGCTAGCTAGTAGGAGACTGTAAACTTCTGAAGGCAGGTCTGTTATATATCTCTGTTACATGCTCTGTTTAGTGACACATATCAAGTGCCTTGCCCAGTGTCCTGCTCAGAGTGATGTTCAATATTTGTTGAGTGAATAGACAAAATTATGAATACATGCCTGGTAGGAGAGATTTGAGGTATTTCTACATGCAACCCACCCATAATGCTGACAACTGTCACTAAGAAAAAATTGACACATGTGGCTGAGACAATGCATTGTGTTCACCAAACTTTAGCTCTCTTTCCTCCAGGGCCTACAAACAGACCACATTTTCTAACCTCTCCTGCAGTTAGGTGGGGTCTTGCAATTAGATCGGGTCAATGGAATAGGAACAAAAGGCCCCCAAAACCTAACAAGGGATTCTCTAACTCTCTTCCTTCTCCTGGCAGCTGAAGGCAGAGATTGGAGTGGTGAAATACAGAACCAGAGGGCATAATTTCAGATCTCTGACATGAAAGCTAAGGTGACAGAGGACACTTGGGCACTTCTTGGTCTAGAAATACTTACAGGTTTATAAAGAGAGACTACAAAGCTAAAACTTCCCCCCAGGCACCAATGGTTGAGGAGATATACAAAAACTAATATCTGAATCTCAGTATTAAAATCCATCTGTTTTACTTTGCATATAAAATATACTTGGCCTACTAGAGACTGTGGACTTCAGTTAAAAAGACAACTCAGATTTAAACCTGATGGCTTGGAAGGGGATGCAAAAAGGTCTTTAAATATTTTAAATAATTGTGTATAAATCCCTGGCACAGGGAAGACTATGTTTCTTTCTATCCTTTATTATCTTTTATGATTGCTCTTCTAATAATTTGTGTGATATTTCCCAGTTGTCAAATGCCCCTGATTGCCAGTGATTAAGATTAAATGAGGAGATCGCACTCCTCCCCCAGGTGGTTGTTAGGAAACATGTGAATCACAGTGATTTGTTTGGACTTTCCCTAGCAATCTTAGGTTTGTATAAATAAACATTCAGTATACACCACAGTAATACATTTATTTGCACTGCAGGTTTCTAATCTAAAGTATTCCGGTTTCTTTATGGCTTAGCAAATCATAAGCATGCTTTGAAAAACACTGGCTTAGATTTTTAAGGTTCATGGTTTTATACATTTAAGTAAACCAGGGTCTGAGCTACTGGAGAATATAGGCATTTGAGCTTCATATATGTGAGGACAATGTAATTCTTAATCAGTGGTAACATCAGTCTGAGTTCTATTTGAATGATGAGGGAAATATCCATATGTGTCTTATTTTGGGGTCCTATTAAAACACAAAAACAAAACCAAAAATTGTTCCAAGAAATTATTAAGAAGTAGCCATCAAGGTCACAAAGTAAGGCTGTGTCTGCCACATCTGGCAAAACAATGTGGTGGCTCCCAAGGGTCTACTTAGTTGAGTAATGACATGGAAATTAAAATTCCAGGCAAATATATAACAGAAACTTTTTGGAATCTTTGAGGTAGATTAAAATAACATTTTTAAACTTATTTTTAAATAGATAATTGTACAAACATATCACATTCTGCCATGCCATCATATCTTTGCATTATGTTATTTCCTCCTCCTGGCATGCCTCTCTCCATTATTTTTCAATCTTCAAGTCTTGATTCAAGAATCACCTCCCTGATAGGGACTTCTCTAACCCTTACAAATAGCACCAAAGTATCCTTAGTCTGTTCCACAAACACTCCGCTGATTCTAATCTACTTATTTAATAACGTGTGCCCCTTTTAAAAAGCCAGAGCTCTTTGAGGACAAGTATTTGGCACTGTCCACTTTGCACCCTTAGGGCCTCAAAAGATAGACTGTACTTATTGAGTGCTCAATAAGAGCTCGATGCCTCCATGAAATGATTCTCAAAGTATAATCTGTGAACACCTGGGGGTTCCGTAGACCTTTCAGAGGATCTTAAAGGTCAAAACTATTTTTTATTTTAATACTAAGGTTTCATTTGCCTTTCTTACTGGGTTGGTGTTTGCACCGAGAGAGTGAAAACAATGATAGGTAAAACGGCTGGGGTTCAGGTCATTGGCAGCAAACACTATTAATAGTCATTATGTTCTTCATTGCCACACACTTGCAGGAAGTATTTTGCCAGTTTCACTTAAGAATGTCCTTGAAAAAGAAGTAAAAATATATTTTTTAAATATTAATTTTATTAAATCTTGACCCTAGGACATATCTTTCTCATACTCTGCATGATGAAATAGCATGGGTGAATTAAAAGCCCTTCCTCTGCATTCTACAGTCCATTGTTTTTGCTAAAGTAAAGGACCTTGCTTGATTGTCTGAGTTGTGATCTGAACTAGCAGCTTTTTTTCCCCTAGAAAGAACCACTGATAAGTAAACTATGGTTATTCAGACTTGGATATTGGGCAGAAATGTTCACATAATTGAAGAGACTAAGCCTGCTATTTCAAGGAAAACAACTGACAGTACATGTTGCAAATGAGAAACTTCAAGTTTTCAAGTGAAAATTAGAATTTTGGAACGCTCCTGTCTTTCACTTTGTACTTGACAGCTTCCCAATACTTAAAGACTTTCCTGATGAGATCAGTGGTGATATTTACGAATGTGAGTTTTGATATTCTATGATAAAATGTGTCAACATTGAGAGATCTGTGTATTAGTCCCCTGAAAAGCAGATGCTGTAATGAAATTAGGCATTCAAGAGAGTTATTGGTGGAAATGCCTCTGAAGGATAGAGGGAAGAGCCAGAGAAAGCATGGAAAGCCTTCAGACCACAATTCAGGTCTGACAACCTGCAAAGGAGAGAGGAAAGAGGAAAGTGGATGGGGTAGATGCACAGTTCCAGAAATAGTTCTGCCAGCCCAATGGCAGATTCTAGAGCCAAAGTCACCAGTTTAAGGAAGTTTGCATCTGGCAGCAATGGGACTGCGTTAACGCTTCTGCTCAGCTATGCCTTGGCTGGGAGCAGCCATGGAAAGCACGACCTTCACACAAATGCTGTGGTGGATGCAGAAGGGCAGCAGCAGATGCTATTAGTCAACTATCTGCCTGCAGTAGCAGGTCTCAGCAATGCATTTTCATGCTCACCAGACTCTGTATAACTGAGTGAAGTGATATTTTCCAAAGGACCAATGCACATTGTTATTCAGTCGTTCATGGATAAAATATTCACCTAAATTAAGTACAAAAAGTTCATTAATATAAACTTTGGTCTCAGATTCCACAATGCAACAAATTTAAGTAGCATTTAATATTCAAGAAACCACCATTTTGGGGGTTTTGATATAGTATCAAAGCATAGCCATAATCATTTGAAAAGGCTATTAAAATACTGCTTCTTTTTCCAGTCATGTATACAGGTCTGGCCAGATTTTCTTCATATACCTTATTTCAACAAAAAGAATATATCTCAACAGATAGAATGAGAAATAGACCAAAAAGTACAGATACCTTTTATTAAGCCAGATAATAAAGAGATCTGCAAAAATGTCATAAACTACTAGTCTTCTCACCAATTATTTTTCTAGAAAATAATTTTCTTTTCTTTTTTTTTAATTTTTTAAAAAATATATTTTATTGATTTTTTACAGAGAGGAAGAGAGAGGGATAGAGAGCTAGAAACATCGATGAGAGAGAATCATCGACCAACTGCCTCCTGCACACCCCCCACCAGGGATGTACCCGCAGCCAATGTACATGCCCTTGACCGGAATCGAACCCGGGACCCTTCAGTCCGCAGACCGACGCTCTATCCACTGAGCCAAACCGGTTTCGGCAAAAATAATTTTCATTAAAAGATGTTATTTATGTTAATCTGTAATGGATTCATTACTGTTATTTTTTTAAATAAGTTGATCAATATTTTAAAAGTTTCTAATTTTTAATTTTTAATACAATAAATGTAAATAGATATTACCCATATACCAAAAGCTCTTTGAGGTTCTCAATAATTTTGAAGAGTATAAAGTAAATCTGAGAGGAAATGTTTGGGAACTATTGCATTAAGGAATCATTACATTCAGGCATAAGCAGGGAAACAAAGTCAGCACACCATGGAAGAAGGCAGAGAACACCGTGGTTAAGCGAATAACTCTGGAGTCAGAAGACAAGAGTTTGGATTTTGGCTTTAATATCTACTAAAGAGCATCTTTGGACAAGTTGAATTAAGCTCTCTCTATATCTTCATATATTGATAATAATATCTAAAGAGGATCATTGTAAAGAGCAAATCAAATATAAAGTGTTCATTATAATCGGGGTTGAGTAGCAAGAGCTTAATAAAAATTTAGTCCCTCCTAGTGATTATTGATAACATTATTATTCTACTGCTAGTAATTTTTCCCTACAGGAAAGCAAAATAAACACCCACTCACTTTTCCTCCATGGTGGTATATATTAAGTAAATCTTGAGTGCTCTGAATCAGAACCACCTAAAACTGCAGAAAACCAAGGTATCAGGTTAATTTAAGTCTTATTAACAATTCATGCTGGAAGAACTAAATATCTGTATAGAACAAAAATGAATCTCAACCTCCTACCTCATTACACACACACACAGGGATTCACACACATGAACACACACATAAATTCAAACTGATCAGAGTTCTAAACTATAAAGCTTCTAAAAATATATAGAATATATTTGCAGTTTCATGAAAAAGTTTCTTGGAACAATCCCAAAAAAGTACTTATAAATACTAATAAATAAAAATTAGTAAATGTAACAATATAAATTTAAATGTCTATATAGCAAAAGAAATATGTTAAAAGGATAAGCTACCTACTGAGAAAAATATTTGTAACACATGTATAGGATCAAAAATATCTTGTATCCAGAATATGAAAAGGACTCATAATAATAAATAATAAAAAGACAAAGAACCTCATTAAGGATGTCCAAATCATCTGGAGAGACATGTCAATAAAGTAGTTATTACAAATGACTGATAAATAAAAGGTGCTCAACATTTTAAATTAAATTTAAAAATCTAACAACACCAAATGTTGGTGGTGATATGAAGTAACTGAAACTATCCAGCATTGCTATTAAGACTATAAAATGCTATACCCATTTGGAGAAATGTCTACTGGTTTCTTATAAATGTAAGTACGCATTTATCCTGTGAGCCAGGAATTTTTCTCCTAGGTATTTACTTGAGAAAAATGAAAACTTACATTTACAAAGAAAAATGTATAAGAATGTTTATAGCAGACATTCATAATAGTCTAAAACTGAAAACCATCTAAATACCCATCAAATCAAATATAATAAATAATTTGTGGTTTTTTAAAATAATAGTATATTAGACAGCTATTTTAAAAGGGAACAACAGAGACACAGAGGCATGAAACAGACTGATGAATCTCAGAGGGAAAATGGGGGTGAGGAATGGGAGTTGGGAGAGATTAATCAAAGAACTTGTATGCATATATGCATAACCCATGGACACAGACAATAGTGTGGTGAAGGCCTGGGAGGGAGCAGGAGCAGTGTGGAGGAGGTCAATGGGGGTAAAAATGGAGGCATCTATAATACTTTCAACAATAAAGATAAATTAAAAAGGCAATAACTACTAATACAATATGAATGAATCCCCCAAATTATGCTGATACATGCAACAATATGGGTGAATTCCCCAAAATTATATTGAACAAAAGAAGCTAGACGCAAAACTATAATACTATACAATTCCATTGATATACAATTCAAGAACAGACTGCATTAATCTTTAGCTAGACATCAGAAATTGGGGTGGGGGAGTTTTGGGGGGAAATGAAATTTTCTAGAAAGGGACATTAGAGGACTTTGTGGTGGTAGAAATATTTTATATTTTGCATTAAGGAATACCTCAGTGCCTGTAAACATTATCATGTTAGACAAAAAAAAATGTTTTCTGAATTTTAACAATGTCCATATTTTAAAAATAGATTGATAAAAGTGCCAAGGATTGGGATCAGAAATCTGTATGTCCAAAAGGCTTCTCAAAGTATTCCACTGAATTCAAGGGTTTTGACAAGTATTTTCCCATCATTGTCTCCACAGCTGTAGAAAATACTGGTTTCATGTATGAGTAGGTCAAACAGACCTTCTGTATCTCAAACCTTTTCTTCAGAAATCCTCCACCCTTGGGTCTCCTTATGCACTTTCTATCATATCATTAAAAAAAATCCTCATATTTGTTTACCCTGACCTGTAAATTTTCTTTTAAAAGACACATTCTATCTCTTGTATGAATTGCAAACCCCTCAAGCTCAAGTCTTCTCCAACATATCTTTCTTGACTTTGCTGTGATGAGATGTTTGGAGAATGTGTCCCTGTTAACTGTCTTGGCAATAAAGCTGGTACTTATAGCATTGCCTAAGGAGCAGTCATAGTCCATTAAAAACTGAAATACCTGTGACACGAGCGCTTCCATCAGAGGGAAAGCCCAGGTAGATAAAGATCAGCAGCCATCTATTCTTGGCCTAGGACTGAGTCAACAGGATGACCAGGCTGAGCATCCAGACCTCAGTCCATGGCCAAGCCCAGGCCACAGAAGTATGAGGTAACTCTGGACTTTTCTAAGCAAGTGCATAAAGCCAGGAGCTTAGAAAAGCAAATGGGGCCATTGTTCCCAGAACACCTGGCTCCATGCCCAGGCTCAGCCCTTCACTCAAACAAATGGGTGTAATCCTACTTTCACAAAACCTCTTCCCCTAAATCTAACCCAAGGCCCTCCTGGCACCAAATGTTAATTCCGGTGAAATAAAGGGTTCAGCAGCTTCTAGCCAGATCTCTGAAAAGGAAGCCACATTATTGACAGAGACAGTGAAAACAAAGGCAGCCTACATAACCTGAACATGTTTTCATCACATTTGTTATTGAAAGGCAATTGTGCAATCTCCAAAAATGAGATCCAAGATTCTGGAGAGCTTGAATTTTTTTAAAGAGCTGACTCACTGGTTCCATTGATTGCATGCTCTAAACGCATGGGCAGAGTTCCACTGATAATAACAAAATTGCTTTTCATCTATGCATTTTATCCATGGGTAGCAGAGTCAATAGTTGTCAGAAATTTTTGAGTTCCTATTATAAGTCAGGCACTTTGTGAAAGCAATGTATGTGAACGATCTCACTTAATGTTCATAGCAAACTAATAATGAAGCAGAGACTATTATACTAGTAATTGTCATTTTACAGACATGAAAACTAAGGCTAAGAAAAGTTAAAAAATAGAGCCAATATTATCTAGCTAAGAAATAGCCAAGCCATATTAAGATCCAAGTGGACTTAACCCAGAAGTTGCTCATCCATTCAATAAATTTGCCCATTGAGTAAATACTTATCGGATACCTGATATATGCCAGGCACTGCTCTAGACACTGGAAACATAATCATGAATCAAACAGACAAAGTCCTTCCCAACATAGAGCTCACATTTCAGTGGGGAAGAGAAAAAAAATGAATGCATAAAAGTATTTCTAATGTAACAAGCTGTGATAAGGGATAAAAGTGATGTTGGGTGAGGCCTAACCAGATAGGATAATCTCCAAAGGCTCTTTACAAAGGTGTCTTTGTGATGAGACCCAACCACAAGTAGGAAGGCATCCAAGCACACATTTTCAAGGAAAGAGTTCCAGGTGGTGATAAATACTTGCAGTGAATGTTTGTCATGTTAAAGGGGAGGGGCAGGAAAGAGGCAAATAGAAATAAAGAAGTAAGGGAGGGGTGACAGGAAATGTGAAAAATGTTCTAGGGGCATATCTTACAGGACATGCGGAAGATTTCATCCTGAGGCTGATCGGGAGCCTTGGAAGGTTCTGAGAAGGGAAGGGGAGGGGATGGTCTGCCTGCTGTGGGGAGATCAGTCTTGGGAAGGGGCTTAGTAAGAAAGGAAGCAGGAGATCAGACAGGAGACTACTGCAAGCATGCACACTAGACACGAGGCAGTGACTGAAGTGGTGAGACTTGGCGGAATTCAGAATGCACTTTGGATGTATAGGCCTATGGAATTTACTTAAAGATTTCATATGAGGTGTGAATCATCAATAATAATGATGCTTTTAAACCATTAAGGTCTAGCCCACCAAAGAAGAGTGAATATGATGTTACTTCCAGGAAAATAAATGAAAATCAAGAAAAAGACCCTCCCTAGAAATGAGCAAACTACTGTCACTAGAAAAAAAAAAATAAATGAGTAGCTCCCCTAGCAGTTGGATCTTAGCGTGGTAATAAGAAAACTCCAGTTTGTTTTAGCAAAAAGAAAGTTAGACAAGTGTTGGGAAAAGTGGGCTCAATTTTTGACTCAACCACTTAAGGAGAGTGTGACCCAAGTGAGATGCCTAAGCCCTCTGGTTTCATTTGTTTTAACTATGACACGGGCATAATAATTCATGTTCTACATACTCAGGAGGTTGTTGTGAAGATCAAATAAAGTTGATGAAAGTATCCTAAAACTTCTAAAGTGTAGCATACTGCAGTACATAAGAATTATTTCTTCCCTGATTTAGCATATCTGCATATCATTAGTATAAAGTTAACTTTTGTTACATATACTAGTACTTCATAATCTGAGCTTTAATATATCTGTTATTGAGACTTGTCCACAAGTCCTCTCAGCTACAGAAAAAATAAACAAACTCCATAATAGTATATGTCCATGTACACGTACTTTTCTCTCCCTTCCTATCGCGGGTCAATTGCTCTTTGTCGCAATATCAGCTCTGCTGTCTACATCTTCCTTGCAAGCATGCAATTATTTTTGCTTATATGAGAAAAATAGTTGGAAAATTAAACATAAATAAAGGAATCTGTAATGAAAAGCATAAAAATTAGAGCTTTAAAAGTAAAGTTAGAAGTTTTAAATCAACTTGAGGAATTGCAGCCACCACATTCATGGAACATCAGGGCTACATAATTCCACCATGAGAACACTTTAGACAGTTCAGAGGACTGTCCACCAAAGCA
Source organism: Cnephaeus nilssonii (assembly GCF_951640355.1). NCBI lineage: Eukaryota > Metazoa > Chordata > Mammalia > Chiroptera > Vespertilionidae > Cnephaeus > Cnephaeus nilssonii. The sequence goes on along the minus strand of NC_137081.1, from coordinate 65,643,595 downwards.
TAAATCTGAATGTTTCCTGATTTATAAAACAAACTCAGAACCCACTGTGTAAATCCATTAGGGTATCAGATACTATTCACTTTGCATTTCATGAGTAACTGACATGCACAGTGATTCCAGGATGCCTACACCAGCCATAAGTGAAGTCAAGTGGACTGACTTCCCTCTCCTTAATTCTCAGTGGTGTACCCTTCTTATGAAGACTTGCAACTATATAAAAAGTAGCCTACATAGTTGGAATTTAAAGCATTGGAGATAATAATCCTGGACCCTGCACCTTGAGACTTACTTAACTGTTTATATCTAAACAACTAGCAGAGAAAAAAAAAAGGAATGAATTTACTAGCTGCTATTAAAATAATCAAACAGGTGAGGACCAGATATATAGCCCCTGATTTAGGAGTCACAATATACAAACAACCTTTTCATGCCGTTCTTGCTCCTATGTTGCTAATTTCTTCCCATTTCCCACACTACCTCACTCGCCTCCTCCACGCGCCTTGCTGCTCTTTTCATTGCCATAGCTCACATATATTAGACAAACTAACAAACACACACACACACACACACACACACACACACACACACACACACACACACCACATATGTGTCGCTGTATCAGAAAGTGAGGGGAAGGGACTTTGTAGCTTCAAATAAGTTTTGGTGTTAGTTTAGGAAAGAGATAAGCAACTGGTACGGATGTTGCAGAGAGCGCTAACATTCACCATATCCATGCAGTCCTCTGTGTTACTGGGCTCCCTTGCAGTTGATCGGATCATGTGAGAGTATGGCTGATGCAAAAATGGGCAGAGAGCTATATATCATGTGCCCAGCCTGCCTCCGGGGACTCTAGGTCAGTTGCCCATGTTCCTTCTTTAGCAGCTGGAATTGGAGAACTAGGAGATGATGGAGAAACCAGATTCCTCTGTTAGAGAAGAGCTGCCCAACTCCCACAGGACTTTATGTGACCAGAAATAAACTCTAACTGTGTAAATCTACTGAGGTTTTGGACCTCCTTTTTTTCAGTAGATAGTGGTAATTAACCTGAGACATGTGTTTTTTATGACAAATTACATGTTGTCTTGAGGTGTCTGAGCCAGAACTAAAAGCTGAATCTTTAATCACACTCAAATAAAAAGTCCAGGGTATAATTAGATAGATAGATGACAGATATATAGATAGATAGATAGATAGATAGATAGATAGATAGATAGATAGATAGATAGATGATAGATAGATAGATGATAGATAATTAGATAGATATATACCACTAGTTATATAGTAGCAATTGAAATTTGACCAGCTTCTATGATGCTTCTCAGACCTCCATAAACCCAACACCTTCTCCAATTGCTGCAAGTATATAATTTTATCTGAATTTATATATTTGAGTTAATAAGTTTCTCTTTTAAAAATACAAAGAAATGGTTGATTTTCCACACCATAGTGTGAGATAATTGGTTCTGATTGATTTGTTCTTAACACCTATTTGAGAGTAAATATACAGATAAAATTGGAGGATAAATGGAGTTAGATTGTTTAAAATATTGTGGAAATGTTGCTGACGTGCCTGAGTGCCAGTGCCTTCAGGTAGGTGAAGGGTGTTCTACGGGCAGGGGCAGCCGCCAGAGCAGTGTTGAGTAGAGGGAGAAAAAAAACAAAAAAAACAGAGGGCTGTAGAAGGATGCTCAGGGCAAATCTTGCAGGTTTCAAATTCTTTCCTAGGGCCATTTCTAGTAAATGGGAAAGCCCTCATTACTCTTCCATCTAACTCTCAAGCTGCCCGATTCCTATTCCCAGATGGTCTGACAATGCACACTGCAGTTCCACTACATAAATTAAGTAAGCTCTTGCTGGTTAACCTCACACCCTCATTCCCAATCAACACACTGTTTCTAGGAGAGATTTTTTTTCCAAATTCCAAACAAACAGTTCTGAAATACAACCTGTTCATAAAATTTGAGATTATGAAACTGAGGGGCCTTATGATTTTGATTAAATTTAGCTTTAAATCCTAGCTCTAGAAATTCTCTCTCTCTCTTTCTCTCGCCTTTTCCCCAGATAATCAATAAGGACTGAGGCAATAGAAGACTCTGGCCCTGATGGAACCAATAATCACAAGGTCTGGCTAAAGATAACATCTTGACCTGAGTTATGTTTCAGTCCCTGAGCCCTAAGATGGAACCATATCCTTGCTACTTTCCCATTTGACTGTCAGAAAAGACCTCAGAGCTGTCCTCAAGACCTGAAGAAAGGATTAGTTACCCTTACCTCACTTTTTACCAACAGCTCCCAGCATGAACGAGTCTTGTGATTTTGCTATATGATCTGTAACTTACACAATATCAATGAGTTCAGGCATTTGAGCATTAGCTTTCTGTTCTTCTGGATGGCATCATTCATCAATAAAATGGCAAATATTTTTCCACTGCATTTCTCAGTGTTTAATTTTTGGCTCTGCTATGCCCAGAGGACAAACTCTTTCTTAACAATTGCTTGTGTGTGGAATCCATCCATTTACTTCCTTGCAACCACCAAGACTAAATGATTTGTCTTCATTGTACATCTTTGTGGATGCCCTTTTTAAAATATTTTATTTTATTTTACTTTTTCATCACCATTTATCCCCTCGATGCCATCTTCCACCTCCACACCCCCCTCCCACAATTATCACACTAATGTCCATGTTCATGAGCTCTCCCTCTTTTTTTTAAAAGATTTTGCTCAATCCTTCTACCCCTACGATACCCCTTCTGTTATAGGGCAATGAAAAGCTAGAAAAATTCTGGGACAAGTGAAATAGAGAAACTGAGGCCAGAAAATTAAACAAAGCCAAAACACTTCACAGGATGCTTGTAGAACAAAGGGTTAAAACCTCTCCTTCTCACAAACACTGGAGAGGAAGCAGAGGGGAACAGAGAAAGGAGGAGGAGGAATTCTAATTCAACTTCTCAGTAACCAGAGAATACTTAGTGCAAATCATCCTGGAGCTGTTAAAATAGCAGGAAGGAGGGGAAAGTAGTCTTATCTCATCCCACGGTTTATATAGGAAAGCCACAGTGATAGGATTTAATTGCCAGGCGCTTCTCATAAATTCTGGAAAAGCCATAACAAAGAAAAGGGGAGACATTCAGAGTTGATTTGTACCGGAATATCTAGCAGAGGAATTAAGAAAACAAACAAAAAAAAAACTTATAGGCAGGAGGGTATATAACACCTTGAACCCCCACCCAACTCCCTCTCCAGATTAGCTGAGAGCCAGTCTTAGTTTCATAAGCCAGATGTACAGATTTGCTTGCCTTGCTTCTTTAATAAATGTGCATACTTTAATGTTTTTAAATAGTCACTTTAACACAACACAATTATTATCTGGAGTTACTAGTTTGAATTTATTCCTATGAACATGACAAGAATCAAGATTGGAGACAGCCCTCTCCCTCTGACTCAGGGGGCTATCCAACAACACCTTCCTGGTGTCTGGGAGAGGTGCCTGTCACACTTCTACCACCAGAGCTGTCCACCTGCTCTCTATCTATGAGTCTGGCTCTATTTTGCTTAGTATTTCAGTTTGTCCATTAGATTCCCCATATGTATGTGTAGAAAAAAAATATGGTACATATAGGGTTTGGTACTATCCACAGTTTCAGGCACCCACTGGGGGTCTTGGAATGTATCTTCCACAGATAAGTAATTGGTGGTGCCTAGCAAATATCTGATAGAGGAGAAAGAGCTTATTCTTTAAGAGAGAAATGCCATGCCAAATCTCTCTAAGGAGAGCTGCCAAGAAAGACAGTATCTAGGAAAAGTAATTTTCACATGAGGTAGCATGTGGATAACTGGGTTTTGAGAAATAAGAAAGCTATACAGAAAAGCAATTGGAAAATGCTTCCTCTTCCATCATTCCTCCACCTAGGATCATCAGCAAGAGCTGCTTTCTGTGATTAACATAACATATAGACAAAAAGATAGAGGAATGTTGCAGGAGGTGGCAGGGTTGACATGGGAATTCCCTTTTTCAAAACCTTCAATCTCATCCTATTGTTACAATTACATCAAAACATTAGTAAGGACTATATCTTCTTATTGGCAATTACACAAGTCTTGCTTGTCATGGGAAACACACACCTTTGAGAGATTCCCTTAAACCAAGAGTCCATTGTTTTTCTAAGTACCAAGCTCATTTGCCTAAGACAGAGTTAGCCCTCAACAAAATCAGTAGATTTTGCTTCTCCAACAATTCTTCCTACCACTATCCCATCTTTTTTAGGCCAGACAGCAATAACTACTTCTAACCCAACTGTAAAGGACTCATATACCTCAGGTCATCTGATGTTCTTCACCGAAATACCCTACTATATTTGGGTAAAATCTAACACATAAACTTAAATATGGGCAATGTACTAAAAGGGACGACTAAAGAAAGTTATCAAAGTTTTACAATTGCCTTGTGAGTAAACTCATGTCCCTGAAATCTGACACTTGACAGAGTTCTTTAGTTACCAGTTTCAGATTCTTTCCCGGATTATTATATTAAGAACAATTCAAGAAAGACTTCTGGGCTTCCCCTTTGTGTCCAAGATTCTTCACAACAAGTCTTCTGTTTCAGCATGACACTGATGGGCAATTGTTAATGTCTCTTCATTACTACCCTTGGAATTAAGAGTGTCACATTCCCTAATCTCATTAACTCAGAATTCTAGTCTTTGACAAGTTATTGTGGAAATGAGTTATTCTGATACATACATTTATTCAGTTGAAATTTATAACTGACTGTTATTTCAAGGAAACTAAATTAATTAGATAGGCATTAACTGTTTATTATATAACTAGAGGCCCGGTGCAAGAAATTTGTGCACGGGGGGAGGGGGGGTCCTCTCAGTCCAGCCTGCACCCTATCCAATCAGGGACCTCTCGGGGGATGTCCAACTGCTGGTCCTAAACCAGCAGTTGGACATCCCTCTCACAATCCAGGACCAATGGCTCCTAACTGCTCACCTGCCTGCCTGCCTGCCTGATCGCCCTAACTGCCCCCCCCCCCCCGTGCTGGCTTGGTCACCCCCAACTGTCCCCCCTGCCGGCCTAGTCTCCCCCAACTGCTCCCCCTGCCTGCCTTGTTGCCCCCAACTGCCGCACCCACTGGCCTGGTCACCCTAACTACCCCCCCCACCAGCCTGGTCTCCCCCCATTTCCCCTCCTCCCCGCAGGCCTGGTCACCCCACACAGCCTGCTGCTCAGTCGTTTGGTCACCCCTCATTGCCCCCTGCCCCCCGCTGGCCTGGTTGCACCCAACTTCCCCCCCTGGGGGCCTGGTTGCCCCACACAGCCTGCTGCTCAGTCATTTGGTCACCCCTCACTAACCCCCTTGCCGGCCTGGTTGTCCCATTCAGCCTGCTTGTTCAGTCATTTGGTCGTCCCTCACTAACCCCCCTGCCGGCCTAGTCGCCCCACGCAGCCTGTTCGGTCGTCCATTCGCTTTTATTATTATAGATTGGTTTGGGAGAGTGGGGCATATAAAGAAAATGTAAGCTATTTACACCCTAAAGTAGTTTACATTTGCCGACAGTAAACTAAAATTAAGCTAACACTAAACAAATAGATTACTAACATAAAATAGCCGGAATTGGCTAATACAGTAGAAAACTATTTGTGGAATGAATGAACAAAGAACAAAGAACTACTCAAATGAGCAGCTGATAGAACAAGGAGAGCAAAGAAGTACCTGAGACCTTGTTATCACAGGGTGAGTAAACAAAGATATCTGGAATCATGAAATGCATTCCACTTGCATGGTATATCCTTCAATCCCAACAAGTAACTGTGAATCCTTCATGGCTACCTCTATATGGAGAGACTTAAAACTGGATGCAGAAAAGTCACCTCTACATCTCCTTTGTTGCAGTCCTCCATCCAGATCACTTTCAGGTCCAGAGAAGTCTTATTGTAGTACATCAGGAAACTGTGCTTATAACTTGACTTGACACAATAGTTTTTAAATATGTAATTTACATGGGCACTGGAGGATTTAAATGTTTCTCAGAAAACATGTTGCATTGGGCAGCGTCATTGGAGATGCTATCTGCTATACTCATGGTGACTAGAGTTCAATATACTACTTCAATAATATAAATGCCTAGCCTTTTCTTATCCTAGAGAAGTAGTACTATGTTGTTCAAAGTTTTGTATTCATATCCATATTGAACTGAACATAGCATCTCATACTTGATCTGATTATATTATCTTTAAAGTTTAAATTCAGACCAATTGCTCAGACTATGACAAAATAAACATTAATTTGAATTGGGTCCAGTTGAGTTGGAGGGGCTGCCTACACTGTTTTGCAGTTTGTCTCCCAACACACATTTTTTCAGTTCCTATCCTCCCTTGGATGGTTTTCTTAATGATATTTTTTGGTAATATACTTTATCATTACTTTCTTAATTTATCATTAATTTCCTCATGCTGTCTTTTCATCCAAATGGGATTTTCCTAAATGCATCCTCTTATTTCTTCATGCAATTTTGTTACTAAAATGCTTCTGCATTTTTTCTTTCCCGAGTGTTTACTTGACTATTTTTCTTTATTGGAACAGCTTCTGGGTCTGATTAACAATTTCCTTTAAACAAATCAAGAGGCCTTATTCTCTATTTCCATTCTAATACTTCTTCTTCTTTTAATATTTATTGTTCAGATTATTACAGATGTTCTTTTTTCCCCCAAAGTTCCCCTCCACCTGGTTCCCACCCCACTCCAGGGCTTCCTCCCCACACACACTGACCTCGTCCATAGGTATAAGCTCTTTGTGCAATCTATTCCCGCACCCCCCAAAACTCCTTATCCCTAAGAATTGTCAGTCTGCTCCCTTTCCATGCCCCTGATTCTATTACATTCACCAGTTTGTTCTGTTCATCAGGTTTTTTATTCATTTGATTTTTAGATTCACTTGTTGATAGATATGTAATTGTTGTCACTTTGGTGTTCATAATTTTTTTTCTTTTACCTTTTACTTCTTCTTCCTCTTGTTAGAGAATACCCTTCAGCATTTCATATAATCCTGGTTTGGTGGTGATGAACTCCTTTAGATTTTTCTTGTCTGTGAAGCTCTTTATCTGACCTTCAATTCTAAATGATAGCTTTGCTGGGTAAAGTAATCTTGGTTGTAGGTTCCTGCTATTCATCACTTTGTATATTTCTTGCCACTCCCTTCTGGACTGCATAGTTTCTGTTGAGAAATCAGCTGACAGTCGTATGAGTACTCCCTTGTAGGCAACTAAACTAACTGTTTTTCTCTTGCTGTTTTTAATATTCTCTGTCTTTTGCCCTTGGCATTTTAATTATAATGTGTCTTGGTGTGGTCCTCTTTCGATTCCTTTTGTTTTGGGTTTTCTGCACTTCCTGGACTTGTAGGTTTATTTCTTTCACCAGGTAGAGGAAGTTTTCTGTCATTATTTCTTCAAATAGGTTTTCAATATCTTGCTATCTCTCTTCTTCTGGCACCCCCATAATTCGGATGTTGGTATGCTTGAAGTTGTCCCACAGGCTCCTTACACTATCTTCATGTTTTTGGATTCTTTTTGCTTTTCTGGTTGGGTGATTTTTGCTTCTTCGTATTTCAAATCTTTGACTTGATTCTTAGGATCCTCTAGTCTTCTGTTGGATCTCTATATATTATTCTTTATTTGTCAGTGTATGCCTAATTTCTGATTGGTCCTTTTCCATATCCTTGAAGGTCTCACTAAATTTCTCAGAGGTCTAGAAGATTCTTTTTTTTAAATATATTTTATTGATTTTTTTACAGAGAGGAAGAGAGAGGGATAGAGAGTTAGAAACATCGATGAGAGAGAATCATCGATCAGCTGCCTCTTGCACACCCCCTACTGGGGATGTGCCCACAACCAAGGTACATGCCCTTGACCGGAATCGAACCTGGGACCTTTCAGTCCACAGGCCGATGCTCTATCCACTGAGCCAAACCGGTTTTGGCTAGAAGATTCTTGAGTAACCTTATAACCGTGGTTTTGAACTCTATATCCAGTATTTTGCTTTCATCCATTTCTTTCATTTATGACTTGTTTCTTTGTCTCTGCATTTTGGCTGCTTCCCTGTGTTTGTTTCTATGTACTGGGTAGCTGCTAAGTCTCCTTGAGTTGATAGAGTGGCCTTGTGTGGTTGGTGTCCTATAGGGATTAGTGTCTCAGCCTCCCCAGTCACCTGAGGTAGACACTCTTGGTGTACCCCTTTGTGGGTTGTGTGCACAGTCTAATTATAGTTAACCCTTGATTGCTGTTGGTATCACTGGGAGGAATTGACCTCCAGGCCAATTGGCTGTGATGACCAGCTGTGTCTACATTGGAAGATCTGTTGTGCAGGAGACACCCTTATGGGGCAGGACTTGCTTCAGTGGGGCTTTGGTGCTCACTGAGTCTGCCCCTTGAGTGTGTCTCTTATGGATGTGAAGAGTTATAATCCATTATGGTCTCACACTGACCACTGGGTACACTGGCTCTTGGATCTCCAAGGAGATACAAAGTCAGCCCCTGTCTGGGACCACCCATCAGGAGCTACAGAAATATCTGCAGATTCCTCTTCTTTGTATGGGGTTTGGAAGTGCCCAGATGAGGCCCAGCTATGAAGCAAGGCCGGCTGCTGCTGTCAGGCCTTGGGCCTTCTTTTGGAAGCTCTGGGGCTCTCTGATCCAGCTGCAGTTTGACAAGTTTTAGGTGGAGAAAGGACAGGCCATTCATATTCAAAAGCCAATGCACACAGCTTGGGTCTGGTTGTAAATTGGGTCGGAGTGGGATCCCTGGGAATCACCAGGGTGGAGCAAACAGCAATGGCTGCCAGTCAGCCCTGCACCAGAGAGGTCTCCAGGTCTCCGAGTCCCACACCCCATGCAGGAATAATGATGGCTGCGAGCACCTCTGAGAGAAAGCCACCCTCGCATTCCTGTCCCGATGCCAGACAGTCCAGTTTCTCCCCGAATGTTTCTGGGTCCCCCAGAGTCTCGCCCGGAACTGGAGTTCAGAGCAAGCGGGAGCTTGTATTTCCCTCCCGGTTAAAAGAGCAGCACATCCAGGTGCCAGCACTTTCCGCGCCTCTGCACCGCTTACCAGTCTCAATGTGTTTTCTTCACCTCTCTAGTTGGGGAACTTCCACTCAGCCAGCTTTCCCGCGGTTCTGGGTGGTTGTTGTTCTGCCTTTTAGTTGTTATTTTGATCTGGCTGTGATAGACAGCAAGTATAAGTGTTTACCTATGCTGCCATCTTGGTTCTCTCACTCTAATATTTCTTCTAAAATTCATTAACCATGTTTCCAAATCAGTCATTGAAATCTATGAAAATTTTTGAAGGAAGTCTTACCCAAAGCCTCAAAATCAAAATTTCTACAACATAATCTGTCTGAACATTTTCTGTTGCTGAATCCCCACGATGGTTTTATGGTTGTGAATGAAGTTTCTATAACTCTTTTTTTTCCTAGATTTTCCCATTTCCACTGAGGTCTTTAAGAAAATCAACTTGACATATGTAACATATCCAGCTAGGGCCACCTATCTGATATGAAATTGGAAATGACTTCTAGGTTTTAGAGGTATACAGATTAAAATTTCACACATTTTGATCTGTGAGAAGATTAAGTGGTCACATAACTTCTTGGAGTCTTCAACAAGTGAAGAATGTTGATTCCGATTGTACCTGTAGGGAAACAGAATTAAACTGGGGAGGGCAAGGGCTACCCTAGGCAAAGCTGATAAGAAATGTCCAGTGAACTGGGAATGTTCATGACCCTGAGACCTATCTCTCTCTGGGAGCGCTAAACATTAAGTAAAGGGAGAAGGATATCTGGCATCAGAGAGCATAGCCAGACCCTCTCCTATCAGCAAGCTAATGACTTATAATCTATTTAAATCTTCATTCTACTCTGAGGGAAATAAAAGTATTAGGATGATGGGGTTTAAAATGATTTTATCACACTCTTATTTTCCCAATGTATGGCTTGAGAAGTGACTAGGCAGGGCACATAACAATTCTTGAGTTTCTAAAATTGTAAGAACTACATGATTCTATAGAATTTACAAGGATATTCTGATTACCTAAAGAGAAAAGTTAATATAAGATAGCATCAGAAACTATTTGAACTTAAATATATCCACAAAAATTAAAATAAGATATTATGTTTACAAGTGTAAATATAACCACAGTATTTTAAGATATTTTGTAGTAGAATAAATGGATAATATTCTAAGATCTGCATGAGTGTTGCCTTTGACTTATAGCTCATCCAAGGTCTCAAAGACAGTTTTTTTTTGTGTGTGGTTTTTTTTTGGGGGGGGGGGGATGGTGGAGAGCTGGTGAAGGGAGAAATAAGCCATTCATTCAGGTGTGTGCAGAGAAAAATCAACAGAATTCACCAAATTTGTTTCTATGTACTGGGTAGCTGCTAAGTCTCCTTGAGTTGATAGAGTGGCCTTGTGTGGTTGGTGTCCTATAGGGACTAGTGTCTCAGCCTCCCCAGTACCTGAGGTAGACAATCAGGGTTGTAATACACTGGTAGGTAGAAACTTTTTTTTTTATTATATTAAATAGCAAAATGGCACTACTTGGGTTTTGGTAGGAACTAAGGTTGGAGGGGAGCAAAAAGACATCCCCTGTGTTCACAAACCCAGTTTCCAACATACAGATACTAGTATAAGCTGAGCTTGTCAACTGGAACTCACTCGGACAGTGCTAGAAATGGATATTATCATAGTTATGTGCTGTCTCAAAATTTACAAAAAACTCTATCCTACTAAGTAACACATTGCAGAAAATGTGACAAAACAAACAATATGATTTACTTTCTTTGTATTCACACTGTATTGGTTACCTTATTCTGTTTCCTACTGTTTACCATTTAGATACAATTTGTAAGTTAGTTCAACTGACAGAAATCATAAGCCAAAGTATCACACTTCTTAAAGCTCATAGTCTTGTTTTATGGATTTGCATTTGCATATTAAAGAAATTCTCAATTTTTTATTGTACTTTATTCCTGAGGGAGTGGGAATGATAAGGGAGAAAATATTGTTTTGCAAGGAATGTCAAGTTTGATGACCGTAGAGCTAAACCTGTGAGACGCAGTAGAATTTAAAATGAAAACAAAACAAAACAAAAACAAAACACACCCTGTATTGATGCAATAGGAAATGACATAGGAAACATTTCTAGAGAAACAAAAGTGAGAGTAAGAAATGGAGATCAAACTCCAGACTGCTGAAGACACGAGATCCTTCTAGCTATGCGTTCTGCAACCACACATACAGGCATGTGCACTGTCAAAGTCAGTAGAAAGGAAAGATTCCACCATCCCAATTTAAAACATCCAGACTCGTGGTAAATTCCTTGGTTATTTTCCTATGGCTGTTATGAAGAGACTAGGAATATTTGCAACAAACAGAAATTTGACCATGCCTGTTTCTCCCTGGGGCCAAAACAAGCAGGTAAAAAAAAAAATACTGCATAAATTTAAGCATAAAAATACAGACAAATATAAGTGGTTTCCTGCCAGTAACCAATCAGTTTAATCCACATTTAAAGTGAGTTGACTAGGTGGTTATTTTTGTCAATATGGAGAAGGCTGCAGATGCTTTTCGTCTTGAGAAAGGTCTAGTCAGGTGTAGTATATAACCCCAGCTCAAGAAAAGGGATAGTAAGGTAAGGCTTGCAGCATTTCTACAACAGACCAGGGAGTAAACAAATGCCTGAAAGAATCAGTCAGACCTATGGGAAAGTGTATATAGAAATGTGGGAACTAAGATTGGAGCAAAGTAATCAGGTCTTTCTCCCACAGTGTGCTGGTGTTTGTTGTCATCTTGTACACAACTTTTCCTACTTACTTGAAAACGAGTAGTTTAGTTGTTATTTCAAAACCAGAACATCTTGATACTAAGTTATTAGGGAGTGGCAAAATTCTAGGCTTCATCCTTATTTTAATTCTTCCCCCTTTGCTAGAAGCTTTTTAAAATAGATAGTTATGTCTTCAAGATTGAGGATTTGTGTTATAACCGTATCTTGGTGTTTGGGACTGTAGTAGTCAGAACAAAAAGATATTGAAGATATTGAAATACCATATGCTTATGACTATGTCTGAAGTTAGATGGCTAAACCAGTGATGGTTGGTGATGTCAAGTTAAGAGAGAAAGGAGAAGGTGCTGTCTCTAGTTCAGTTGCAAAGGTTCACATATATTGAAAAGAAAATAGTGGGCAAGATCATTGCTGTGCAACTTTCTTTGAATTCAATCATTATACTTAGTAATTTTCATGAATTTTAAATTAATGAACGTTTATTGAGCATCTATGATACAGAGAAACTTAGCAAGTCCTAGAGGTATTTAATAGAATGAAGAGCCATATATATAAATACTTACAAAGATCTGACAAATGGAAAATATAAAAAAATATACAAGCTTCAAGGTAGTGTAGTACACTTCAAATTCTGGCTCTGTCATCAACTGACAATATGACCTTGGGTGACTCAGCTTCCTAGTCTGTAAAATGGGGAAACATTTGTCTTAAGTTTATTATGAGGGTTAAATGAGTTATTATACATAACATAATTTAAATAGAGCATCATGCACAGTAGACACTATATAGGGTTCACTTATTTTTTATTACTGTGACATCACAAAGGAGAGAAAGAGTTTTAGTATCTCTAGAAGTTTGATTAAACAGAACTAAAGTATGAAGAGTGAGTCAGAGTTTGATATGGGCTAAGAGAAGAGATAGAAAGTGGAGAGTAAGGCATTAGAAAGCATATCAGAGGCACTGAGAGCAGCTTTTGCCAGATGCAAAGGTGAATTTTACATTTTTAGAGCTTAAATAAGGGGAAAAGAAAGAGGTGATAAGAAATTAGTCAAAAATAGTTAGAACCATATTATGAAAGGCCCCATATGCCAACTAAAGCAGTTGGATGATGGAGAGACACTAACTACCTCCAATCAGGGAAATGACGTGATCAAATTGAATTTATTTCTGGAAATGAAAAGATTGATTTTAGAATATCTTAACTGGAAGATATTGAAATACCATATGCTTATGACTATGTCTGAAGTTAAATGACTATTAAAGGTTAATGTATAAATAAAAAATTAATTCACCAAGTTTAGCTTCTTATCAATAAATGATAATTTAATGCCGTTATCTAAGTGCTTCCTATAGCAAGACTCTATGATAAAAGATCCTGGGAACCACTGTGTCCATAATTTTGTTAAAATCTAATGAAAAGGTTTAGTAAAATGGAATCTATAGGAAAAAATAGTAATGTGGATCAAAACCAGCAGAATACTCAATCCCTCAATAAAATTTATAGGCTATCATCCGCCGAATGTATATCTAAACCCTTTTCATGGGATATGAATCATAAGCAGCAGTATCTTGCATTGACATAATGATGTATAAGCTATTTCCACTGCCTTTCCTCCTTTCCCTATTAATGTTAAAATGTCCATCTTTTTGGAGAGGGTTGAACATTTTATTTACTCGGAAAACATTTTAAGGTATTTGGTATAGGGTAGATACTATTCTGATTACCTTATAAATATAAATATTTGCTGTTTTAATCCCCATAACAATCTTATGAGACAGATGGAAATTGCCATGAATAGGATAAGAAGGTCACATTACAGAGCCAAAATTTGAACTGGGTAACCTGGCTCCCAAGCCTATATTCTTAATCACTACATTATACTCTCATACACTGAGTGGCCAGATTATTATGATCTCTGAACGCATAATAATCTGGCCACTCCGTGTATATCCTATATAATGAAAGGCTAATATGCAAATTGTTCCCTCAACCAGGAGTTTGACCAGCAGGCAGGCCAGCCAACAGCCCATGTCCCCTCCCCCTAGCCAGGCTGGCCGGACCCCACCCATGCACGAATTCATGCACCCGAATCTGGGTAACTTTGATTATTCAAAAAAGGCAACATTCTCTCCTTATGTATAACTGCTAAACATGTTTATGAGATGAAAATAATTCAATTTATTTGTTTATAGAATTCAAAATGGAATAAGCTTGTCTCTCAACTGCCTCTTCCCTTTGTTCCTTACAAGTGAAGACTACTCACTCCCTGTCTTGAAATGAAGACTTGTCCCTCTTCCTCCATATGTGCAGGCCCCCTCCTTGCCCCACAAGAATTATGAAGTCCAAGCTTCAACTGGACAGAGAAACTGCCTGTTCTTGAGTAAATAAAACTTGTTTTGACAGCAGTCATTGCTAACCTTCCTTTCGTAAGATCCCAATGATTCCTCTGTGTAGATATCTGAAGGATTCACAGAATGTTTAATCACTCTGATGAAACACCCTCCTCCAAACAGAAGACAGGGAGGCAGTACAAATTAAACAAACCAGAAGCCCAGCCAGGCTCCATGCCCAAAATGAGCCACATATAAATAAGTGTAATAGAGGAAGGACGGAGGGAGGGAAGGAAAGAGAAAGGGAGGGAGGGAAGGAGGAAGGGAGGAAGAAAGATGGAAGGAAAATGTCCACCTACCTGCAGAGATTGTGAAAAAGTGGCTGACTTTGTAGGCACGAGATGAAAACTCCTATCTGATCCTAGAGCCAGCCAGAGGCCTGTTAGAGCTTGAATAGAATCCCAATACACCGAGTTCCCAATGAAAGATAAGCCTGCTTCTTAGCCACATTCAGGTAGGAAGCAAAAGACCAGAATTAGATGCTGTTTCCATACAAAGTCCCTATGGGAAAGTCAATTCCCTGAGGGTCTCATATAAAAATGACTATAGATATCGCACACACACAAAAAAATGATTTTCCACTAGCCTACTGGCAGCCAGCATAGATGGCAAATGATGATTCTTGGTAAGTGTCCCGCCCACCATAGGAGCAGTAGATTGCCCTCCTAGTAAATTTTAAGGGAATCCTAAAATGAGACATGCAAATTGCTTAGAGGTGGCAACTCTATCAACCTTGGAGGAATCTGTGAAAATGAGAAAAGACCAAGTTTCTAGGCTTTCTCATAAACATCATGAACAGTAAGGTGGTAGCCAGTTCTGAGGCTACCATCCTTAGTACCTTTTTCCTTGACTACCTTTTAGGTGTAAAGATGAAGAAAAAGAGGCCCATAAAAATCCCCTTCATAGGCCCGGGGGATATGTATATCACTAACCTTAATTACTGTGACTGTTGTAATCTGAGCTCCTGGAAATGGCAGAAGCATTTTTAAAAATTACTTTATTAATGATTTCTGAGAATTTATTCCATGGCAGAGATACTAAGTTCCATAGAGAGGAAGCTTCCATGTTAGTCAGGTCTACAAAACATCAACATCTGAGGCAGCTATCCCCAATTATCCTCCTGTGCAGCCATGTTTAATAGGAAGAACTTAGCCCAAAGAGTCAATGACATCATTGCTTATCAGGCTAATAACTGTGACTTCACCCAATTTAAACACACTGAAGACACTAGGAGGAGAGGAGAGGTGTTTTGTAGCACATCTAATTGTCTATTGACAGGTTGAAGAACTTGGAGTACTTGTTCTAACACACTCTTAAATAAAGGAGATAACAAGAGCAGCTTTCTTCAAACTATTGTAATCCTGAAGTGTTCTGACCTTACGTGATACTTTTCTTAGGAGAAGCATAAAATCCGCTTCCATTATTAGCCTGTTAACTGCTACAATGTCGAGAGAGAGAGAGAGAAAAGATGTTGTATTTCTCATATAAAAGATGAAATAAAAATATAAACAACACTTATTGAGTGTGCTGGTTGCAGAGAATCCGTGCTTCTCTATTATTTTTATCATGAAATTCTCAGTATCTATGTTTACATGTCAAAGGACAGGGGTATCAGAAGAGATGAGAGGGTTGAGAGAGAGAAAAGGAGAGAGAGAGAGAGAGAGAGAGAGAGAGAGAGAGAGAGAGAGAGAGGTATATTTTCTTTGTGTGTAGGTGTGCATATTTACTGGAATAATCTGATTGATTTAAACTAAAATTCTCTCAATACTTCTGAAATTATAAGTATACCAGTATAATAAAAGCATAGAGATTACATAACAGCCCAATGCACTCAGTATCTATAATTAAAACTTACATATGGCTATTATAAAATTCTAAGCTTATCATCCTTATCATTCTCTCTCATGACCAAGTAGAGAGTAAACAAAGAATTATATTGAATTCAAACAATGAAGATAATATTTAGCTACATTCATAAAATATCTATGAAAGGGTGGGAAAAAGAAAAAGAAATGGTTATAGCAAAAACAGCATTTAAAAAATATTTAGTAAATCTATTTCATTTTGAAAATATTTTGTATTATACCAGAACACAGAGAACAAACATTTACTTTATATATATATATATAATTGATTTCAGAGAGGAAGAGAGAGGGAGAGATAGAAACATCAATGATGAGAGAGATTGGCTGCCTCCTACACACCCCACATGGGGAATCAAGCCCACACCTGGGCACATGCCCTGATCAGGAATCTAACCATGACCTCCTGGTTCACAGGTTGACACCCAACCACTGAGCCACACACGTGGGGCCAAACATTTATTTTTTTTAATATATTACACTAAGGATATCACATAAAATCTTTGCCACCAATCTTTATTTGAGAATGCTGGGTAGAGATGAAAATATGCTATAATTTTGATTTTTCATTTCAGTTTCTTGGCCTTTGTCATGGTAGTCCTCTCTGCAATAATAATAATAACAATAATAATAATAATTATTATTATTATTCCTGGATATCCTTAGACAGAAATATTCCTGAACAGGAAATAGTATTTGCCTGAAAAGCAATGCATTCAGTGGCATTAGACATAATGTTAAAAAAAAAGTCTCTTTGCTGTACTCTTTCTTATAAGTCACATTTAGAAAAGAGCTAGATATTGAGCACCCATAGATCATAGATCATAGTGCATTTTAAATTTTCTGAATTAGAAGCAAGAATAGTCAGGCAAATATAATGTATTCAATTTCTCTCATTAAACTATTATTTCTAAATATGATAAGGAGAACTCTCTGCATTGATCACCCATAGAACTAAGCAGCTTAAAAAAAGCTGTTTTGTTTTTTTTTTCTAAGAACAGGTTCATTAAGAGAATGAGAAGGCAGTTATAGATTGGGAGAAAATATTTACAAAAGACAAATCTCATAAGGAACTGTTATCTAAAATAGATAAAGAAGCCTTAGAAGTCAACAGTAAGAGAAAAAAGAAAAATAATAAATAAAAAAAATGGGCAGGAGACCTGAAAAAAATGCCTCACCAAAGAAAATATACAGATGGCAAGTAAGCACATGGAAAGATGCTCACCATCCTATGTCATTATGGAGTTGCACATTAACAATTAGATATCACTGCGCACCTATTAGAATGGCCAGAATGCAAAACACTGACCAGAGGAAATACTGAAGAGGAAGTAAAGCAACACTCATTCATTGCTGGTGGAAATGCAAAATGGTACAGTCACTTTAGAAGACAAAACTGAACATACTCTTACCCACATAACCCAGCAATCACTCTTCTTGATTTACGAAAATGAGATGAAAATTCATGTCCACACAAAAACTACACAGGGATACTTATAGCAGCTTTGTTCCTAATTGTCAAAACTTGGAAGAAACAAAGCTGCCCTTCAGCAGGTGAATGGATAAATAAACTGGTACATCAGACAGTAGGACATTATCCAGTGCTAGAGAGAATTGAGCTATCAAAACCTGAAAAGACATGGAGGAAACTGAAACACATACTTCTAATAAAAAGAAGACAATCTGAAAAGGCTACAAACTGTATGAGTTCAAAATTCTGGAAAAGGCAAAAACTATCTACACTAATAAAAGAGAAAGATGCAAATTGACCATAACCTTCACGACACCCACCAGCCAATCAGGAGTGGGTATGCAAATTAACCCAACAAAGATGGTAGTTAATTTGCATACACAGGCGCCCAGTGGCCAGGGGTAGGATGCTTACGATGTCTCGACAGGCATTTCTCATCGCCCCAGCCACTCTGGGCCTCTGGGCAGCGCGGGAAGATGGAAAGGCCGCTCCGGGTGGAGCGAAGGCTGTGCCGGCAGCCAGGGTAAGGATGGCCCATTCTGCACAAATCTTCGTGCATTGGGCATCTAGTGAAGATGATAAAAGGATTAGTACTTGCCCAGGATTGGGGCAGAGGGAAGGAGGAATAAGTAGAAGAACACAGAAGATTTTTAGATCAGTGAACTATTCTGCACAATAATATAATGACGAGTAAATAGCATTATAAATGTGTCCAAACTCATACAATATACAAAAGCGAGAATGAATGCTAATCTAAACTAGGGACTTTGAGTGAAAAAGATGTGTCCATGTAGGTTTATCCATTGTAGTACACAAATGTAGTACTCTTGTGTGAGATGTTGTTAATGGGGAAACTTTGCATGTGTGGGGCAGGAGTATGTTACAACCATTTGTAGTTTCTGCTCATTATTGCTGTGAACCTAAAATTGTTATTGGTGGAAGTGTTCTTACTGTACCATAAGAAAATGAATTTCCTGAGTCCCCCATGGAAAAACAAGGTTTTGTGAGAAGTTTTATTGATGATGTAAAATTAAGGGGGTTCCCTTCCAAGGACTCATCTCTGTCCTTTCCACCATGGAAAAAGTCCAGCTGTGTCTTCAGCAGGCCGGAATAAAGGTCACTGCCTATAGTTTCTGCTTCATATTAATGTCCAATTCAACACCCTGTGTGCAAATTCCACACAGCCATGGGCCATGTACCTGCTAAGGCCACATGACTATGAAGAGAGAATGTGTGAACACACGGGCAAGTATGGGTCACGGAGCAAGAAAGAGCTAGAGCTTCTTTATCCACCTGGGATTATATACTTTCTGGCTTGGGACGAACCAGAAGCTTATTCAAAATCATCAATTAATGTCGCAAGATTTCATGGGCTTGCATTGGCTCCCCCCCCTCCCCCTCCCACTAGCCAATGACATTTTCCCCGCGTTAGACTGACAGGTCTCTAGGGTCCAGCACCTATCCCTAAGCCATTTTGACTTTTCTGTACTTGTCCTTTCTCCCCCAGCTCCCCTGACTTGCCTTCAGAACCAGAGGGTGAAGGGAGGGGTGTTAATCTCCTTGGAGGGACAATGCTGTGATTCCCTGGGATGTGAAGCTGTAGCTTCCTGGTGAAACCAGTTTATGCATCCCAGTTGAATATGCTCAATAATGACTGACTCTCCCTTTGCTCTCTTACTTTTATTAATATTAATAACTAGCTAACTGTGATGATAGTAAAACTGCCCTAAAACATTGTTTAATTTTTCAAAAGCATGTTCATGTTTCCTACTCATCTTATTATCTTCTTTAAATATGAAATTTCATGTGAATTATTCATTTTATTTAATCTGGTCTTGCTTTAACATTTTTCTCTTGTTTTTAACCATTCAGAGAGAGAA
The DNA here is from genome assembly GCF_951640355.1 of Cnephaeus nilssonii. NCBI lineage: Eukaryota > Metazoa > Chordata > Mammalia > Chiroptera > Vespertilionidae > Cnephaeus > Cnephaeus nilssonii. The sequence continues at coordinate 65,624,154 of NC_137081.1, read as the reverse complement.
GGGGTGTGCTGAGATTCCTCCCATGCCAAGACTGAATAGATCTGTTCACAGATTCTCCTTCAGGCTTGGGAATCATTAAGCCGAGTCAGCTAAAATTATCAGCTTCTATAAGCTAGAAGCATTAGCAAGAAATAGTGTAGCATTAAGGCTGGTGATTTGAATGCCTGGTGTGTGACTTTGATGTTGAGCAGACCCACTGCTTTCTAGCTCACAGAAAAGTGTCCACATGATTTGACTTCACTATAGCCAGAGAGGAGGCAAGATGACAAGTATTACTGACAGTGTGAGTTTTGGGGGTGAAATGCCCCCCCCCACCAGATACGCTTTATAATAGAACAATTCTAAATTTGCTTACTTCCCAAAACACCTTAACATATACTATGGTTTCCTCTGAACATACACTGTTTTCCTCTTGTGCTTTAATTAGCTATAAGGTAATTCAGTCTTGATGCAGATACTTTGGAAACATGTGGGATGAAAGGGACTGGAGATAAATTCAGTTATTGTGACTTAATTGGAATTTATGGTCAAATGGTTTTGATCATCAAAAACACAATTTATGATGTCCCTGGTACCAGGAATTTAGTAACTGAGAATAACTTAACATTTCATTACCATTTTTATTGCCATTTTGGAAAACACATCATAAAATCAGAACAGCTAGTCAACCACATGTACTGAGGGTCAGAACATAAAGAGCCCAGCATTTTACAGTGTACGGAGAAAGCTTCTGTTCAGATATCCAAAATCTGCCTGGTAGATGCTTAAGATATTATGAAAATTTGAGACCCCAACAAAGTCATGAGTATAATTACCTCCAAAAGAGGCTGTCAGTGTTAAAAAGGATCAAAGTAACTAATGACCTATGGCTAAGAGGAAGAATACAGAATCATATAACTAACATGTAAAGATAGCACCACAATGTTAATAGTTCTTACCTGTCCTAGTTGAATTACAGAGTATATTTGTTCTCTTTATGCCTTTCAGTGTTTTACCATTTTTCAATATTGAACATATAGACATTATTAATAAGAAAAACAGGTTTTATGTTTAAAATTAAAAAAAAGAGTTTTCTTTGTTACAAATCTAAGATGAAAGCAGTAATAATAATTTGATAAATCCCAGAAAAATACTAGTTGGGTGGGGGGAGAATGGAGAGAGTAAGAGAGAGAGAGAAGAATTATCTCTTCTTCCCTTCAAGTAGCAAGAATATAGAATTGACAGTTATCTAATACCCAGATTTGACTCACCCCCTGATCTGCAAACAGAAGGGTTAATATATTTTAAGCCAGAAGGGGGCAGCAAGGAGCTGTTAAAAACAAAACAAAACACACACACACACACACACACACACACACACACACACACACACACACAGGACAATACAAAAACACTCCAGAGGCCTTTAGACAGGAAAAGGGGGGGGGGGGGGGGGTGTGGAACCAAGCTGAGCAGGAGGTTTTAAGGGTAAGACTAGGCAGGACACAGGATAGAGGCAAAACCAAACAGCCAAGGAGAGGTATAGCACTCCAGCCACTAGGAACTGAAAGCAGTCAGGGAAGCAGAGGCCAAAGCTAAATTCTGTGGCAGGTTTAGGTACCAAGAGAGAACAAACATCTAGAAAGAGAGAAACAAACATCTAGAAAGATTGACTACAGAAGCAGGACTGGAATCTTTGTATTCCAAGTGTCAGAAGCCAATGGGGTCCCATCTCAACTGCTGACCCACAGACTGGAAATGAAGCCTTTTAGGCTGAGACACAAAACTCCTGCCCTGACTCCTCCTTTCTGACCTGCACGTCCAAGGAACATATGATCACCCTACAAGAGTAGAACATGTGATTTACCTGTACATGTGAACCAGAAACCAAATCTAGACACCGCTCAGCCACATTTGCAAATAAAACCCTCCCCGTTATCAGCTATGGGATGGATTTTTAATATGGTTTAATTCTAACCCTTTCTTTAGCACCTAACATTTTGTTTGGACTCTAGCAATAAACCAGGCTTGCATTAAATAGACAGAATATTATTCTTTCACTCACACTTCCTGGAGAAAAATTAGCCCTCTTTCCCTTCCGTTCCCTTCCAGCCTGCTGAGTCTAGAGGCAGTGTTGCCTACAGGTTAGGAGCATAGAGGAGGAGGGTTCAAATAAAAGCGTGTCCCATTGTGAGGCCTAACCTTACCGATGCATAACTCCTCTGAGTCTCAATTACCCTATCTTAAAAGTAATCCAAACACTTAGTTGTGAAGAACAAATGATATAATCAACATATGTAAAGCATTTTGTAATGTGTCCAGAATAATATAGGCATTCAATAAATGCTGGCCATGGTTTTTCATCCTTTGTTACATTCCCTAACAAACCTAACAAAATCAAAGCACAGGGTCTTTGCATGGGGCTCATTAGACGCCTGGCCATCAAGCATCTTCCACGTCCCTGTATTTTTCCTACTTCCTATTTTAAATATGTATAATTGCTACTCAGATTGCTGACAGTTTTCATTTCACAAATCGACTCTTCTCACAACTATACCTAAAAGTCCTCTCCAAATGGTTCTTAAATACATTAATTATGCAACATTTCTCACTTGAGGTATGAAAAAGCTAAGTTCCAAATGATTTCTGAGTAAATGGAGTGCCACCTATTGTAACAGCCTTTCCCCACCAGTGATGGCTACATGTTTGTTTGAAACCAGGTCATGAGCCTGCCTAAAGGAGTGAGGCTCTGGAATGTTTCCGGAGCAAATGGGCAGGTGTTTCTGCATGCAAAAAGGCAAAATCCACAGTGGGGACATGCGCTAAATGTAGGACTGAGAGAGCACTCCGGAACTACATTTTCCTGTCTTTGAAAAAAGTGCTGAACCCCTGCAATCCTTTGGATGCACACTTGATGCTACTGACAAGAATATCAAGCCGGTTTGTATGGATAGTATGAGTGTAGGATGATGCTTGTCCTTCCACTATGCTCTTCTATCAAGAATAAAAATGCATCTTTTAAAAGCTGAACTAAGTATTCCCCTGTGAAATTAAAGCCTCTGGGTCAATTTAATATTACCGACAAAACTGCAACTGTAATATGAGTACTTCGAGGAACAATTTGAGCTTACTCAAATTTGTGACTTTAGAAGGCAATAAATAACTTCATCCTTAAAACCTTGACAGGTGAGATCACCTGAGGTGCTTCGAACAGAAATAGGATACTTTCTGAGTGAATGCTTTCATCGAAAGCCTTCTCTTTTTATATCCACACACTACTTTGAATTCAAATGGTATTTGTTTTCTCAAAACATAAAAGTGCCTCCCGTTTTCTTTTCTTTGTTCACACTAATGTCTAAGGAGTCTTTCCTACTCGGAGCAGCAGGACCCATGAGTCTCAATCAATTATCACAGCTGGGAAACAGGCAAAAGTAGGTGAATGGATTTTGAATTCAACATCAAAGTCCATCAAAAAGCTTCGGTAAAACATTTTTGACTTAGCTATAAAACAGACAGAAACATCTTCCCCCCTCACTCCACCTTCCCTGCTTTACTAAGGCAGACCCGGGAGCCCAGTGCCATAGGTAACCTCAAGACACCAGGGACAATTCGGAACACAGAATAGAAACAATGACATTTCTGGGCCATTTTATATGCTTTCCAAAGCAGTTTTATGCATACTATTATTACACACATCAAGTGTTACTTTCTGCTTTTGCAATCCTGAAACTGAGGTATAGAGAAGTTAAATGTCTAGTTCTCAGTTATTGTGTTTATTCATGTAAATTCACAGAGAGAAGCATCCGGCCCATAGCCATAGACATCATCCAAACGTTATTTGCAGGTTGGAAATAGTACAGTTTAGAAAAATTGAAACTGGACAGTGTTCTCATTCCTACAGGGTTTCAGAAGAACCATTATATTTAAGAGCAAGGGCCAAAGATAGAATGACATTTAATAGACAACAATGTGTTGGCGAGGCCTTGACCTACCTCTATTTCTAGATTTTCTGTGTTGAGATCATCTTCATTATTTTTTCCTGTGAATTCTCTAGTAAAGTGGGTGTGTTTGATGACAGAATAATTAATGATATAGGAGATAAGATAGGATAACAGTATTTTTGTAAAATATTTATGTCATTTCATTCCTGCCAGAAATAGCCCATGTCTTTTACACAGAACATCAATTTGATATAGAAAACAGGTGCCAAAAACAAACTAGTTAGGAAAATTCCTGGAGAACTCCAGACATCCAAAACTCAGGAACATTATCTGCCAGTGACCCAAGTTGTGCCAAAATTAATACTCTACCTATTAATTTCCCCTCCAATATGCAATGTATCTAACACACTTAGTATATGTGTGATATTAGCTACTTAAAATGTCATCTCAAAAGCAAATGGTAACTAGACTTATTGTGATGATCATTTCACAATGTATACACATATCAAATCACTATGATGTACACCTAAAACTAATTGAATAGTGAATGCCAATTATACTTTATTTTTTTAAAGCATTATAATGACAAGAACTGAAAAGTGGCTTTGTGGAGTATACTATTATCCAGTTTATAAAATTTGCTGTAAAGACAGTTGGTTTATGGATCTATTTTGTTGGAGACCGCTTTAGTCACATTCTATCAATCTAAGGCATTCTTCATTGTAAAATATGATAACACATACCTTATTGATGTATTGTATCAAATGTGTTAATATATAAATCTAAATTTAAAAAGCCATGAAATGATGACTGGCAGCATTACCTAAAATATTTAAACTGCACCCAACATTTATTTAGAAGTGGTTTTCCTATAAAATTCTTGTGAGTGTACTATGCCCAGGAACCATCAGCTTTTCTTCCCATCACAGTGAAGAATCCAAAAGTGTGAAGAATTCTGGAAGAAAGTATACTTCAACTTTAGCCAATAGTTTCAACATTTTATGGTTTCAAGGCCTTCACAGAGACACAGAAGTAGTTTTAATTCCTTTTCCTACCTTTGCCAATACCTGATGGATATGTTATCAAGCAAGAGAAAAGAAAGGGGTTAAGACATTACCATGAATGGAAGAGGAATAAGGAATTCTAAGAGTTTAATAATCTAGTCCTTTTCTATTTTCCCAAAGAAACACAGAGACGGAGGGAGGAAGGATAAAACAAAGTTGTGTTCTCTATTCTAAAACAAACACTCAAAGGGATGCTACTTGTAGAAAATTTAGTCTGGAGGGGAAATGAATGTTGAGGAAAGGAGTGCTTTGCTTGAAAAGTGTTTCAAACTCTCTCCTTGTCTGAGCTTCCAGCTGCTTCTGGGCCATTTGGCTAATGGCGTATATCTCATCTCCCCCTAAGTGGGCAATGACAATCCTAGTTAGTTTTTCTTCAACTGGCTAACTATGTTTATACCAAAGAAGAGACAGAATGACCTAATTATAAATGTTTAAAGGCATTATTAAGTACTTGGCTTTTCCAAGAAAAAAAAATATAGAATTGAATGTCTTTAAGTGGAACTAATAAAAGCAGGGTTTTGATTCTAGCCCTGCTGCTAACTGAATAAGGTATCCAAACATTCTTTCACCTCTCTGAGTCTCCGCTCCTTATCTTTAAGATTAGAGGGCTGTACTACTAGATTTTTAACTTGCCTTTCAGGTTCTGTGACTCAAGAGAGGCTGTGTTCAGTGCTGAAACTCTAAAGCCATACTGCCTGTGTTCAAATCCAAATGGACCCCGTCTAGCTGTGTGAACTGGGGCAAGTCCCCCCACTCTGGGTCTAGTTTCTTCATTGTAAAATATGATAGCACATACCTTATTGATGTATTGTATCAAATGTGTTACCATATATAAAGAGTGTAAACACCCCTTATTCTACTGTAACTGCTTTGTAATTTTTTTTTTATTATTAACTTAATATCTATAAAGAGCATTGCAATGCCTTAGATTCTACTATGGACCAGATCAGAAGAGGTTTTTATTTCACTATAGTGTTAAAGCCAATAAATTATATCCTTGTTTCTGTGTACCCATCTTTTGAAAGAAAATTCACCAAATGTGGATTCTACCTACACATTCTCTGAGGAGTCTTCTTAGAGTCTCCAAAATTATGTTAATCTGTAGATTCCACAATTCTCCCTTTTTATATACTCTAGGTCCTCCTTTTAGATTAATGTCTTAATAAATTGCCTTTCTCAGCTTGCCTTTTCTAATACGTTATTTATATTTCTACTTGAATCATTCCAAATATGTTAATAAATTGCTATAGGCTGCTTGATTACTTGTAAAATAGCTATATTTATATCTAAATCTATATCTATATCTATATATAAATCTAGTTTTACCCAGTCCCCAAAAGAGATGGATAACAGTGAAAAGTTACCAGAAAATGTCTGGAGTTTCTGGATTGCAGCCTTTAACTATAGCAGATCCAGCGTATAGAGAAATCATATTACTGGAAGAATTGCACAACCTACAGTAGCCAATTGTTAGCAGGGCTGCCAGAAAGCAGTGTGTTCCCTTCTGAAATTACATGCTTATTGCTCATGTTGTGTTATTTGTTCTAAAGGTTAATCTTACTGTTGCCCTTAAAATGTTATATGTCATTCTGTGAAAATCATATTTGAAAAATGCTGAATTCAGGGTTTTATTTTCATTTAACTTACAAGTGGAAAGAGAAAGACAGTTATTCTTTACATTCTGTTCTCTCAGTGAGAAGGGATCACTTGGAAACAATGGCATCTACTTTTCTAAACAAGGGAGTTATTTCCAACCTGGGGCTCATATGTTTAAGAGTAAGCCAAAAGTTTAATAGTTTCACATGGAGCCAAGGACCATTCGAAGTGTGGTGTAAAACCAAAGGACAGAAGAAAGGAGTAAAAGCAAACTTCTGTGATTGACTTTACTAGGAGGAAAAATTTTTAAATGCTCGAACACTGGCCTTTTGAAAGTTATTTCAAATCTACCCAAACAACAAATGTTTTTCAGGTGACATGTAAGAACCTGTTGAGTTCAGTATTTATCCAAGTAGCCCTCTGGGCTGAAATAAACAGGTAGACTCGTTTCAGCTCGCCTGTCCTTCTTGTGAACATTTCTGAAAACACACCTTCAGAAATAATGACATATTTTAGCAAGCACCATCCTTCGCTTTTGTGAAACTATTAAGTTATTATAAGCTAAGTACATATTCTCTAAATTAATAATATGCTATTTTCAAAGTCAACAGTCTTGTTAATTTGCATGAGTTTCTGGTTTTCCTTGGAATAAACACATCCTGGATGTTTCCCAGCACTCTTTTGCAAGCATATTTCCTTCTAATTACTCTTAGTATAGCATTGGTGTTTCAACGGGCTCAATGCAAAGAAAATAAGCTCTTATTTATTATTCCAGGGGTGGGGTGGCAGGGAACTATTGAAGCCTGCCTTAAGATATTTCTGCTTTTGTGAGTACTAATTTTCAGTTGGGTCACAATTTATTTACTTCACCCCTTCCCCCCCCACACACACACACAGGGAAAACTGGGAATGACAGTATTTTACATCAATTCTATATAATAATCATAGAATATTAATGATTAAAGAAATCTCTGACACTCTGTATATCTAATTTTGCAGATAAGAAAACTGAATTATAAATAGATTAAACATTTCTTAGCTTAGTAAAGATTTGAAATCCAGGTCTCTGGACTTTCCTATAGTCTTTTCATTAGATCATCTTGCTACTTTGGTATTTGTTGCAGTTTAATTATGTGTCAATCTAATTTTGTCTCTCTTTTTCCAGGTAAAACCAACTTTCTATGTCAAACATGATCAATCCATTAGCTACAATGATTATTTTTAATCTAGTAGACAGAATTACAAAGTAGGTAGTTGTACCATATATTTTAGCTACTTAATTCAAATGTGAATTTACCAGTTGGTATCATAATCTGGCAGCTCAAAATGTCAATGGAGGATTAATGTCATTTTTTACACATTTTAGCTTCAGGATTTGGACAAGTGGACACAGGAACTCTGTTTGGAGAGATGAATGGGTAAAGCAGAGCCTCCAGTAGCACCTGGGTTCATCAAAATGGAGTGGCCACGTGGTTCAGAAAACAGAGGTCCAGATGCATATCAAAAACAGGAATCAGGTATCAAAAGAATAAAGCAGACAAAAATCAAAGTACACTTTTATCATTTTGTTTCCTCTTATGAGCAAGATGCTGGTCAGTCCCCAGGGCTCTGTATCAGTACCTGCCTCTTGTCCAAATTTCATGACAGCTTTTTTCATCTGGCTAGACTAAGTAGGTGTACCGGTTAATAATGTAGATTTTGTAATAAAAGAAAACACAATAATTTCAAGAGAAACATCAAAAGTGCTTTATTCAAAGTGATGTCCATCGCTAGCTACACATTTCCCCCATCATTCAGGTAATCTGTGGATACCGTCCCAATAGAACTTTTCTTGTTTTGAGGCAAACCATTCAGGGACCCAATTTCCCCACTTCTTAGTATATTTTGAAGTGCTGCTCAGAAAGTGTGCGTGCCATCGATTGGAACAAGTGGTAATCTGAAGGAACAAGGTCTGGTGAATATGGTGGGTGGGTTAATACTTCCCAGGCAAGATATTTTAATGTGTCTTTAACTGGTTTTGAAGTGTGTGATGGTGCGTCATCATGAAGCAAAATAACTTTGCCGTGTCTTCTGGAACATTCTGGTCATTTTACGATCAAATCATGGTTCAAATTGATTATTTGTTGCCTGTAACAATCAGTATTAACAGTTTCACCTGATTTTAGAAACTCATAATACACCACACCTTCTTAATCCCACCAAATGCAGAGCGTTGTCTTCTTTCCTAAGCGATTTGGCCTTGCAGTCAGTGTTGATGGTTGACCTGGATCAACCTATAATTTTGTGTAGTTGGGATTCTCAAATAAATCAACTTTTCATTGACAGTCACAATTCGATGCAAAAAAGACTTTTGTGCTATTGAAGCAACATTTTACTGATGACTTTTCGGTTTTCCATTTGTCTTTCGTTCAGTTGATGTGGCACCCATTTTCCTCCCTTTAAAATATTTCCCATAGCTTGTAAATGATCGGAAATTGTTTGCTGAGCAACGTTTAATCTTTCTGCAAGTTGTTTTTGAGTTTGACATGCATCTTCATCCAATAATGCTTGTAATTGTTGGTCTTCAAACTTTTTCGGTTGGCCTGGACGTTCTTTGTCTTTCACATCAAAATCATCCCTTTTAAAGCATTTAAACCAGCGTTCACAAGTATCTTGAAATGGAGCATGTTCACCATAAGCTTCCCGAAGTATATGATAACTTTCAGCAGCACTTTTCTTCAAAATAACGTAATGAACTAAAACTTCCCGCAAATGCTCTTTTTTTTGGCATGAAATTTGAGTGTAAAAATATCTATGATGTTAACACCCTCAGCAAATTTGACATATGAAGTTTTGAAGCTTGTTGTCAATACAACAAAATAGCATACATATCAAATCGCATATATATCAACATATGTGTAACTCCATCTATTGAAAAAATCTGCATTATTAACCGGTACACTTAGTATACAGCCCTCACCCCCTGTCCTAACCCCAAGTCCCAATCCAGAAATGTTGCCTAGGAAAGATATAAGGAACTGTCACGAGCTTCATAGATCAGCTCTGACTCTTGTTGGAGGCAAAATGAATTATGCATCTTAATAAAACACTTAGATGGTGAAGTAGGGGGGAAAGAACTTAGAGGAAAGAAGGGAATGTGGCAGTCTGTCTCTTCCATTATGACCAGCTCCTGGGAACCTGGATCATATTGTTGCCACTTCTATACCTGATACTTTTGCACCTGGAATTAAAAGGAGCCATGTCTTCTTCTCTATTAATGCATCTAGACATATTTCCTGCCATAACCCTTTCTCTACATCCTGCTCATGCTTTCTATGTGTCTTGCTCCAAATCAAACTGGAGACTTGAACATTTATGATGGACTCTGGCTTCATGCATTCAAGAGTGTTGTCCTACTCCTACTAGCCATGCAATTGAATTAGAGTGAATATTCATTTGTTTGGAATTGAGTGCTAATTATCAAACTCACTTTAAGAATTGTCCCTATGTCCATGTTTACCCCAAACTCCTCCCTTTTCCATTAGCTTTCATAATCTGCATGCTGTGGAGCCACTGTATTAACCCTGGTGAGAGTCTGGGGACTGAAAATTGGCTTACCTTCATGGTTGCCTAGATGTGATTTGTACTCTTTACAGACGAAGATCATAACCTAACCTTGGAAGAGCTGGCCATTGTCCAGTGCCTTTTTTAACATGTCAATAGACATCTAATACCTTTAAACCAGTGGTCTTCAAAATGGAGTGCAACACCGCAGTGAATAGGCAAACTGATCCATTGGGCCATATGTGGAAGAAAATGTCAATACTGACATTTGTATCTATTTTTATCTCAGATTGTATTGTCTACTCTTGAACAATGCAGATAGAATGTTAATATCTGTGTATAATTTATAAATAAATAACATATATCATAGGTAAAGAGAAAAAACACACACACTGTTTTTACTGATAGAGATGCATGACCAAAACCTTGTAGACTACTGGAAGAAGCACAGGGTGGCACAGGGTAAGTAATCAACAAATTACTTACAAAGTAGCTGAAATGACTGCTATGGGGTCTGGTGCACATTGAAAATCTTTCTTCATCATCACCCACTAGCCTCCAGTTCAATTTTTAGTATCATCCAATCATTAAAGTGTTTAGGAAAGAAATTTTGTCATCAAGAGCAAGTTGGGCCAGCAAGCTGTGAGACTGGCAACTCATAGACTTATAAAGTGACATAGATAAAACTAATTAAAAGCAAATTTTGGTGAGCAAAAGTCTCTAAGGAGATCTGAGGTGAGCCTCAGAATATATTTTCCTTGATTCCACAGGTCTTTGATGACCTCATCTCAGAATTACTGAGAAACCCAATATCCCAATACTCAGTCACCTTGGCAAAGAAGAAATCTCACCATAATAGCTGATTCTTTAACATGACATTTTGGAATGTTCGGCTTGATTTAGAAATATCCAAAAGTATCCAGAAGTAAACAATGAAAGTCTGAGTCCAGAACTGAAATGAAGCCTGAGATGACAGATTGATTGTCCTGTAGCTGTAGGCCAGAGTGTTTGAAGTTGTCATACGCATGTTCTGTACTCAGTGCAGACTATCCTCATGAGACTCACATGTGTAAGTGACATGATTTTGATAATTTATTACAAACCAAGGGAAATGTAAAATAATTAATGTAATGTAAAATAACTTGTAAAATCTATACTAATAAAAGGGTAATATGCTAATTAAACCGGGAGACCTTCTGGATGTCCTTCCGGACAAAGCCATGGTGCCAGGGCTGAGGCAGAAGCAGTTAGGGACAATCAGGCCAGCGGTGGTGGGGGGGCGGAGAGAAGTTGGGGGCCAGCTGGCCAGAAGGGGGTGGCAGTTGGGGGTGAGCAGGCAGAAAGGCTGGGGCAGTTGGGGGTGAGCAGGCCAGCAGGGGGAGTAATTGGGGGCAATCAGGCTAGCAGGGGGGGCAGTTGGGGGCAATTAGGCTGGCAGGGCGGGACAGTTGGGGGCAAGAAGACTGGCGGGGGGGGCAGTTAGGGGTGATCAGGCTGGAAGGGGGGGCAGTTGGAGGCAATCAGGCCAGCAGGCAAAGTGGTTAGAGGCAATCAGGCAGGCAGGCAGGTGAGCAGATAGGAGCCAGTGGTCCTGGATTATGAGGGGGATGTCCAGCTGCCGGTTTAGGCCCGATCCCACAGGGGGGTCCCAGATTAGAGAGGGTGCAGGCTGGGCTGAGGGACACCTCCCCCCTCTGTGCATGAATTTTGTGCACCGGGCCACTAGTATATAATAATGTAATATCACGTTAACGTAAAATAATTTGGAATTTGGCTGAGAACTATATTTGAAACCCAAGAACTATATATGACCAGCCAAGCCTCTTTAACTCAGTTTGGAATTGTTACTTTCTTTTCATCCTTTTATTTAGAATAACTCTAATATTATTTTTGAAAAGTAATCATCCGATGATAGATAGAATAATTATTATCTATTACAAAGGCTCATGCTTTCTCATGGAAATTAAATTCTGTAGAAACACAGGTATCTATGGAAACATTCTTGATATGATTTGAAAACTCATGTAAGTCTCTGGAAAATACCTCTCTTCCAAAACTCATAGTGGTTATCTTATTAGGGAGTACCTACTATGTGTTAGGCTTTGTACTAGGTGCTTTAGTTTTTCTCCTTAAATCTTCAGAATAATCCAAAGGGACTGGAAACAGATTGTGAGAGATTAAAGATGTGTTAAAGTTCACAAAGCTTGGAAGTGGTAATGCCAGGTTCTAAAGGTAATTTTATCTCATGCCAAATCCTCTGCTCTTTAAAATTAAATCTCTTTTACTGTGATTTTTAAATTATTCAAAACTCAAGAAGAACTATTACAATAATATATGTACTCTCATAAATCTGGGCATTTCCAGGGGGACATAGGGGGCTATAAGTATGTGAAGAGATGTAACATTACATAAACATTCCCCTTTCATCCATAGCATAAAACTACTTCTCAACATAATAAACTATATGAAGTTAAGCTTTTTCCAAGGTATTTGGTGGTAACATCGCAGTGAGAGGTAATGACAAGAAATGAATGATGGACATGAAAACATCTAGGGAAAAGAAAATAATTGTGACTCTCTCATGAGAGAGTTAGGGACAATCCCCCAACTGCTCACCCCCAACTGCCACCCCCTTCTGGCCAGCTGGCCCCCAACTGCCCTCCCCCCCACCCACCCCCGCCGGCCTGATTGTCCCTTTGGCAAATAGGGGAGGGAGGTGATTCTTTGCATTTACAGTAAGTAAAGGAGCCTGGGCTCTCAGTGCATGAGAACAGAGAGGATCTCAGTGATCAAGGCTGTGGGAGAGGTCCTTTTCTCTCTGAGAGAGGAGTCAAGGCCCAAAGAGAGTTAAAGGAAAAGGAACTAGTGGTGGGAAGGGTGGTGGGGTTTGAGCAGAAGAGCATGCTCTCAGAAGCAGAGACAAAAGAGCTTCTATAGACAGTCAATCCTCTAAAGAGAACACCCCTCACTTGCTGATCCTGCTTAGTGAATATCTGAATATCCTTGCTATCAGAGGTAGAAGGTCAGGGGCATCTCTCCTCCCCTGCCAGCCTGAGCTTGGGACATGACCTACATGTAGCCAGTTAGAAGCCCTGCCGCCAGGACTTCATATCTTTTGGAAGTGACAAACATGAGTGGGGTCAGTTAGCAATTACTCAGTTGTTGCAAGGCAATCCATGTTCCAAGGGCAATGGAGCCATCAGTGGCATCCTTCAATAGATCAGCTTTGTGGGAGATTTGCATGCATCTGTCTCCTTTGGTTTCTGCCAGTCCTGGCTCTATAGCCTTCCCATTAGGATACTCTTCTAATAAATCCCTTATCCAGAAGTTTCCATTGCTTGCAATAAGAGCTGTGATTATGACACACTGAAATGGATATTGCTGACAAAAATGATGCGTGGGAAATGTAAAATTGTAGCTTCTACTCAAAAGTATCTGGAATAACTTGGGTAAAGAATAAGTCACATTCCAAAGTACTACTTGACCAAAGGTCATCTAAGGTCTAAAAGTGGTCAAGAAATGAGCAGGACTGAGCCCTGCCAAACATTCTATTTAAACTAAGGGAATATGGACTGTCTATCATGTGTGCACAAGAAGTGTGTACCTATTATTTTACCATGGAAAGCCGAGGAGGCCCTTCTCTCTGTGCCTCCCAGTGACACCATTGTGTTCATCACCTTACCATACCTTATTTTTTATGTGTATGTGAACAGTCTCAAGCTCCCCAGTGAGATTGAAAACTACACAGATCTACAGAGATGAAGATCAAAACAGAACCAAGGTTAATCCCGCTACTTTCTAAGCATCATTCACAACATGCTCCTGTGAATACTGTCTTGGGAAATTAGCATAGGCATATTGACTTTGTAGAAATCCATAACTTAGCTCCCCAAAATAAGAACACTTAACTGAATTCCATATTAATTCACATTGTGGCAGTGTGTGAATTATAAGTTATAAGCTCAATATTGAGGACAGCAGTCCTGCTGTTCCCAGAATGTTAATTTTCACAGCTCAATCCCTGCAGCAGCCTTTCCATTGCTAAATAGCTGTATAACTCACAACGAAGCCTTACTTGGCAATGTAAAATTTTGTAAACCAGTATTTCACTTGGTCCTCAGAAAAACTGTGAGGCTGGTTATTATATTCCCAAAGTAAGCAGAGGGCATCATTTTGGTAAGTGGGGTATTGGAAAGTCATGCTGACTAAGAGCACCCCTCTTACAGAGGACTGAAAGACAATTCGTAGTATGTATTACTTTTTAAAGCATTTTTCTCTCTTTGACTACCTTCTTTTCAAATGCAAATGTACTTGAAAGGATACCATATTGTATCAATGATTTTTTATATTTTTTATCCTATTGCTCCTTCCAGTATCTGGCCAGTCAGCACAGCCCAAGCAAAAGCATAGGGCTGTAAGAAGATGCTTAAAGAGTGGAAGACAAAGATTTGAAAGCTTGAAGCTGTTCTTTACAGCTCTGTGGATACTGAGGGACTTTCTCAGTCTCTGCCTCCTGCCCTATGGATGCTCACTCAGACCTAGAAACAGCAAGGAGATGCTGGGACCCAGCAGGTTTCAGAACTCATCTTCACCCATAAAACTGCAGCTCTGGAATTTGGAGCAGAGAAACAGAGGCCAATGGCCAAGCCCACAAGTGTGTCCCTCGCACTGTTTTCCTCATATTGGTTGAGTGAAGGGATGAAGAGGTCCCATCCATCTTCAGAACCTTCCACAGGGAAGCCCCTGAAGCCACCACAGAGGCCAGATGTGGCTGATTCACAGGTATTAGCCTAAGAAAATCCCTCCTGAGTAACCTGCCAAGACACATTTATTTGTTTTCCAAAAATAGTAAAAACACAGAACCTACAGAAGTCCTTACTCTTCTACAAAACGAAAACCCAGAGAGGTGAAGCTGCTCTCAGCGACGCTCTGGAAGATTCCAGCTCCTTTAGTGGTACCTTTGAACACCTGTTCCTCTGAGTCTCAGGACTGCCCCACCACCACCTCTGTATATCTTACATATCCAAGTAAATCCTCCCTCTCTGCAACCACAAAAGACATTCATCAAAATGGATTAGACTTGCATGCTATTAAGATAGCTTTTCTTACATAGGGGTCTCTGGTACTAGTTTATCAAAAAATTAGATATTAGGCCACCTTGTAAGTCTTACAAATGTCCCTATTTTCCTCCTATACTAAGAGAAATAAGATGTTTGGTTTTGCTTTTTTTTAAGTCCCAAAAATAGAAATAATACTTGGTTTAAAGAGAAAAAAAACTGGATCTTGATTAAAATCATTAAAAAATAAAAGTTGTATTTAACATTGCAGTTTTTAAAAAATTAATTCAGACAAAAATATTAAAAATGTACATTCCCTATATATAAATAAAAATTACAAAAATATAAAAACAATTTGTCAAACTAAAAAGCCAAAAATCAAGATACATTTAATATTTTTATTAATGCAAAAACACCAATGATATCAAATTTGGAAATGTTTTTGTAAAATTGTTTTTAAGGAGGAGTCTGAGGCTCTAATAGTGTTGGCCAGTGGAGTAGAACCACCCTGTTTAAGACATCTATCTGCATGGTAGGTTGAATCTTTAGCAAATGATGCTGAGTATTGATTTACATGGGAGACTTGGAGCCCCCTTGAGGAGAAAGGCTCAGGACTCCATGGAGATACGCGCGTGCAGAAATACAGGTCTGACGGAGTGGCTGTTGGATGAACGTCAAATTGCAAAAACAGGCATGGGCTCTTGAAAAGAAGCACATCTAAAAGGGATGAGGAATAGGGACCAGTGAATAAAATAGTCCCCTAGGATGAAGGGGGTAGTGGGGTAAGGTTCGGAGTCCACCATGTAACTTAAAAAGAACCCATCACTATCCATCCTCTATCCATCCTGTCACCCCAGTCTCAGTTTCACCTTTGGGGAACGTGTGTGTGTGTGTGTGTGTGTGTGTGTGTGTGTGTGTGTGTGTGTAACCTATAGACCAGGGTCGCAAAAAAGCTGAAGCACTTTGTACTCCAGGCAAGCCCAGGCAGTTTTTATAAATTTGTAGGGAAAAGCTACTGGAAAGAATTGGAGATCATATTAGTAATGCAGGTGAGGTCTGGAAACCATTACCATTTGAGCATAAATATAAATATAGCATCATTCTTGCATATGCTCTTTTAGGCCTACAACATAGTAGCTATTCAATAATCTTGTTTTCTCAATTATCCCACTGCTATATTATAAGGAAGGTCAAAGAATGAATGATACAACTCAGTCACACAATCGAATATTATCAAAGGCAATTTTTAAATAATTACTCTCTACAAATTGGTTCTATTTTTTTTTTGGTATGTTGCAATGTTTTTGTGGACAGGCTGTAACTCCTAATAAAAGTTCTTTGAGTTCAGAACATTTAATATGACTCATATCAATACTTCTTAACATTTTTGGATTATTAGTCTCTTTTGAAAATGTGATGAGAAATACGGACATTCTCCCCAGAAAAGGGCACATGGATATATAACGGTAGAGTATCCCATTATAATCCCTTTCAACTCTTCTTTTCCTCTGACATCTCTCTTTTATCTACAGTCTCTCACTTGTACCCTCAGAAAGTCTTCCTGGTACCCAGCCTCTTAAGGCTTCTCACCTTCCTATACCCACCCTCACCCCTTTTTCACAAAGTTCAGACTTTCTCGTTTAATATTTATACTCCTCTCCATGTGGCCCTTCACCTGAATTCTTCACATCGAAGAAGAGCCCCAGCAAGAATTCTGACTTACCTAGAAAGAATCCTTCTTCTCTATCCTAAGATTGGGTGAAATCTTAGATGAAGGGTGAAAAAGACAGATCTCTCTAGAGAGAGTGGATGAGGGAAAGGATCCAAACCCAAAAATGCCTAATTCCTTAATTCCCTGGAAAAACATCCTGTCATTCCCAGATGTTAACACAGATAGTCCTACCTTGTTCCCATGCACATAAACCTTTAAAACAAAATTGAAGATGAGGCCTCTTCTTGGGGCAAGGGGTAGAGACTAGAATCCAAGGGACCTAGGTTAAGAAATTCTCAGGTTAAGATTGAGATTTTGCTTGAGTCTTTGATTTTATCTGACTGGCTATTGGCAAAATATTAATTTTAGTCCAGAAAAATTACTTAGAAAAATGTCCATAGTCCAGCATCCCAAGTAATCATATCTATTGTTTGCTTTGACACTCACACTGTAAAGATATCCTCTGGATACCTGGGATAGGATCCCTAAATATTAAGAAAAAAACTCAATCAATAGTATAATAATCTGCATCTCAAAGACAGATAATAAAACTAGAAAATGCTACACATTCCTGGAGGTCTGGGTTGACATTACATAGTGCAGAAGAGGAAGAAGCCAAAGTTTCCTTCTAACTGTGGAGCCAGCTATCTTTCTCTTTTTGTTCTCTTCCCCTGCTTGAAACTATTTGACTGAGTTAGGATTCCAGAGGAACATTTTGCCCTGGAGGTTTGGATTTATAGACTATGTTATTTTACTTAGTAATAGCATGACCAATCATTATTTCTTTATACCTTCATTTAACAAATACTTATTGATGATTGTCAGGTTCCATGTTAGTTGCTGGGGACATAAGAATAAATATGAAAAAGTCTCTGTCTTCAATAGGCAAGATAATCTCATATGAATTATATCTAGTAAAAAGGCAATTATGTGAATCCTTAAAAGGTATTACTAGTCCTGGACTGAAGCATAATCTTTCTGAAAGAAGTATATCTAAGTTGAGAGCTATAGGGCGATTAGGAGTTAGCTGAGGGAAGGGAAGAAGAGTAAGCCAGACAGACTTATTCTCTAGATCAGTGAGTTGAAGTGGAGAATATTAGATGAAAATGTCTAGCCACAAATCCAGCCTGTGAAGCAAGACTAGACAGAATGGTGAAGAGGAAAAAATATTTGGATCAAATCAGAGTGAATTTAAAGCTTGTCGTCATAAAATTGGCTTAGTACTAGTTGTAGTACAGAAGATAGCATAGAAAAGATGGCCAGTACTTATTTTTTTATCTGATATAAGAAGGAATAAAGAAGGATTTTTTTTTTTCCGGACAGTTGATTTCTGAGTAGTTTTAGGAAGTGTGCCATGATGGGAAAATTGCCCATTCCGATTTATTGTCTTTCTTGTGAGCTTTATTATTTTGCTTGAAATATTATCAAGTCTATGATTAAAATAGCAATTTTAATTTAGATTCCAATGCCAAGGATAACGTATGTATAAATTATTGACAGCCTTGTGTCTTTATGCCTCCTACCTACATTAATGAATATAATTAGAAGACAATAATGAGAGTCATCTGTATGATTAAAAATTTTATTTGAGAAACAAATCCATACATTCCAAAAGTACTCAAAATATCAAACCATAACAGCTCCTGGAGTGACCACTTAACCAGAGATGTTAAAGCCTAGTCCTGTAACTCGGGACTCAGATGACATATAATTGGTTTACTGCTTAACCTTAAGAAAATTATGTACATCCCATAGTTTGGAGAAAACACTATTTTCTAACAATTTATTTGTTCTTCCACTCAACACTAGAAGAATTTATAGTCCTCAGAGTTACATTGTCTTTCACAACTGGAGTCTCTCAGCTGTTGCCTTATTTTTTATGCTGGAACCATATGGGAAAACTAAGAAGGTGCGTAAGATGTTCCAAAGCTGAGATCTTTCTAAGCAGGTAGCACTGTGCTTGCAGGGCTCTGTTTGTCTCCTCTTTAGAGTAGAAAACTCTCACTTTGAAACAACTGTGGTGAGTAAAAGGCCCCCACAGAATGCGAGAAGCAACAAATGATGTTTCTGTACACTGCAAATACACTTGAGTTATTTTACAACTTGTAATGTGAAGTGGGTCCAGACAAGATCCAGGCCTTGATTTCTGATATCATATGCCCAGCACAAAGCTTTCTCCCACTGGCTGTGTTCTGGGTTGAAGGTTCATTATGGGGAGAGTATTCACAGCTAAAAGTTTACCTAAATCCGAGCAGACTATATTGCTAAACACTTATATTGAGACCCAGAAGTGTATACTCTTCCACGTTTCTTAGTCTCAGTGTCTTCATTTAAAAAGCATGAAATTTTGGAAAAGAAAACTTAAGTTTCGAAAACTCATTTTGAGTCTTTGTTCCATCACTTGCCAATTGTATATTCTTAAAAACTCATACTAAATCTTAGTATCCCAATTTTACCTATAGGAAATCTAACACCTACCTCTCAGGATTTTAAAGATTAATGAGAAGAAATAAAACAAAGCATTTCACAAAGAATATTGTGCAGTTTTATCAGATAGTTCCCTTTGCCAAGGCAAAGACACATAAACATGCTTTCAAATGAGCAATGATAGGCTTGAAATTATTAAATTTGTCTTTGAATTTTCAACACACATTTTTTTTCATTCTTTCATTCAACAGGTGTGTACTAACTCTATATTTCTAATTTGCAATCACCATGTAGAATTTTAGGTGTTGGGACTACTGTGGCACTGAAGCCGCCCTATTGTTGGTGACAGGCTGTGGCTCCTCAGATACAGAGAGTGAGTCAAGTACCAACATGACATCACAGGTCCCTTTGTATATTATTTAAAGCCTTTAAAACCACCTATTAAGCCCAAATTCTGAGTTAACTGAGTTGTCAGAACTGTATGCCATCCCAAGAAAGCTATGTAGAGTAGCACAATTCTATAAAAAGAACTTTTTCTTGTATTTTAAAAAACCCCGAGAGATTCTGGAATTCCATTGCTTTCCAAAAGAGTAGCCATATTTGAATTTTCTTAGCAGCTTGCTGAGAGAGTGCAAAGCTAACAAGAATCAAAACAGACTCTTTACATAGTTTGTTTGGGTCTAGAGGAAATCTGTCCATGAGCTTTTGTGAAGGGGCCAACATGTCAGCATATGCCTGACTACAGTGAGTTTATCTTTCAATTGATTTAGGCCATTCTGGGGAATCAAGATGATGCAAGAAGGTGGCACACAACCAAGCTCTTTCTTTTCTCATTGACAGAGGTGAGAGAAATGTCCTATTCTCGTAGATCACTTGGTAATAATAGAGTTAAGACTATGTTTAAATTCATATTACAGGTTTTTTTTGGTGTGTTTTTTTTATTCATGCTTTAAAATGTTATTAACATATGGTGTGATTTTTACAACAGTAATGGTTGTCAATAGTAAAGAGATAGAATGAATCCATAATTCTGCTGCCTTGGGGTTTACACACAATTTCCTGGAACATATGTTCTATTAGTAGAGTCTGAAATAACTCTTTGGCCTTCTAGAAATGCTTGAAATTGAGCTGCAAATATGGCAGCCATACTTGTGAGGCATTCTCATAAATAACTTAATCTTGGATGTCCTAAGGAAATGTTGTTCTCTATTCAAATTCCTATTTCTCTAAAGTTTCCTGCTACACATACATAGCAAGGGTATGAACTAAGACTTAATTGAGATTAAGCAGCTGAGTAAAGGGCACCTTAGGTTTCTTTCATTCTTGGTTATTTGTACAAGTCACAGCCACCACAGAACCCTAGAGAAAATGCAACAGGTGCCAGAGAGATATAGCCCACACCTGAATAGAGAGTGGCTATGCCCAGCAGCTTGCCCTCATATAGAAACATGTGAAGGACTGTCGGGACCACCAAAATACTTGAGGTGGGGGAAAGGTGGAGAGAGCCAAGGTCTCACAGAAATCACAGAGGCATGGTAAAGTACTAAAATGCCAGTGCAGGGTGGTATAAATACCAATTATAAACTCATTCCTATCCACAGGCTGGTATAACTAGGTAGCAGCATATTGTTACACATAAATCAACAAACATTACTTGAGAACTTAATGTGCCCAAGGCATGCATACACACACACACACACACACACACACACACACACACACCCATACACACACAAAGAGAGAGAGAGAGAGAGAGAGAGAGAGAGAGAGAGAGAGAGAGAGAGAAATGTAGAATATGAGCGGGGTTAAGAGTCTAACAAAACCGTGCATGTTAATCTTGTTTTTGGTCAAGCATCTACTGAATAATGTTGGGTCTCTGAATATAAAAATACCCAAGTTTTAATTCTTAACTTTTCTTGGTTATGATTGTGCTTTCCTTTTTGCATTTGGTGCATTTTTCAGCTGTAGAATAAAATAACTCTGGAAGATGGAGGCTGAAGAGAGCCTATCCAGCTGACCCTTAGTATCAGGAAACAAAACATACACCAGGTCCAACTATCAATATAGCTCCCTCTCCCTGTCTCTTCTGTTGCTTCTACTGTTTGTCTCCTAACTACTGTTTTACCTGGATATTAGCAGAACCTTCACTGACTGCTGTTCCTTTGCTCCTCTGCTCATTTGCTCCCAAAGGTGCTCCCCCCACATCTTCTTTATCCCCAACTCCCATTTGCCATTAGCTTTGCCTGAAATGCAGCCCCTCCCTAATTTCTCTGTGCTTTCTCCATCCTATTGTTGTAGTGGCTTTTTCTCACTCTGATGCTCAAGTAAGTAGAGTCCCGTGCCAAAATTACTAGGTAGAAAGCAAAATACTGTGTTCAAGTCCTCTAAGAAGCTGAATGTAGCTGGTGCATGACCATGCAGAGGTTTGCATAGGATGAATTAGAAAAATAAGCTTTAGTTACACTGTTACAGTTCAGCAGTGAAAATTTTGAATTTTTACCCCAAGCATAACAATGACATTGTAAAGTGAGAGGCATAAACAATATATGTTTAACATTCATGAAGGAAAGAGATCCTTATGAGTTGTGCTCCAGA
Source organism: Cnephaeus nilssonii (assembly GCF_951640355.1). Taxonomy (NCBI): domain Eukaryota; kingdom Metazoa; phylum Chordata; class Mammalia; order Chiroptera; family Vespertilionidae; genus Cnephaeus; species Cnephaeus nilssonii. The sequence continues at coordinate 65,602,241 of NC_137081.1, read as the reverse complement.
TTTAAAAAAAAAAAAGAGCCTTTAAGTGTAGATAAAATATGCATTGTCAAAAAGGATGCAGGGGCAACATTGGATGTAAAAGTTAACTCTGGATGATGCTAAATTGGTATTTCTGGCTGGAAAGACATATTTGGGGAGAGTAGTAATGGATAGGGGTGGAAAACCAGAGTGGAGCCATACTATAAAAGGCCTCAAGCTTAGACGGATGAATTTGTATTTTATCCTTTAGAACCAGCCCTCTCCTGTGCCTTTTACTTATTTGTCTCCCAGAACCAGCTTTGGGTCCTATTTTCTCTCCTTCTCCATCTGCCTCATGGTGAAAGGGTGCCTGCATCTGTTCTAAGTCTCTTGTCAATTTCTCCATGAGGCAGATGGTCTATTTCTGTTTCCAGACTTTGCCAGATTCCCCCTGAGTTTTTCATCCTCTATCCCTGAGAATTTATTGCCAGTGTAGCAACAGATACCATGTGGCAGATGAGTTTTGAGAATAAGTTTTATTAGATGAATTCACCAAGGAGCCATTCCAACATATTATCTAATGTCCTTTACAATAGGTAGCATCTTCTGATCACAAGAAGCAATGGCTAAGAGGAAGGTCAACAAAATTTAGATTGGGATTAGGTCAAACTGTTTTTATTGGTTCTCCTTGGAGTTGTTTTTTTATTATTATTATTACTTTGGTTTTTTCCCCTGCAATGATTTCATTATTAGATTCATCCTTTTGGATGGACCAAAAGACAAAGAAAGTTAAGATATTAGATGTGTCCCATCTTTTAAGTTGGAGCTCATTACCCAGTTCCATATTCCTATACAGATCTCAATCATATATCACTAACATCAGCTCCCAAATGTTCTAGTCTTCCCTTTCAACCATTACCAAAGCAGTATAAGAGTCTTTCTTCTTCCATGCAGGTCAGCCAGACCCAGTATATCCTCTTGTCTATTTGCATTATTAACTTTAAATAGATTTCTCCTATGTCAATATGGCAGATTGCGCCCTAGCCAGTTTTGCTCAGTGGATAGAGCATCAGCCTGTGGACTGAAAGGTCCCGAGTTCAATTCCAGTCAAGGGCACATGCCTGGGTTGCAAGCTCCATCCCCAGTAGAGGGTGTGCAGGAGGCAGCCGATCAATGATTCTCTCTCATCATTGAATTGATGTTTCTATCTCTCTCTCCCTCTCCTTTCCTCTCTGAAATCAATAAAATTATATTTTAAAAAATATATGGCAGATTGTGTCTTGCTTAGAGTATCCTATGTTCATCTTATTAACCAGTCATGACATTTTCCTGAGATTCACAGCAACAGACTGATTCTGGGTCTCTAACTAACCATCATAAACTGCATACCAATAATCACTAGCCAAGGGGAACCAACCAATACTGGGCTGAATCACTATAAGTTCATTTTTCACTTGAAAAGTTAAAATCCCTAAATGCTTCCCCTAGAAATGATAAACCCATTAAAGTTCTATATGCAAAAGAGTTGTTTATATATTTAGCACCCAAGATTAGAAAGGCAGTAACATGGCTTGACCAATAAGCATAATGTCCACCAGTCTCTCACTTTGTATTTTGAAGTCTATAATTACTGAAAATTAATATGCATTCAAACCTAGTCTGAAAGACAATGAGCTCTCATTGATGTGACAGGATAGCTTTTCCTCCCGCTGAAATGGGTTTCAAGAATTGTAGCTCAGTCAAACAATTTCCTGCTAATTTTTTCCAGACTACCTCTTTCCTTCATAAATGGGTTCAGTTGGAAGGTCGAACTAAGAAAGGCTGGGGTATGGGGAGGGGGAAGAAAGCAATGGGAGGAGAGGAGTATTATATTTAGAAATTAAATCTATGCTCATTAACAATGGAGAATATGATCGTTGGGAAAAGATGAAAACTTTTTCTGTTAAAGCCTAAAATGGTCCTCTTTTCAGAGTTCAATAAGATACCCACTAGGTCCTTCTAAAGCTTTTGAGAACTTTGCCTCAAACACACCAGTGAAGAACTAAATATTCACCTCAAACATTATAATACTATTCTCAGACCTAAGAAAAGCATTTTTTATTTGAGGATAATATTTTTAAAGCAGATCAAAAGATTGGCCTAGAGCCCTGGCAGCTCACCTTTATAATATTCACCTCTCAGAACAGATCTTCATCTCATTTTGCATTCATTATTAGAATCTCAACTTTCTCATTTAAAAAGTTTCTGGTGGAATATGTGCTGACTTAAAAGGAGCAAAAATAAAATATTAAAACAGTGACATAGTCCTTCCTTTCTAATTTTCATACTTGCTAAAAAAGCGATCAGTTTGAATCCACAGTAGTGTTATGTGCTCACATATGTATATATCCTTAACACTCATAATCTATGAAGGGTTATTTAACATTTTACAGAGCTCAAGAGTTAATTTATATTCAGTATCTGGATTCTACTGAGGAGGAAATCAAAGACAGAAATTAAAGGACAAAAGTGGAAAGACATAAATACAAAATGGTGAATTAAACACTTGCTTAAGATATACAGGCAACTATGTGCTTTGAATGAAAATGGTAGCCATGGTTTGAGTCCTTTAGCTTAGCCAAATTTCTTGGTCACCCCAAATCTGGCAGAGTATCTCCCAGAAATATTTATAACTAGTCAATCATCCAGGATAACATTTACCAGTGTCTAGACAAAACCTCTAGAGAGAGGGAAATGAGGCCTTTTCATACCAGAAGTGGAGAAATTTTGGTCTCAACTTTGCCAAACTCCAGTCTCTCTCCCTCTTGAGTGTCATTCCATTCTGACATCAACCAGAATGTTTGAGAAGCAGATTCTGGTTTGATTTTAAAATCTTGTTTGTTTTTATTTTTTTGTGAGAGTGGAAACAAAAAGGGGCACACTGATTTAATACTTTTTTTGTCTCAGCAAAGACAAAATCCACCGTGGACTGAGGCTATCATGAACTATCATAGAAATGTGCTCTCTATTTAATCTTAATGTATATTTTAAATGAGGATGCCTTGGTCTTCTGAACGACTGAAGTCTGTTGTTCTTCATAATGTCTTATGCTCCATTTTACCTTAAATGGTACTTACCCCTACAGAATAGATCACTGATACCAGAGAACTGAAAGCCAGACTATGACAGCCTACAAAAATCAAAACCAACAAAGAGAAAATGTCTTTGCTCTTGTCACAGTACATTTTTAGAACTAAGCAGCTGATTTTATTTTCTAATGAAAAAAAAATCTGTGAATATATTTTAATTGTGCAGTGAGGGGAAAAAACCATTTGCAATTGAATCCAATTACAACTCATTTGTGATTAAGATTTGATATTTAATATTGATGGATTTATATTGTTTTCTTATTGCTATCTGTGGAGAATTCAATATGAACAATATATTGAACACAAAATACATAAATGCCCATTGTTTCTTTACTTGGTAAAATATTGGATTAAATTTATATTGTTAAGACTATTTTAAATATAAATATGAACGTGCAGAAATAAAAAGCACCCAGGAGAGTTCCTGACTAATGAAACCCCATAAGAGGACATTATGCAGCATATAACAGGGAGACTACAAATGAAAGCTTGGGTTACCTTCAGATAATAAACTTCTTTAATTCCCAAACCTCCTCTTGGCCAAACATGTAAAGAAAGATAATTTGAGGGGGATTTGTCAGAAACTAGACTTGACAACAGCTGTTTCATTGAATAGCTAGTCACTTCATTGTCCAAATTTGACCTGTATTATGAACAGGCCAAAACTGCTCAGTCTCTCCTGCATTTTCACTCCAAGTTTGACCTACCTCAAAGGATGGGAGAATCCACCTTTAACTTTAGAAGCTATACTTAGTTTGTATAAGGAAGAGAAAATAAAAGGATAATTGCAAATAATCACAACTACAGTGGGTGGGTAACAAAGGGGATAGTTAAGGAAGCTATCATCTATTTTTATAAGCAAAATCAGAAAGACATGAATATATCCAAAATATGCTCAAAACACATTTATAAATGAATAGAAAAATATTTATGTTGAATTTCTAAGTAATAAAATGTTAGAAGGTCTGATCACAAATAAGTTAAAGGATACATATAGAGAAAGTAATGAGAAAAATACCCCATCATAATATATAAACAGCCAGGGGCCGTCATGACCATAACCACCAGACAGATGACCAAACAGCAGGCTCTGTGGGGCGACAAGGCTGGCAGGGGGGTTAGTGAGGGACGACTAAACGACTAAACAGCAGGCTGCATGGGGCAACCAGGCCGGCAGGGTGGGGCAGTTGGGGGCAACCAGGCTGGCAGGGGGGACAGCTAGGGGTGACCAGGCCAGTGGGGGGGGCAGTTGGGGGTGACCAGGCTGGTGTGTGTGTGAGGGGGCAAGTCGGGGTGACCAGGCCAGCAGAGGGGGGCAGTTAGGGGTGATCAGGCAGGTGGGCAGGTGAGCAATTAGGAGCAAGCAGTCCCAGATCATGAGAGGAATGTCCGACTACCGGTTTAGGCCTGATCCTGGATCCCCCAAGGGGTCCTGGATTGGAAAGGATGCAGGCTGGGCTGAGGGGACCCCTCCCCCCCCCGTGCACCAATTTCATGCACTGGGCCTCTAGTATTTAATAATTTTATTTACCTTGGGAATTGTAATTTTCTTCTTTATACTTTTAAAATGCCCCATATTTATAATGGGCATGTATTATTTTTAAAATCAAGAAAATGTACAGTGTAATTTATGAGAATAAATGTGAATTAATACTTATCATCTATGCAAAAGAAGGTGCCATCAAACCCTAAGAGGGGAAAAACTGTCTTTCGGGTGTTCATTTATTATAACCCCTTTCTTTGCAAAACTAAGAGAGTGGAAGCCAAAGGGAGAGAAACAGGCTAATTAAGATTTTCCCTCAAAGCTGAAGCCATAGATACTACATTTCCTCTGTCCAACCCCTGTGTTTTTTCCGGGCCAGGGCTCATTCCATAGTAATTGCTTCACTCCGCTCAAATGTCCTTAGCCAATCCCTAGTGCCGATGATTCAGCTCAGAGAAATGGCCTTTTCCAGGTCTTTTCCCAGCAACCTCTACCACTTAGGTCTTCAAACCAGACCATCCACTCTTGGGAACACTCTTCCCATAATATTTTGGCATTTAAGATGAATTAATTTTATAAGTTTAAAGTTTGCTCAACTCCTAACATTGAACCTGTGAGGGTAGCTTGCACAAAACAAGATAATGGTTTTTCAAGCGTCATAAACAAATATAATTTTTTATTCTATTGGCAGAGTTGGAACAGAGAAATTGTTCTGTGTAACTGTTTCATAGACTATGAAAGGGAGCTTGGTTCTCACAGGGCTGCAAGTTCTAGGGAGGAAGACAGATTGTGCCTTAAAACTGGGACATTTACGCACAATGGGATAGGCTTGTGTGAAGTAAACTAATATTTCAGATTCAAAAGTTGCAGAACTTACTATCAGTACTACCAGGAAGGGTCAAAATCAGAGACTGAATTTAGGGGCAGCATATCCAAGAGTCCAGGGCAAGGAGAAATTGAGATTAAACAAAAAATATGTCATAGGGGGAGTAGTGAAGCAGCATTACTGGGTCATAATGTCAGAGAACATCTGCAGTGGTGTACTTCTTTGTGAGGTAGCAAAAGTGAGAAGTCAAGTTAAGATCAAAAGGCTGGAGTGTACAGTGGGCCATATATGAGCCATTTAAAAACCCTCAGTATCCTGTATCTTAAAGATACTCATTCTTAAATATAATATAGGCTTTAAAAATCTACCCAAGTTTTTCATTTAAGTGTTAAAAAAATTAATAATTTAACTTTATTTAGGTTACTTGGTTACCAACTGAGAATGCAATACGGTCTCATAGAATGATCCACACAGCATAAAAAAATGTATTTTATGTGGTAAATATTAACTCATCAATTTCTATACCTTACTAAGTTTATAATACATTGTCATCAGTGAATCCTAACTGCCATATAGAAGGATTAATATCAGATACCACAAAATACTGCCATATATGCAAATAATTTGTCAACCATCTGAGGTCCCAAAGACAATATTTGTCACAAAACTGAAATGTTATCCTACTTATGCATTATTACTCATTTTTTAAAGAACTTACTACATGCATAACTTGATGTTAATGTATAATAGAAGATTGCAAAGGAAAAAGTGACATCGTTCTTGACTTCAAGAAACTTGAAATTTAATGAACAAGAAATGAATGTGAAGTATTTTAATAATGATAATAGTAATGGCCAGACTAATCCCTCCAGCTGAAACGACCTCACGACCGTCATTCCTTAAGTACATCTTCCCTCTTCACCCCAGCAAAACACCAGGTATACCATGCAAAAGGAAACACACAGGAAGTAGATCCAACCCTTGTTAGCTTTGTTGTCATTGCAGAATCCCTCCCTGCTCTCGATAAAGTACAAAGAGCAGCTCTTCTGGCGGTTCTTGATGAGAATAATAATTATCTGCATTTACAAAGACCTACTATACACTCAGTGCTAAGTACTTAATATGCATTGCATTCTGAGTGTTTCCTGGACTCAGGATACAGTTCTGTGACATGACAGGCAGCTGATAAAGAGGCAGGCCAAGCCTTAGTCAGATTGGCTCAGTGGATAGAGCATCAGCCTATGGACTGATGGGTCCCAGGTTCATATTCTGGTCAAGGGCATGTGCCCGGGTTATGGGCTTGATTCCCCATAGGGGGCGTGCAGGAGGCAGCCGATCAATGATTCTCTCTCATCATTGATGTTTCTATCTCTCTCTCTTCCTCTCCCTTCTTCTCTGAAATCAATAAAAATATTTTTAAAAAGAGGCAGGTCAATATGAATCTGATGTCTAGGTACTGTTACAAAGTGTGTGGATTAGACATTTCTTCACCTGTCCCAAGGCCAGTGAAAGGCGTCCCCCCAGGCTCTGTGAGTCTATGACGGAGGGAAACACACATCTCATTTAGAGGAACTACATCTATAGAAATATTTTAAAATAGTGAGGTAGTGAGCAGCAAAGTCTGAAAAGTAGAGGGGAAGCCTTAAAATAAAAGCCTCAAATTTAAAACACTTTTAGGGAGAAAGACACATCTTTGTCTGTTTGGGTTCATTTATATCCGACACCTTTTTTATCTTCCATCATTCTTTATATTTTCTTCATGTTTGAATTTTAATTAATTGCTAGTCACTTCCTTTTCTTTATTCACTCAAGAAATATAAAAGTGTTCTGATAATCACATGAAAACAGCTTTCAAATGCTGAAGTCCACGTTACATTCATTTGTGTGTGCTTATGTCCAGGGGCTGGGTGTAATAGAAACTGTGGTTTGACAAAATTGGACAGCTGCCTGTTATCCCAGGCTGTGCAGGCGGCAGAGTGGCTACGGATTCGGTGCATTTTAGATTTAGAACTACTTGACCTGGAATAATAGAAAGATTGTACAGTATTCGTGATTTGATATTCCCTATTCCCATGTAGAGTTAAAATGAATCTATGCATATTAATTAAAATCTAAGACCACTTATTTCTCAAAAGATTTGTATCTCAAATGATCCAGTAACTGTGGGATTTATGAGTATATTCTCATTGTGCTGCCCTGGAATATAATAAAGCAGCAATCACAAATGGTGGGTCTTAGGTCTAGGTTACATATGGTCCATAGTTGCATTTGGGGTGTGAACAAGTATTTTAAATATAAGGCAATATATACAAGAGCACAGATTTCTGACTTTTGTTGGACACTCTAACTGGACAACAATCACATGTTGAATAGCACTCACTCCCTCTAGACAGGGAGTATGATTTCCATTTTTCCAAGACACCCCCCCCCATACTTCACTTTTCATTCACATTATCTTCATATCTCTGTTTACATTTGAGTTTACAATTCTAGGTTCAGCAATGACATGAAATTTATGATTTTTGAAAGTGGTAGACACCTGAAAAATTAAATTATATCGTACCTGTAGCATAGATGTGAAGAAGAAATAAAGCACTAACTTGCAAATGAATACTTATTTTAAAAAATAAAACCTGGAATATTCTGGATCTCTGTTTGGCAAAGCATGTAAGTTAACTCCATTGTCCGCTGCTGTGAATGGATACATTGTATTTTTATTCATTTGCATGTTGAAATCATAATATCCTGGGCATGTTTGAATTGTGTGCACTATAAAACTGAGGGCCAATTACCCCAAGCTATTACATTTAGAGGCTGGTATTTGATCTGCTAAGTCTCTGTAGCTTTCATCTCTTCTGCATTGATCTGTGCTGAAGAAACTTGAGTATTGTCCTCCAAAGCAAGTTGCAGTTTTCTTTGTTTCCATTAGATGGCACAGAAGATTCTTTAGGTGCCAAACACACAGGCGCGTTGGAGAGTTCTGTGCATAATCAGCTATGCGTGAACAGCGGCAATTGCAGTTCCACCACACCTTTGCTGCAGGAATCTAATTTAAAGAATTTTCAGGGGAGAAGTTATTTTATAACTCATGAACCATTTCTTCCTAAATACACTAATAAGGTGTGAGACCATTTCCTTTAGAATTGAGGTCTGCTGTTCCTTGGTTTATAGCCCTATTCCTTATCAGATTTGAGAAAAATAAATAGTTATATCCAATACTGCAAAAGATATGGGGGAGATAAAAGACACTTTTACACCACAGGAAGTCAGGTCACAGCTGAAGACCACAAGACACTAACCAAAATTTCTAAAAGTTTGCAGTTGTATATAGTTCATTACCCAAGTTTGCTGTCAGTCCATTTATAGTCATATTTATCCAACTGCTCTTTGAGTCTTTCCACTCCTACTAGCACGTGTTTTTTTTTGTTTGTTTGTTTTTTATAACTTAGGATAGAAAATAGTTTTGAATACTTTGGTTAATCTTGAACTTAGTCATACCTAAGTTATATTTCAAGTGCCAAACATTCTGATCATTATCCATCCTCATTTGTGATTTTCTGTGTTTCTTTGGGTACTGGCGAACTTTGGCATTGCTTTTGTATTCTGGGGTAGACTGTCTCATATTAATTTCCTTGGAAATTAAAGGAATTCAACTGAGCCCTGGACTTGATTTTGGTCCACATGTGCAGAAAGAATCAGAGCCCGAACCATTCAGATGTTTGCTGACCTGGCTTGGAGAGCCTTAACTCATCACTTCACAGGCATTGACTTAGCAACATCCTGCAAGACTTCATGCACTAGGCAAAATGAAAGCCCAATATTTCATAAGAAAAAGAAAAAAAGGAAAGAAAAAAAGAAGAAAAGAAATTTCTACCATATAATAGAGCTCAGCTTTCTTGAACCAAAATCTGTTGAGCACTTAGTAAAAGTACATAATATCTGCAAATTGTCCTTGTTTTCCAATACCCCATTATTAACTCACTCTATTCTTCAAGTGGCTCATTTCCACTATCCTTTTCTATACCACAGACTACATATTGATGTTTCAAGGTCAAACTCATCTAGGAAAAACATAGTTTCAGCTTATCATCAAGTAATGGTGATTGTGCTAAAAACTGGACTGCTACAAACATCTCCATGGAGAATGGAGCACAGGAGATGGTAGGGAAATAAGGGCAAAAGGGCTACATTTAATTCTGGGTCATTTCAATACTCCTTGACAGCTTGTCAGTGATGAAGATTGTGAAGTTATTATGTATATAATATGCAGCCCCATTTCAATAGAAATGAAATGGCTCTAAGATGAAGTAAGGATTTAGGGCAAAATCTGCACACCTTGGAAAAATAGTACAGGGAACAATGAGTCATTGTTTCAGAGGATGTCTTGAATATAGAACAATTAGATGAGGGTTGCAAGCTTAGCTAAGGTGGCTCACTTAAAATTGGAAAAAAGAGAGTAAGTGAACACTATGAGGTTTTTATTCATGTAAACCTGTGGATATTAGGACACCTATATGATGATGCTAGTGGCAGATTTCGTTTGGCATCATTAGCATAACTGACCAATTTGAAAGAACTAAATTAAACATTAAAAAATACAACTAGGATTAGGAGAATATTATGACATTCTTCCTGTGTGCTTAACAGTGCATCAGATCTAAGTTCAGTTCTTTCTCTTATTACTACTGAGTTAAAATTCACCTCACTAAAGCTACTTTTTATTGATTCTGGTTTTGATCACATATATAGCTATAGGAACAGGTACACAGCATGGTGGGATTTTTGCTCTTTAGGAAGCAATCAGCTTCCTAAGGTTGATTTGGGGGAGGGGAGGTCAGACACATACCAGAGTGGGGAGGAGGGGTCAAACACACACACACACACACACACACACACACACACACACACACACACACACCTTTGAATCCTAAAGTTTCTGAGAATCCATTTCTCTTGCATAGCATGAATAATCTGGGTTCATCTTTCAAAAATTCTTTGACCTTTTATTTATTTTTTTATTTTATAAATACTTAATCATTGTGATTACATACTTTAAACCACACATACTTATTCAAAGCTGACTAAAACACATTCACTTCTAAATAAAAGCTGAGAACTTGATGATATGACAATAGCATCATAATATCAGTCCAAAGAAACATGACATTTCAAAAATTAAAAATACTGACTTTTAAAGAAGCAAACAGACAGTGATACCAACACAATAAAATAAGAAAAGTTAGAAATTAAATGATTATTTGGTTATTGGAAGCAAGTACTCTAATTTTCACTTTCATTCATTTTGTTATTACTGTTTATTCAAATCTGAGAAGAAAGCATTTTTAGTGGGATCAACAAAATCAGATACTCTACATCTTCCACTCTGAATTCTTTTGCAGATTCTGCTCTTTTTTCAATTTCGAATAGGGAAAATAATTGTGAAGGGAGAAATTTGGGAGAAAGGCTAGCCTTTCTCTTGAATGGTGAAAGTATTTTGGATGTTTACATCACTAATATTAACCCAGTTTGAGTTTGATTGTGTTACAGATTGTCTTATGCAATACTAGATACAAGTTTGGCCTGAAAGCGATGGCACCAATACTTACTTCTGATGTCACTTTTGAGCCTGGTGGAGAGATGGAAAGGAGATAGATAAAAGCTGACATTATTGGGGAAATTCTTAGCCTGTACAAGGGCTGAAAACCTGACCCTGGAATTAATGAAAATAGCACAGTTTTCCTTTTATGATTTAAGAAAATCTCTGTTTTCTGAGAAACACCTGTGTCACTTGAGGTATAAATGAGTGTTCTGGAAGACAGACAAAGATCCCAGGAGCTCAGAAATCTCTGGTTACACTATACCCCCCTTTGAGATTCAAAATGTACATTAACATAGTAACTACCCTGAGAAAACTGCTCCAAAGAACCCTGGTGAAGAGAATGTTTCCAGATGTACCTGGCCAATGTTAATAACCTAGCATGATATCTGAGCACACTGGATTGAGGGGGAAGTAGAAGATATTAAAATACATTTAAATTAATAGTATAAAGAATGGTTTTCAATCCCCAAATGTAAATAGGTTCTAATGAAAAGTCTATGTTCATCCACCAATTCTAATCTTCCATTAGGTAATACCTAGGAGAGTGTATAGCAATCACCACAAAATAGGAACAAATGGTTTTTGATGGAAAACAAAATAGTCACAGGTCAATTTGCTGTCCTAGGCTAAAGCATAAAAAACATTTTGTTATAAAAATTGAAATTTGTCTGCATCTTCTTAAGGAGTCCCTTTCCCATACTTTCATACTTCTATGGGTTTCTATTATCATATCATTATTAAACCTGCTTGATAGAAAAAAAGCTTTACCAGTAAACCTTAGTGCAAAGAAGTCTATATTTACACACCAATGCTTTTACCAATTATTGTAAAATAAAATATTCTATTCATATTAAAGAAATTTTAGACAGCTATTAAAACTTAGAGAAGGGCCTTGAAGTAGAAAGTTATGACAATATATGGATCTACTACTAATCTTATTTATTTTTATTTATACTTTCCTCTTAATATAAAGTTAGGCCACATCTTAGTCCTTATAGTTTATAATCTTAAAGAAATGGATTTATCCTATGATTAACAATTCTTAGTGTGGGGTGTGTAGAGTTCATATGTGTAAATACATATACTCTCAGGAAGTAATATTGACAATAAATGAATAGGGTTTTGTCATAAATAGCTTTTACCTAGTAAGAAAACTTGCTCAGACAAGCTTTGGCAGTTCTGTTCAAATATGTGTATGAGTGACACAGATTTCTCAATTCACCTCCCTGGATGACTTCAGGGCAAATTGTCAGGTGGATGTGCAACAGGAGAACCAGATATTTTTTGTTTTTCTATCCAGCTGGCAACAGCATACTTGAGATTTTCCATTCACTGTTTTTGAAAAACCAGCTCCAGAATGGGAGAGAAGGAAATACATCATTTGCGGGACAAAGGCAGGGACAGAGGAGGAATTGAATGCCCTGAACATTAGAAGACCATCTATAGGAGCACAGCCCCCAAGTGAGAATCTTCCCAACAGTTTATTCCCTATAATGATTCACTTTCATCTCTCATTGACTTTCTCAGAATCAATCACCATGAAAGAAAAAGGTGTGCTACTAAGAAACAAAAAAAATCATAATTAAAGGAAGAAGAACGCAGGTACTGAAAAGTTGGAGGCAAAGAAACCTGGTGGACACTCATGAGTCCATGCTGGGAGAGCTGCACTCGGGAAATTACCACTTGGACTCAGACCTGGGAGAAGCAAGGTGGTGAAGGCTAAGTGTAGGTATGAGTCTTGTCTTTCCCTTCACCTTCTGCAGTTTAGGGATGTTTTAATTGCAAGAAACAGAAAACCCAACCAAGACAAGCTCTATTTTTTTAAATAAGGAAAAAATGGAAATTTACTGGCTCATAGACATCATTCAGTGCCAAACAGTGCTTGGGAGCCTAGCCATGTAATTGTGTGGCCTTCCCTCCACATCCTTGATGCTATGGCTCTAATCTCAAGTAAGTCCTCACTTTCTGCTCCCAAGATGCCTGCCAGTTGGGGCAGAATTCTCCCTTGCTTACATCTGTCAAGGAAGGGAGCAGTCTATGTCCCAGCCTTCTCAGCAAAATTCCCCAGGGTTCATTCTGATTGGACCAGCTTAGGCAAACCAGTGTCTTTGGACCAATGCAGTGCAGAGCAAAGAGCTGATTGACTCAGGCCTGAGTTGTTTCCTCATTCCAAAACCATTCCCTGTGGTCATAAGGATGGCATGCTCAGATTCCTCTAATACAAACAGAGTGCAGATTTGAGGTGGTTTAGACCTACTCAAATGACAAAACTAACAGTGAGGGAAAGGTGTGTGCATGAGTGTTGGTGGGTATCGCTAAGTACAATCTAGACTCTGTAACAGGAAGGAGGAGAGACAGTGTCAGTCAACAAACCAGGGATGCCCTAAGTAGCATTTCCTTCCTGGTTGCCTAGTCCTTCACACCAAGTGTCTAGCTAGAATCCCATTTAGTGAGAAGTTAAATTTAGTTAGTCCCTTGATTTATATGAACTAGCTTAATTCAGAAATAGCTCAGAACTCACTTGAAGGCCTATCTGAAGCAACAATTTTGAAAGGAAGAACTTCTTTAGAAAGTTATTTGCCTCTATATGCATATGGATATATACAACATTTATACTTGACTAGAGGCCCGGTGCACAAAATTCGTGCACGGGAGGGGGTGGGTCACCTCAGCCCAGTCTGCAACCTCTCCAATCCGGGACCCCTTGGGGGAAGTCCGACTGCCGGTTTGGGCCTGATCCATAGGATCAGGCCCAAACCGGCAGTCAGACATCCCTCTCACAATCCGGGACCACTGGCTCCTAACTACTCACCTGCCTGCCTGCCTGATTGCCCCTAACTGCCCACCCTGCTGGCCTCGTCACACCCAACTGCCCCCCCCCCCCGCCGGCCTAATCACGCCCAAGCCCCCCCCCCCCCCCCCCCACCAGCCTGGTCACCCCTTACTGCCCCCCCCACCAGCCTGGTCACCTCTTACTGCCCCCCCCACAGCCGGCCTAGTCACCCCCAACTGCCCCTCCCTGCCAGCCTGGTTGCCCCTCACTAACCCCCTTGCCGGCCTGGTCGCCCCACGCAGCCTCCTGCTTGGTTATTTGGTCGCCCCTCACTAACCCCCCTGCCGGCCTTGTCACCCCACGCAGCCTGCTGCTCAGTCATTTGGTCATCCTTCACTAACCCCCTGTCAGCCTGGTCACCCCACACAGCCTGTTCAGTCGTACATTAGGTTGTTTCGATGTGATGGTCACTTAGCCTTTTATATATATATATAGATGTGCTTATTAAAAATATAGTACAAAATATCTAAAAATAGATAAATTATAGCATTGGTTAAAATCTAGATGTGTTTGTTTTTATTGTTTCATTACATTAGCACAATCTCAGCAGCTTAAAACAACACCCATGTTTAGGTCATTGTCTCTGCAGGTACGCATTCTAGCACAGCACAGCTGCACTCTGTTTAAGATCCATAGGCATGAAGTCAAGCTTCAGCCAGAGTTTTCATTTGGAACTCAGGATCCTTTTTGTACCTCATCAGTTGTTTAAAGAATCCAGTTCCATCCTAGCTTGATCAGTGGATAGAGCATCAGCCTGTGTACTGAAGGGTCACGGGTTTGGTTCTGGTCAAGGGCACATGCCTGGGTTGTGGGCTCAATCCCCAGTAGGGGATGTGCAGAAGGCAGCCCATCAATGATTCTCTCTTGTCACTGATGTTTCTACCTCTCTCTCCCTCTCCCTTCCTCCCTGAAATCAATACAAATATATTTTTTTAAAAAAGAAAAATAATTCAGTTCCTTGTGAATATAGGATTGAGGTTCCCATTTCCTTGATATGTGGCCCTCTTCCTCTTGAAGCTTTCAGAGGTACATTAAATCCATCTTGTGCTTTGAGTCTCTGTGATTTTTCTCTTCTGCTCTTAGGGCTTATATAACAGTGTTGGGTTCACCTGCATAATCCAGGATAATATCCCTATGTTAAATTCAGCTAATTGGTAAACTTAATATATTTTCAAACTTCCCTTGCCATGGAACATGAATAAAGGCACAACACCTGGGGGTGAAGAACAGTGAAACCAAAATTCCACCTCCCACTCTGGATGCTTCATTTCCCACACTGGTGAAATCAAATAAAAGGGGAGGAAGGAACGCAAGAGTGTGTTCTTCAACTCTCACATTTTGGTGAATAACATTCTTATATCTATTGCCATATATACATGCATATGTAAATTACAGAAAGATGAAAGATGCTGAGACTTTTTATTTGTTCTGATCTAGGCTTCTAAAACCTCTGTTCTGCAGACTAGGAATCAGTAATAAGGACAACTTTGAAAGAATCTGCCTGCATTTATCTTGTGTGTGTTATTGTGTGTGTGTCAGACAGTACAAAGAAAATTAAGGTTTTTCTTCTTTGCAATACATATAATACTCAGAAGTGAAAGCTTAATTAACTTGTCAGAATCATGGCATCTCTTTTCTTGAACTGCTGTATGCACCTTCCCCAAAGATTTGAAAAAGAAAGAATAAACCTCCCCAGCACCTTGGCTGGGAGAGCTGCACATCCCCAGCCCTCATGCCCTCAGAGATGGCTTCCTGTCATAATGAGAGGTGTTTCCATCCATCTGCATGAGCACTCGCTTTCACCACTTGTCAAGAAATGTCAACAGTGCAGAACACCAATTGTTTCATAAGGTAGGGCCCATCAGGTTGCAAAAAGGAAGCAGAGCAGAGCAGCTAATTACCGTGTACCAAATTCATCTTTTTCAGGAAGACACACACATAAAAAAAAAAAAATTAAAAGAAGCAAAGTAGTTGACAATTCCAGTGCTGCCTGTAAGTTAATTTCCACTTTCACAAAGTCGAGTTCTTAAGTTTTCTTCTGTCTCAGAAAGCAATGTTCCCAGAATCATCTCAAATATCAGACCAGATCCTCTCATTATGTAAGCTTTCCCCGGCCTATATTATTTAACTTTGAAAATTGCATAAACTCATTCCAGAGGCTAAGATATGAAGCGTAAAATTTCCTTAGCTTATTACAGGTAATTCTAGGGATCCGAGTTACTTCTATAGTGAAAAAGATTGACAACCTCTTTTTTAAACTTTGACATTCATTTTCTTTTTTTTTAAATGTATCTTTATTGTTGAAAGTATTACAAATATCTCCCCCCGCCATGACCCCCTCCTCAGGCCTTCACCCCACTATTGTCTGTCTATAAGTGATGCATATCTATATATATAAAAGGCTAATGTCCCCTCAGGAGTTCGACCAGAAGAACGTGAGTCCTATTGCTCACTATGACATGCGCTGACCACCAGGGGACGACCCAGAACATGGCAGGGGACCAGTGGCAGTGGAGGGGCGCTGAGGGAATGAGGGAAGGAGGAGGCGAGGAGGCAGGGAACTTGATAGACCCTGATTGCCAGCCAGGCCTAGGGCCCCTACCCATGCAAGAATTTCGTGCACTGGGCCTCTAGTATGCATATAAGTTATTTAGTTAAATCTCCTCCCCGCTACCTTCCTTCTGAGATTCCACAGTCTGTTCCATGCTTCTATATGGATCTATTTTGTTCGTCAGTTTATTTTGTTCATTAGATTCCACATATGAGTGAGATCATGTGATACCTGTCTTTCTCTGACTGGCTGATTTCACTTAGCATACTGTGACCCACACCAGAGCTTAGCTTTTCTGGGAACTCCTTCCTGATATAACCCCACACCTTCCTCATAACTTCTTTATTCTGGAGTCCCATAGATTTGATTTTCCCAATATTTATGTGCCTGTGTTGATGAGCTATTTGATTAAGGTCCTTATGTCATCTGTGTCAGTGGGTTCCATCTTCCTGTCTGAGCCACAATGCCTACAAGAACAGAGACCACACTTCCTATTATTAACGATTGTTATTGGCTTGGTCATACTTCCAGCATCTTTTAAAACATTCCCAGTCTGATCATGCCAACATCCCTGACATGTCTGAGTCTGGTCCTAATGCTTGCTCTGCCTCTTCAAACTGGGTTTTTTGCCTTTTGCTTTGTTTTGTAATTTGTTCTGGTAGCCGGACACGGTGCACTGGGTAACTGGAGCTGCAGTAAACAGATCTTTAGTAATGTGATGGTGAGATGTGGAGGGAGAGGGGCATTCTGTAGTCCTATAGGTAGGTCTCAGTCTTTTGGTGACCTTGTACCTGTGTCCTGTGACCTTCATATGTGCTTCTCAGTCCCTTTCTGCCCTACTCCCACCCCAGGTGAAACAAGATGGCTAGTGTGGGCTGGAGTTGGGTGTTTTCCTTCTTCCACATGCAGACTTAAAGCAGACCGGAGTTGGGTAACTCCCTTCCCTGAGGTCAGTTAAGCTCTGATAAAGGTCTAGCACATTTGGTTCTGGTCAGCATGTTTCTTCTGAGCACAGAACTTGTTAAGAAGAACAGAGTACTCTGGAGTGTGTCAAAATTCCCTTTCTCCTCACACCCCCAGGAAGTATGAGGGGCTTTTTCTTTGATATTTACTGTGAAACCCCAGCAGAGTTCCTGGAGGTAAAAATTCATGAATGTGAATTCAGCTGGAGGACTGAATCCGCCTGGAGCTTCTCACTCAGACTCATCTGCTCTGAGCCTCCAGCTGGTGACCAATTACAGTTCAGGTTTTCCTGTCCTGGCACTGGCTCCATGGGAGTTGTATGCTAGTGGCTTTCTCTTCCAGTACCTTGTGATTCTCTGTAGTCACCTGTCTGTATCTCCAACTTGGCGGGACAGTGGTTTGCCCTGTGACCTCACTTTTCTGATGAATCTAAAAGTTGTTGTTGATTTTTCAATTTGTTCAGCATTTTACTTGTGAGGGTAAAGTGGTGACTTCCAGCTTATTATACACTGAGTGGCCAGATTATTAGGATCTCTGAATGCATAATAATATGGCCACTCAGTGTGTGTGTGTGTGTGTGTGTGTGTGTGTGTGTGTGTGTGTGTGTATTAGAGGCCCAATGCAGGAGAATTCCTGCAATAGGGCTTCCGGTGGCAGTCTCCTCCACCCCACCTGCTTCCCACCCTTCTCCCCTGCCCCGCCTGCTTCCCTCTCTTCTCTGCTGCCCCGCTTGCTTGCTTCTCCGCAGCTTCGCTCCCTTCTGCAGCACTTGGCTTCCTTCTACGCTGTGTTCAGTCTTCACTCTGCACCTGGATATGCAAATTAACCACCATATCGGTTGGGTTAATTTGCATACTCTCTAATTGGCTGGTGGGCATGGCTTGTGATCGTGGCTTGTGGGTGTAATGGAGGTACAGTCAGTTTGCATATTACTCTTTTATTAGATAGGATACACACATATTAGAGGCCCGGTGCATGAATTTGTGCATGGGTGGGATCCGGCCAGCCTGGCCAGGGGGAGGGAACATGGGTGGTTGGCTGGCCTGCCTGCTGGTTGAACTCCTGGTCGAGGGGACAATGTGCATATTAGTCTTTTATTATATAGGATATACACTGAGTGGCCATATTATTATGCGTTCAGAGATCATAATAATCTGGCCACTCAGTGTATGTTGGACTAAAAACAGGAAGTCCTCTGCTTTTATTTTATTTTTTTTGTTCTTTAATTTATTGGGGTGACATTGGTTAATAAAATTATATAGGTTTCAGGTGTACAATTCTATAATACATCATCTGTATATGGTATTGTGTGTTCACCACCCCAAGTCAAGTTCCCTTCCATCACCATTTATCCCCATTTTATCCTCTTCTACCTTCCCCCAGCCCCCTTTCCCTCTGGTAAACATCATAGTTGTTTGTGTCTATGATGTTTTTTATGGGGATTTTCTGTTTAATCCTTTCACCTTTTTCACCCAGCCCTACAACCTCCTCTCCTCTGACAGCTGTCAATATGTTCTCTGTATCTGTGAGTCTGTTTCTATTTTGTTAGTTTATTTTGTTCATTAGATTCCACATACAAGTGAAATTATATGGTATTTGTTTTTCTCTGATTGACTTATTTCACTTAGCATAATAATCTTCATATTTAACAAACATTTACTATGTATCAGGCACTTTTCTAAGAGTTTTACAAATATTCAGCCACTTAATCCTTCTACCAATACTATTAGGCAGATATTATTATCCCCATTTTACAGATGAGAAAACTGAGTCACAGAAATCATAGGTCTAGTAAAGAAGGAGCTAGGATGTGATCCATTTTTTTTTTAATTTTATCTTTATTGTTGTAAGTATTACAGATGTCCCTTTTCCCCTCAACAATTTTATAAAAGATAAAATCATCAAGTTATGATTTCTAAGATCCTCTGCAATATTAGCAAAAGAACTGAAGAGAAGCAGTTTCTCATCATGAAGTAATATATTCTGAGTGTCTGCGGCATTTGAGTTACTCCTCTGCACCCTCTTGTCCTCTTCTTCGTCCAGCTAAGCCATCATCCCTGTTTGGCTGGTTTCATCAATTGTCTTCCAGATTTCAGTAAGTCTGTAGTCTCCCTTAGAAACTGAACTCTCATGTAAAAATGGGTCACTTGCTTGTCTGGCTTTGCACTAGAGGGAATTTATGGTTTGTCAGATTTCTAAGATACCTCTTGCCAAAGAATTAGTTCCTTAGAGCAAAGTTTTATCATCATTCAAGATGTAGGCGGATAAAATATGCCTTAAAGAGAGAAAGAAAATAAGTGTCAAAAAAAACTTTCTTTTTCTCTTTAGAAAACAAACAAAAATAAGAAACTGTTCAGAGGCAACTGTCTTAAAAGGAAAAATAAATTAGCTAATTTATAATTTAATTTGGGTTTACATTTCAACTATAAAAAAATTATCTCAGTTAACATAAGAAGGACCACCCCGCTGCACAAGCTCCTCCACTGATGAACAGGCTGGGCTGTGAAAAGCCATCTGCAAGTTCACAAGTTGATAGGTCTCAAAAGCTACTTACTCTACACTGGGCATAGCATACCTCTGTTGGTAGAATGAAAGTTGACAAACGTTTTCTTTTGAATACAGCATTTTCTTTATCTATGTACATTTTTAAATAAGGGTCTTTATTATTATGAATGAAAGTGTCAACATAAGTAAATATTTGCCAACTTAATCTTTTATCTTTGCCATAGCAGTTGCAGAACAAGCAAATACTAATCTCACAGCTATCCAACAGGGTATCCAACAGTTTGCTCTGGGGTCTGTGAGCTGCCTGGATGCTTCTAAATTGGCTTATTTGAGCTGAGCTCCTTCTTGTGATCAGTTGCAATTTGGCTCAGAGCTGTCCAGTCTAGAAGACCTCAGTCGGGACGATTTAACCTTGGTTCTCTCTTTTGGTCTTTTGTCCTAGAGCAGGCAGGCTGGCTGATTCTCATGGCAGATGCAGAAGTCCAGGAGAAAGAACACAAGCAACAAAGTGTCTTGAGACTTAAGGACAGAACTGGCGCATTACTGATTGTGCAAACTGTACTACCCAGGGCAAGCTACAAGGCCATTCCCAGAGCAAAGGGTAGAGGAAGAGACTCCGGCTTCTGTGGAGAGTGGCTGCAAAGTCACTTTGCAAGAGGTAAAAACAGGAGCAGGAGTGGAATCGCGCAATCATTTTTGCAGTCTGCCACACCTATCTTGTGAGTAACAAACATTCAACAATCTTGAAGCAATTCAAACACATTTTCCTTTACAATAGCAAGTAAAATCAAAACGATTTGATCCAAATGAATAATTTTTGGTGGCAAAAGAAAATAACATAACATAAATATGCCAATAGGTCTTGTTTAGTGAAAAATGCTAACACAATTTTCTCTTCTACATATATATATATATAATTTTCAAAAGCTCATGAAGTTCAACCAAGTGAGTCTTTTTGTGTGTAAGAGAAAAATACATGCCAATGCCTTGCTTATTTGTTTTTGAAGCTAATCTAGGAACATATTGTCATATAGGGAAAAGAAAAAATAAAATTTTTTCTTAGAAGGTATTTAAGTTATAATATTTTTTCTAAGGAAACCTAATAATACCCAAGCCCATCTTGGTTTTCAGTGAGCCCTGGGACTAAGCACATAGTCATACCTGCTCATAAATTCCTGGGCTACTCCATATAATTGCAGGCTCACAGAACCCTACTCCTTGTATCCTATTGAGAAATTCTATTCCCTATTCTCATTATGAAAAGTGCAGAAAAATCTGAAATGTCTGAGTCCCACATTTATTTCTACACATGTACATAATTAGATTTGGCGTTTCCCCCCTTAAGTACATCAGGGTAACAGGGCTGAAAATATTTTATTCCAGAAATTTTTCTGAACCATATGAATATTTGAGATCAAGATAATTTTGAAAGAGCATATTTTGTTGTTAACAAACATGCTCCCCGAAGAAGAAAACCTTTCCCTGGGGACTAAGAATAGAGTATCTCACTTACATTGTAACTGAGAAAGACATAATCTTTCAAGTCACTGGGGCTCTTTTTTAGTACACTAAAGAGTAACTTATGAAACAAGTGTTGCCTTTTAAATGTCCACATGGTGCCATATGGTCTTATGCAGAACCCTGTCCTTGTAAACAAGAATGAAATGTGATCTATCCACGCTGGGTGTGTTCCTTAAGAATAGTGTTTCATCCCAGATTCCCAATAAAAAGTCCTTTAGGGAAATGAATGTTAACAAAAAGTACCTTTCTTTAAACTATATTATATAAAAAAAGCTTTCTTATGCATGGAAAGCAAATAGCTCTGCCAGTCAGACAAAGACTGATTGAGAAAGAGAATTCATAATGCCCCAGGTGGTCTCCAGCTTCCCAGCTTCCTACTTTTAACTCCTAAGACATATCTGTGAAAGAGAGGACAGTGATAAATCACCCACATTAGTAAGATCCCTCTAGGGAGAGTTCTAACTTTTTTTCTAAAACTGCAGGAGGAATAAATAACAACTTAAGCAGTGACCAGCGTAATCTAACTGGTTTCTCCCTGTTGCTTCAATAACCATGTCAAATAGCTAAGCATGTGTCCCATACGACAGGGTGGTCTGAAGTAAATCATAAGCACAAGTTAGAAGCTCTTTCAATGACTGCCTTTGAGACTTTAAGCATTGGCTAACTGCCTCAATTCACAAATCTCTTAAAGGCAATGAGAACCCTCTACCTACTTTAGATGAACAGCATAAGCGTGAAATAAGTGAAAAAGTGTTAGAGGTTACTAAAGGTGCTATGAAATGTAAAAGATCACAGTAATCAGATGGGAGATTGAAAAAAAAATATTGTATTATAAGTCAGGTGACCTGGTTTCTAATCCCAGCTCTGTTCCAAACTAGCATAATATCCTTGGCAAATCATTTTAACATTCTGAGCCATAATGTCCTCAGTGGGCAACCACATGAGAACAAAATGAGGTGCTGGGAAACAAGAGCGAATAAGGCCATCTTTGCCGGGGAGGAGCTCCCAGGTCCAGTGGGAGGTACAGAGGTGTGGAGAGATGGAGATGATAAAATGTGATGGATTGAAAAGGACACTATGCACTCTCTTGGAGAGCTCAGAGGAGGAGTGATTCATGTTGCCTGGGGGAGTTGGGGGAGTTCCACAGAGAAGGTAACATTTTTACCTGAGCCTTAAAGGATGAGTAGGTGTCTCCAAGACAACCAGGAAGGAAGAGACAGGAGATGGGGTGGGAAAGGTTGAGCTGTGAAGGACATTTCATATCATGCTACGGAGTTTAGGGACAGGTGACAGAAGAAATGCCTGTTGATTGCATGCAGTTGATACTCTTAATGGATCATCCCCAAGTCTGCCTTTCCAGTGGCACATGTGAAGGGTATAAGCAGCATCTTAGGTCCAGCCTGGAGCCTTCTCTCATCTTTCCAAAGGATTAGCTGGCTTCCACTTGCAGAGCTTCCATGTGCTAAATAGCAAATGCGCCAAGGCTATTAATGACGTTAGGGTTCTATGTATGTATGTAGAATGAAGGAAAGGCGAGAAGGAGGATAGGCTCTCAAGAGCTCCAATGCAATGCTCAGCCTCTTGACATACTTGTTACTGAATCATCTCCAGTGTGTCTGGTGATATAACACCCCCCGCCCAAACTTACTCTTTTAATTTGATATCTCAGCTGGGGTTCCATATCCTCTAGGACTTTGGGGATCTTTCTTATTGCTTATTAGCCAATTTGGCCAATAATATTATTTGTATTGATGAACATCCTTGAAAATAGACACTAAGTCATCTGATTAAATGCTGAATATCGACCTCTCTAAGATTTCTGTTACTAAGCATTAATATGCTCCATCCACTTGTCAAGGCAATCTTGCACTTCCTGTTGGACCTCTGTGACTTGAACTGTTTACTGACAGTCTTTTGGTGGCTCCTTCAATATTGTTCTGGCGTCTAGACTGGACTTTGTTCCAATATCTCAGGTGGGTTTATTCCCATAACCTGCTTCCCTCCATCAGCTAGGTCTGGTTCTGGGTCTTCATCTCTTCCTTTTCTAGTTAGCCATGCCTTGATAGATCAGGGCATAAGATATGACATACACTCCAAAACAAATACAAACTAAAATCTTTCACAATGGGTGAGAAGTCTTCCAAACTCAGGCATTCAAAACCCCTAAAAATATTAAATATGTTCCATCAGAAAAATTGGTACAAATAATTATTACCATGAATATATCTGCCATTACCTGTGTACCACATCAGGTGTTTATGTTTTTAGGTGGGGGAGGGAGGAACACATAGTTAATCCATCACATACCAAGGCCTTGAGGGCAACACAGAATAATATCTTTTTTTTTATTATAATCACTTTTTTATTTTATTTTATTTTATTATTTTTTAAAATATATTTTATTGATTTTTTACAGAGAGGAAGGGAGAGAGATAGAAAGCTAGAAACATCGATGAGAGAGAAACATTGACCAGCTGCCTCCTGCACACCCCCTACCAGGGATGTGCCAGCAACCAAGGCACATGCCCTTGACCGGAATCGAACCTGGGACCCTTCAGTCCGCAGGCCGATGCTCTATCCACTGAGCCAAACCGGTTTTGGCAGAATAATATCTTTTGAGGGGACAACAACCATCTTGCAAGGTAAATATTTCACAAAGGTGGAAAGGGAGACAGAATCTAATTTGCTCTGGTAAAGCCACCAGTTAGTAAATGAAACAGCCTTAATCCATCCTCCTCTCCTCCATTCATTCTTTGTTTTGTGTATCTAACAACTTTTCTTGATGGCCCTATGAATCATTATTATAGCACAGAAAAATAAACAGCTCAATGTAAGACATCACTGTTCCTATTACTCATGAAGAATTTCTTTCTAATCTTGTTCTTCTATAGTTCCTGATCTCATACTGTTTCTTAAGCCACCTTACTCTCTAAACTCTTCCTCATTCCCTCTCCTTTGTTTTCAGAGTAGTTGGCCTCTCAATCCGATGATACTTTACACATAGGGTTATTTCAATAGAAGTGTCATAAAACATGAGAAAAAAAGTGAGAAATGCCTACAGCATGGGGTATGCTGAGATCATAGGCCACATACACATTCTCAGTTGTAAATGCATGTGGATTTGGAAGTTGGGGTAGAGGTACAGGCAAGGAAATGGAAATATAGAATAAACAAACTGCACATGTTTCACAACTATGTTGTGAATCAGTCCTCAGCTAAATGTGGGTAGGTGGATAATTGAATAACAAAACTGACTGTAAGAGAACTGTACAAAAGAAAGAACAGGGTATTAGATTAGATCCTGTCACTAAAATAATCTAGGTAGGTCAAAACAAAGGATAGTCTCCACCTCTCTTTAGCACATCTGCCTGGTTAACCCTAGATTGATCTAACCTTCTGTTTTTGAACTGCCCTTTGCCTGCCTGATAATACTGAAGAAAATTACAAGGTCATCCTGTTGGGAGTTGTTACAGTTATGTGATTCTCATCTTCAGTGGCTCCTTTTCTGTTTACTTGGTCTTCGCTTTCCTATTATCATGCTGCAGACTCTATTACCACCACCACCTCAAGCTCCCTTCTGCATTCCCCCCTCATCAGTCTCTGCAGAATGTCTGGATTCCTACACAGAGGTGCAGTGTTATGTGTGAACTGCATCAAAGTCTCCCCCATTCACTCCCATTACCTTCATCTGCATAGTTGCCTCTCTCTCAGGGAAAGTCTTATCCCCGCTCCTCTTCAAGGTTAACACTTCCATTTGTACTCAAGATTTCAATCCCTTTATATAATTTGAAAACTTGATTTTCAATAATTCCTTCTTTTTGTAGTTCTAATATTTCCCTCTCCACTCATTCTCCTCAACCAACAAATATATTCAGGTGTGTCTCACCCCCAAATCAATTTCTTAATTTCTTGTTTCCCTTTAAGCAGTCATGCTGTCCTTTTTCTTTCTTTTACCAGGAAAAGAGTAAATTTTTGAAAGAGTAATTTATTCTCAGCCTCTACTTCATTATTTTGCATTCATCCTCAGCCTCGTTTTCATTTCCCCTACAGTGCTGTTAAAGTTGCTCTTGATAATGTCCACCAATAGTTTAAACTCAGGTAGGTCCTGTTTGGTCCTCAGAAACTCAAAGCTGGAGAAACCAGGGAGCTCACTTCTGAGACAGTACTAGTAATATTAGCAAAGTAACCCAGACACAAATATAAACAATGACCAATATTAGAAGGATATAAATGTAACATATCCATAATATGGGAAAGTGTACATATATTTAATTATTTTTGAATAACTTAAATAACATTTAGAAATGCATGTGACACATTGAGTGAGAAAAGTACACAACAAGCTAAGCTTTACACACATACATACACACACACACACACACACAAAATGCAAAAAATACCTCTAGAAAATAAAAGGTGAAAGATCATTCACCAAACTTTAACTTTGATACTCTTTTTATATGTGGAATTGTGTTTCCATATTAACAAATTTTGATTATTGTGAAGTGTTTTTCAATAAATTTATATTAAATTTTTTTCAGAAATAAAATTTAAAAAATCATTATTGACTTTTTAACCTCCCCCTTTTTTTTAAATAGTCAGGTTTCCAATGTGACCTTCTTTCTTGCTTGCTTTACATCTGTGGTCCACACATTTAAGTGTGTGCATAAAAATCATCATGGTGCTTATAAAAAAAAGAAGAATCTAATTCTGGACTTTACTTCCTAGAGATTCTGACTCTTAAGATCTTCTAACTCAGGGGGGCTGCATTTTTTTTACAAGCTCTCTTGGTGGTTCTGATACAGGAGATGACCTATATATTAAACTAGAAACATCATGGGGTTTCAATTATTCTTCTCAATATAAATATTAGCTTTTGTTCTCTTACAGGTAAAAGTCTAGTAAAAACACAGAGATGAGATGAAGGCAGAATAGCTTTCATCTTTGCAGTGATGGGGCCACTGAGAGTATTTTAGGAATAAAACTTTAAGAAGACCAAGCTTAAATCAAAAGACCCAATTCCTAAGCAAAGAATCACAACCAATACACTATACTGTTTAGCTAATGCAAAGGCTGTTGTCCAGACCCAGGATGTGCACTTTTCACCAGATACTTTCCATAATAATTAGAGGCATATGAATAGCCAAGACATTGAATAAATAAAAATGGAGGACATCAATAGTCAGAGGGAGATCTAGAGAAATTCCCGGGTTTCATAATGAGCAATTATAGGGGTTTTATTAAATTCCCATGTAAGCAGGACAAGAATAAATAGAAAATTCCTGAACTTTTTCTCTGAGCTCTAGAACCACATTTCCAGCTGCCAATTAAACACTGACACCTGATCATCCCATAGGCATCATCAACTCACATTGTTCAAAGCTGAACTCATTACCTGCTCTGCTAATCAGATACCTACTCTTTTAATCTCTGCCTCTTTTGAAAATATCACTCTCCACCCATTTGCCCCAACAAAACACTTAATTATTCTACATTCCTCTTTTGGTTACTCAACATCATCTTCTGACTTCACCATAACCAGTCTGATATGGGTGATGCTATGCAACAAATAAACAAGTGATTCTCCACCCCAATGACACTGAGCTACTTGCTACTTGCTCTCTGAAGTCCACCTCCCTTTGTACATATGGTTCTACCTATCTAGGGAATTTTTTCCTAATTGACCTTCTAGGTAACGTTTCCAGAAGACCAACCTCAAGCACTACCTTCTCTGTTATGTGTCAAAGAACTCATCATATAACTTTATTATAGCAGTTAAACTATTAAATCAGAGCTACTTATCTGTCTTTCTACCTTTTGGACCAAGAGAAACAGACAGCACACTGCAGGGGCTCAGCTGGCATTCACCTTTGTGTAACAGGTATTTCTCTAAGCAATATTAGCCTGGGGCTATGTGCAAGGATCTCATAATCACAAATCTGACTATGTAACTAGATTTCCCTGAACTTCAGACCCCGTCCAGGGTCACTTTTATTGCTTTAGTGTGTGCTCATTATCTCAGAAGCAGCAGACAATTTCTATTTTATATTCAGCTTCTTGGCCTACCCAGTCACTGGTACTGCCCAACCATGATAGTAACATTGTATTTTCAGTGCTTCTGTTGCTGCCCAGAAATGCCACATCTGTTGGTCTGCTACCCCGTGTCAATGCTTCCTGAGCACTATTTCACCAAAGCAGACTTCTGTTATCTTTTCCAGAACCTTGACTACTCTTCTGGTAACGAAACCCCTTTCCAGCTCAGAATCCCTTCCTTGTGGTGATTTAGATTTGCTCATCAAGATTCTCTAATCTCATTTAATCCTCAGGAAGTGCTTCAGGAATGAATATGTAAATCATGCCAAACACATCAGGGCCCTTACTGGGAGTATTCTATACTAGAAGGTTGGGATACTGGGGCTGCCACATGGGAACAGCGTGCTTGCAAATCAAGTCACGCAGATCAGAGGAGCTTAGAGAATGAGCTAGAGACCCTAAAACCTGACATGTAAGCCAACAAGTTCTTGTGTGGTTTAAATTAGAGTAGGATTTCTATCACTTGTAACTACAAGAATTCCAATAACTTCTAACACTATTTTAGCATAGAACCCGACTGTTTGTCACTTGAGCAAGTGACATCGATGCTTTGCCAGGACTGAGACCTTGGAATGCTTCATCCCCTCACCTTCCGTTGCCAGATGTGGCACTTTCCTCCCCTCCCTTCTTAAAACCTAAAATCCCATCTGCAACTCTTGAGCTTTAGCCCCCAGTCATTTAATCATAGCCTGGTGCTCTGAAGTAGTTAATTTCTTTCACTTCCTAGAGTGTGAATGAGGAGTTCCACTCTCTTTATCAACCCTTTTTCTGATGCCATGGATCATAAGGATTTTTCTGTGATGATAAAGATAATAAAAATCAAGATAATAGTCTATATTTTGAGTCATACCTGTCTCTGCTGTAACTACTCAACTCTACCCGTGTAGACATAGATAATCCTATATAAGAAAAGCCTAATATGTAAATTGACCAAACAGTGTGTGTGTGTGTGTGGGGGGGGAAACAGGGCTGGTGAGCCAGGCCAGCCAAGGCAGGTGCCAGTGGGCAGAAGGAGGGGACGGCAATTGGGGGGGGGGTGGAGGCAATGACCAGCAGTGGCAGGGTGATGGGGGGCAGGACCTAAGCCATCTGTCAGATATCCCCTGAGGGCTCCTGGTCTGCAAGAGGGCGCAGGCTGGGCTGAGGGACCCCCCACCCCAAGTGCATGAATTTTTGAGCACTGGGCCTCTAGTATGAAATAAATGAACATTACTGTATTCCAATAAAACATTTTTTATGAACATTGAAATTTGAATTTCATATAGTTTTCATGTGTCACAAATATGATATTATCCCTTTGATTTTTTAAGTATTTAAAAATGCATACTTAACTTGCAGTCAGTATGCAGATGATAATTTGCCCACCCCTGCTCTAGGTCACAGAGTTTCCTCACTAGCTCCCTAAAACCATTCTTTCCCCTCCCATGCCCAGCCAACTCTCCACCAGAATTCAGTCAACAGATTCAAACTATTTGAACTTATAACTAAATCTGTCTCTCCAATACATAGCCCATGTCTGCCATATAAGAGAATATTCAACGCAAATGTGTTGAATGACTTGATGAAGAAGAGCCAGCAGAAGAAGTAACAAAATTAGGGAGAAAATTCCTGAGTCTTTTTAATTAAGCAATTTTTATAGCATAATTTCTTTTTCCCAGCGTAATTCCATCAAAAAGTAAAAGGGCCATGCAGAATGGCTCTTCTGGAGGGCACCCAATGCTGTCATCTCAGACAGGAGAAGGATTCTCCTAGTCAGCTAGTTAAAAGAGCCCAGTGTGAAGGCTAAAGGAGAAGGTTAGCCAGCTGGAACCCTGTACTCTGTGACCTCTGAGAGTTCACTGTAGAAGAGGAGAGAAGTACTAAACTGGCAGTACATTCATGGTTGAGTGAAGCCAGGCACAAGATTGAAAAGTGACTAATTTATCATTTTTAATTAATCTAAAGTTTTTTGATATTCAAACATTATCCTAATTACTAAATCAATTTCCCTATGGAGTTTAAGCATTCATGTAGGAAATAAAGTAATTCCTCATATTTAAGTTCAAATATCTTGTGTTTTAATGTAATAAAGACAAGTTGATAATATATTATTGCCAAGAAGAAGAAAAAGCCACGAATTCCACGCCAAGCCTCCCAGGCCCTGGCCACCCTTGTTAACTGCCTGCATCTACCAGACTCCTGTTACAGGCATAATATGTGTCTGTAGGTACAAGCAAACCTCCAAGGGTGTCTGGTTTGTTAAACAATTACAGCACTAAGAGCCTGGAAAACCACATCTGGCACATAAGAGTGGGAGTCTTGGGACTGACAATATTAACAAAGGTGGAAAATCTCTACTTTCAGTTTGTGTAAAACAGAAATTCGGGGGTTCCCATGAACATGGCCTCTGGCTTTCTCTTACTCTGGCCTAACCATCATCCCTCGCTGGCTTTCCATATTTTCCTCTTTCCTTCTCCCTCTCTTATTTCCTGATTCTTCCTTCTTCAAAGATCAAAACAAACACAGTTTTTTACATTCCAATATACTCAAACTAGAAGGATTCAGAAACTTTTCTTCCAAATATAATAAACAAATGAACAACTTTCAGCAAATAAAACCTCTAGCTCAGTCACATAATCATGTATTTGTACTATGTGCCAGGGAGGACTAGTTCTGGGTGCTTGGGAAGTGTAATAGGCGGAATTTTTGCCCCATGACCTTTACTTCATGTAAATACTCTTGTAAATATGGTACAATACATAGTGAAACAGACTTTGTAGGTGCATTAAGGTTACTAGTCAATTGACCTTAAAATAGAGAGATTACTTTAGATTATCCAAATGGGTCTAATGTAATCACATGAGCATTTAAAAGCAGAAGTAGGGGCAGAAAGGGGACTTCGAGGGATTTGCAGTTGTAATATGGGGGGCTGTGTGTAAAAGGATTGTAGGGGGCCTTTGGGGCATTTTGGAGCTGAAAGCAAGGGGCTGACAACTCTACAACTGCAAGAAACTGGATTCTGCCATCAAGGAGAATGAGCTTGGAAGTGGATTCATCCATAGGGCTTACAGATAAGAATCCAGCCTGGCCAACGCCTTGATATCAGCCTTGTGAAACCTTAGGAAGAGAATCAAGTTGAACCCTGTCAGATGTCTGACCTGTAGAGAATTATGAACTAATATATTTGCAATTTTTTAAGCCACTACATTTATTGGCAATTTGTTACTCAACAATAGACAATACAAGAACTAATACAGGAAATAAGATCAGGAGAGAACTCTTCCTGCATGTAGCTTATATTCCATCAAGTAAAGATAGATAATGAACAATATATATGATTAAAAAGTAAATGACAGAGTACATTAGAAGTTAACAAGTAGTAGCAAAAGCTGTTCCTAAAGTAGTAACTAAAATTTTATTGGTAGTTCATCTCATGGTAAAATTCCTGAACATGCAATGAACCTAAAGCAGTCATATTTTTGTGCAAAAAGTTAAAATTTAAAGTTATCAAGACTGCATTATAAAATTTACAAAAGCCTCCATCAATCAAAAAAAGGTGGCATAGTAGGTTAATATCGTGTAAGGAAAAATATCCTAAAAGCAAATTACATCTAGAAAATTTTTACTTTACAAAATTAATTTTCATTTGTAATGCTAACAGTACATTTCCCATGAAAAACACACATGGTGTCTAAATAAGACAAAGGAAAATCGTTTGGGCAAAAATAAAAAGGATCCCAAATCAATTATAAAGAAAAGATTCCTTTATTAACTTTTGGTCGAGAATATGTTTGTATATTTTCAGAAAACAACTCCAAGACCATGTGGATTCCTGCAACAGAGAGGAATTGACAGGTCTGCTCCAACCACAAAGACAAGAGGAGAAACAGTCCAGAGATAGAAGACGCTGACGACGCCTTGCCATGCTAGCAGTCAGCAGCTGTGCATCACTGCAGGTTGCCTAGGTCCAAACCAGAGAGGGTTGGACCTGCATTACCACCATGTGCCCACCATCCAGATATCATGGCTGGCATGTACATATAAGGAACTGTTTGACATTGAAACGGGGACTCAGAACTGTTGGACATTGAAATTGGGACTCAAACATTTTTTGTTATTATATGATTATTTCTAGTCTGCAGAGGCAAGATTTTTTAAAGGAAATAAATGGGGGAAAAATAGAAACAGAGGCAAAGAAGCATTGAACAGACTGTCAAACTACAGCGGGAAGGTAGGGGAGGTTGGGGGGTAGCACTGTAAGAGATCAACTGAAGGACTTGTACGCATGCATATAAGCATAACCAATAGATACAAGACACTGGGGGAGGGGCAGGTGAGGGCATGTACTGGGGGTTAGGGGAGGCCGGGGGGAGGTCAATGGGGAGAAAAAAGGAGACATATATGTACTACTATTTGTAATACTTCAAACAATAAAAAATTAAAATAAAATAAAATAAATTAACAAGTAGTAGCAAAGGAAGAAAATATAGGAATAATGTCAGTATGTAGCAAAATGGAGAGGTGATGTAGGGAGATGCAGAAAAGAAGAATTAGAATGCTGTTTGGTTGGGGTGGTAGATAACTGTAGTTTACTCAGTGGTCAGAGCCTCATTGAGGATGTACTATCTGAGTGAAGAGCTGAAGGTAGTGAAACAGAGTCAAACAAATACTCTGAGTACGAGCATGAAAGAAAGACCAAAAAGATAAAGGGCACAAGAAAAGGCAGTAAAGCATGACAGGGCTGGTCGGCTCAAGGAATGGCAAGGAGGCCATGCCCTAAAGTAGACTGCTCAAGGGAAAGAGCAGGAGAGGAGCCAGAGAAGTGACACGTGGCCAAATCACATGGGGCCTTCCTTGTAACATACTCTGAGCCTGTGATTTTATTCTGAGAGAAATGAGAGAGTCATTGCAGTGTTTTGAGCAGAGGAGTGGTGCAACAGTCTCAAGGTAAAACGAAGATGAGATTCCTATCCAGTAAAAGGCTAATGCAATATCCAGGCAAATAATGACAGCGTGAACCTGGATGCTAGCAATGAAGGTGGTGGGAGTGGTTTTTAAATATCTCGGAGGTAGAACTAACATGATTTCACACTGGGTTTAATGTGTGGTTAGGAGAGAAAAGAAGAATTCAGAATGACTTCAAGTCGTTTGGACTAAGCAACTAAAAAGAGGAATTACCATCAACTAAGATGAGAAAAGCTATAGGTAGAGCAACTTTTATGGGAAAGAAGGTAAGTTCAGGCTTAGACATGTTAAGATTGAGGTGTCTATTGGACACATAAGTGAAAGTGTTGATTTAGCAGTTGTATAAACTCTGTCTGTAGCTCATGAGAGAGTTCTAGACTGAAAAGCTAAATGGGAATCACCAGCATAAAGAAGATATTGACATGGGGATGAATGATATCATCAAGGCTATAATTCATTAATTTCTCCTCTCAATCTCACTCCTCTTTCATTCCGTTCCCAGCACTGAAGTGCAAATGATGGAAAAGAAACATTTCAAAATCCCCAATATGCAGATTACATGAGTAAGGAACATCTGGAAAAGGTCATTTTTAATTAAGCCCTAATGGATAACCCAATCAATATAGTGTCTGCCAGAAAATATCGTACGTTTTTGCCATTATCTGTCTTCATGTTGGTCTTGGCTTAATGACTATCTTTATATTCTTTTTCCCAAACTCCAAAGGATTGTTTGCTTAGACTAACCTTCACACACATAATCAGATTCCCTGTACTCTCATTATTCATTGAATCTTCTCTTGCCACTAGATTAAACTTCCCTTGAGAATTGAAACAATATTCTCTCCTTCTTATAACATCATAGTCGATAACAACAAGAATTCAAGTATTTACTGAGTATATAGGTATGAGTTTATCTTCATTGTATTTCCACATATCTAATTTGTAGAAATTTATTGGCTCAAGGGGTAAACTGTACTGCCAAATGACAAGTTAGAATGATGAGTGTAATTGTATTTCTCTTGCATCAGATTTGAAAACTATGCCAAGTGTTTTTAAATATGGTTTAAAATGTTTTTGTGGGTCTTAGAAACCCTTTAAATAATAGCAAAGGCAGAAAATTTTAATTGGAAGTAAAGGTGAAAAAAAATTATGATAGTACATGTTTGTGCCTCACCTGCATCCCATCTAATGTGTCTCAGTCTTCATTATAATGCTCACTTAGATTTTTTTTCCTATTGTCACATATCACAAACAAATACAATAACCGTTACAATTTAACTATTCAATCTTCATGTGATGACTTGCAATGAGTAAATGCTACACAGAAAACTTTGAAATTGAATTGAGATGTCCTACTAGGTTCCGTGCTACTTTGTTGTTGTTTGTTTTTTCAGGGAGGGAGGGATTCCCCCAGAAGCAGACACCAAGATCAGGAGGTAAGAATAAGTAATTTATGTGAGAGGTTATCCTAGGAAGAGGAGAAATGGAGAAGTGATAATACTATATTACCAAGTGAGCACTTCTAAGGCAATTGGCATCCAATCTTACTAGAGAATTCCAGGAGACTGTGAAAAAACATGCCATCAAGATATCCCAATAGGGGAGAGGGGGCTGAAGGATGTATCCACCAACTTGTCCCCCCATCATTGGCCAAGGGATGTTTCTATGTTGTCTAATGGCAAAGGAAAACCCTTAGATGAAGGAAAAGGTACTTGATGTAGGATGCTGTCAGTGAGTTGCTGGAACAGTGAATGCTGAAAGAATGTGAGTGAGGCACTAAGCACATCCTATATAATAAAGAGCTAATATGCTAATTAGACCAAACAGCCGAATGACCTTCTGGACATCCTTCCGGACAACCTTCTGGACAAAGCCGGGGTTGCGAGGCCCGAGCCCCTTACACAAATTTTGTGCATTGGACATCTAGTGTGTTACATAGTTCTAAATGCTTGTGCTTTCTACCTCACTTTTTCTTTAGACAGAGCACCTGCTATTTCATATCTGTCCTATATCCTTTCACTTCTGGAGCTGATTAGGCTATCAGTCAGTCTCTTCCTCTTCCACCAAACCCTGGGCCGGATAGGCAATCAGAGCAACCAAACATGCTGGACACAGTGTTTGTTTCAGGGGTGGACACGTAACTCAACAAAGGCGAGTAAGAGTCCTTGGGAACTGATACACATGCTGGTAGAGAGGCTCTCACCTAAGCATACAGTTGGAAGAGGTAGGAAAGCTCAGTACTGCTTATGAGCTGTCTGCACTTGGAGACAGACTGCCTAAGGATGAAGCCAACACCGAGGGAAAGAGGAGATGGGGAGAGACACACCGAGCAATGTGACATCACCTGTGCAGCCTAGATCCAGCTGTGTCTGAAACACATCCTACACCTGGGATTCTGTCCTTTCTTGACACATGAATATTCATTCTTTCTTTCTCTCTCCCAACTTCTTTAAGATTTCCTTTTCTTATACTAGCTTGAGTTGGTATTCAATCACAGGCATCCAAAGAACTACTGACTAATATAAATTTTGTGCGCATTTGGGTAGATGGGTACTTTTGTTGAAAATTGTTTATCTGAGTAATACTCAAGTTACATGCAAAAGCATGTAAACAATTAGGGGTAAAGCTTAAATAAGTTAACATTTTTGTGTCAATCTTTTCTGTACATTTTTATTTCAGAAAATATTTTTTGGTGGTAGAAACAAAAAGTACTAACATATATTGACTCTCTGATAAGATGTAATGTTCATGTTATATTTCTATACTATGTTATATAGTACTCACAAAGACTCAAAGTTTGCTTGTTCTGGCTCCCACAGCTATTAAGTGGCAGGGTGGGATTTGAACCCAGTCTCCTTGACTTCTTTCCTCATAGCACCTTTCTTCCGGGTGCTTATCTTTAAGCCAAGTACTACGGGAAAGGGAGCTATGGTGATGTAAATGAGAAAATCCCTGACTAGAAAGTGAACAAACACATTGACATATATGCTCAGAAAAGTATATACTCTACTAAGTGCCATGAATGAAGTGTATGAAGGAAGATCTTCAGAAGAGGTTCAGATGGGAAGGTTGATGAAGAGGAGTGCCACTTAAGCAGGATTTCAGCAAGAAGAAAAGGGGCAAGGTGGACACTTTAGATGGAAAAGCACAGAAACAGAGACTATTCAAACTAATATTGTATAAAGACTCGCAGAGAGCAGTTAGCAGAACTTTAAACAAATATAGTCAGTGTTTCCTCAACTTTATTCAGTTGAATAGCATCCTCACAACTATTTCCCATATCCGTAGGCCACCTATATTATCATTTAATTAAAATTTTATATCAAAGCAACTTTGACTTAGCTTACTTGTTTTGGTTAAATAAGCAATAGTAGCTCTAAAATCACATGTGGGTTGTACTATATTTTAAAAAATACGTATTAAAATAAATATATAATTACCAAAATATTTAAAAGCCGGTTTAACCATCGCCTAACATTACCTGTCATAATGGTTTGGTGACAGTGACAATGGCTTCAGAGCCAGCCTGACCTGGTCTGTATCTGAGCTCTGCCCCTTAATTTTGATCTTGGGTCCTGAACCTTTCTGCTCCTCCATCTCCTCGTGTGGAATGTTGTAAAGATTAAATGAAATAACACATGAGTGATTATCAATGACATTATACATTGTTTATACCACCACTCTTACCCCCACCCCGCATGGATGCTGGGATAGATGCCTTGTTTTGTTGAGCCACAGAAAAATGTGAGACTGCAATGGGAGAAGAGACATTTTCTAAATAAGAAAAGGAAAGTGCCTGGGAAAAGAGGAACCTTGGGAAAAGAGCAAAGATGCATAGAGGGCATTTTGGGGTGTTTGACTATGTACATTCCATGTAACTTTAGATTTTCTCTTTATAAAACAGCTCCAGTAAAATCTGTTTTATTTATCAATATTTTTAGAGTTAGTTTATAGGGTGAAGAAAACATAAAAATTGACTGAGATTGGCTTAGGAACAAGTGGAGGAGTTGGTGATATTTCTGAAGGGGATCAGCATGAGAAGAAGATGCATTGACAGGAGTAATCAGGGTGGGTCCAAAGAATAAGATTCTGGAGACAGAAAAAAGTATGAAATCTATCAACCCAGGCAGTAGTGATAGAGTCTGGACTGTGTACGAATGAATAGATACAAATGGGGGCGGAAATGTGAGAACAAATGAGAATAATTTGTTGCCAAGCTTTGTCTTGTTGATTTACTCTAGGCTTACAGCCAAAAAAAAAATTAAAAAAAAAATGTGGCAATGCTTTCATGAGAGTCATAAACAGTATTGACCAAACAATTTCCAAGTCGAGTTTCTCTACTTTTTTTTAAAGACCTTATTTTATCTGATGCTTGAAAAGTTGAAACCAACCCCATAAGACCTTCAATGTCCTTTAGTTAAACTATTATTTTTTCCAGATTTCCCACTTGTGATATGGACCTGCCTAAGGCTCAAGTGAAAACAAGAATTAAAAAATAGATAAACTAACACACACCAGCCTTCTACTCTTCCAGCCGTGTCCATGCCTGGTGATGTAGCCAGGGCTGTTTTTAGAATTATTCTTTGAAAAGTAGTTCAGATTGGGACAAGTCACTTTGGAATCTCAGGACTCCATTTGGATTCCCGTATTAATGACCCACCCAGCTATTATTAATCAAATTAATACAAACCTAACAAAACGTGCTGACAAAACTTTGGAAAATTGTCCCTAAGCCCTTGGTGATTAAGCATGTATGCTAATCTTGACCAGTTGACATGGAGTGACTCATTAAAGATAATGATAAAATGAAGTGTGTCATGTTGAACTACAAAAGGGATAAATGCACGTCTCATTAAATTATTGTAAGTGATGACTGGATAAAACTAAGCTATCTGACTCATGGATGCTAATGGGTGGCATGGCCTCCCACATCAGTGGTTATCAAATGCACACCAGTTCTGCAATTGGAGCCAGTACTAGTGGGGATTCACCAGACACGTGGACACATGGTCATCAACAGATTAAAGGGAGGAAAGTAATTTCCTGAGCCATAACTTTTCAATATGACCAAGAAACTGTTTAGCATTCAGCAGTTTACTAGCTGTTTATTTGCAGAGTAAAGTGGGGAATATATTTCTTATACTCTGAGCATTTGTTAACCATCCAACTTTCAGATTGAAAAATGGTTACATTTTCAGACTCTTTATGCATTTATTTCAAAGAGGTCAATGAACTGGCATTAATCTAAAAGACTGGCTTGAGTTTTTTGGAACCTGGTTGAATTTAATGAACTGATTGGATGTTCACATTTTCTTGAAGAAAAGACAAAGTGAATAAAAGGAAAATATATTCACTCAACCTCAGATACCAGTTACTGAAACTCAGGTACTCAAATAAAGGCCTACAAATAATGCATTTCAATAATTAGTGATAGACAGTCTTTTTTTAAAAAATGATGTTTGGGAAACTGGACAAATAAAAAAATGCAAAAAATGAAATTATCACTTTCTTATACCACATACAGAAATGAACTAAAAATGGGGTAAATACATAAACAGAAGACCTAGAACCTTAAAACTCCTAGAAAAAATATAGGCAGTAAACTCTTTGACATTGCTTTTTAACAATATTTATTGGATATTTTCCTCAGGCAAGGAAAACACAAAGAAAAAAATAAACAAATGGGACTACATCAAACTAAAAAGGTTTTGACCAGTGAAGAAAACTGCCAACAAAACAAAAAGGCAACCTACTGAATGGAAAAGATATTTCCCAATGATACATCAAATAGAGAGTTAATATCCAAAATATATTAGTAACCCACACAATTTAACACCAAAAAACAAACAATGAGATTAAGATGTGAGCAGATAATTTCAATAGCCATTTCTCCAAAAAGGACATATAATCGGCCAGCCAGTAGACATATAAAAAGATGCTCAATATCACTAATCATCAGGGAAATGAAAATTAAAACAACAGTGAGATATTACATCACATCTGTCAGAATGGCCATCATCAGTAAGTCAACAAACAACAAGTGTTAGTGAAGATGTGGAGAAAGGGGATTTGTGTACACTGTTGGTGAGATTGTAAATTGGTGTAGCCACTATGAAAACAATATAGAGGTTCCTAAAAAATTTAATAGAACTACCACATGACCAGCAATCCCACTTCTCAGCATCTATCCAGAGAAATCTAATTTGAAAAGATATATGCACTCCTATGTTCATTGCAGGATTATTTATAATAGCTAAGATATGAAAGTAACCTAAGTGTTCATTGATATATAAGTGGATAAAGAAAATATGTTTAATATATGGACTATTACTTAGCCATAAAAAAGAGAAGAAAATCTTGCCATTTGTGACAAGGGTGGCATTATGATAGTATAATCTGAGGTAGTAGTATGCTAAGAAAAATAAGTCAGACAAAGGAAAACAAATGGCATATTATTTCATAGGTGTAATCTGAAAAACAAAAAAAACCCAAACAAATAAATTCACAGATAAAGAAAACAAAGTGATGGTTGCTAGATGGGAGGGGTTTGGAGAAAGGTGAAAAAAGTTAAAAGGATTAAGATGTACAAATTGTCAGGTATAAAAATAGTCACAGAGATGTAAAGTACAGCATAGAGAACACAGTCAATAATAATGATAATAACAATGTATGGTATCAGATGGGTACCAGACCTCCCACGGTGATCACTTCACAAGGTATTAAATATTTAATCATTATGTTGTAAAACAAAAATGTACTATTCCTAAAGGCCCAGTGCACGAATTCATGAACAGGTGGGGTCCCTTGGGGTGGCCTGTGGGGATCGGGCCCCAGCTCACGTCCCCGGCCTTGCAGCCCCACAGCCCCGCCTGGCACCCTACTGTGGCCTGGCGCCACCCCCTCACCTGCTCCACCAGCCCACCTGCAGGGCAATCGATTGGGTCCAGGCCCCCCGCCCAGCTCCCTCAGTGCTTGGGAGCCAGGCGGCAGCCCCACCACTGCCGCCACTGGCAGCCATCTATGGGTCGATCAGCAGGGCGATCAGGCCCCCTGCTAGCACCCGCCTTGGCCTGCCACCGCCCGCTCACCTGCTCCACCATTCCGCTGGGGTTCCACTTTCATCAGGGCCCATCGGGGCCAGCAGCACCTCCACTGCTGCCCGCTGCCAGCATCACGTCACTGACACCTGCTGTGTTCTGTGCCGCTCCCTGGTTTGACTCCCGGTCAAACTCGCAGTCAAACAATTTGCATATTAGGCTTTTATTATATAGCATATTAACTGTTATTGAAACATAAATTAAAAAATAAATACCCAACCCAAAATAATTTGTAATAATTATTACTCCAGTTTCATGGCATGAAAATAGATAATTATATCATTACAAGATAACTATTACAATGTAGTGATTAAAAACAAAGATATAAATTTACAACAAGCTGGTGAAGTTTCTGGTGAGACCTAGAAATTTAGTAAGACAGAAAGGCACATGTGTTGTTTACTATATCCCATGCCTTGTGCCATTCCCTTCATCATATTCTGTTAAATCATTGCAACTATTCTGTCATAAGATATTTTTATTCCCTTTCTTCAAACAAGAGAAAAGTGAGGTTCAAAAAAAGGAAGTAATTTCTAAAGGTCTCATAGATGGTTAGTAAAAGCCCAGATTCAAGCTTGTCTGTCTCCAAAATTCATATTCATTCTATAATTCTCAGAATAGAAAAAGCAACTCCTACAACAAATAAGCAAGATGAGGCAAGTTTTGGAACAAGAATAATACAGAAAACAAACACTCCATTACTCAAAATATTGTAATATACATACATACTTGAAACATCTTCTAACTACTGTGTGTTTTTTCCAAATGTGCATTTTAAAATAGCTTTATTTTATTTGTTAATCCTCACCAGAGGATATTTTTCCAATTGCTTTATAGAGAGAGTGAAGGGGGGGGGGGGGGGAAGAGGGAGAGAGAGAGAGAAAAAGAGTCACATCAACTGGTTGCCTCCCGGATGAATCCTGACTGGAGGTAGGGAGCAAACCCACAACCTAGTTACATGCCCTTGACTGGGAATCGAACTAGTGACCCTTCCATACTTGGACAGACTCTCTAACCACTGAGAAAGACTGGCCAGGGTAAAATAGCTTTATTTTAAATGTGCAATTAGAAATTCAGACCACTAGCATGCAAAGAATGACGTCGTATGGATATGTATAGTTAGCAAAATTGATGTGTATGAGATGACCCAGTATGACATAATCCAGTCTAGACCATCTTTGTCTTAATTTTGGTTTTTCACATGAGAAGCTTAATTTTTCTTGGCTCAGCTTTTATTTAAAGGGCATGATAATGTTCAGTTCCATGATAAGTAGCATTTTATTTTTAATGTTCATTCACAGAGAAGACTAAAATCAGAATAGTTTGGTAGAGGAGACAAATAATGTTTCCCCTTTAAAGAAGGAAAAAAAAATCCCAGGCAAAGTCTGGAAATAATTACTGTTGTTTATAACTGCAATCTTGGTTTATTATGCACTTCAGTAGGACAAATTCCAAAAAAAGGCATATGAAGAACAGGTGAAGCTTTTTAAATTGGTTATTTAGTATGGGCTCTTTAAGAAACACGCAGTTCACAAGGGTTATTGCAGCCAGTTTCAGAATTCTGAACGAAGCTCTACCAACAGCTTTCTAATTGAATCTCAAAAGACTGTAATTGTGTTCCACTCTGTAGTCAACCTCCATTCCATGCAGCTAGAGTCGGTTGTAGGTAATCAGATTACTCATGGGTTACTGCCTGCAGCCTGCAGGAGAGTGCCAAGAGTAAGAAGGCAACGTGTTGTAGGGTTAATGAAGCTTAATATGGTGCCAATATCACACTGAGCCATTGCCTACGGAGTGAGAAAGGATTATATCCCATGTTAATATGCCATTTGACCCGTGCCAGAGAAGCAGTCTAAATCACTGAATAAGTATGTAAGTCACCACTGAGAAGTGTTTGCCATGCCAGCTCTCAGTTCTGTGAAAACAAGTTGTTCCCTCGCTTGTGAATTTTAACTTTGGTGCTCTTTAAAGTACAGTTTCAACATTGGCTCCTAACATCCCTGGAAAGGCCATATAGACATAAGATTCTCTAAATTGGAGCCAATGCAAGGAAATGCACATGCTTTTCTTCAGTTTGATCAAAACTTCTCTGGAGAATAAATCTAAGGTCAATATGTACTGCAATTCCCAAAAGTCATTATTGATTTTACTTCTTCTACTTTGCCTTTTACAAAGATGTTTAGGCCCTCTTGAGCTTTGAGATTCTTATTACTAATTAAGTTTTTGGCCAAATGATGCCCCAAATTATACCTCAGCAAGAAGTAAAGAAAGCTCAAAGAACTGAGACAAAAAGTAGCAAAAGTTAGTACAATTTGTACTGCAAAAGCTAGATCTCATAACAATAGGACAATAGAACCAATACTCTAAAGTCTCCTTACTCCCCACTATGATCTTGACATCTTAGGATGAGAGGAAGTTACTCTTAATGGGGTAATTAAAACATTGAGAAATAACTCTATTAGAAAATATTGACTGTGTTTTTAAATTCATGATTATTTAGGATTAAAAACCAACCTCTAACTTCAGAAAATACTATAAAATTTTCAACATAAGTTAGGTCATTAATTTTTTAAAATTAATTCCTAGGTCATAGATGCAAAATATTAATACAACTTAAGCAGACTCCAGAGCAAAGGTATAAAATTTGTTAATAGTTTTTCTTCTTGCAATCCTTTTACTTATTGTTTACAATAGAAAATAAATGTAGAAGTACAAATTCCAAAAGTTACATACAAATATGTAAAAAAGTATAATATGAAAATTATAGCTCTCATTCTTTACTATAATTAGTTGTTTGTGTATCTTTTCAGAAATATTCTATTAGTATACTTTCATTAGTATACCTTGTATTTAGTATCTATGAATCTACCTATGAATGCTTGTATGTACTAGTATGTATGTATATATATAAAGTCAGTTTTCTGAGGAGCCTATATTTGTAGGGATTTTTACACAGTTTATTATTTTTTTAAAAAAACAAGATATAACAAAGTAAATATTAAAAACTCAATTTGGTGCTCTTTAAAGTACAGTTATGTACTTTATGTTATTATGTATGTATGCATATATCTATTATGTGTAGTTTAGATAATTTACAGCCATATAACTAGATTATTTCCATAAATTAGAAGGTTCCTTTTGTAGCCTCCTAATTAACAGTTATCAAAAACTTAATATGAATGGAATAATATAGTATATGCTTTTATTGTGGCCATATTCTTTTATTCAACATTATGCCTATGAAATTTATCCATACTATTGTGTGAATAGTAGTGTGTGTTTTTTTAAGACTTAATTTTTTTAGAGCAATTTTAGGTTTACAGCAAAATTGAAAGGATAATACAGATTCCCCATATACCTTCTGGCCCAAACATACATAGCCTCCCTCATTATCAACATTCCCCACCAGAATGGTACATTTGTAATAACTGAGGAATCTACATTGATTTACCCATCAATTATAATCACCCAAAGACCATACTTTATATTAGGGAATTTATTCATATTTACTACTATACTAGAGGCCCGGTGCATGAATTCATGTACAGGTGGGGTCCGGCCAGCCCACCCCAATTGGGGCCAGGCTGGTTGGCTGGAGGGACTGCAGGCAGTTGGCAGGCCAGCCCCACCCCCTGGTTGAACTCCTGGTCAAACTCCCGGTTGAGGGGACAATTTGCATATTAGCCTATTATTATATAGGAAATTTATGCATTGGACGGGGGGTGGGGGTAGAGGGGGTGGTCCCTCAGCCCGGCCTGCGCCCTCTTGACCCCACCGGGTATGTCTTCCCATTTATTTTCAGCTCTACTGTGTGAAATAATTAAAGCCCCTTGTTTTCAGCTTTACACCCATTTTAAGACAGGACAAAGAAAGAGTCCCAAGCAAACTACTTAAGAGAACACAACAACAATGGTCATATACAATGCACTCCTACTTCTTTTTATTTTTAATACACACTGGAGACTGTTCCAGGTCAGTAAATATTCATGTGCCCCTGTCCAGTTACTGATAGCTATTAAAAAGTTATACCAAACTTAATAGCATTAAGCAATAAAAATTCATTATTTTTATTTCTTTTAGTTCTGGAGGTTGACTAGGATCAGCTAGATAGCCTTTCTTGGGGCCCCTCACATTGATATCAGATCATAATGGTTGGGAGTCATCTTGAATATGTCCTCACTAACATGCCTGGTGGTTGATGCTGGTTGTTCTCTGAGACCTCATCTGGATGATCAGCTGGAACACTACAACTGACTTCTATTCTCCTGGGTTTCCTCACAGCGTGGAAGCTGGATTCCAAGAGCAAGTATCTCAAGAGGAACTTGAGACAAAGGAATAACGTAGCCTTGGGGATCATGAAGCTCTGTTTATTAGAGGCAAGCCACTAAGACTACAAATATGTAAGGACAAGGAAATTAGATTATACCTCTTGAATTGATGATTATCTGTCTGCTCTCTAGACCCAAATTATTTACATTCTTCTCACATGCAAAATAGACTGGCCCATTTCTGCAACACTTCTTAAAGTCTTATCTGTTAGGACTCTCAGCCTTGGGCTTAATGTCTAGGACAGTGGTCGGCAAACTGTGGCTCGAGAGCCACATGCAGCTCTTTGGCCCTTGAGTGTGGCTCTTCCACAAAATACCACGTGCTGGCGCGCATGTACAGTGTGATTGAAACTTCGTGGCCCATGTGCAGAAGTCGGTTTTCGGCTCTCAAAAGAAATTTCAGTGGTTTGCTGACCACTGGTCTAGGATGCTATCCTCTAAAAGGGGTCCACATGACCTTGGGCATGGTTTTGCAGGTATAGCATCTTGCGTATACTCTCTGTGGATCTGAATACATGTAAACTAAAGAAATTGTCTACACAACCAAAATATAGTGACAGGAGAGACATAAGATTAATGTTATTGTATAGAAAGGGAAAAGAAAAAGAAAGCAAAAGTAAAATGAAAGATATGTAACAGTCACTGGTCCGTTATAATT
This sequence comes from Cnephaeus nilssonii, assembly GCF_951640355.1. Lineage (NCBI taxonomy): Eukaryota > Metazoa > Chordata > Mammalia > Chiroptera > Vespertilionidae > Cnephaeus > Cnephaeus nilssonii. The sequence continues at coordinate 65,557,754 of NC_137081.1, read as the reverse complement.
CTGGAACCCAGACAAGCACATATTCCCATTAGTGCTTAGCCCTGCTATTTGACAGTAATTCTTCATGGCTCTTCCTTCTTCCTTCTGAATTATCTTTCCTTTTGCTTAAAATGCATCCCACGGCTACAGCTGAATACCCTTCTCTGCCTGCTTCTTTCCCATAGAAACCTGGGTATGCCAAGGCCACTTTTCACTTCATACCATTGCTTTCCTTTTTAGTCCAAGCTGGCAGTGTTTCTGCTATTGCAATTATCATAAACTTTTATGGATTCTCAATGAGTCTTTTTAGGATTCACTCCATTAAACAAAAACCACTCACATAGAAAGTTTTGAGGTAAACTCTTCTGTCCCTTCACCTCCCAGTAAGGTTTCTGTGGGATGATGCCCTAAATATCATTAGAAGCCCTAGATTTTGAGAGCAAATGTGAAACTTGTTCTTCAGATTCTTAGATGGCCTTTTGGATGTTAGAAAAGGTGTATGAAGCACCACCTGAAATCCTTCTAGTCTTGAAACCGCTTTAAATTCATTTTTAGACCGTGTTTTCCTGACAGTGCCCTGAATTTGATCTTTGTCTGAAAGCTATTTCCTAATTTGAGAATAGTTTACCATCTGGAGAGGTTGGGAATGAGAAAGGAACTGTTTTATTTTTGATCCCAAGTCCTGGATTCTTTACACTTAACAGCTTTTTTTAAGCTCTTATTTCTTTAGTTCTTCTCTCATTTTATTATAAGCAGCTGAAGAAATCAGGTGGAATCTTCAACATTATGCCTAGAAATTTCCTTTGGCAGATCATCCAATTCATTAGGTATATTTACTTTCCATATTTCAATGACTGATGGTGCCTCTAAACTTCTTACCACTACATAACAAGGGTCTCTTTTCTCCCAGCTTTTAAAAAAATGTTTAGTCATTTTTCTTTACATTCTCACTGACAAATTCCTCAAGACCTTTTTATTTCTTTTTAATTTATTTTCACTGATACAATGCCCAGGGCAAGAGAAATAAAGGAAAAGTAAATAAATAGGACTAAAAAAAATAATAATAAATAAATAAATAAATAGGACTATATCAAAATAAAAAAGCTTCTGCACAGCAAAAGAAACCAGCATCAAAATGAAAAGGGAACCCACTCTATAGGAGAACATATTTGCCAATGATATATCTGAAAGGGGGTTAATTTCCAAAATATATAAAGTACTTATACAAACTCAACAAAAGGAAGACAAACAATCCAATTAAAATATGGGCAGATGGCCTAAATAGACACTTCTCGGAAGAGGATATGCAAATGGCCAAGAGACATATGAAAAAAAATGCTCAACATCACTAATCAGAGAGATGCAAATTAAAATAACAATGAGGTACCACCTGGCACCTACCAAGAAAGCTACCATCAATAAATCAACAAACAACAATTGCTGGCGAGGGTGTGGAGACAAGTGTATTTTCTATGCTGCTGGTGGGAATGCAGACTGGTACAACCACTACGGAAAACAGTGAGGATACACGCACCCCTGTGTTCATAGCAGCGCTATTTACAACAGCTAAGACCTGGACACAATCCTCAGGACCTTTTAAACTTCACCAACAAATTTTAACACATGAGCAGTAGCTGGAAGCGGCTACTGGTGCTAGTCTGAGCGTCAATGCCTCGTGTTTTAGGTTTGGCCATGGCAGCAAATTATTTTCTGGTTCGAGTTCCGTGCAGAGAGCGCAGTGAGAAGCGGGGTGCGGCCTTCTCCTCCGGGCCCTCCGCCCCGGGTGAACTGGGGACCCCGGCGGGCAGCAGGCTCCGACCTGCAGACCCAGGGCCCTCCCTGCGGGTGCCCACTGGCCGGGCCCAGGCTGGGAAGCAGCAGCGAACCTCTCTCCCACCCCCGCCTCCATCTCCGCGGCCTGATGGCCTCCCCCAGGCGCACCCCGCGAGCGCAGGGTCTCCAGGCCTAACCCTCCCTCCGGGGCGTGAGCTGAGCCCCACCAAGCCGACCAGCCCAGGAGGAGACCTGCCCGCCAGGCCCAGCTGCCTGGAGCGACCGGCCGGCGAGGCGGGGCGAGAGGATGGTGGCCACTGGGACGCGCAGGGCGAGGCTGTGGGTCTCGGGGCCCAGAGGCAGGTCCCATGGACACAGCTCCCACCCTCGGGGCCTGGAGCAGCGGATGGGCGCCTGGGTGACTCCTCCCTCCCGGTTGGCGGAGACCTCACCTCCTCCTGATGGCAGACAAAGGCCTGAAGGCCGAAGGCCAGCGCAGCCCCATCCACGGGGCGGAGTGGTGAGCAGGCGATCGGGCGGTGGTCTTCCTCCTGCTGTAAACCTTGGTTTCCGGAGAGAAATGGCGGAAGACATGCCCCATTTGGCCAATGGGGAGTGCCCACCACCCTTTGCGAAGGTTTACTGGCCCTTCCTGGGCGCCTGTGTGTGTAACAGGAAAAGCTGCTCTCCACTCCCCCCTGACCTCCCCAAGGGGAACTTCACTCCCTGCAGGCCTTCTGGATGGCAGAGGTGGCCGGCGAAGGAGGGTGAGAAAACCACTCGTCTTACCAAAGGACTTGTGTGCATGCATATGAGCCTAACCAATGGTTAAGTTCAACAGGGGGTTGGGGCATCCGTGGGGAGGGGTGTGGGATGGGAATGGGGGGATGAGGACAAATATGTGACACCTTAATCAATAAAGAAATTAAAAAAAAAAAAAGAAAGAAAACCACTCGTCTTGTGATTAGGGATGGCTTTGGTCTTTGCTTGTGTTTTGCAGTTTCCTATATATGCACATGTTAACTTAAAAAAAATAATTGTTACTTTAAAACACACATATATATATATATATATATATATATATATATATATATATATATATTATATATATTCTGGTTATCTGGTTATGGGGCATAACGAACCATTTCAAACTTAGCATCATATAAAAGCAGCATCATTTACTAGTATGACCTCTGAGTTCTGAAGGTTGACTGGTGCCAGCTAATCAGTTCTTACTGGGGTTTCTCATAAGGTTGCAGTCAGATGGTCCTGGGGCTGGAGCCAGGCCCAAGGCTTCCTCACGTGTCTGGTGGGTCCTGCTGGTTGCTGATTGCGACCTCGCTTAGGAGCATTATCTCGGAACACTACCTGATACCACTCCATGCGGCCAGACGGTCCTCCTGGAAGTACGATGACAGGGTTCTAAGAGCAAATGTTTCAATGGAGAGCCGGCGAAAGTAGCGCTGCCTTTTAGGACCTCCTCTCAGAAGTCATGGAGCAGCTCTTCTGCTGCATTCCACAACTGCTTACAGAACTCAGACTCGACTTCTTGATGACAGTGGTCTCCAAAGACTTTACAGACTTGTTTTAAAATCTACCACGGTCCCTTTCTCTTTAATGGTTGCATGAATGTACCATCCTTTCAATAACGCTACATTTAAAATTTTTCAGTAACATTTTTAAAAACAAGAGGATAAAAAGGAAATATGGAATGTTTACTCTCAAATATCTTGGGAAGATCTTCTCAGCAAAGCATCAGTAAAATAACAAGGGTGAGTGTCTACATTCACACAACCGCAATAGAACACTAATTATGAAATGGGATGTCACTGACCTAAAAAAGTGAAAAACACAAGAAAATGTCATGTCAAATCACTGTATCTGAAGAAGATCCAAACAGGGTGATGATGTTTTATGAAATTTCAGAGACCATGAAAAGGGTTGTCACTTGATTCTCTGCCATGCTTACTATAGCAAGTCACATAGTATTTTTAAGACATTTTAAGGAGGAAACAAGAAAAAGTATGTTACATTAGCATGACTTCAGAGAGGAAAACAAGGCATAAGGACCATAGAGACATCAATTTGGACTCCAAGAAGCTGCTTTATGTTGAAGTGGGTTTTCCATCCTGAAAAGTATTCATGCAGAATATAGAGAAAGCTATTGAGAGAGATTCATTATGAAAATTTTATTTGTAATTCGGAGATTCCATGATAATATGATTATATAAAAGGAAAAGTTAAGAAATTATATATGTTTATGATGAAATTTTGTGCTTATTTTCTACATAGACTGTCTTCAAAATGTGTCTGTCTGAGATTCAGGAGAGCCTGGGAAATCCTACAATCTACCCTGATGCCCATATAAGAGTTAAATTATGTTGGTTACAAAGTGACATAAGAAATATTTTTAGTACAGCACAGGGAATATAGTCAATAATCCTATATAATAAAAGCCTAATATGCAAATTGTCCCCTAGGGCGGTCATTCAACCGAGAGTTTGACCGGAAGACCAGGAGTTCGACCGCTTGCTATGATATGCACTGACCACCAAGGGGCAGCACAGAACATGGCAGGCACTGGCAACACAGCGCTGGCAGTGGGTGGCAGTGGAGGTGCTGCTGGCCCTGATGGGCCCCGGCGAGAGCAGGACCACGGTGGCATGGTGGAGCAGGTGAGCAGGCGGTGCCAGGCCAAGGCGGGTGTGAGCGGGGGCCCGATCACCCCACCGATTGCCCTGCAGATGGTGACCAGTGGTGTGGGGGGGGGGGGGGGGGCCAGGGCTGCCGCCCAGCTCCCAAATGCTGAGGGAACCAGGTGGGGGGACCCAGCCCTGATCAATCATCCTGCAGGCGGGATGGTGGAGCAGGTGAGGGGGTGGCTCTAGGCCAAGGCGGGGGGCCAGGCGGGGATGTGGGGCTTTGAGGATGGGGGCCTAAGCTGGGGCTGCGAGGCTCGGGGCATGAGCTGAGGTTCGAGCTGGGGCCAGATTTCTGCAGGCCACCCCGAGGGACCCCACCCACGCACGAATTCGTGCACCGGGCCTCTAGTATTATAATAACTAGGTATGGTGCCAGATGGGTACTAAAATTATTGGGAAGATCAGTTCATAAGGTATAAAGGTATCTAATCACTATGTTGTATATTTGAAACTAATATAAGACCTGTCAACTATAATTGAAAAGCAAACGCCTTTTAAAAGACTACTTTTAGCCAAAGTCACAAAAACCAGAATTAACTTGAACCAACTGAAAACGAAGTAAACAATGACAGACATGTCAGTGATTTTAGTTAGCTGACTTTACCACACCCCTAACATATATCTCTATCAGAAATATAGCCAGGAAATAGCTGAGAGAGATATGCTCCTACTGAATACATTCTGGAATACTAGTGCATCCTTTGTGTTAGTGATTTTCAGCTAGTGAGCCACAATCCTTTATATCAGTCATTTTCAGCTAGTGTGCCGCCAAATTTTTAAAACAGGCAATACCTGACTATTTAGTCAGGAGCACTGACTTCTCTTCCCTTAGATTGTCAAATTAAAAATGAAAACAGCCAGCACAACAATAGGCATCAGTTGTGAATGATTCAAAATTATACCTTTTTTGCCATGTTGGCAAAAAATACAATTTTTGGTGTGCTGCAGAATTTTAGTAATTAGTTTATGTGTGCCATAAGATTAAAAAAAAAAAGGTTTTAAATCATTGTTTTATGCTAGTATATAGATGTGACATTTTTAACCACTATGATGAAAAGGGAAGCATTTTGAAGTCAAGTTCATCTTAATGTTAGAACCTGGCTGTTTCTTTGCAAATTTATCAAGTACAGAGGGAATATGAAGATGAGTAAAACCTTGTCCCTTTCCTTACAGAAGCTAAAGGAGAATATAAAAAGCAAAATGTGTAGATTGACAAAACTATAATACAAAGTAGAAAAGTAGTAAGTACTACCTGCCATACTTAAGTACCTACCTCTCACTGTAATACAAGTTATAAAATAACGTTATGACAGGTATCACTTCCAATTTTAAAAGAGGTTGTTGTTTTGTACATATTTCAAATCCTAATGGGTATTTTCTCCAACTAAAACTCTGGTACTGCAGTCCAAAAAATGCTTTCTTGTGTTAGGAGTGTAAGAGCACCTGGGAGATATAATGTAGATGTTCCAAAAAGTATAATTTTTAGGATAGTTTGTTGGCTTAGCAAAAAGTGGGAATGACTATTTGAAAATGGAACAGTTGTTTGAAATTGGGGTGAAATTATCCCAAAATATACAGATAAAATGATAAAGTATTTCAGATAAGATATTTGTATTCAAATCCAAAAGATTATTGAATGTCTGAAAGATTCTGGAAGCTGTACTACATACCTTCTGTTGCATTAGATAAATTAGCTTTCATAATAACAGTGTGGGGTACATATTGTCATAAATGTCAGAAAGAGAAGTCAAATAACTCCCGAGGACAAAACTGTAAAATTACTTTAGAGTGAAATTAGACAGTCATGTAAAAAGAAGAAATGGATCCCTGGCCTGAGAGATAGGATTGCAACTTGAATAAATGCTCTATCATAGGTAAACAAGAACAAGTCAAGTATCAAGAGGCTGGACGGCCATTGAATATAGAAATTGAAGATCCACATGGTATATTAGCAGACTTCATTGTTCCTGGGAGAAGACAACCAAAACTTTTAGCCACAGTTCAGTCCTACTGACAAAGCTATCCTTAATATAACGGTAACCATAAAGAATTGTGGCCAGTGTATTTGCAACATTCCATCTCAATGATAAAATCATCACTATTTTGAGATGGATACATCAGGCTATTTTAGAGTTATGCCATTACATTTTCACATCATTCGATTCCTCTTATTTCAATCTCAAGCTCCTAAAGCAATTTTCTTATCAAGATGTAATTCCCCTTATAAGGCTTAACTTCCAGGGAGAGAATGGACTGCCCATTTTCCTGCTCTTGTGATAGTTTTGATCATTAGGAATCAATTCACCACCACTCCTAATTTACAAAATACATGGTTTTGGTTAAACTAAGTACTGTTCTGAGAAATGAGCCTACTCTTCCTATGTCAAAATATCAGGCCTCTGAGCCTCATACATCAACCTCTTGCACTGTGGTGTATTTACCCACTTGTTCCTGGATGAGCACGTAACATCTTATTATGAAAGAGTACTCAGGTGAAAGCCTGAATTGTCCTGTGTTGCACTACTGTGCTAGACATCTTTATTTTCATTTTATAGATGAGGAATGGAGGTTTGGAGAGATTATATCCTTTTTGAAAAAGAGAAGTCATAAAGCTCATAGAAGCAGAAGATCTGAGAGCAGTTTCTTCAACAACAGTCCAGAACTCTTTCCAATTAGCTAAAGAATCTCACAAATGCTGTGAGAAAAAGTCCTAAATTTGCTGAGATCCACTACATTTACTAGCAATTAATAGTTCACTTTAACATACATAATTGCATGAAATTGAAGCACATAACTCCTTTCCCACAACTCTCTATCAAAAAAAAAAAAAATTCCAGGAGTGATAACAGCAGTCATGGAGGGCCAAAAGTAGAAAGCATATTATATAGTTATTATGCTATAATTTTAAAGGATCTGGATACATCTTTTGCTTCTAGGATCCAGTTTCTATTTAAAAATGAATATATTAATAAAGAAGGATAACTCCATAAGCTGCTGCCACTTAAAACTAGTATGAAATACTAATGATATGCTGGAAGCCAATTCCAGCATGTTAGCAGGGCTGAATCATCTGGAGATGGCTGAGGGCATTTCCCCAAACCTGAAAAGGATGCATAAAATGATTGCTTGCTGCCAGACAGCTGAGGGCATCTTAATCTACATGTTATTGCCTCCTGTTGGCCAAACACCTGAACAGCCGTAGGCAATTTCCCCCAATCTGACAATGGATTCTGTATAGTAAGCTTACCCTTTGAAGTGTATATCTACCTTGCCTTAAGACAATTTGTGTTAATAAAAAGCAAGGGGTCCTAAAACAAGGGAGAATTTAGTTCCTTTAGCTAAGTCTTCTCTGGTCCCCCATAATGCCTTCCAAAATTATGTTTCGTCTCTGGACTCTTATTTAATTTACACACAGTGCTTCTCCAGATTCCTGAACCCTTCTAGATGCTGGATCAAGACCACCAGCAATGATACCACCACCAAGGTCTATAGTATAATCACCTTAATTATTTTGCTACTGACTACTCATTTCTATCTGAGAGTGAGATAGGCACTCTCAAGGAAGGGACAACATTCAAGAGAAGGTGCACTATACAAATATGTATATTATTTTGTTGGAGATTGATATTATTTACATTTTTTAAATTCTACATACTCTCTGTTATTCACAGAATGAACTTAGCATACTCCAGGATATCAATCATAAGACAGAAGAGTAAAAAGTTTCACAGCAATATCACATTGAAGCAGAGTATAATAGATGATCTCAAATTAACCAGAAAATTCAAATAACAAGCAGTCTATCCCTCAAGCCTTCTCATTAATGGAAATGTTGCTATTTGAAAATAATGTAATCAAGTATTACAGACTCCATCTTTGAGTTAGAAGTTTTCATGGCCTTGGTCCTTTTCTTACACATCCAAATTAGCAGCTAGATTTAAAAGCTCGTCACTAAATTCCCACTCTCACTCTCTTATAATCCAATTCCTAATCTAGTGCTATTTTCAGTCATATCATCAGGAAAACTGAGCAGAACTTCTAAAATGCACGGATTTGCTATGTTTTAAAATAGAGATACATGTGGACCTATATTTTTTTCTATGAAATAACTACTTGGGATAGATTAAATTACAACTTTTAAAAAAAGGGATAGAACAACTGCTTAAGGGTATGAATATTTGTAATTAAGAACTATGCAGATTAGCAGCTCTGAATGGGACTAAGTGGCTGTATGTATCAAATGAAGGTAAAATAAATGATAAAGCCATCGGGTTCTTAATGAGTTTTTAAGCCTTATTTTTGGTTATTTCCTCTTCAATATAGTGAGGCAGGAAGTAAGACCTAATGAGTTCTATAGAATATAGAGCCAAAGAGCATGAAAAAAAAAAGTAGGCAAAAAAGGGCAATAGCACCTTGTTTTCTGTTTTTTAAGTAGTCAAAGCTGAGAAAAGTTAGTTAAATGTAATTGAGAGAGGCGGCCAGGTTGGAGGCAACCTGTGGCATTACAGTACAATAGTTAAGGGCATGATTAAAAGTAGCATCTTTGGCCGAAACCGGTTTGGCTCAGTGGATAGAGCGTCGGCCTTTGGACTCAAGGGTCCCAGGTTCGATCCCGGTCAGGGGCATGTACCTTGGTTGCGGGCACATTCCCAGTAGGGGGTGTGCAAGAGGCAGCTGATCGATGTTTCTCTCTCATCAATGTTTCTAACTCTCTATCCCTCTCTCTTCCTCTCTGTAAAAAATCAATAAAATATATTAAAATAAAATAAATAAAATAAAAGTAGCATCTTTGGAGCCAGAAAGATTGGCTTCAAAGTCTTGTGTCACCAGTTTAGCTCTGTGACTATGAGGAAGTTATTTTACCTCTCCGATCTATAGTTTTTAAAATATGAAAATAGAGCTAATAATAAGCCTCATATAGAATTGTAAGAATTAATTTAAATAATATATGCAAAATACTTAGCTGTTTGTATGTAGACAGTTGTAGCTATTGAATCCCCATTATTAATTCTCATGCTTGAAGAGGTCCATAAGACAAAATATATAGAGTCAGTCCTGCATTTTGTATAAATTGACCATCAGAAAGAGACATGTGGACAGAGTTGGAGAAAGCCTGAAGGTGTTTTGTAAAATTCAGTGACTCAAAAGATAATCAATCAGCTTTATTGTTTAATACCTTAAACTCTTATTTCAGACAGGAAACTACTCAATCCCTCATAAAAATAAATTTACCCAATAAATTTAAGAAGAAAACTTTCAGCTACACCTAAATTAAAAATATTTAGTGTCTTAAAAAGTGCCCTTCATTAAGACTAACCTAACTTTCATTTCAGAATTCCTGCCCATTTTCTCTATTCTTTCTTTGGTAAAACTGAAAGACAAGTATCTTATTTATTTAAAACTCACAAGGTCCTCTTAGAAATGGATAAATCATGGGAGGATTCAATTGAGAAAAAATGCAAACTGCCCCCCGCAACAGGTGCAATCCAAAAAGAGTGGGTTTCACCATGTTTGTTCCTCTTGCTGAGTTCCAAGCTGAGTTCCAGTTCCACACGGGAAGACTTGAGCTTTGCCACTATCTCAGTGGCATGTGTTTAGGGAATTTTAAATGTAAGCAATGGAAGAAGAGTTGTTATACCAACTGTTGTCATTCAAATAAAATTTCATCCATGCCCATTATTGATACCAGCTGTTTCTGTTAAGGGAAAAAGTGTAATCATTTTCTTATAAGGATTCTTGCATGAATTCACAAATATGATATGTTGCTATGTCTCTACTCAATCTAGTGGATCACAATCATGGCCAACAGAATTTAAGAACAACAACAACAAAAACAAGATGTATGGAGTCAGTCCTGCATTTTGTATAACTTGACCATCAGCAAGAGACATGAAGGCACAGTTTGAGGAAGCCTGAAAGTGTTTTGTAAAATTCAGTGAACCAAAAAGTAATCAATCAAAACATATTTATGAAGCATTCTGATGGGCCCTGAGGTAATTGTGTGTAGTCAGACTCCCTGTGTGAATAGGTTATGAGTAACATTGTCTCTTTCATTGTTGTTGTTGTTAGTAAACAAATATTCCACATAATTGTAGCAAAAGCTCTGCCTGCCCAAGAAAGCCATTTTAACCAATAGCACATCTGAAATTAAAAAACAAAAAACAAAACCTGATCATCTAAAAGAAACTGATCATGACATAGAAAAGTGTTTTGTGTTGAAATTGTTTTCTAGTTTCCTACTTGGGATGCATGAACCAGCTCTGCACACCAGTGATTCCCTCACATCTCCTGTCATCCCTTCTTCCTTCACCATTCAACAGGTGTTAAGCCCCCTGGCTCCAATACTGCAGGAACCACAGTTTCAAGGACTTGAGAACTGTTAGGAGCTGAGACCATAGCACAAAACCCTAAGGAGGAAAAGTTAGGAACCCAGGATCTTGATGCAGCAATCTTTGGAGAACCATCTCAGTCTTACCTTACATTATAGGTTGAATTGTGTGCCCCCCAAATTCATATGTTAAGGTCTTATCCCCAGTACCTCAGATTATGACCATCTTTGAAGATAGGTATCTATATATCTAAAAGCCTAAGCAACTGTTACGACTGGTGGATCAAACAACTGGTCGACGGGTCACTATGGTACGCATTGACCATCAGGGGGCAGATGCTCAATGCAGGAGCTTCCCCCTGGTGGTCAGTGCACTCCCACAGCCAACCTCCCACAGGCCCTCCCCCTGGCAGGCCAGTCCTGATGGCCAACCTCCAGCGGTCCCTCCCCGCAGCTGCTGGGCCTAATCAGCCTCACTCAGAACTGGGCAAGACAGCCCCAAACTGCCCTGATTGCTGGCTAGGCCGAGGAACCCCATCCATGCATGAATTTGTGCACTGGGCCTCTAATTTTATATAAGGAATCAAGGTAAAATTAGGTCATATAAATGGGCCTTAATCCTAAATTATTGTTGTCCTTATAGGAAGAGGATATTAGGACACAGATCAAGGAATGACCATGTAAGGACACCATGAGAAGCAAGCCAAGGAGAGTGTCCTCAGAAGAAACCAAACCTGCCTTGAGGCACTTCTGGCCTCTAGGACTGTGAAGAAATATATTTCTGTTGTTTAATCCACTCTGTCTGTGGTAGTTTATGGCAGCCCTAGCAATCTAATATACCTAGCTACCTATTCTTCTTTTTTTAAAAAGTACTTTCTCTCTCTTTTTTTTAAATATATTTTTATTGATTTCAGAGAGGAAGGGGTGGAGAGAGAGAGAGAGAGAGAGAGAGAGAGAGAGAGAGAGAGAGAAAGAAACATCAACAATGAGAAAGAATCATTGATCAGCTGCCTCCTGCATGCCCCGCACTAGGGACCGAGCCCGCAACCCTGGCATGTGCCCTTGACCAGAATCGAACCTGGGACCTTCAGTTCCCAGGCCGATGCTCTATCCACTGAGCCAAACCAGATAGGGCATCTTCCAAGATCTTTAAAGACTAGCAAGTTCTGCCCTGGCTGGTGTAGCTCAGTTGGTTGAGCATCCTCCCATGCACCAAGGGGTTGCTGGTTCAGTTCCTGGTCAGGGCACATGCCCAGATTGTAGGCTTGATCACTGGCAGGGAGTATGTGGGAAGCAGCTGATCCATGTTTTACTCTCACACTGATGTTTCTCTCTCTCCCTCTTCCTACCTCTCTCTCAAAATAAATTTAAAAATTTTAATAAATCTCTACCCCCCCCCAATAAATAAGTAAATAAACAAACAAAAAAAGAAATCTTAAGAAAAAAAGACTAGCAAGTTCCCATTAATTATATTAATTATGTTTTCTCCCTCCCCCAGTTATGAAATGCGCTCTAGACCTTCCCTTAATAACTATCTGTATCAAGCACAACCTTTTAAAAACATTTGTTAATAATTTTGTTATGGTGGTGTTGCGGGGGAGAGAATGTAGTATATTTGGTTGGAGATAGAAGGGAGTACGGAGGGAATAGTGATGGGGGAATTAAATAAATAAAGAAAAAATATTAAAAATTTTGGTCAATAGGAAGAAGGGGGGAAGCTCATATGAAGTTTAAGATAGTTGTCCTTTTCCTCTTGATTCAGAAATAATGGAAATTTATTTTTTATATGAATAACTTCCAAAACTCCCACATGGTATCTGCCTATTAATAAAATAAAAATGTCAAAAGACTATACATTCAGTAAAGCTTTTAAATAATATTGACTATTGGGAATCATGGTAGCATCCATGTGCAAGTAGTATGACCCACTTTACAAGCTTGATATACAAACATAATCACACTTCTTTTTTTTAATTAACCGAAAAATTCCCATATGCCTCCATTACCAAAACTTTCCTGAATCCTATTAAATAATGCTGTGGGTTATTTGGAAAAAAGATATCAATTCCTTCTTCTAAATACCAGGTGGAGGGAGAACTGTAAAATCCTAAAAGTTCATGGTGACTACCATATTGCTATTGAATAGTTGCTATTGAATAATGATACTCTGTGGTACAAGGGACTCTAATGCACTGTGCAGTGATGCCCTTGCTGTCTGTTTCCTCTCAGCACCTCTGTGGGTCCTCAAACACAACACCTACTATATTCCCCTCCAATGGGTGGCAGAACCTGCAGACTCATCCTGCCTCAGACACGTGCTATACTTGTTCTAATCTCACAAAAAACACATGGATCCATATTGAGAACGAAGTTGCAAGCCACTCCTCTCATAGTGAGGTTCCCTCTAGGGCCGTGGTCGGCAAACTGCGGCTCGTGAGCCACATGCGGCTCCTTGGCCCCTTGAGTGTGGCTCTTCCACAAAATACCACGGCCTGGGCGAGTCTATTTTGAAGAAGTGGCGTTAGAAGAAGTTTAAATTTAAAAAATTTGGCTCTCAAAAGAAATTTCAATCGTTGTACGGTTGATATTTGGCTCTGTTGACTAATGAGTTTGCCGACCACTGCTCTAGGGTTTTTGATGTCCTTTATCACTAACCAGCTTTGGATTATGTCATAAGCTGAATGTTTTTGTCCCCCAAAATTTATATATTGAAACATAACCCCCAAAGTGGTAGTGTTTGGAGGTGAAGATTTTGGGAAGTTATCAGTTCACTAGGGCTAATTAGTTCTTTGGTTCCTCGGGAATTGAATGAGTGCCTTTATACGGGAAATATAGAGGGTTTATTCCATCCCTCCTGACACCTGAGAACACAATCAGAGGAGGGATATCTGTGAACCAGAAAGCAGGTCCTTACCAGTCACCCATTCAGCTGGAGTCTTAATCTTGGACTTCCCGACCTTCAGAAACATGGCGTTCTGTGGCACAGCAGCCCAACTGAACTAAGACAGATTGGGTCACTTTGGTCCACACACACTGATTTTAACTACTGACCTAAGGGGTAATAAGTTGGGATCTTAGTTTCATCTATATTCTACCTTAGCCTGGCTTCTGATCATTTTTCTCCCACAAGACTAACTGAAAACCAAGGCCAGGCACCAAAAAAAATGTTTCTATTATAAGATTTATCAGGACAATAGGACTCTCTTGCCTTACAACTGCTTAACTGAAAAGAATCATTCAAGTAAATCCTCCCATAATGAGAGAACTCTGCCCCAAGATTATTTGTGATTCCCACCTCAGTGCATAGAAGCTATTAACTTGTAACATCCTGTTTCACCTACTGCAAACATGCAGTTGAAAATAATACATGAATAAATAATTCTATATTGTATGATATATAAACATAATAATATATTATGTATTGTGAAACATATTAGTAATTCAGTTTCACACACTACTTAGTGCACATGAGATACGCCCTGGTTGGGAACCACATCGTTAAATCCTGTAAGTTAAAACACAGGTGACAATGATAAACACCTGAGTTGGCACTTCAGCGGGAAAGCTCAGTCTGAATCTTCTGAACACTTGATTAAAATAACAGGATGATAAGGTTAAGTACAAAGAGGATTTATGAAAATACTAGAGGCCTGGTGCACGGGATTTGTGCACTGGTGGGGGGACATGGCCTGTGGGGATCTGCCCATGGTGGGAACGCCTCTCATCCCGGTCAGCTGAGTGGCTGTGGACCCACCCTCTGAGCTTCTGCTCCCTGGTCTGGCATCTTCTGTGGAGCCGGAGCACTTGCCACTCCAGGGGATCTGGTTGGGTCTGGGCCCAGGGACAATAGCACTGAGAGCTGGCGGAGTAGGCCTCAGTCCCACAGCAGCCACAAACTCGCTTCCCAGTCTCTGGGGTCAGCTCTGCAAGCCCTGTGGCAGCACTGTGCAGCCTGTGGGTGTCAGGAGGAGCCAGCAGGGAGCGAGGAGAAGGAGCCTGGGGTGAGGAGGCGATGATCACAGCCCGGGTTCCTGCCCATGGGCCAGGAGTTTGTAGCGGGAGCAGCCGCTCATTCCCGTCAGCCCAGCGGTGCTCTCACTGTGGCAGCTCACTGACCACCAGGGGGCAGCTCCTGCATAGAGCGTCTGCCCCCTGGTGGTCAGTGCACATCATAATGACTGGTCTACCGGTTGTTCTGGTCATTCCACTGTTCAATCACTGGGCTTTTATTATATAGGACTAGAGGCCCAGTGCATGATTGAATCATGCACGTGTAGGGTCCCCTACACGCTTTCACTTTCGATCACAGGGGATCTGGGTGGCTTCTGAAAGGCCTGGTGCCTGAGTGGACAGGCACCCAGCTCCCCCACTTTTGATGGTCCGCGGTGGGACGTGAGCTCGCTGCCCCAGAGGCCCCTTCTGTGCCGCAGCACAGCCATGGCGCAGACGCTGAGCTTGAGCCGGCGACGCGAGCTCAGCGTCCCGCCGGCCCAATCGGCCACCCCGGCCACCTCGAGTCCCGCCCCCCCACGCCTCCTGGCCAATCGCGGGCATAGCGAAGGTACGGTCAATTTGCATATCTGTCTATTATTAGGTAGGATTGGATTGATATGGCCAACTACCAAGCAATATTGGATGGGTAGTAATATGGGTGGGGGGGGGGGCGAGGAATATTTATTTGCCTTTTACTATCATTACCATTCATTTTCTTATAATTTAGAATCTTTGTCCTTATAGCAGAGTAGGGTCTATCAAAAGGAGGGCAAAGATGGTAGAATAAGAGAAAAATCTGAAGAGATGCTCCTTTAGCTCTCAAGGTCACTACAATGAGTTCCTATCCTTGGTGACCAGTGAAGTAACTGTTCCTATTTCTAAAGAGCTTTATCTAGTCAAAAGTATAACAAAAAGACACATATAAAAAGACACATATTAAATGTTACTCTTATTTCTTATAAAACATTTAATAGAGAATGGAGAAATGTGTTTTTTTCTTTTCTCTCCCATAATTTGCTCTTTTCCTCAGGTATTTCTTTCCCTCACAAGCTTTCCAGTATTTTACAGAATAAGGTGGCATTTTATCTGAAAACATTTGGTAAATGTTCTTTGAGTCTAGGAGGCTGCAATTTAACAAATGGCTTCCCCACACAAACTATTATAAGCATGATACAGAATGATTGACAACTATGCCAACATCTGAAAAGCAGCTAAGAGCTTTAAAGCACACAGTAGCCAAGACTAGAACTGGAGTTTATCATTAGCCTTGGAGATTGTGGTTTATGTTGGCAGTATAAAATAACTGTCATTTTAATACAGCTCTTACAAAGATTTTTAAACATGTAATTAAACAAACATACCAGAAAGGTAGGCCCAGAAGAAACCAGTTTTAAGATAACAATAAAATCAAAGTATATTATCACCAAATAGTAGCCTCCTACTGGATGATAAAGGACTCAGCTTCCAAAGCCAAAACAAACACAGAGGCACAGCCAAGATGTTTGTCTTAGAAAGTGGAAAGCATTGATCTTATAACATTGTTCTATTACAATGGTTTTATTCCTGTTGCAGTGAGAAGAGGATCAACTTACAATTATTCTAACTTGAGAGGTGTTCAACAGAAGGAAAGTCACTATTAGTGCTTAGACTCTGCATCACCTGTTTGCAGACCTAGTGAAGTCCTCCCTCTTTCCCCACTCATTATCCCTTCCTAGCACTCCCCAAAATATAACCTACACAAAGTAACACTAAAACTGGGTCCTGAGTCCATACATAGAGGAGATGTAGGAGGGGTGAGATAAGGTTCAAAAGACTTACTCTAGCGTTTTGAAAACTCATTCAAAGCTGACTTCATATACCGTATTTTCCGGCGTATAAGACGACTTTTTAACCCAGGAAATCTTCTATATGCCCAGCTGTCTTATACGCCGGAAAATACGGTACCTATCTCTTCAGCAGAGTTCAGAACTTGCTTGGAAATCCTATATAATAAAAGCCCAGTGACCGAAACGGCAGAACCACCAGAACGACCAGAGACCAGAATGACTGCCGCCCCTAGCCCTGGCTGGCCCCACCCCCCAGTGGGGACCCCACCCCGATCCCGGGCCCCCATCAGAGCAGGCAGGCCAGCCCTCACCTGTGCACTGGGCCTCTATTCTATATAATTCTATATAATAAAAGGGTAATATGAAAATTGACCCTAAGGGCACAATGACCAGAACAATCACTGGACCAGTCACTATGAGGCACACTGACCACCTCTCGGTTCCTTTCCCTGGCCGGCAGGCTCTGATCACCCAATGGCAAATGGGGAACTGGGGGTGGGTGGTGGGGGATTCGGGTGGTGCCAGGCCATGGCCCTGGCCCCACCAGTCACCCCACACACAGAGGGCAACCTGCAGTGGGGGCGGGGCCGGCAAACGGGCGGAACGGCCGACCTCTTGGTTCCTCCCCACCAGCCAGCAGGCTCCAATCACCCGATGGCGAACAGGGAACTGGGGGTAGGTGGTGGCCAGGGGTGGGTCGGACTATGGGCAGCCGGGGAACATGGCCCTGATCACAGGCCAGGCCTAGAGACTGTACCTGTGCACGAATTTCTTGTGCCAGGCCTCTAGTATCACTATAAGTGACTAAAGGCTGTCCAGTTCTGTTGCTTTAGATATTAAAGCATATTTACAGTATGATATAGGCACACTTCTATTGTTGGGGTATAGGGATAAGTAATGTCTGATTAAAACCTTGGGCACTAAAGTTGCATTCTTGCTCTAATATTAGAATATCCCTCTTCTCATTCTCATGCTCTATTCAGTGTTGTGATAGAGATGCCACTCCTTCTGTCAACCAAACCTCAACCAGTTCTGGTTATTGCACCAAGTTATACCTTTGTGTCTTCCTAATTCTTGTAATCACAGCCAATCTGAAGAGTGGGCAGGCAGCATTATTGAAGGACTGCTAGAAGAATTAACCTGCTCAAAATACCTGACCCAATCTAATACCCCTAAATACCCGTCATGCCTTTTAACGTATTTTATTCACTCCTACTATGTGACCAGCACTGGGCCTTCCCAATCATCCAGTTTTTCAACAAATCCCAGGGAGTTCATCTATTGCCAGCACTATCACAGGCTAAGCATTGGAAAGACAACAGCGATATGAAATGAATGAGGCAGAGACTCAGATGTCAAGTAGCTAACCATCAAGGCGGGGAGACAAATAAACAGACAAATTAAAAACCATGACAAATGCCATACCACTTCTATCCTAGAGAGAACTGACTTAAGCTGAAGACAAGTCCTTCTAATTGGCAATTAGATCTTAATAATAGTAACCTTAAGGAGACAAGTTTTCATAGAGAAGATGAAAGCCAGATTACATTGCAGGGGTAGTGATTGGGAGGTTAGTGGAAGAGACAATTAATTATTCCATTGAAACTTTTTCATGAAAATTGATAAACGTAGCTAATGGGATCTCAGGTGTCAAGAGAGCATTCTGTATTTGCTTTAATGATGAGAGAGTTGTGATTATATTTATGGGCTATCATGAAGGAAGTGTATGCCATGAAACTCAGAAGTTTGCGGAGTTTTTATTTCGTTTTCAAGTTAACTTTTAAAACAAAAATACTACTGAGAAGACTAGGCTCTTAGTAAAATCTGTCAGTTGTCAGTTAACACCTTAGCAGGGCACAGGATGCTGGGGGGTGCCAAGAGCAGGCAGGAGTAACGCAGCTCCTGACGAGGTGGGAGAGCACCCAATATCCGCTTCTTCACAGTTGCATCTGGGAGTCAGCCAGAGATCCCAGCTGGTCCTGCTTTGACAAACAATTCTCCTTCTTGTTCAATACTTCAGAACATAAGAACACAAACAGCGCTCAAATTAATGCTTTTGCAAATGCTCTTCCTTGCTGGGATTAGTTTTTAAGTAAATGAGGATATAGATAATAGAGGCAAACCAGGGATTACATAAGCGTAATTTTCATTATTTCAAATAGTACCAAAATAATGCATCTTTATGAAAAGTTAAAAGAACACAATAGGTGGAATAAAAGTGGAGGCCACCTTCATCCCCTCCCTACTCCGTAACCCTCCCAATAGTACTCATAGTTCCCAGCTTGGTGAGGTACCTTCCACAGTGTATGTGCATTTATATCCACATTAGTACACTAACACATATATGCCATCTAAGTTTCCCAGCCTTCTTGCTTTCTTTCCCTCGTCTAATATATACCTATCAGCAGGAATCTGATTTGGTAAGTTCTCACCTATTCTTAACCTTTTGCACTCGGATGTCGAGATTAAAATTACTCTTTGAATGTATCAATAATTTGAAATATAAAAAAATCCAAATAAATAAGTTTGTATGAAAAGAAACTCCAGTTTTTTATTCTACTGCCACGCTTTGTAAAATCTGGGGTATTTAAAAAATTAAATCCCGAGTGGAATAAAGGAATCGAGAAAAAAGCAAGTGAGTGCAAAGGGTTAAGAGTATAATAACTGCTAACATTTACTAAATATTCACTACATTTCTGATATGGTACTAAGTACGTTATCATTTTTTAGTTTCTCAAATACTAATTACTTGATTGTATTCTCATAAATAGCCCAAACCTACAAATAAAGCAAAAGTCCCCATAATTAATCATCCTAATCCTAGACCCTTCTTTCAACATAATCACTGTTGCCAGTTAGGTGGGCATTTTACTGGACATTTTAAAAATGCATATCCAAATCCATATGTATATCCAGAAATGTAATTTGTTTGCTTTTTGGGTTACTATTATTATGCTACAGATATTGTAAATAATTCACTTTTTCCATTTTAGTCATGCATATTTTTCCAGGTCAAACCACATAAATTCAAATTATTCTTTTTAACATTTGCATAAAAGGAACGCTAGTCATTCTATGGCTTTATCACAGATTAGCCAGTCATTATTTTATTGGCAGGTACTGAGGTTGATTCTAATTTTTCACTGTAACTAAGAAGCTTCTATGGGCCCTTACATGGACGTGTATGTGAGTATTTCCTTCAGTTAGTAAGAAGAGTAGTGGCAGGTCGAAGAACAGAGAAAACATTTGCTTGGCATGCATCCCTTGCTCCTCCACTTGCATTAGCCCTCCTGTTCCATACAAGCTCTTTCTGTGCTGGGGCGTGAGACTCCAGCAGAAGTGGAGTGTAGGACACAGCTAAGGCAATGGGCCCATTTCATACCTCCGACCACAACAAGGATGCATTGGAGGATGGCATGTGTTTTAGAACTGTTCTCATCAAAATGAAACTCGGGAATTTGATGGGAATCAGAGATACTTATTTTTTCTTGCTGCCCATGTAGCCCTGGGAAATGTCAGGTGCCATCTGTATTAGAGTGCTGGGGCTGCGAGAACAAACTACCCCAGAGTAGGCAGCCTACGTGACAGGAACTTACTTTCTTACAGTTCTGGAAGCTGGAAGTCTGGGACCAAGGTGTGGGCAAGGTTGGTTCCTCTGCGATCTGTGAGAGAGGTCTGTTCTAGGCCTTCCTTCTTGCTCATATATGGCCATCCTTTCCCTGGGTCTTCACTGTGTGTGTGTGTCTGTGTCCAAATTTCCTCTTTTATAAGGACACCCACTGTACCAGAGCATGAGACCAAAACCCCTCATTGTTATCTTGTTTCCTTCATTACATTCCTAGTGTTGAAATTAATTGCAAACTACCCGAGACCCACTTATGTAAAAGAAGTATGTCTCTTTGTTTTTCTTTGTATCCGGTCTCAGAGATTTCCCCTTTGTTTTCTTCTACCTCTATGATGTACCATCAATGAGATCATGTCCATTCCGCAAAAAATTGTTTAAAAATCCGCCTGGCCAGTGTGGCTCAGCAGTTGAGCATTGACCCCTGAACCAGGAGGTCACGGTTCGATTCCTGGTCGGGGCACATGCCCGGGTTTCCAGCTCAATCCCCAATAAGGGGCATGCAGGAGGCAGCCGATCGATGATTCTTTGTCATCATTGATGATTCTATCTCTCTCTCCTTCTCCCTTCCTCTCTCTGAAATCAATAAAAATAGAAAATATTTTTAAAAAGCCAAACTAACTCTTAACTTATTATTTTGTTTTTTAACCCATCAGAGAGCTGAGACACAATGAATAGCCCTAAACATCTAATGGAAGATGGTGCCTACAGGGAGACAGAAGATGGAGCATTCACTTGTCTGAGGGAGACAGGAACCAGATATGGTAAGAACAGGTAAGCTAGAAAAGTTGAAAAATTGGTAAAAGCTAAGTGTGGTCTGGCAGGACAGTGTAAATGTGGTGAAGGCCATAGAAATTGTCCACAAACTCTTGCAGGCTGTCTCTCCATGAAACCCAGGTGGCACTCATAGGAAAGACTGTACAGAGACCTAAAAAGTATATTTTAGGGGAAAAGCAGAAAAACAAAGAAACTCCGCCTGATCATCTTTCCTTATCCCCTCTAATGAATAAGAATAACCAAGAATCATTGAAGAAAATCTGCATGATATTGGATTAGGCAAAGAGGTTTTAGACATAATACCAAAATTATGACCCATTAAAGAAAAGAAATGGTTAATTTGACTTCTTTAAAATTTAGAACGTTTTCTACATGGAAGATCCTATTAAGAGAATAAAATAAGCCATATACTGGGAGCATAAGTATGCACATCACAATCCTCTGAAAGAACTTTGTCCAGAATATGTAAAAACTCTCAAAACCCAATAATAAAAAAATGAACACTCTAATAAAAATGGGTAAATATATGAAAAACCCTGAAGTAGGATGATAATTGGATGACAAACATATAAAAATATGTTCAACATCATTAGTGATGAGGGCAATGCAAATTAATACCATGTGATACTACTACACATTTATTAGAATGACTAAAACAAAAAGAAACAAAGAAACTTGTCATATCAAGTTCCAACAAGAATATGAAGCGACAGGAACTTTCATAAATTGCTGGTGGGAATTCACTTTGCAAACAGTATGACATTTTCTTATGAACTTAAATATGCAACTACCCACTTGCAAGTGTCTACCACAAAGAAAAAAAAAATATGTCCACTCAAAAAGCTGTATACAAATATTTATAGGAACTTTATTCATAAGCATCAAAATTTGAGGGGAAAAACATATATTTTTTCAACTGGTAAACAAGCAACCTGTGGAATATACATACAATAGACTATTACTCAGTAATAAAAAATAGCAAACCTACTGAATTACACAACATGCATGACTCATAAATACATTTTACTAAGTTAAAGAAGTGAAACACAAAAAGCTACATAATACATAACTCCACTTATGTGGCACTGGGGAGAAGGCAAACATAGTTGTTGGGTTGGGGTTGGGAGAGGGGTTCTCTACACAAAAGAATTTTGGGGAAACTGTGATGATGAATACCTGACTCTACATTTCAGAGAAATATAAAGCACAAAATGTGCAACTCACTGCATGTGAACTTTTAAAAATAAGTCAACCAGAATATGTGTGGTGGGGAGGAGAAAGATGGGATAAAAATGGTGATAGATGAACCTAACTTGATTACAAATAAATCACAAGGTCATGCTGAAAGGAATGGGAAGAAATAAAATATTACAAACTTTTAAAAGCAGTACTTTGCTAAAGATAAAAATTGTACACAAATATTGTACTGTAGTGTAGTTGGTAAATTGTTGTCACAGTGATATGGGCTAGAAGTTCTAATTCTATTTTGTTTTTGTGCCTGGGTTGAACAGATAAGTAAATGTACTGCAGGTAATGAAAGCCAGAGTAAGTACAAGTAGTTCCATTTAGGAAAGGAAGAATACCAGAATGAAACCTGTGGGCTAGATATGAGGCAGAGGTATCAACACAGATATGTGGTTAAAAAATAGATGATATACAGACAGGTAGACAGACAGACATAGAATTGGTAAATAAATGTGTGTATCTATATGTGTCCTGGCTCTATTTACTGACAGGTGTAGAAACACTGACATCTCAGTAGCAAAGAGCATATGTGGCACTCAGATATTGGATTTTAAATACCATCCTCTAATTAAAGGAAACAGGGATTTTTGCAAAACTGATTTAGTCCAAAGCTCAGGAAGAAAAAAATCTAAGATGTGTCAAGATCATCTCGTGATGCCAGGAAGTAGGAAGTGTTCAACAACAACAAAAGACTGTAACATATCAAAAGGCCGTGGGACCCAACCTGAAAGCTTCCAATGGTCAATGGTGGAACACCTCAGCAACAAAATAAATAATGGTAATGTTGTATTATTAAATATCGATCAATCCACACTATACTGATATGAATGAAAATGAATGAAAGAATGAATGAATTAATTAATGAATAAATAAATAAATAAATAAATAAGAGCAACAACTCTTCCTTACAGAAGAATGTCAATTAATAAATGCAAAAAGAATGAAAGAAATTGAAAATCACTGTTAGAACACCATGGTAATAATTACTGCAGACAAGATCCACCAAAGAATGCTAAAATCAATGGATAAAAGTTTAAGCAGAAACAAACTAAATTAAATGTCTTGAGGGGGAAAAATAAATTACATGATCATAATTAAGTAACTTTAAGGAACTGATTATGTTTAGAAAGAATGTTATTAGTAGATACAATAAAGCTTGAGACAATAACTACTCAAACACTGTACTCTATGTTATAAATTTCTAATTGCAAAGAGGTAAATAGTTATCTTATTAAAGTGTCAGATACCACTTTAATGAAGTGATCAAGGTTAAAATCCACCAATGATACATACTAACCTATGGACTCTTAAGATGGTGCCCTGAGAAAGGCACATCACCTCTCTAGTATCCTTCCCACTAATGCAGAACCACAATCCAATGAAGAGAACATTTCAAACTGATTCAGATTGAGGAAGAGTTCACAAAATAAGTGACTCTTCAATAGTTTCAATGTCATAAAAGACAAGGAAAAAATGAGAGTCTTTCAGAGATCAGAGGAATCTTAGGAGAAATTATAATTAAATGCAATGTGGTAACCTGTTAAATCCTGGAAAAAAATATATTAGTGGAAAAAACAGTGAAATCTAAGAGATTCCTGACTTAATAGTATTTAGCAAGATTGATTTCTTAGTTTTGATGAAGATTCTAAGGGCATGTGAGATGTTAACTTAAGGAACAGCTGAGTGAAAAGTAAAGGGGAATTCTGTACTATTTTTTAAACTCTTCTGTAAGCTTAAAATTGCCCCAACATAGGACAGAGGGATAGAAAATAGATATATGAAAAAATGCTCAACATCATTAATCATCAGAAAATTGCAAATTAAAACCACAATGAGATACCACCTCACAACCATTAGGATGGTTATTATCAAGAAATTGACAAACAAGTGGTAGCAAGGATGTGGAGATAAGGGAACTCTTGTGCACTGTTGGTGGGATTGCAAATTGGTATAGCCACTATTGAAAACAATATGGAGGTTTCTCAAAAAATAAAAATTGCCATATGACCCAGCAATTTCACTTCTGGGTATTTATTCAAATAAATCCAAAACATAAATTAGAAAAAATATACGCAACTGAGGACTTCTGATCAAGATGGCAGAATAGGTAACTACTATGCTCGCCTCCTCTCCCAAACACATAAAAATTACTACTAAACTACAGAACAGCCATCATTGGGAACCACCTGAAGACTAGCTGAATAGAATTCCTGTACTAAGGATACAGAACAGGCTATGTTGACTGGTAGAAAAAGTGGAGATGTGGATGGGTAGGCCCACATCCATGGAGTGGCAGTTAAGAAACAATAGGGATATCTAAGGTGAAGAGGTTCCCCTGAGGAGTGAGGGGTCCCAGCCTCACACAGGGCTCCCCAGCCCAGCGTTTCTATGCAGGGAAGAGAAGTCCCCATAATTTCTGGCTGTGAAAACCAGTGGAGATTACAGTTGAGTGATACAGAGAATGGCTGGAGTCCTAGACCTGCATGTGGATTTACTTACTGATGGCCACACTCACTCTGAACTCTAGTGCTGGAACAGCATCTCAAAAAGTGCCAGGGACATACAGGGAGGAACTGAATTGTCTGGCTCCAGAGTGAGGGCTGGAGGGGCAGCTTTTTCCCCAGACAGAAGTGCTGGTAGAGGCCATTGTTCCTTTGTTGAGCTCTACCCCCATTGAGCCTGCAGGTGTAGGTGGACAACAAATTACCACAACATAGGACAGAGGGATGGAAAATAGATATATGAAAACATGCTGAGTCTCCATCAACCTGGCTAACACCATTTGTCCCACCCTACGGACTTCCTGGGGCCCTGCCCCACCCAACTTTCAGGCTCACCCAAGCCACTTCTAGTGGCATTTCCATACGAATAGCCTATCTCAGTTTATGCTGGGAACTTTTCTACAATCTCTCAAAGGTTCACAAACTCCAAACAAGTATCAGCTGGCCAGCCATGCCTGTACCTCTTGCTAAGTATCCTTATCCTTGTCACCAGTGGCAGCCAGATTTGGTTTGTGGGTTAGCCTCTCCCAGGCACCTATAATCCCAGCACAAGTTCCAACCATCTATGGTTCACTCTGTACCTCATATAGGTGACCACAGTCTGGGCACAGGCTGTGGCTGACCATGGCCTGCAGCAGATTCCCTTTCAAGAGGCCCTATAACCAACACACCTGGTGGCCAACTTCAGACCACCCCTGGGCACCAACCAACCACTTCTACAAATGACACACCAAACGGGCAAACTGGGCAGGCACCTGCATCCAGCTAAAGTGAATCCTGCTCCATAGGACAGCCCCTGAACAATAGGTCCTCCACTGTAGTAAAGGCCAGTCCTCCCAGCCCATCAGCCTGAGGGTCAATCCCTCCCACTGATGTGACAACAGCAATAAAGGCTCAAATACAACAGAATGGCGTATACAAACCACATAAGGAATACTCCTAGAGTGCCTGGCATAGGTGACCAAGGAGAGTACACCACTGGACTCCACAGATCACCCACTATATAAGTCCACCCTACCAAAACCAGGAAACATAGCAGATTGACCTAATACATAAAAGCAACATACAGTGTCATCCAAAATAAGGAGACAAATATTGTCCAAATGAAATAACAGAATATAACTCCAGAAAACTAACTAAACAAAATGGAGTGAAGCAATCTACCAGATGCAGAGTTAAAAACACTGGTTATAAGGATTCTCAAGGAAATTAAGAGTAGTGAGAATTTTAGTGGATAGAAAACATAAAAAGGAATGAGAAATGAAGAATATAGTAACTGAAATAAAGAATACATTACAGAGAATCAACAATAGAGTAGATGAATCAGAGGATCAAATTAGCAATTAGAAAAATAAGGTAGCAGAAAACACCCAATCAGGACAGCAAAATAAAATAAAATAAAACAAAATAAATAAGGATAGTTTAAGGGCCTCTGGAACAACATCAAAGATACTAACATACATATCATAGGGGTACCATAGAAGGAAAAAGTATAAAGCAAGTAACTGAAAACCTATTTGAAGAAATGATAATGGAAAACTTTCTTAACCTGGCAAATAAAATTAATATACAATTCCAGGAAGCACAGAGATGAACCTGAAGAAGCCCACACCAGCAAGACACATAACATTTAAAATGCCACAAAGTTTAAAAATAATGAGAGAAGCTTAAAAGCAGCAAGAGAAAAGCAGTTAGTTACAAACAAGAGAACCCCAGTAACACTGTCAGTTGATTTCTTAACAGAAACTTTGCAAGCCAGAGGGATTGGTGTGAACTATTTAAAGTAATAAAAGTAAACAGGGGGATAAGGACACATATGTAATACCTTAATCAATAAAGAAAAAAAATTACAAAAAATAAAAATATAAAATTAAATTTAAAAAAAGGTAAAGACATATAACCAAGATTACCCAGTAAGGCCATCATTTAGAATCAAGGAGAAATAAAGAGCATTTTAGACAAGAAAAAGCTGAAGAAGTTAATCACTACCAAACCAGTGTTACAAGAAATGTTAAAAGACTTTTTAAGAAGACAAAAATAGGGTAAATATATAAATAATAACATGTCAATTATTAAGTATCTATAAATACTTATATTAAATGTAAAAGGATTAAATGCTCTATCAAGGATGGCTGAATGGATAAGATAGCAAGATCCGTACATATGCTGTCTACAAGAGACCCACATCAGATCAAAAGACATACAGACTGGAAAGTAAAGAGATGGAAAAAGATATTTCATGCAAACAAATTAAAAAAAAAGCTGGGGTAATGTAGACTTCAAAAACAAAGGCTATAATAAGAGACATACAGGATCTATTAATTCCACTTCTGGGTATTTACCTTTAGAAACCCAAAACAATAATTGAAAAAGACATATACATCCTTATGTTCACCACAGCATTATTTACAAGAGCCAAGATATGGAAGCAACCTAAGTGTCCACATATATACCAATAATAAAGAAGATGTATATTATACATATTGTATATATATAATGGAATATTATTCAGCCACAAAAAAGAATAAAATATTGCCATTTGTGCCAACATAGATTTACCTAGCAGATTTTATGATAATGTGAAGTAAGTCAGACAAAGACAGATGCCATATAATTTCACTTTTATGTGGAATCTAAAAACAAAATAAACAAAACACGCAAAAACTCATAAATACAGATAGATGTTTGGCAGATGGGAGGGAATTTGGGGAAATTGGTGAAAAAAGGAAAGGTATTAAGATGTGCACATTGTCAGATATGAAAACAGTTATGAGGATGTAAACTACAGTGTAGGGAATATAGTAAGTAATATTGTTATAAACATGCATGGCATCAGATGGGCACTAGATTATTGGGGTGATCAATTCATCAGTTATACAAATGTCTAATAACTATGTTTTAAACTAGAAACTAATAGAATATTGTATGTCAACTATAACTGTAATTAAAAAAAATTAGAAATTAAAAAAATTTACCTCCACATAAAACTTAATGCTGAAAAAAAGAAATCCTATGTAATAAAAGAGTAATATGCAAATTGACTGTACCTCTGCTACACCCACAAGCCACACCCACTAGCCAATCAGGAGCAAGTATGCAAATTAACCAAACCAAGATGGCTTCGGCCACAGAGCGAGCAGGAGGTTTGGGTTTCCCGGCAATGGAGGAAGCCAAGCTTCCAGCACACCCTGGTCGGTTCAGGCCTCCACTCAAGGCTACAGAGTTTCAATTATAGTAGATAAATAAATCCCAACAAAAATGGCTGTGGCCATGGAGCGAGCAGGAGGCTTGGGTTTCCCTGGCAATGGAGGAACCAAAGTTCCTGGCCTGCCCTGGCCTCTGCTAAAGGCTACAAAGTTTCAATTATACAAGATAAATAAGTCCCAGATACCAGGACCTCTGCTTAAGTCGCCGGGGGGTGTGGCCAGCCTGCAAACCACCACAGGCCCCTTGCCCAGGCAACCCCACGCTCCAAGGGAACCCTCACCCTGATCCAGGACACCCTTCAGGGCAAACCAGCTGGCCCCCATCCATGCACCAAGCCTCTATCCTATCTAATAAAAGAGTAATATGCAAATTGACCATCACTCCAACACACAAGATGGCTGCCCCCATGTGGTCAAAGATGGCTGCCACAAGATGGCCAGCAGGGGAGGGCAGTTGGGGGTGATCAAGCCTGCAGAGGAGGGCAGTTAGGGTTGACCAGGCCTGCAAGGGAGGGAAGTTGGGGGCAATCAGGCTGGCAGTTAGGCATAAATCAGG
Organism: Cnephaeus nilssonii; assembly: GCF_951640355.1. NCBI lineage: Eukaryota > Metazoa > Chordata > Mammalia > Chiroptera > Vespertilionidae > Cnephaeus > Cnephaeus nilssonii. The sequence goes on along the minus strand of NC_137081.1, from coordinate 65,529,246 downwards.
CTGTCAGGGGAGTGGTTAGGGGGTGATCAGGCTGGCAGGCAGAAGCTTTAAGGGGCAATCAGGAAGGCAGGTAGGCGAGCTGTTGGGAGCCAGCAGTCCTGGATTGTGAGAGGGATGTCCAACTGTCCACTTAGGCTCAATCCCAGTAGGGACATGGGCAGTCAGACATCCCTCGAGGGGTCCCAGATTGGAGAGGGTGCAGGCTGGGCTGAGGAACACACACCCCCATGTACTAATTTCATGCACTGGGCCTCTAGAAGTCTAATAATAGTGGGATATTTATTGAAGCTGAATTGAAATCTCAAATTAATTTGAGAATTGATAGCCTGTCTAATAAAAGAGTAATATGCAAATTGACCATCACTCCAACACACAAGATGGCTGCCCCCATGTGGTCAAGATGGCTGCTCCCATGTGGACACAAGATGGCAGCCACAAGATGGCCAGCAGGGAAGGGCATTTGGGAGGGATCAGGCCTGCAAGGTAGGGCAGTTGTGGGCGATCAGGCCAGCAGAGGAGGGAAGTTGGTAGGGACCAGGCCTGCAAGGGAGGGCAGTTGGGGGAAATCAAGCCTGCAGGAGAGGCAGTTGGGGGGGACCCAGGCCTGCAGGGGAGAGCAGTTGGGGGAACCAGGCCTGCAGGGGAGGGCAGTTGGGGGTGACCAGGCCTGTAGAGGAGGGCAGTTGGGGGCAATCAGGCTTGCAGGGGAGCAGTTAGGCATCAATCAGGCTGGCAGGGGAGTGGTTAGGGGTGATCAGGCTGGCAGGCAGAAGTGGTTAGGGGCAATGAGGAAGGCAGGCAGGCAAGCAGTTGGGAGCCATCAGTCCTGGATTGTGAGAGGGATGTCCGAATGCCCGTTTAGGCCCGATCCCAGTTGGACAGTTGGACATCCCTCGAGGGGTCCCAGATTAGAGAGGGTGCAGGCTAGGCTGAGGGACACACCCCCATGCACGAATTCTGTGCACCGGGCCTCTAGTTTTTTATAATATTGAATCCCACATCCAGATATCATGTTTCTTTCTATTTTCTCCAGGATTTCTGTTTGTTTTGACTTTTAAACAAATTTCATCAATGTCTTTAATATATAACTTAAAATCATAATTTCCTTCTCATATTTTTATAGTTCTACTAGAGGCCCAGTGCATGATTGAATCATGCACGTGTAGGGTCCCCTACACGCTTTCGCTTTTGATCACGGGGGAGCTGGATGCCTGTCTGCTGGTGCACCAGGCCTTTCAGAAGCCTCCAGTGCGGCGGAGGCTTCTGAAAGGCCTGGTGCCTGAGAGGACAGGCACCCAGCTCCCCCACTTTTGATGGTCCGCGGTGGAACGTGAGCTCGCTGCCCCAGAGGCCCCTTCTGTGCTGCAGCACAGCCATGGCGCAGACGCTGAGCTCGAGCTGCCGCTGGCGACGCGAGCTCAGCGTCCTGCCGGCCCAATCGGCCACCCCGGCCACCCCAAGTCCCGCCCCCCCACGCCTCCTGGCCAATCGCAGGCATAGCGAAGGTACGGTCAATTTGCATATTTGTCTATTATTAGGTAGGATTGTTTATTAAAAATTATATTTTCTATTAGTTTCTAACTGATAATTAGTCAAACTATTTAATTTTGTAAAAGTATACCATATGTGGTAATTTTACTGAAGTCTTATTAGAGTTTTAATGGTTTTCAATTATTTTGTCAGGATTTCTAAGTAGATAATCACAACTCTTGCAAATATTAAGTTTTGTTTTTTTCTTTCTAATATTTGTTGTATAAGCTTATTACATTAGTTAAGTTCTACAGAATAATGCAGAACAATAACAATGGCAGGTACCATTGCCTTATCACTAACTTGAATGTAGAATGCCTTACTGCAATTGGGTGGTTTTCATTGTTCTTTTTCTCTTTCTTATCCATGCATTATAGAACCCATTCTTTTCATTGAGTATTATTATCTTCATTGATAAAAAAACATATTTAATGCATTTCCCATTAGAGTTTAAAAGTATTCAATATTTATTCATTTCAAACAAAATAAAAATTTCCACATACTTTAGTTTCATCAACCCAGTCTTATTTTTCAGTATATTTTGGAATTTTAATTCCCAATTTTACTACAGTGTAGACTCAGTAAATTATTTACAACTGCTTTGTTGGTAATAAATTCTCTTGATCCTTTCATGATTGAGTACAGCCTCTATTCTTAAATATTAGTTTACTAGTAAGTTAATATTAAGAGAAATCTTGTCATAGATGGTTTGGCTCAGTAGATAGAGCATCGGTCAGCAGACCAAAGGTTCTTGGATTCGATTCCAGTCAAGGGCACATTCCCAGGGTTGCAGGCTCAATCCCCAGTAGGGGTCATGCAGGAGGCAGCCAATCAATGATTCTTTCTCATCATTGATGTTTCCATATTTCTCTCTCTCTCTCCCTTCCTCTGTGAAATACATAAAAAAATATATATATATTTTTAAAGAGAAATGTATGCTCTAAATTATATTCTCCCAGGTCTTTGTAAAAAGTCCTTCTTGTCCTTTACCATCTGTGCTGGAGATGAGAAGTTGAATGCTAGTTTGAGGATTATCCTTTATAGTAAAGTAGAATTTTGTTCTCTGGAAGGTTAGAATTTTTCTAAAACTTGCATTCTGAAATTTCACCAGAGAGAATATAGTTATTCTCTTTTTGTTTTCCTTAGTGACACACGGATATTAATGTAACCATTTATTTCTATCACCAACAGATTTCCTTAATATTTTTATACCTTTTGTTGCATATAGCGGGCCTCTTTCATGCTCTTAGCTTTCCTCAATTGCTTTGTGTATTAGGACATAATGTATATGTCCTGAGTCCAACTGAAAATATCTCTTCCACTAGCAGAGCATGAAAAATCTGATTGCAAGAACCTGGGCTATGCTCCATTTGTGTGGGAGGTGAAAGGGAGCACATACATTTACCAGGTTTTGTTTTTAACAAGTATTGATAATTACTCTTTTAGGTATCAGTTTCTCTTTCTCCCTAGCAGCTGTGAGTGAGATAGGGAACTGCCCTGGTTTGATAGGCCTCAGTACTCATTTTTGGACTCTCTTGCATCAGGACTACCAAATGCATTTGGAAAGTGAGGTATACTCCAGTTTATACCCAACAAATAAGTGAAATCAGCTCATCTAAATGATACTGATAAAGTCCTTCTACAGACAACTCTATGTGGCATTCTCCCTTTTAGCCTACATTTTCTCTCAGTTTGAATTACTTTAGAGTTCTATTTAACAAAGAAAAAACGCAAGCATATATTTTGGAGCTGATTCCATCTGCTTATTATCTTGCAGAAATCATTCAATCATTTTGGTCTGAGGATAACACTCCATCTAGCTTTTTGTGATGTTATAAGAATATTATATTTTTGCACATTACTTTATAACACTTGAAGAGAGACAAGAGGTAATGTGTTCAGATAGGTATTTTGAACTGAAAAATCTTCTTATGTTTACTTTTTTATGTTTTGGGATAGAGAAAAAAATGACATAATACATATCGTACTTCAGTTCTATGAGCAGAAGATAGAATAAAAAGATTATATAAAGAGGACAGGCAAAGGGAGAACAAAAGTAGAGAGCTATTGTTAACACAAAAGAGAGAAGAAGGGACTTTGAAATAATTTATAAATATATATACCTTACTCTGAACTTCACAAGAAGAAAGATAGCTAGAGAGAAAAATAGGAAAAAAAGTAAGGGATATACAGAAGAGAAATTTGAAAAAGACACCTTCACATACAAATGGCAAGTCAATGATAAAATGCAAACACATACACACACACACACACACACACACACACACACTCATGTATGCATGTGCATGCCCACCATATACATGGAGTATTAGTGATTTCTAGGGCAAGAAAGTCATTTCACTCTTCTACCTGTTCAGGGGTTTGAAAGTTCAGTATCTAGCTTTCATTCTGTTTTATTTTCCATGCTTAATTCTGTGGAACTTTTCTTGTTTGTTTTAACTTCAGGTTGCCAATGTGAAAGAAAATGCAAAAGGAAACAATTAGTTAAATTCAACGAAAATAACACCCTAGTAGAAATAAGGAATTACTGAGGCAATTGCCCTACAGTACTTCCAGATGTTCATTATGCATCCAATAGTGATCCATCCAGTCCCCCATGTACTTTCTCTTGGTGATAGGCAGTTCTTTCAGAGTCTGGTGCCCTTCCATCTGTAACACAGACACAGGATACATAAGATACTGTGTGTCTGATGGTTAGGCAGAGTATGTACCACTGTCTCCAGCAAGACACATGTACAATCCCCATGTGTTTATGTGGCTCTGTTTTTATACTTTATAGGAGGTAGGTGGTTAGTAAGTTTATCCATGACAAGTGATCTGGCCAGTGTCAAAAGTGAATAACAAATCAATTATTGGCTGCAGATATATTCTTGGACAGCGTTGTATGTGGAAATTAGATGAGAGAAATGGGAAAAGATTAATGTAGAAAGTACATGTTGTTGTTGGTTGTTTTGGATATTTCAAAGGTAATCAAAATATAACTAAAATTCGCAGATACCCAGAATTCAGGGTCTCAAATTAAAACTTCAAGTACAAAAGCAGCCTTTCTTCTACATTTGGTGCCAAGGCATCAAATAAGTTTTCTTAGTAAGGCAATAACTCAGGAGAGTATATTTCATGTATGAACAGTCAAGGAAAAATTGCAGCATTTCTTAAACTAAATAAATATATTTCCATTGTTTGCAATAAAAAACAACAAGAGAGTAACACATAAAAGAAAATCTAAAAATAGATTACACAGGTATAGGTTTATATCTCCCAGGCATAAAAGAACTCTGGAGATAGTCAGTACAGAATCAGTGACAGCTCTGTTCTCAGAGACACAGGTTTGGGTTCTGGTCAACCATCCTCAGTATGACTTCCAGTCTCACTGACAGTCTAGAATAGCTCCCATCCAACGCATTCACATGCCAGGCCATAGGAACAAATTATAGAGGGTATGTGGACAAACGCTTGCCCTTTTTTTTTTCTCTGAATCTTCCTGAAAGCCTCACTCGTCTCAATGGTCAGGCTTAGTTGTAGGGCTACGGCTTCCTGTAATGCTGGGAAACGTAGTCTAAAGGCTTCAATTATATTGTGGAATTCTTACTAAGAATGAAAGGGAGATGAAAGTCACTGCTCTAGTACCTGATCCAAAGGCTTAATAAAATCAGGTTCAGGTTGGCCTAGGTGGAGCCATGCAACTTCCTCAAATATCAGGTCATCATTTCGGGTGAGGTTTAGCTTAGAAAATGAAGAGAACATTCACATAGCACACTCTTGATTTACTTAACAAATGTTCCAAAATTTAGTGCAAGTGAAGAGGCCTCAAGTACAAGAGCAGATATGGCATATCAGTGCAGCATCCTTGAGTGGGCCCCTCTCAGCCTGAGAAGAGACATGGTGGCAATGACACTGTATGACTTAATTTTGTGCTTTGCCATAGTCTCTTCAAACCTGGGGCTTATATCACTATTCAGGAAGAACTTACTAGTACATGATTGATGCCCTAGTTACTTCCATTTAAGAAGATTCAAGACATAGCACTATCTTAGCCTTTGAACCAAACTTATGGGGCTGGGGGCGTTACACCCTTATGAGAGTGAGGGGAAGGAAAAGTTATCAGCCTGTTGTCCCTGATCCCTTTCTCGGCCCTCAATTACCTTCATCCTGGGAAGTAGGTTTCTTTCAACAAATGAGCCAAATACTTCTCCTGGCTTTAATGGCCTTTGGAGTAAGTCAAAGGGAAGACAGAATATTGGATATTATCCATATGAGGATCTTGCTTGTACTAGCCCATCACTGTGCCAACCCAATGCTTCTCTATATGAGCAACACAGACCACATTATTGACACAATTGGTGGCTTCTGATAGAATTTGATGAATATTTGATCATGTTAAAGTTACTATTAAATTAAATAAAACAGTTGCACAATGATGGGAGGATGAGAGTGTAATTCAGTAATGACCACTTCTTAGAGAGGTTTTCTGTCCATAGATTTAAGTATATAAGATGAAAAATACAAATGGAAGGCATAAGTAGGATAGTAACATGAGAAATAGTGGATTGAGCATTAAAATGTTATTATATTATTAACATATTAAAATAAAAATCACATTAATGTTTGGCCCCATAACTTTTTTCTTCTGTTTCTAAGAAAACACACTTTCTCTAAGAGTTTCAAACTCTTTGTTATAAATAATCTTCATACCACATCTGAGAGATACACATGCCCTCTCAGGATTAATAGACTCTGGGCTTTTCCTAAAGTTCTTTTAGACATATGTGAGAAGAGCCTCAATTATGCCATCAACACAATCCTATCTAATAAAAAAGTAATAGCAAATTGACCGTACCTTTGCTACACCCACAAGCCACACCCACCAGCCAATCAGGAGCGAGTATACAAATTAACCAAACCAAGATGGCTGCGGCCACAGAGCAAGCAGGAAGCTTGGGTTTCCCCAGCAATGGAGGAAGCCAAGCTTCCTGCACACCCTGGCTGGCCCTGGACTCCACTCAAGGCTACAAAGTTTCAATTATAGAAGATAAATAAATCCCAGATACCAGGGCATCCACTTGGTTCACTGGGGGGTGTGGCCAGACTGCAAACCACCACAGGCCCCTCGCCCAGGCCACCCCATGCCCCAAGGGAACCCCCACCCTGATCCAGGACACCCTTCAGGGTAAACCAGCTGGCCCCCACCTGTGCACCAGGCCTCTATCCTATCTAATAAAAGAGTGATATACAAATTGACCATCACTCCAACACATAAGATGGCTTCCCCCATGTGGTACAAGATGGCCACCACAAGATGGCCAGCAGGGGAGGACAGTTGGGAGGGACCAGATCTGCAAGGGAGGGCAGCTGAGGCAATCAAGCCTGCAGGGAAGGGCAGTTAGGGTTGACCAGGCTGGCAGAGGAGGGAAGTTGGAGGCAACCGGGCTTGAAGGGAAGGGCAGTTGGGGGGCACCTAGGCCTGCAGGGGAGAGCAGTTGGGGGGGACCAGCCCTGCAGGGGAGGGCAGTTAGGGGCAATCAGGCTGGCAGGGGAGAAGATTGGGGGTGATCACGCTGGCAGGTAGAAGTGGTTAGGGGCAATGAGGAAGGCAGGCAGGTGAGCAGTTGGGAGCCAACAATCCTGGATTGTGAGAAGGACGTTCAACCGCCCATTTAGGCCCAATCCTACCGGGATCGGGCATAAACGGGCAGTCAGACATCCCTCGAGGGGTCCCAGATTGGAGAGGGTACAGGCTGGGCTGAGGGACACAACCCCCCCTCCCCCGCCATGCATGAATTTTGTGCACCGGGCCTATTGTAAATAATAATAAAGCGATATAACTGTATTAAGATAAAGAGGTAGAGCAGTGCATTAGTTGATCATTTGTTCTGAATGTGTATCATTTAGCTGGTTATTCTGTAAATATTAGTGGTAATCCCAGTTGAGGTAGTGTGATGTTGTTTGTACCAGAGACTAGTCTACACAACCAATAAAATCTAAAAAGACAAGCAAAATCGAAAGTGGGGAGAAAGAAAATATTTGAAAGGCATATAATATAGGGTTAACAACTATAAAACATAAAGAATTCTTACAAATACAAAAGATAAATTTTTAATGTTATTCATTACAGCATTGTTTGCAGTAAATTGGAAACAATCTGAATACTTATCAATAGAAAATAAGTATAAAAAATGCAAAGAATGGTGCATTCATACTATATAAAATGTAGATAACTGTTAAGGGTTCCGGAGTTATCTTTCAATATTTCATTATTTGTTGATTGAATCAGTGGAACCCTGGAGATGGAAGTAGAAAAGACCTTCTAAATAAAATTTGTTCATTAAGTCATTGGTTTATATAATAATTACTGTCTTTAGAATAAATAAGTATCATGAACCCAGGTTGGTTCATAAATGCTAATTTGTCTTGATAAGCATGCAACAAGGGATCCAAGAGCATGAACTTGACCACAAAATAATGTACATAAGGTATAAGGATTTTCTTTCAGTCTTGGTGAAAAATAAATCCCCTCAGGTAGAAACTTGACAAACAATGATTAATCCCCAAGATGAAATTTTAAGAAATAAAATAAACTTTTAAGAATCACCTGTGGCACTCCCTGATAAATTCAACACAATAGCCAACTGAGCATTTCTGCCCAACCGGTCCCAATTATTTTTATTATCAGGCCAGTTGGCACACATTTGCACCCATCTGACCCACCTCCTCCTATTCATCAGATGTGGAGAGGACTCTTCAGATATGTTGACTGAAGGCACAGTAAATTCAGAACTCCTGAATAGGTAAATTGGAAATTCATAAAGTTTACAAAACAACAACAAATAACTAGTCTTATTCCCAAGGAATTTGTAATCTTCTGGAGACCCTAAAAGCATATAGGACAGCATTTCTCTAAATTTAGATCATTGTAATCAGAAAAAAAAGTGGCTTTAATCTTAAAATTAGTAAAGTGGCCCATCAGTGGTCTATGAGGGTCACTTGCCACATAATGTAGACATAATAAAATGTTCAAACTTGATGACAGCTGCCTTCCTAGACAATGTTTACTCACCCTTCAGCATATATGTATAGCTGTTTCCTACCCTCCAGCTCTTTATTCATTATTTTTGGAGAGCACAGTTATAATCAATAGCGTTAAGTGCCTATTTTTTCTTGGGTTTCTCTTCCACTAAGAAATACTATTCCAAGCTTTTATTCTCCCAATTCTTCAATGCCCTGACAGCAAACTCAAGCTCTTATTATTAGCCTCACAGGCTACAGAGCAACCATCAACCTTATTTTGATGACCAGTCAGGCTATATTTTCTGGAAAAGTGATTTCACTCTCCAGGTCAATCAGAGGAAACCTAACAGTGGATTAGTTGTCACTTTTCTGTCAAAGCAAGTTCTACAGCCATACCTTCACCATAATATGGCAACACACAACAGCCAACTTCCATTTAGGATAAAAGAGTGACAGTGCATAACTAAAGAAATATGACTTTTTTGATGATGGCTTGAAGAGGAAAAATGAATCTTCATGTTCAGTTTATAAAAGTCTCAGGATGATGTACCATAGTAAAAAGATCAGGGAATTAAGATCAAACTCCCACTCTCAAATACACCCTCCCAGTATGTGGAAATATGCAATCTTATAATTCCAGTACTGTCTCTTACCCCATCAAATAGTTTCCTCCCACTCTCTCTCTCAAACCTACTCCAATCAGGCCTTTGTTTTCCCAATAATTCCCACACACACCCACTTTATTGAGCAATTCCTTTCAATATCACCAATGAACTCTACGTTTTTAAGTCCAAATGGTAAACTCTCACTCTAACTGATCTATAGCAGCATTTTGACACAGTTGAATCCCTCCCTGCTCTCTCTCTTTTTCTGAGAGAGAGAGAGAGAGAGAGAGAGAGAGAGAGAGAGAGAGAGAGAAACATTGGTCGCTTGCTTCCTGTACATGCACAGACCAGGGATCAAACCCATAATCTGGGTATGTGCCCTGATCATGGAACCCACCACCTTTCAGTGTACAGGAGGATGCTCCAACCAACTGAGCCATATTGGCCAGAGCCCTCCCTTCTTTTTAATACACTTTTTATACTTAGCTTCTAGGCCACCACAATCCTTTTTCTGCCTTTTATACCATTGCCCATTCTTTCTCATTCTCCTTTGCTGATTCGTCCTCTTTCCCCTAATTTCTAGGAAGTATGACTCAATCCTCTGCTCTGTCTTTGGTCCTCCTTTCTATGTACACTTTTTCCAAGGGTTATTTCTTGAAGACTTATGTCTTTAAAAATATCTATGTTCCAGACTCCTAAATTTATATCTCTACTCAAGACTTCCCTCTTGAAGTTCAGACTGTTTACTTGATATATCCATTTGCATGTTTAATATACATCTCAAACTTAACAGGTCCCAAGCTGAACTCCTGTTCTTCCTCTCTATACTTCCCCAGCTATCTTTCCCATCTCCGTTGTGGCAATTTCAACCACCTACTAACATAGGCCAACAAACTTTAATTGCCTCTTGATTCCTTACCTTCTTTACCTATATCCATTCTGACAAGAATTTCTGTTAGTTTACCTGCAAAATGTATCCAGAATCTGGCAATTTTTCACCATCTCCCCTGTTTTCACCTTAGTCTAAGCCACCATCATATCTTATCTAGACTGCTGCTGTAGCCTTTTAATTGGTCCTGCTTATTTCATTCCTTTTCCCCTACTTACTAGAGAATTACCCTTTTAAACCTAATTTAGTTCATGATATCTTGCAGTAAACAATATAATCTCCCTAAGCAGTACATTAATCATATGGGGGAAAATAAATACAGTAATATCTACCTTTTATGAAAAATAATAAATCTAATAATATCAACCTTTTATTGGGTTGATCTAAGGATCAATGAGATGATAGATACAAACTACTAAAACACTCAGCACATAATATGTGTTCAATTTTAGTAGCATGGGCAGAAGAGTAATTTTTATGTCATTTCTGAAATCTCTTGTCTTTATGAATTATTAGCCATTTATTATTTTGAAGATGTGATTCAAAATTTTCCATATCTACAACTGCTAAGCTACTATTTTAAGAAGTTAACCTGAACAAGTTGCTCCAGTGTTTGTGCTCTTCACCACTATAGTATACCTTATACATCCTCCGAAAAAATGTGGCAGGTATTAGTAAAATACATCACCTCACAAATGGTAGGAGTTTCTTCCTTTTTACAGCAGCGTAGTATTCCATTGTGAACATAGAGGACCATTATGCTAAGTGAAATAAGTCAGTTGGAGAAACATAAATATAGCATGATCTCATTCATTTGTGGAATATAATGAACAACATAAACTGATGAACAAAAACAGATCCAGAGACAGAAGCATTGAACAGACCGTCAAACCTCAGAGGGATGGCAGGAGAGAGCGGGGGTAAGGGGGAGAGATCAACCCCAAAGGACTTGTATGCATGCATATACTAGTAAGCATAACCAATGGACACAGACACCAGGGGGGTGAGGGCATGAGCTGGAGGGGGCGGGCAATGGGAGGACAAGGACACATAGGTAATACCTTAATCAATAAAGAAAATTAAAAAAAATACATCACCTCACAATTAAAGCCCTTAGACTACATAACTTTAGAGACTGGGAGCCAATTAATACAGGATTGGAAATGACTGGAGCTATTGCTTAAAATTAAACAATTAAATTTCACAGTTGGGAAACCTAGAAACAGTAGCAGCTACATGAAGCTCGTGAATAAAGCCAATGTCAGTAAACACTTAAGGCAACTTAAGAAAAATTCAAGTGGCAAGAAAATTCTTCATAGTCGTACACAGGGCATGTGGTAACATGTAGTTCCAAGCCTGACAGACATCTGTGGGAGTATCTGTTAAGTCATCCAAATCAAACTGAGGCAAAGAGAGTGGTAACTCCATGTTTTACAATGAGGCACTGGCACCAGCCATGGCAGGGTTCAAAGGCAATGCTTCAATAAGGCCTTGCTATTCCCCTAGAACATTTGCCAATGCTGGTACCTAAGTATTTACTAGGAAGCAAGCCTCGGAGGGAAGGCAGCGGAGGGTGGTTCTGTAGGTTTCCATCAATCAGAAGCTCTGTGAAAGCTGTGATAAGACTGGGAAGGTAGGCAGGTAGGCCCTAGGTAAGGCAAAACTCTACAAATAGAATTTTATTACAAACTACTATTTATTGAGCAATCACCATACCATGGACTGTCCTCAGTCCTTTACTTCAGTGGATTGAATCCTTACCAAAAAAAAAAAAGCAAGGGAAATCTGACTACCCCTGTAACAAGTGAGGAAACTCAAGCTCTTAAGGGACCGACTCAGCCAAGACCCCAGAGCTGGAAACTATTCAAGTTTGAATTAAAATCAGTTTTTTATGACACAAAAGCTTATGCTCTTTACCACAAAGCTATTGAGAAATAAGTAACTGTTGACAATGAGTGTAATTCTTTTACAGTATTTGTTTAGAATGCTAAGGTAAAGGGGTCAAACTTTTTTCTTTCCATTCACCACCTCTTGGCAATAATTCTGTACAATCTTTAAAATAATCACATATGTTTACCCCTGGGCCTTTACTCCTCAGTCTGTAATATAAGGAATGTAGGTTAGATGGACCCTGGGAAAAATTTATATTTATTGAAATATTATTGCCTTAAGCTACTGTGAACTGTCTTTATGTGAGTGACTAAAACAGATATAGGCTCTGTGCTCTTTCATGCCATTGACATGTTTCCTAACAGGCTAGAAAACAAGAACATCGGCTGGTCTAGCATAGCCAGGGCTTGGGGACAATAGGGGAGTCCTGACCTTTAGACAGACTGTGATTTTACATTGACGTCATGCCTCCCACCCAATGCTAGGTACCGTGGGAAGAAACTAAACTTTGGTAGGTGACATTTAAGAGTGTCCTGTAAACTATGCAGAGAGAAAATGGCCTCTCAGAGGGCTCCGGTGTCTCTGTACACAGCCGTCAAGACATGTGTGAAAGCCCAAGGCTATGGCAAGCTTGTTGTACAGCCTGGAACAATGCTATGATTGTGTGGGTATCACCCCCTTAGAATTCACAGCACAGGCAGGATATGAATGTGTCCCAAGCAGGGTTTGACAGCTGTTTCGGAGCTTTCTAGATCAGAGATAGAAACAGATATGATTTGCATATCTGTTTTTTGCATTACATTTCCAGTTGGGTGGGTTGCCTTTTCTGTTACACAACCTATCCCAAGAACTTGCCCAGCCTCCCACCTCACTCAGCTTTCCCCAGCATCACCTTGCTAGCCACTTCCATCTTTTCCCAACCATTTCCAAGATACTCAGAATCATGTCAACACCCGGAAAATGTGCTAGGCCCCGGGTGGTGTTGCAGAAGCACTAATACAAATATCAGTTATAGATGAACAGAGGAAGGAACTCAGTCTCCTGGATGTTGAACAATGCTGTGCTTTAACAAATTTAAAGAATTTCCCAGTTATCCTGGGAATAACATTTGCTAAATATTTTCTATGAGCTGACTCTATAGATGCCTGTAATACTTTTTAAGTTATTAGGCAATTGCAATCTTGTTCCTTAGAGAGGTTGCAGTCTAGTGATGGTTACACACTTATACAGAGGCAACTTTAGTAGAATGTAACAAGAGTTAAGCAAAGACTACTACAGCCAAAAAAATAACTACAAGCCCAGAAATAACAAATGAGGCACATGTATAAAAATACATCTTCTACAGGGGCTAAAATAGTCATGAAAATAAACACTGAATGGGTTTACCAAAAGCAAGAGCTAGCCAAAGCCTCCCCATTCCTCCCACAACCACATGCCTTTTACAACAGGAGTCCACCTCCAGCCAACAGGTTGTAGCAGGAGGTTCGGCATATGATAAAAAGGCAACTTTGTAGTCCACATATACAACAAAGAAGAATAGTGTTATAGTATAAGGTGTGACAGCAAGGTATTATATTGGCCAATCCATTTCTCTCTCCCTCTCAGGAATTTTAACTGATAAAATTGGGAAGAATTGTCATTTTGGTAGTGGGGCAGTTATGGAAGGCACTGCAGGGAGTGTGGCTGTGAAGTGTTACAAGAGTGTGTCTCACACAGTTTTTCTGAAGTCCCCAAAGTCTTCTTGAGTCCAACATTGACCCTCTGGGTTAAATTCTTGGGAAGCATGGCTGTGCTTCCCGGCTTTCCCTGGATCTTATGCAGTCCTGGCTCACTTATCAATACAACAAGCCCCTTTTACTTGTGCTGACCTGCATCATCTCTGTTCCTAATAATAATGAGACCTAATTGATGTAAAATAATGTGTTCCAGTGACAAATTTCATCAGTCAAAATTTTTTACAATTTTTATTAATTTTTGTGGCAAACCACACAAATGTGAATAAAAAAGATAATGATCTCCAACTGAAATTTCCTCCAATCCCTGCATTCCCCTTCCAAGGCAGACAATATAGAGTTATTTTCAACATTTTTCTCCATACTCATGAAACATATATAAAATTAGATACAGCCCAGCCAGCGTAGCTCAGTGGTTGAGCATCAACTTATGAACCAGGAGGTCAGGGTTCAATTCCTAGTCAGGGCACATGTCCAGGTTGTGGGCTCGATCCCCAGAGTGGGGCATGCAGAAGGCAGACAATCAATGACTCTCTCTCATCATTGATGTTTCTCTCTCTCTCTCTGAAATCAATAAAAAATATTTTTAAAAATTATATATACACACATAAGGTCTTTTTGTTTGATTGTGGCCATTGCTTTTTAAAATATGCATATTCATAATTTACTTGTTTTAAGTTCCTTCTGGGACTATTCAAGGAAATTAGAGTCAAAACAAACAAAAATTCTAATTCCAACTTTGTCACAGGTTCTCTATAAAACTGTATAGAAATAAATATAGCTCCTCCTGAATTAGGGTGCCAATCTTTTCATCAAAGACAAAAGGAAATAAAGTAGCTCTGTGCTTGGTGCCATGCTAAGTAAGTTTTGAAAATTACTTCCCCTCCTGTAGCTGCCAATACAACAAAACAATAACACTGGAGGATAACCAGAGAGTGATAACAAGTATGCTCAGAAGAGCATGGTGAGAAAGTAATAATCCCTCACACATCTCAGACAAAGAGCCAGAGACAAATATTTATCTCAGATGGAGACTATAGGACTATACTTCAAATCATGAGTAGGAGAAATCATTCTTGGTCCTTGCTATGAATCTACATGCAACTTGAGAAATTTTTTTTAACATTTTGGCTTAATCCTAACATTTAGTCATATATAAAATTCAATTTAGAAAATTTTGGTAACAACACATCCCTCTTTGTTAGATAATAGGCATTGAGGGGGAAAAAAGATTAGGACAGAATTTCTGCCCTTAGATAGCTTTCAACCCCAATAATGAGGGGGAAGGAGAGAGAACTGGGAATAATAAAGTGTAGTAAAATACAGACAGTGCTCTCACCATCATAAAGGAAAATGTTGTGGAACTCCTGGGGGCCTGGAGTTGGGAAAGGCTGGAAGTAGTTTCTGGTCAGCATAAAACTGAGTTTGGAGGTTATCTAATAGAGTAGAAGAGTTGGGCTGAAGAACCCCTAAGGACCCTTATGGTTTTGACTGTCACAAGACAAATGTGACATAGGTTATATATGCTTCCCCCCTCCACATACACAGATTCATGATACAGGTGCATGGGTAGCATCTTAAGTTGGGTATAATATCCAGTGAATAAGACAAGCTCTTCTTGCATTTTCTCTATCCCCTCCCAACATCCTCCTACCCCTCATCCTTTCTAATAAAGAGGGAATATGCTAACTGACCATCATGCCCTCACAAAGATGGCACCATCCACAGTCACAAGATGGAAGTGCCCAGTCCTCTCAGCCCGGCCAGGGTAGCAGGCACATGGCACAGCCAGGCCCTCTCCCAGGCGGGTCTGGCCGCTCCGCGCGCCTGCCTCTGGAATCCCCTAGTCCCCTCAGCCCCCTGGCTGCCCAGGGCTGGCCCGAGGTGCAGGCAAGCCTCAGATGGCAGCTGCCCAGCTGCCCAGGGCTGCCCGAGGCTCAGGTAACCAGGGCCGGCTGAGGCTTGCGCTGCTGGCAGTGGCAGCAGCAGAGGTGTGATGGGGGCGTCACCTTCCCCTGATCGCTGGGTTGACTCCCGCCCCTGAGGGCTCCCAGACTGTGAGAGGGGGCAGGCTGGGCTGAGGGACCCCCCCTCCAGTGCAGAATTTTTATGCACCGGGCCTCTAGTCTATAAATAGTAATCTATGACTATCTGAAACAAGGGTAAAGTTAGCAAGTAGCTTCTCTTAGGCTTTATACAGCTACCACTACATTTTATTTTTTCTCATACTGATGGGAATGAGTTGCTATTAGAGACAGTATATCTGGTTACTGAAATAATAAAATTAAAAGTATAAGAATGTTAAGAATATATTAAACAATGTAGTAAGTTCTTAGTTGTTGGGATGCAAATAAATTACTAATAAATGATAAAGACTGTGATGATAGTGGTGATGGTGATGATGATGATAATGATGATGATGATGACATTCCCATTCTTCCAAGCAATCTTGTAGTTCTCCAAGATTCTCATAAAAACAGGGATACATCGGTGAGTATAGCCAATGGCCCCTCCACCTTATGTGTTCTATTTACCTTCTCAGCATCTGCTTCTATGCTTTGCTGACCTATAACACCCTGGGCTAGATTTGGATCTAGCCTTATCTGCAGTTAACTCCTGATTATACACTGGTGCTTCACCTCTATTTCTCAGCCCTCACTCTATTCTCCACCAGAATTAAATAGGGCTCATTCTGGATTTCTGTTAGTCAATGCAGGCTTCTTATCTTGAGCTCTCTCTTCTTATGGATCCCTGATCTTATCCAGACCATGTCTAATTTAGCTTCAGTCCTTTGTCTTAGACACCTTCCTAACCCACCCTCATTCACCTATACCTCATCTGACTGCTTCTTTATCTGCGGCTATTGGCCGGTGTTGTCAACCTCCAAGACCTTATATTTATATGGTACCCCTCTTTAAGACTTCTAGTAGTAGCAACTCTGAAAGTGGCAATCTAGAGCTTAAGCTCTTTAACTCTGGCTATAATTATCCCCCTAGTTTCTAGCACCGTATATCATTGGCTCTATAGAATTACTTGCTAACAATCTCCTAGTAAAATCAATGGAAGTGGCAGAAATTTGATCACAGTGCTGAACCAGTACATGCAGCCTTCATAATGACTGGACTCTACCCAGCCCTCTCAACTTGAATGTCAATTTTATATTTTATAAGACACACAAAAAATATTAATTATCCCATTATACTATTGGTCATAAAAATACTTTTCAAATTGATACCGATCTCCTGATTTACTTTACATACACACACACACATGCATGTGCACGCACGCACGAGAGCATATGTACATACATCGAGTCTGGTAGTTTGATACTATATATTTATATATAGTCTGTATCAAACTATGTGTAAAATGATATATTATTTGCATTGTTTTCAATCAAATGAATCAGTAACAAAATACTAGGAAAAATTCATATGAATTTAATTTTTTAACTTAACAGTGGTTTGAGAAAGGCTTAAGAAAAAAATTAGAAAGTTAAAAAAAGAAAACCATACACTTACAGCATCAAAATATTGTTCAAATGAACTTTCAAACAAACTTGTATTTTCATGCTGCTAAAGTACATGCTGACTATGCCTGAGAACCACATTATCACCAAGGCCAAAAGCCGGGAAAGTGTGTGGTTCCTTCTAGGCGTGTGGCGAGGAGGGCTACTTTTAGCGCTTGATTTACCCTCCCTTCACTGAATCCACTCCAGGTTCTTCCAGGGGCCATCACCATACTTGCCAATTTCCTTTCCTTGCCAAGACATTTTTCTCTCCTCAATAAAAGTTGTTAGGAACTGGCACATACAGTTAAAATTCAAGATAAGAATCACACTAAGATGCCAGGAAAATAAGAGAATTTAAGATACTGTTTCTGGGCAGCGAGTACTTGGCCTGATTCTCTTTATTAGGCTTGATTCATAGAATTAAATTATCTCACAACTCTTTGAAAATGCCTATTGAGAAATGGGTGTGTGAGAAAATAGATACCAAACAAGAGGTGTATCTAGCTCAGTCTTGTGATTCACTAAGATAAGCCTCCATTTTACCCTCATTGTAGATGTGGTTGAAAAGATTTATATTATGTACTTTATGCAAGTCCATATTCATTTATGCAATAAGAACCATCAATAAAACACAAACGGGGCAGGGTTTAAAAGCAGAAACTATGTTAATACCTTATGTAATGACTCTATTGAAATTATATCGTTTTTCTAATGGAAAATAAATACCACTATTTACTAAGTTACTAACATCCCTTGTTTGTTTCATCAGTAAGGGTTTCCTTGTATAAGAGCTAACAGCAAAATTCTCTGTTTTACATTAATCTTTTTTTATTAACAACAGCCTTATGAAATATAATTCACATAATATGAAATATATACTTTTAGAGTATAAATTGTTTTTACATTGTAAAAATTTAAGCATTTTAAGCATTCTAAGTATTTTACATTGTACAGTAGAAGCATGTTTAAGTAATTCACAGAGTAATGCCACAATCACTACTACCTAATTTGGTGTTTTCATTACTGCAAAAAGAAACTCATACCTACTGAAATCACTCCCCATTTCCCTCTTTCCCCAAACCCCTCACAACCAATAATCTATTTTATATTTTATAAAGTTTATAATTATGGAAATTTTATATAAATAAAATTATACAATTTATAATCTTTTGTGCCTGGGTTATTTCTCTTAGCATAACGGAAGGTTCATCCTTACTGTAGCAAGTATCAATATTTCATTTTCTTTATGAATGAACAATATTCCATTTATGGATATACTACATGTGGTTTACCCATTTTGTTGGTTGATGTGTATTGTTTTTTTCCATTATTTGACTATTATAATAATTCTTCTATAAACAATTATCACATAAGTTTTACATTTGCTTGATTTTAACTAAATATTACATAATTTGTATATCATGTGGTAATTTGATGTTTAACATTTTGAAAATATGTCAAACTATTTTCCAAAGTAGTTGAACCATTTTATAATCCCACCAAGAATGTATACGAGGTTCAATTTTGCTGCAACCTCATCAACACTTGTTATTGTCCTTTTTTATTTTAGCCCTCCTAGTAGATATGCAGTAGTATTTGAATGCATTTTAAAAATTATTCATTTTTTAAGTTGTGAAAAAATATACATAACATAAAATTTACCATTAAACTATTTTGAAAGGTGTAGTTCAGTGGCATTAAGTACATTCACACTGTTGTGCAACTGTCACTATCATCCAGCATCAGAAAAATTTTGTTTTACAAAACTAAAAAATCTATATCCATTAAACAATAACTTTCCATTCCCCTCAGTCTCTGGCAACCATATTCCACTTTCTGTCTCTATGAATTTGACTTTCATAGCTGGTTTTTTGGTGATTACCATGTGGATTACATTTGCCATCCTTAAATTCTAACATTCTAATTTGAAATTATACTAGTTTAATGTCAATATTTACCACCCTACCCGTTTTCAATTATTCATGTCTAGTGCTATGAAACTTAGTCAACTTTTGTTTATCTGAGAAGCATTAATTTCTCTCATATTTTTGAAAGACAGTTTTGCCAGATATAGAATTCTTGGATGGTAATGTCTTTTCTTCAAGGACTTTGAATATATCAATCTACTTCATTCTGCCTTCCAAGGTTTCTGATGAAAAATATATTGATAATATTTTGGGGATAACTTGTATATGACAAGTTGCTCCTTTCTGATTTCAAAACCTTCTCTTTGTCTTTTGTTTTCGACAGTTTGATTATAATTTGCATCAGTGTAGGTCTCTTTGAGTGTATCATGCTTGGAGTTTGTTGATTTTCTTGGATGTCTGTATCCATGTATTTCATAAATTTGGGGAAGTTTTCAATCATTATTATTCAAATAATTTTTTTTCTTTCATCTTCTTCTGGGACTGCCACAATATGCTAGTTAACTTAATGATGCCCCACAGATCCCTGTTCTTTTTTCTTTAGTCTTTTTTTTCCTGTTCCTTAGAATATCAACTGTCCCTTCTTCAAGTTTCTTTATTTTTTTTCTTTTGCCTACTTAAATATTTTTTAAATTTCCCTAGTGATTTTTTATTTCAGTTATCATACTTTTCAGCTCCATAATTTCATTTTGGATTTCTTTTTATGTTTTCTATATTTTTTATTGATGTTTATATCTGTTCATACATTGTTTTCCTGCCTTTGTTCTTTTCTTGTTTGAACCCTTTAAACATAGTTAAGATGATTATTTTAAACTCTTGTCTACTAAGTCCACAGTCAGGTCTTTCTCAGGGACAATTTCTGTTGTAAAAAAATTGGGGGCTTTGAATGAGCCGTGTTTTGTCTTTTTTTGCATGCCTTGTGACATTTTGTTGTTGTTGTTTAAACCTGGACATTTAAATCTTATAATTTAGTAACTAAGATCCAATTATCCCTCTTCATCAGGGTTTGTCATTTTATTTTTGGTTTGTGTATAGTTGTTTGGGACCAGCCTGAGGTATAAACCTATGGATTTCTGGGATCTTTTCTGATACTTCACATTTCCCTATGCATGCACACTGACTTTTTAATTCCCCATATATGTGGTTACAATTTTTAAATTTATCTTTATTGTTTAAATTATCTTTATTACAGATGTTTCCTTTCTCCCCCATGGACACCCTGCACCCCATGCCTGCACCCTCCCCCCCCGCCCCGAGGCCTTCACCACACTATTGCCTGCATTCATGGGTTATGCATATCTATAATAATAAAAGGGTAATATGCTAATTAGACTGGACATCATTCTGGACATCCTTCCAGACAAAGCCAGGGCAGAGGGAAGCCCAGGTCCTGGGTGCCTGCTGGCAGCCTGAGTGAAGCCCAGGTCCTGGGTGCCAGAGGGAAGCCGGTGCCGGCAGCCGGGGGAAGGAAGGCCTACTCTTCAATGAATTTCGTGCATTGGGCCTCAAATATGCATATAAGTTCTTTGGTTAATCTCTTTCCATCCCCACCTTCCACCCCACCTTCCCTCTGATATTCATCAGTGTGTTCCATGCTTCTATGTCTCTGGATCTATTTTGTTCATCAGTTTATTTTGTTCAATAAATTCCACATATGAATGAGATCATGTGATACTTGTCTTTCTCTTACTGGCTTATTTTGCTTATAGTACTCTCTAGGTCCCTTCATCCTGTCTCAAAGAGTAAGAGATCCTTCTTTTTTTATAGCTGCATAGTATTCTATTGTGTAAATGTAACACATTATTTCAGCCCAAGTGCCCATCAGTAGATGAGTGGATAACAAAGATGTGATACTTATATGGTTACTTTTGACTGTCTTAGTCTTTAAGTATCTGACACAAAAAAGGAGAAAAATAGAAAAATAAAATAAAAAAGCATACCAGCCCTCTACATCTCCTGAAATTCACTGCAGATGGAGAGAGAAGGATTTACAATAATAGATACCCTAATCTGTGTTGGCACCTCTACAATCAGATGCAGCAATCAGTGATGAGAGTACAGATCTTCAATATTCGGAGGACAAATAGCCTACCCCGGCTCTCACAATCCGTGTGTGGACAAGCTGCTTCAGGAACATGTACATGTAAAGCTGCTTGCCTTGGGGAATGGGGTGGTATATGGATGGTTGCTACCATGCAAAGAGCTGAAATTGAACAAAATTAACCACAATTTACTGTCCAAGCCTTCCCTTAGAAGTTACAAGCCTTAAACTGTTTCTGGAGTTCCAAAATAATTCTATCAGTCAGATTTTGCCAGTAAAATTCTTGTCTAAGTGAGAGATGGATTTCCAGTGCTTCCTACTCAGCAATTTCCCCAGAATCCTACCTCGATGTGGTTTTTATTTGCATTTGCCAAGTGACTAATTATATAGAGCAGGGGTGGGGAACCTCCAGCCCCCAGGCCATACAAGGCCTGCAAAATCATTTGGTCTGACCCTGCCAAGGCATCAGGTGTGAGTTAATTAAATGTTTGACCAAATATAGCAGGCTAATTTTTAAAGTTGGTAATTTTGTGTGGCCCACGAATTATGTTATGAATATCCAAATGGTCCTTGACAGAAAAAAGGTTCACCACCCCTGATATGGAGCATCATTTCACTTGATCTTCATTCCAGTTTGTTTGTTTTTCCCCTCTGTAAGTGAAATTATTGTTGAATAATCAGTTTTTCCTTTAGTTCTTTATGTTTTTGCTTGCTTCATGTATTTTGAGATTCTGTTGTTAGGTGTGTATATTTATAATTGTGATTTTTTCCAAAATGGATTGACACTTCCATTATAAAATGTCTTTTGTTGTCTCAAGTAACTTTTTTTGTCTTAAATTCTATTTTAGTATAGGCTGCAATTTTTGCATAAAATATCTTTTTTTCAATCTTTTTCTTTCAACTCATGTGTATCTTTGCATCTAAAGTGTTTCTAACAAACACTATATAGTTAATTTATTTTTATTTATATTTCTAATCTCTGACTTTAAGTTCAATGCTTAATTTATTTACATTAATATAAATACTGACAAAAAGGATTTATAGATGACATTCATCTTGTTTGTTTTCTATGTCTTATTTATTTCTCTATTTCTTAATTAATGCCTTCTTTGGTGTTAAATAGTGTATGGCCTTAATTTCTATATAATTTATTTTATTATATTATTGAGTTATTTTCTTAGTAATTGTCCTGGCAATTACCATTAACATCTTAATTTAGAATAATGTAGTTTACAGTAGTACCAATTTAAGTATACAAAATCTTTCTTCCTGTAAAGCTCTATCCCCTCCCTCTTCATTGTACTCATTATCAAACAAATGAGAGATTTACCCATTATAATTCCATCAACAGAGCTTTATAAATTCTGTTTTATGTGAATGTTTTTTAAGTAAGATTGAAGAAGAGAATAATTATAAACAAGAAATAAATTTATATTATGTTTTATGTTTTCCATAGTTATCTTTACTGGTACTCTTTATTTCTTTATGTAGATTTGAGCTACTGAAGAATGTTCTTTCTTTTCAGCCTGAAGAAATTTCTTTAGTATTTCTTGTAGGTCAGACCTGCTAAGAGAAATTCTCTGTTTTTGTTTATTTCAGAATGTCTTAATTTCTCCTCTGGTTCTAAAGGATAGTTTTACTGGATACAGAATTCTTGGTTGACATTCATTTCTTTTGTACTTTGAATGTATTATTTCACTTCCATCTGGTATCCAAGATTTTTTATGAGAAATAGGCTGTTCATCTTATTGAAACTCTCTTGTACATGTAAGTCCCTTCTCTCTTACTGCTTTACAGAGTCTTTCTTTGTCTTTTGATAATTTAATTATAATGTGTGTCAGTGTAAATCTCATTAAGTCTATCCTTCTTAGAGTTTATTAAGCTTAATGATTTGCAGATTAATGTTTTTCATCCTATTTTGAAAGTTGTCCGATGTAAATCACTGGTAAGTCCCTCCAATTATATATTTTTTTCTTTTAGTTATCGCACTGCCTTTCAACTGTAACTTTAAAAAAGAAAATCTACCTCTATGGATATTCTGTATTGATGAGATGTCATTCTTATTCTTTTCTACTTTTCGTTATTTAGACATGGTTTCATTTAGTTTTTTAAACATATTTATAATAGATGTCAAACTATTTTTTCTGATAAATCTAAAGTCTAGCTTCCTCAGGGACATTTTCCATTAACTGCTTTTTTTTAATCCTATGAATAAGACACCCTTTCCTTTTTTAATATTTGCATGGATGCTACTTTTTGGTTAAAAAAATAGACATTGTAAATAATATAATGTGACAACTCTGAACATTGCTATTTGTTGTTGTTCTGTTGTTTTTTGCTTAGCAACTTTTTCTCAACAAGTTCTTTAAAGTTTGTAATCTTTATCATGTGTGACCACCAAAGTATCTGTGGTTAGCTTAATGGGCAGCTAATTATTTTATAGAGATGTTCTCAAATGTTTTGACCAATTAGTCTTTCAACCTATGCTGAGGGGCTGTGTGTGTGTGTGTGTGTGTGTGTGTGTGTGTGTGTTGAAGCATGTCTGCAATATTCTATCATGTAGTGTCTAAAACTTGCTTTTTCTTCACTTCCTGCTTGCAATGTCAGCCAGAGATGAGAGATTAGGGACTTATTAAATCTTTTCTAAATATGCACACAGTTCTAAAAATGCACACCTCTTCCCAAAATGCAGGTGTCCTTTTAGGTTTTAAGAAATATGTTGTAGGCTTTCATGCCAAAACCGGTTTGGCTCAGTGGATAGAGCGTCAGTCTGCGGACTGACAGGTCCCAGGTTCGATTCCAGTCAAGGGCATGTACATTGGCTGCGGGCACATCCCTGGTAGGGGGTGTGCAGGAGGCAGCTGGTCGATGTTTCTCTCTCATCGATGTTTCTAGCTCTCTATCCCTCTTCCTTCCTCTCTGTAAAAAATCAATAAAATATATTTAAAAAAAAGAAATATGTTGTAGGCTTTCAAAGTTCCCTATGGACATATAATTCCCCAGATTTTTATTTTAAGTCTTTTGGGCATCTTCTTGCTTGCCCCAACAGTTATGGCCACATCAGGCAACTGCAATATTAAAGAACAATTGTCACTGATGCTCCAGGAAAAAAAGAAAGAAAGAAAAAAGGCTGTTTTCATTGAGTAAACCCTGAAGCAGTTAAAATACAGACAATCCCTGGAAGTGGTAATTTCCAAGAAACTGCAAGAAATGTTAAATTTAAAAATTTCTTGGGAATGAGGCTTTTGAGGGATTCTGAAATCATTTTGCATTCTCCTATGGCTTTTGGGCTGTTGTTTTCATAACTATAGTTTACTCAAAGGCTGTTGGCTTTCAAGATTACTGTGAAACTAGGGAGACAGAGATCAGAATAGGGCACATTAAAATTCCAGAAAGGTTACTCTTTTTACCAAGATTCAGCCGGGTTTCTTTAATAAACTCTTTGCAGATTGTTTCAAAACTTTTGTTAATCTCCAGAGTTGATCTTGAGAACATTTGCAATGTTCTTTTTACTTTTATGTAGAAGTGAATTTTCATGGGTCTTCATTCCACCATTCTGGAAGTCTGATCACCTGTACTTGAATTTTGAAAAGATCACAACCTTCAGTAACTTGGCTCAAAAACCCACCC
Organism: Cnephaeus nilssonii; assembly: GCF_951640355.1. Lineage (NCBI taxonomy): Eukaryota > Metazoa > Chordata > Mammalia > Chiroptera > Vespertilionidae > Cnephaeus > Cnephaeus nilssonii. The sequence goes on along the minus strand of NC_137081.1, from coordinate 65,504,466 downwards.
ATAGTTTAATCACTCATGTAACTAGGTAATACCTTAAATATTCTGTTCTTCATACTATTACTTTTGAAATCAAAGCTATAGCATTCTCTCCTAAGCACTGACACATTTATCAGTCAAACAGATAAAACAGAGAAGTCCCATTAGAGTTTGCATAAGTCTGCCCCAGACTCTCCAGTATTAATGTGATTATTATACTGCTGGCTTATATCCAATAGTAGCTTCACAATTTCTGTTTAAAGGGGCAATGAGAAGCTTTCAGGTAGGAATGCAAGGACTGGGGAATCTATCTTGAAACCAAGTCTACATAGCTAAGACTTTTTTTTTCTTTTTCTTTCTTTTTCTTTTTTTTTTAAGACTGTTTTTTCCTTATATTGAACTAGAGGTCCCGTGCACGGAATTCGAGCCTGGGTGCAGTCCCTTGGCCTGGCCGGCAATTGAAACATGAGCATCTGGTATAAGGGCAGGTCCCAGCTGACTTCTGGGCCCTGGGCAGCACCTGGGCCCCCGGGTCCCCATGCACCCCCCTCTGCCTGAGTCACGGTACCCGAGTCACCACGCAGAGATGCGGTGAGCGTGGCCCGACGCCGCGGACCAGGGAGCAGTGTGGGCCTCTGGGCTGCCCAGTGGCTCTGCACGGAAGCAGGGCAGGCACCCCGCTCTCTCCCAGCTGGCCTCGCAGACTGGCTCCTGCACGAACCCATGAGGAGCCTGACCAGCCCCTGCCCCTGCCGTCCTGGTGGCTGGAGCTCAGCTCACCCAGAAGAGGCCATGCGGTTGCTGGGCATGCTCCGTGTGTGCACCCAGCACCTGAGTGCAAGGGCTTCCCTGGTATGTGAGCCATGGCATCCCAGGGAAGGGTGGCAGGGGGAGGGAGAGTGAGCTCGGTGGACACCCTGCATTCTCACCACACCTCCATCCCCGTCAGCCCCGCCCCCAGGCAGCTGGTGAGAGGTCGCAGCGCGTTGCCAATGCCCACCATGTTCCGCCCCGCCCCCTGGTGGTCAGTGCACATCATAATGAGCGGTTGAACTCCCAGTCTCCTGGTTGAACTCCCGGTCGAACAACCACCCAAGGGGACAATTTACATATTAGGCTTTTATGATATAGGATATTTTCTTGGGTTGACTTGGCGAAGTCCTTTAACATAAGGTTGTATTCATCTTGAACATGTACTTTTTTAGTGAGCATGTCTGTTTACTGCTGCCCTTTATATGGGTGCAGATGATGACCTCCCAGAAATCACCCCTTGGCATAGCTGCTGTCTCTATTTACCTTACATTCTTACTAAAAGGATGACAGAGAGAGCAGATGCTATCCTATATAAAAAAGGCTAATATGCAAATTGTCCCGACAGGGAGTTCGACTAGGAGTGCAACCGAAAGTTTGACCAGTGGGCAGGGCCAGCCAGCCAACCACCTGGGGCCCCTCCCTCGACCAGCCCCCCTACCCTGATCGGAGGTGGGGCCGCTGGTCAACTGCCCATGACCCCTCCCCCAGGCTGGCCCGATCGGGGAGGCCTGCCTGGACCCCACATGTGCACGAATTTGTGCACCGGGCCTCTAGTATTATAATAATAAAATAAAGTATAGCTGGAGACTCTGTATTATTTAATGGCATTAGCAACTCCTATAAAGTCTAACAACTGAGACTAAACATTGCAAAGGGCAGGATGCAACTGAAGACTATGTTGTGTCCTTTACATAGACTGCTTTTGAGATAGACCAGCTATCCAAAGACCTACCACTTTTATGCTGAGTTATTTTTTAAAGTAAATAGACATTTGTTGTTTGCACAAGATTTCCTAGAGATAATCTCAATTGACATTACTATATCAATAGCTGAATAGTCTGCCTTCAAAAGTACATGAATAAGCATGATAAATCAGTAAAACATTAACTTTTCCTTTCATGTGTTATCACATATTCATAAAATGAAAGAACAGATCACATGTAATGCATGAAAACACATTAAGCAAGATGAGAGGTGGATAACTAATGATTAAAATAGATATAAACACTTCTCTTAATCATGTATCTCATCAATCCCAAAGATTCTGAAGTTCTGCAAAAATTAGAATGATCTTGTGATCACTCATAAGAGAGTGCATGACTAAAATCTGTGACTCAAGTGTCCATAGTGCCTAACCTAGGTAAAGTGTTTTAATGGTTGGCTAAGTGGTTGCATTGTTCCTTTAATTTGAATTCAATTCAATAATAGATCTCTTGAATTATGTGCTTGTAACACAAACTAAACTTATTTAATACTTCCAACAAGCCTAAAAAGTAGCAACTCTTTTATAGAAATTTATTTTTTCCATCACTTTTATGCCCTCTATGCCCTCTACCACCTCCACTCATCCCACTCCACCTCCATAATCACCATACTGTTTCCCATGTCCATGAATTTTCTCTCTTTTTTCTTTTTTTGCTCAGTCCCTCCACCACCCATCCCCACCCCCACCTCCAGAGCTATCTGCCTGCTCTTGATCTATGAGTCTGTCTCTATTTTGCTTGGTAGCTCAGTTTGTTCATTAAATCAAAGTAGGAACTCTTATTTGTTATCTTCGATTTGCAGGTGAGGAAACTAAAACACAAAGGGTCAGGTTCTTTTCAGATGTCAAATAGCTTGTAGGTTGTAAAGTCAAGACACAAACCTAGGCTGTCCCTGTCAGTCTGTGCTCTGACCATGGTACTGAGAGTTTAGGCCTTTGCTAGAATCACAGGAAAGGAAGTACTGGAAAGGTAAGTTGAGACAGGAGCTACTCAACACTGTTATGTAAAAAGCCCTCCCTGAGAAAAAAATATTATAGAGGAAAGCATATAGAAGAATGAGCTCCAGTGACATTGATGGAGACCTTGGCTGTACCAGTTTCTGAATCTTTTAACCCAGGATTTGGTTGTTTTAATACCTAATAAGTTTTCCTTTTCTTCTTAACCTGCTTTTCACTAGATTCCTCTTACTTACAACAAAATGTCCTGCCTATAAAAACCAGGAAATGGCAAGCTCAGAGCCTAAAAATATACTAGGTTGAAAGCCAAATTTTAAATTAAATCTGTGTAAGCCGCTATTACTGCCATAAAAAGAATAATCACAAAACTGGTAAATATTGAAAGAATTAGTGAGTATCTATATCTATATCTATATATCTATCATCTATATCTGTCTATGTCTATATCTATATATCTCTATATGTATATCTAGCTATATATATGATTTACATTTTAATTCTATAAATATTTCTTTAGGTGAAGGCACTGGGACCTATTTATTTATATTATATATTAGCCAAAACAAAATTAATCTTGTTAAGAGCTGAGGAGGAGAATCCTAGCAATCACAAAATAGCCACCATCCTGGAAAGAAAAAAGTAAAAAAAAAAAAAAAAAGTGAGACAATATGAAATGCTATTTCATATTGCTGGGATAAAACACATAAACACTCAGATCCAGTAGGATAGGTTTGTGTAAAATGGGTGAATGCCTAGGGAAATAGGAATGAGGAAATTGCTGCCCCCCTCCCCCCAGGAGGGTAAATCTCCAAAAGTGAGGATTGAACTGTCAGAAAGTTTCCAGAATTGAGAGACACGTTCTCAGTTTGATGTACAACACAGGATTCTGTATTCCAGTCCTTAATGTGAACACTGGATTCCTGTCTGCAAAGATTCTGTTGTGTTGAAATATGAACTCATTGCTGCCTCAACCTAGATGATCTTTCATCTCTGTCCACCCTCTGAGAGGGCAAATGAGTGACCCTGACAATAATGGAAGTGGCCAGGAATTCACCCCCCTTGCTACCTGCTACAGGAAAGTGCCCCTCTTCCAATCAGCCTGTCTGATGCGCTTGTGCTGCCAAAGGGGGTGCCCCTAAAGGCACTTAAGGGATTGGAAGGGTATATGGTTACAGAATCAGTTTCCTATTTGAAGGATTTGTATCTGGCATTATGTCAGTGTTTGAGGAGGGGAAAAAAAAATACCCAATATACTTGCATTTATAAAAACTAGAGAAACGCCGCCTTCTCTCCTCTCCAACCTGATCTTAAACAATTTATGCAGTATTAATGTCTACAGCCTGCTTTCTGATTTCGTTTATCATTTTTCTTTTTTCCCCTTTCTGATGGGACAATATTATCTAGACTAGTTATAACAGCCAGCGCAGCGTCGGGTCCTCTAATTTATGTGTTAATGTGATGTTCTGGAAGCTTGATGTTAAAATGATGAATATCACCTGGAAAGGAGATTGGATGAGAGCAAAAGAACTGGCAAGTTGCCTTGTGGAAATAGCTTTCGACTTTATCAAACCATGGGGTAACATGTCAGATTATATTGCGTACGATTAATTATTAATGCCGGCTGGGCCTTATTTCAAAAAGCACAAACATGCACTTCCAATGCTTTGGTTCCCATGGAATATCTGCTGTGTCCTTCAAATTGAGCAGCAAAATATCCCTCACAAAACACCTTAAGGCTTCCATTTCTCCAGATTTAGCATGCATCTGAGACAAGAAAGCTTTCACAAGCCTCCTTGCCACGGACAAAACAGAGATGTGTTTTTGCTTAATTAAAATTCTTTTTTGGCAACAGATGTCCTTGCAAAAATAGCTCAGAGCGCGGTGAAGCATTTTTATAGGCTGGAGTTCAGCAATGAGGAGCCCATCATCTGCCTTCTCTGCTCTGAGAGCAACACAAGAGACCAGGTGGCTGGTCACAGTTTGAAAAGTGAACAAATGTATTTATTCACTCTGAGCAATTTGCAACCCACTGGGAGAGCAGGAGCCCTCGCCCAGCCCCTAGCGTCTGAGAACCAGGACTGTGGGAGAAAGGGGCTGTTTAATTGCTTCACACAGTCTCTCTCACTAAAGCAATTAGCACCCAGAGGAAAGTCCAGAGAACAACACAGCCAGGCCTCACACCCGAGTGGTGGCCTGAAATCGACCTGCCTGCTGTCCAAGCACACAGATGATTCAATCAGTGATGTGAGTGAGCATAGGCTCCGTGCTCCGCTTCCTGGCTTGCTGCTGGTGAAATGTTTTCTTCCTATTCCCAAGCTCCTAATCCATTGAAGAACTAGTGCACTGTGGGTGGAAGCTCATCAGCTTCACACCTACCTCACTCTAGTGGAAAATAAAAATAATAAGCTTGAGAACTAAAGGAAGACAGCTTAGATCTGTACTCAGGACTAAATGATGGCTGAATGGCAGGTGAGAAATCAGATAAACCTACACAAGTCAACTGGCTAAGCATCTGACTGGGTTGGGAACCTGGGTCTTAAAATAAATCAGGCAGAAGGACATAGAATTTAAAAAAAAAAAAAAAGATACCTGCTAAGGATTCTGTCTGTGGGACAAATAGCTGCTATGCATGACAACATTGGTAGAAATTATGTGAATCAATTTTGTGTGCATAACGTTTTTATTTAGTTGCTAGGCTAGGTTAGAGCAAAGCATTCTGTTTATTTTTAGGGTGTTCTGTCATGGGCTGAACCAGAAAATTCAATAGAGAACAGTTTATTAATTAACCAAGATAATCACATAAAGTTATATATCACGTTAGTCAATTTTCCTGATAACTGAAGATTTTCTGAGATTAATGGCTTTATAAAGTATTTAGCCACATTTTTTGGACATAATTCTAAAGTGTATTATACACTTTCCTGTGTGTATATACTTCCCTTGTGCCATCCAGAGTCCAGAGATCACTCATCGCTCACAGAGGGATAGATTAACAAATTATTCTCTTCTGCCTTTTGTGCAAATTATGTACATCAGTGTTCTCATTGTGGTTAAGCTACTTTCTTATATTGAAAGAATATAATTTTAAAAATCTTACATCCTTGCATGGGGATGGCACCAAAATGATTCATTCCTTAAAAAATGAGGAGGTAGACAGGGTTATTGAGCAGAATTATTCATGTGTTTATTTAACGACTATTTAGTGATCATATACTCTGTCAGGTACTATTTTAGGACCTGAGGATTCAGCAGTGAACAAAACAAAGTTCTGGACACAATGAAGCTTGCATTTTATTAGCAGTGATAGGCAACACAAAATTAAATTCATATGCACTACAACATCAGATAGAGCTAAGTGCTCTCCCCCTCACCCTCCCCCCCCAAAAAAAAAAGAAAAATAGGATAGGGAAAGAGATAAGGTGGTCAGGGAGAGTCTCTCTAATTAGGTGACATTTGAACAGAGCTCTGGGTGAAATAAGGGAGAAAGCCTTATGTAAATATCTGGGAGAGGAGAATTCCAGGCAGAAGTATTGATTGGGAAACCATTCTCCATGACATTTCTACAAGTCTTGCAATTATTTTGTTTGAAACTTCTTTTAAGGATATTTGTAGAACAAACAGCCTCGGAAACTAGAGATAGTGTCTCCCTCTGGAGCAAAGAGCGAATCTGTTTATGACCAGGACAACAAAGACCATTTCTACCTGTGGGGCAAAGGTGGAGCAGTTTTGCTAGTAACCACTCTTCAAGATTGGGGTTTTGGAAACTCAGTTTCAAGGCTGGGACATCCACCAGACTGTTATGTGAACACCATCCACTTGGACTTGTCTTTGCAACACCCGCATGGGACTTGGGGAACAAGGGGAGCTGGTGTAAACAAGAAATTCATGCTGCCTTCTGTGCCAGGAATATAAAGTGTCTAGATCCTTTGGGCTCATTATGGAAAAATAAAAAGTATTTCAAGAAGGAGGGAACGGTCAACTGGGTCAAATGCCCAGTACGCGTAAATGAGGACTGAGGAGTGGCCATTTGATTTGTCAATGTGGGGATTGTGTTACCAAATAGGAACAGTTTCTGAGGCCAAATCCTGACTGGAGTGGATTGTAGAAAGAATGAAAGGAGATAAAGAAGAGAGTACAGAAAACACCTTCAAGGAGTTTGCTATAAACCAGAGTAGAGAAAATCCATGCTGGCTAAAAGGAAATGTCAGAGTCAGGAGAGGAGTTTTTGGTTTTTAGTTTGTCTTTGTTCTGTTTTTAATATAAAGGATAGTATAAGGTTTTTATGTTAGGAAAGAATCTGGTAGAGAGTGAACAATTAATGACACAGGAGAGAAATAGCATCATCTCAGGAACAAAGTTCTCAAGTAGCTAAAAGGGATGGGCTTCACTGTGCCAGTTGCAGTGTTGGCCTCACATCAGAGTGTGGACAACTGAGTCCCTGTAACAGGAGAGAAGACGGCGTATATGGCACAGGTGCAAGTAATGTGTAAATCTGGTGATGAGAGGATGTACGAGTTTTCTCAGTGAGTGAAGTCAGAATCAAGTCATCAGTACAGAGTAAGGGTCTTTGGAGGTTTGGGGAGAGAGATGATGGCAGGAAATAGTCATGTGGGAATGTGAGAGGGGCCATTTATTGGAAAAAGCAGTAGTACTGCAAGATGGCACTAGAAAGTATTAAATCCATGTTTCCTCATTAGTGGCCTACAGGATGTTAAAATATGTGAAAAGATAATTCCATTGGTGGGGAAGATAACTCATGGTTAATTAAGTTTGAATATGCTTGGTATAAAAAATTAAGTATCTTTATTAAAGGACTCCACAGGGTCCTTAATGTGTTACAACAAAATGGTGACTTTCCCAGAAGGGCTAGAGTGTGCAATGTTCCCCAAATTAATTTGATTGTAGGATATTAGTAGGGTTTTATGAAACATGATTTGGAAAATGCTGGTTTAACCACTCATTGCTATCCAACTATGTTTGTTATTGGGGCCCGATAAAGCAAGCCCCTGCCCCTCTGAAGTAGAAATAGAAGCGTCAGGCATTGTCCATCAGAGAACAGGGCTCTCAAAGTAGTAATTGAAGCATTTGATGAGACATCCTAGTTGTTGCAGTGTGAGATGCATCATAACCAGAACCTTGGGGACTTCATCACTTTTAATCCACTAGATGTGGATTAAAAATAAGTAAAAACAAACAAACAACAACATAAAAATACTTGAGCAATATTTAAATACAAAAGCTGTTTCAACAACCCACTAGTGAAATTACTCCTGGCAGAAAAACCTGGGCCACTGGATATCTTTGCTGGGGTTTTCAGAAAGATGACTCTGGGGTAATCTGAGGCCCAGGGAAGAATCTGCAGACCACATAAGAAAGAGTCTTTCCCACCTTGAGGGATCTCCAAAGGTTCAGGAATATGTCTGCAAAAATGGTTATGGATTACATAGGACAGTGGTTGGCAAACTCATTAGTCAACAGAGCCAAATATCAACAGTACAACGATTGAAATTTCTTTTGAGAGCCAAATTTTTTAAATTTAAACTTCTAACACCACTTCTTCAAAATAGACTCACCCAGGCCATGGTATTTTGTGGAAGAGCCACACTCAAGGGGCCAAAGAGCCGCATGTGGCTCGCGAGCCACAGTTTGCTGACCAAGGACCTAGGACAACTGATGGGAGACCCTCAGGACAAGGGCAGAAAGTAGGTTCCTTACTTCTGGAACCTTGGGGGGGCAACCAAAGGTACTCAAGCACAGGAGCAAAATTAGTAACTAGAGTTTATCATGGGTAGAGTTTTCCACTGTGCCAGCAGCAATTTCTAATCTGATTCTACTTTGAGCTGAAGTCTACATAGCTTAGGCTAACAACATCTAAAACAAATTCTAACTACATTATTAAATGTTTTCAGTACTATGTGGAAAGGGGATTCTGAAAAAGCTGGCTAGAAATAAAATAAAATTTTAATATCTTCAAGTATTGTAACCTTAATTTGGCTAATTTTGCCATTATTCCCTGTATTACGGGTGAAAAATGAACACACACGCACACGCGCGCACACACACACACACACACACACACACACACACACACACACACACCATGTTTAAAAATTGAGACTGTGCCACATTCTGAGGGATAGCAAGAAAAAGCCAGTTGAGAAGACTTTCTCCTCACCCAGATTTGGAGTAAATGAAAGTAACACCAAGAAACAGTGGCCACTGCTCTTAAAAAGAAAGGAAAATATCTTTGCAAGGAAGGTACGATGAGACTTGATCTTGACCAAGCCTGAAAGATCCCAAAGATCTCTCCAAGTAAAAAGTGTAAGTAGCATATATTCCCTCTACAAAATGCTTCTTGGCTCAGCACTGCAGAGGTCTCCCTTTTTCAAAGGCATGTAATTTAAATAGGAAAGCTTGGCCTAGTAGAAGAGGGGTGAAGATATTGAACCTGGAAAGGCATTCAATTAAAATCATTTAAAAGCATTGAAATCAAGCTGACAAATGAAGACATCTGCTCTAAACAGCCATGCTGTGCCCCACCTTTCCACTGCACTACTTCCAATGTGCGACCTTGTTTTACACACGATTGTCAAGAAGAAGACAATAAAAGTGCAGGGATGTTATGACAGTTTTCTTAACAACTTATTCTCAAGTTCACAATTATATTCTAAATGCCTGTATTGCCAAGTACCCAATTTCTGTATAAAGAATTGCAGGGGTTGGGAAGGCAAATAAATGTATATTTTAAACTATTTATAAATATATAATGAGTTATTACATGTGAGAGTCTTTATAAAATATAGGCAACTATCATATGGCATTATATACACATGTATATGTGTTATAATCATGAAACATATATCATAGAAGAGGTAACCATATGTATATATAATCAGCATTAGAGAAAATCCTTTATGTTGTTACTTTAGCAAAGCAAGAAGGAATCACAATAGAGAAAAAGAAGGCAAAAAAATCAAGAAAAAGTTGTTTTAAGAGAAATTTGAACATTCCTTTAATAAAAATTTATCATATACTCTCAAAATTGTCATAACATTTCACCCCCCATTTTATAGAATATGTGAAAGGAAAGATAATTTCTTAAGGTAGGTCACAAACTAGAGGGGTATGAGCCAAATCCAGTTTGCAAGGTTTGGCCTATGTTTTTTAAAGACCATTTGATTTAGTGATGTTTGTTTTTAAGTTGGGATGTTTCACATAAACATTCATATGTCCCCTCCTCTTTTCTGACAGAATATATGCTCTACGGCTCACCTCAGTCCCCATCAGGACTGCCATGCCCATTTACATAATCTAAGTGGTCCTGGTAGGCATTCGAGTTTACAGATTCTCTCATTACATCCGGTATCACATGCGGGGATCTATCAGTTTTCAATGACACACATCTGCTGGGTGAAGTCCAGAGAGTGGTACAGAGATGGAGAAGCCTAGAAGCTTGCAGGTAGGTCTCCAAGAAACTGAGGGACCAATGAGGACTTTCCATTGCCCTTTGAAAATAAAGCATGAAAAGTAAAAGCCAACAAATATAAACATATAAAATATTCTGGCATTAAAAGATGCTGTCTCCTATCATGACAGCAAGGGATCATCTTTATGTGAGAAAGAAATCATTGAAAAAATTGATGATCATTTAGATCTGGGTTTCCAAGGCATTCTAATCTCAAGCTTAGAGGGATTGAGAGGTGAATTAAATTTAACCACCTTATAATAATCAGATTCCAGTTTCTTTCTTGTAAGAGTTGTGACTCTTCAGAAGCCCAAAGAATGCTTATCTAGAAGTGCCCAGGAATAAGTCATTGAGAAGTGGTAGAGCAAGGTTCCTTGAAGAATGACTTGTGGTTTTTAGTTTGAAATTTGTCTATGTGATTAGAATATAAGAAAATATGTAGTAAAAGGGATGGTAGAAGGACTAAAACAACCCACTTTATTTTTCCAGTACTATTTCATGAGATTGAAAAATCTATGTTGGAACATGTTATCCAAGTCAAAGGCAACTAGAAACTGACAAAATACTTTCTAGTAAACCTATAAAAATACCTTAATTTATTCCCATTTCCCACCATTTTACATTTAAATTATTTAGAAATGGCAAAATTATAAGAGGGTTAAATATATAGTATATTTCAAGGTGAAGGTGGGAGTAAACAGAAAGAGAACAAAATATCTAAGGAAAATAATGACTCATTCCTATATGGACCATTTTTAGGTGTAAGAAATTTAGAGGTAGTCTCCTCACATAAGTTTTGAAAGTTATCATGCAAATATTTCAGGCAAGTTCAAACTACTATAATCCTGATTTAAATCACCTTCCTTCTTGCATCAAAGCCAGGTGGGGCAGACTGAATCACTTCAGGCCTTCCCTCTTTTGTCTAGACTTCTCCAATGTCACTCCTAAAGCCCCATTCCTAAGCAGGTTACCAGAAACACATTCCATCCTAATAGATAATTATTCAGTGCTTTATCAGTCAGAGTTCTCCATAATTACAGAACCATAAGAGATAAATACAGTACATAGATATAATTATATATCTATATATTTTATATTTCACATAAAATACATTTATATATATTTTATATGAAAATGGACTATACTAACATATATATATATATACACTAATAAAAGAGAAATATGCAAATTGACCATACCTCCATGACACCCACCAGCCAATCAGGAGTGAGTATGCAAATTAACTCAACAAAGATGGCGGGTTAATTTGCATGTGCAGGCATGGAGCAAAGACTGAAGACTGAAGAAGACCAAAGACTGAAGTCTGAAGAGGCTTGGCTTCTCCGCTGCAGCTGGAGAAAAGGCCTGGGTCTCAGGTGCCAGAGGAAAACCGGTGCCGGCAGCCAGGGAAGGCCTATTGCACGAATCTTCATGCAACAGGCCTCACATATATATATATATATATATATATATATATATATATATATACTGGTTCATGTGATTAGGGAGGCTGAGAAATACCAAGATCTGCAGTCAGCCAGTTGCAGACTCAGGAGAGAAGTGGTATAGTTCCTAACTAAAACTTGGCATGACCAAGATCCAAGAAGAGCTGATTTTGCAGTTTAAGTTCCAGGGCAGGGAAAGACCAATATCCCAGCTCAAGCTATCAGTCAGTAGGAGTTCTCTCCTGGTAGTTGGAAGGTCAGCTTTTTGTTGTCTTTGTTCTCTTTAGACCTTCAACTGATTGAATGAGGCTCACCCACATTAGGAAGGGCACCCTGCTTTATTCAGTGTACCAATTCAAATGTTAATCTCATCCAAAACACCTTCACAGGCACAACCAGAATAATGTTTAACCACATATCTTGGCACCCTGTTGACACATAAATTAACTATATTGCAGGTGCCATAAACTTTGATCCATTCCATGACAATTTCCAAATTTTCAGTTTCAAATCTGGCCAAGAAGCAAGAAAGCAAGTCAGACATTCATCGTTCTGACTCTAATTAGATCACCGGGCAAGGGACACATTTCTTTCCACCAACTTCCATTATAACCATGAACATACAGTGCAACAAATAAGCACACAGAATACATTTGAACCAGATACACACAGACATATACAAGAGCATTAATAAAAACACAGAATCAAAATTACAGATGTAGAGGAAGATGCAGAATTCTCTTAGATGAACCTACTCATTCTTCACATAAATATGTAAAAACACTAGATAAACTCAACAATAAACAGACAGGAAGATGCAGACACAAGCAAGCACAAAAAGTGGAACATGTTTGTATATGCTGTGATGCACACACCTTTGCTGCTGCCTTCATTTCACCCTGCAAAGTATAAAGTATCATTTGGCATATACTTTGCTTTCCTCTCACTTTTGCTTCTTAATTATTAGGGTGATTTTATCTTGTGGAGTCCAACCATATCCCATTCATAATAAGTAGCCTCCCCTAAACCTCTCATACATGCATCCCTCCCACCCATCTGTAAATGTGCCTCAAAGGCCAAGTTGAAGGTAAGCTAAGTACCTTTGGAGCATCCCAATTCTTAAGGACACTGGACAGCCCCCATGGCTAGTATATGCCTAAAATTATTGCTCTTCTCTGAGGTGTTATAGATAAGAGAGAAAATACTATAAAGGCATATACAGACCAAAGTCCTAAAGGAATTGATACCATAATTAACTGCAATAATACACACATGACTACATATATACATACAAAATAAAGCTGTCAATGATTCTGAATCAGTACAGCAAACTTTTGGAATGAATTCAAAGTACCCATGCTACAATTGGAGTCCCTCTTTTATCTCAAGAATATCAGTAACCTCTTCCAAGTGTTCGCAGACTTACAAATCTGCCAATAAATCTGTCTTCCCTCAGTCAGTCCCAGCCCACTCCATGTCTCTACAGCTGCTTCTGAAACCTTCTTTCCCTCAGAATTGTTCCTTATCTTAAATTCAAATGTTAGAGAGGTTGGCAGGTTGTACTACTTTAATTTAGTTAAACATATAAAAACAAAAGAACTGTTTATTTCTCAAATCATCATAAGTCCTGAAATAAAGTGTTTAATTGTGTTCTTCAGGATCTAACTAACTGTATAATTTAAAAATGTGCAGAAGAGAACTTGAGGAGGAGCGAAGAGGTTGGGCCATTTTCCAAGGGTCATGCTTCAAATTGGAACCAGAGATCATAGCATAGTCTGCTAGTCTTGGGAACATAAGAAATTTTGTCCTGAGGCCACCTTCAGTGTTGCCCTTTAATAAAAGTCAAGTGCTAAATGAATCAGAAATCAGAAAGAAAAACTTATCAATGCCTTTGTTTGCTTGCTTTTACAGCCCTTTAGTTAACAAATCAGCTTCCTGCTTTTCCTCCTTGCCATGTATTAAATCCAACATTAAAGTGTATACCTTTCATGGCATGAGGATGAGGCCACTGGTGATCAGCTGCTCTGATAGGTCTCTGAGATGGAGATCTCCAGTGTCCTTAAAAATCATACAATGGTTTCAACAGTTAAAAATTACAATCATTAAAAAGAATATAGATCAATCTGGTCCAACATGGAAAGAAACCTGATGTGATGCCATATATATATTTCTAAAAGTATTTGAAATTCTATAGATCACCTTTTTATGTTTTACATGTTTTTGTATATTGTATTGTACAGTTATGTACACCTTCATTGTGTGTATATATTGTATATATATGTATACATATGTAAATATATATGGCATATGTGTGTATAGAGTATATGCGTATGTTTATATGTATAAGCGTGGATATATATATAAATATATATGCAAATATTAAACATGAACAAAAAAGGTCTATAAATATTTAAGTAAACTAAAAATAATTGTTTTCTCTTTCCTCTGGGTAGAGAGACTTTTTAAAAAAATAATGGATACATTGTTATTGTTTAAAAATAAAACAAAAGTAAAAAAGTTAATTTAAACATATACCAGGTTCTAATTTTTGTGATCCAAATCTAATCCAAATTAATCAACAAATATTCAACATAGATGATGCTTTTAACCATGGGAATGGGCAGTATTAGCTAGGAAAGAATGTAAAAATGAGGATGCTAATAGGGCAGCCCAGACAACTTAGAAGTGAACTGAGGTTTTATGGGGCATATACAATTTAGGAGACCCTTTTCAAGAAAAGTGATAAAAATGTATAAATACAACATAGATTAGAATGATAGATAAATTCTGATAAATTATAGTTGTATAAATGAAGATACATACCATCAACATCACAAAATCAGGCAAATTGTATAATATTTGCAAGTATTATTGCCTGACCCATTGTTAAACACTATTTTTTCCCTTTTTTTGGCTACATATTCTGATTGCCTTTTCACATCACAAATATTCAGAAATATTATTTTCTATTGAGAGAACAGAAAAATAATCTAGTCTTTCTTCTAGCATTTTTCTCCTTCGCTCCCCAGTCATCCAGTGCTAGAGCCACATTCATGCCATGCCGCTACCTTTGCCCTACACCCTCATGTTACAATATCAGGTGAGTTGGCCAGTGGGGTCACTGGCAATAAAATCATCAACCTGGCATGAGTATGAACCATATAAATGTAACCACTAAATCCAAAGAAAACTATATTTTCAAACCAAATTGCCTTTATTTCATAACTAGAGGCCCGGTGCATGAAATTTGTGCATGGAAGGGGGTCCCTCAGCCCCACCTGCACCCTCTGCAATTCGGGACCCCTACACTTTTTTCTTATCTAGCTAACCTCTTCACATTTAAAAATAATTAACTGAAATATCACCTACTCTAGGAAATCCTCTTTGAACAAATGTCTTTACAATCTATATTAAGTATTTTCATAGTATATCATTCTTTTCTTTAACAGCTACTTAGAATGGATAAAATGTAGTTTTCATTCTTGCATCTGAATTTTTTCTTCTTGTTCTTGTAATAGCAAAGCTTATCCACTTTACATTTGCCCTTCAAGGGCTTATATTTGGTTCAGTTTCTAGTTGGCTCCCTGCTTTATTTTTTAAGCAATAAATTTGGGTTGTGATAGTAAGCATCACTTGTAATCAAGCCTGTAGGTCTCCCTATCTGAATATTTCTATAATACCTATCACTTTAGCATACCAGAGGTTGTGTTCATTTATAGAAAATAACAATAGCCCTAGCCAGTTTGGCTCAGTGGATAGAGCGTCAGCCTGTGGACTCAAGGGTCCCGGGTTCGATTCCGGTCAAGGGCATGTACCTTGGTTGCAGGCACATCCCCAGTTGGGGGTGTGCAGGAGGCAGCTGAATCGATGTTTCTCTCTCATCGATGTTTCTAATTCTCTATCCCTCTTCCTTCCTCTCTGTAAAAAATCAATATATTTTTTAAAAAAGAAAATAACAATAAATGTCACCTGATCATTTGATCTTCTAGTAATATTTTATAGCAAGATGTATTATTCTAGTAATTTAACTATTACAAAACTGAGGCATACAAAAATAAATCACATTGAACAATAAAGAATGACTCAAATATCAAAGCATAGTACACTTAGGGCCTCCCTTGTCCTGTGCCTCAGATATCATAGCATAGTACACAGTTCACATGGAACTCAGCTTCCTTTAAAATAGGAAGGGATGCCATACTCATGAAGCAGCTACTTCCGCACATATTTTTTTTTATTTAATTCACAGCACATACTCTTTGTACTAATTATTGGAAAATCATCCTAGCAATTGCGTCTGTTCTTCTCTGTATTGTTGCCTTACATTCTGATGTTATTACTGCGCTTTTATCATCCACTTGCTCTAATAAGATTGTGAATTTTTTAAGGGCAGAGATCATGACTTGAGCTGGTGTTTCTCTGTCATGGTGTCTAGATAAATACTCAAATGCCATCCAGTCCAAATGACTGTGATGAGAGAGGCCCACCGTTGCTGGAGACCTCTGATTTTTATTTAAGGGGCCTCACTTGTTCTGTGCCTTTACAGAGGGGTGAGTAGGGGCTGAGGGAATTTGAGGAAACCCAGACAGAATTCTCCTCCTAAAAGATTTTGCTAAGCTGGCGCCCGGGACCACCGGGCATTTGTCCAATTAAAACCCGGACACACAGCAATAACAAAGGCACTGGTCTCCTACTGCTAATGTGTGGGGATCAAACCCCAGCCTGCAGGAACTCACCCCCACAGTCAGGACCACGCTGCTGGGTAGACCTGGGCTGGTGCTTCCAACTCTGGGGAGAGGGAGACTTCCCATGGCTGCAGGCTAGAGGCCCCGGACTCCGCGCCATGCTCCCAAACAGGTCCCTAGTGCAGGTTGGTCAGCGGAGCAGCTTCTTCGCCTGTGATCACGGGGCGGCGGGGCCTGGCCTGTTCTCCCCGTGATAGCGGGGTGGCTAGGCCTGGGCTCACTGCTTTCCACCAGCTGCAGCTCGCCAGTCTCCTATGGGCTGGGGGGAGCCGACCAGTCAAGCCCACAGCATGTGGCAGCGGCTGTGCAGGTCGCCTCGGCAACCCAGCACTGACTTCCGGTTGGTCAGCCTTTGGTCGTGATCAGTCATTACAAGTTACAACTCTGGGCTTTAATTATTAGGATTATTCATGAATAATCTACCAACACTGAACATGATGGCAAGTGTGATGAGGGAGTCGGAATAAAAAGAGACTAATGTCTCAATCCCTGTGGTTAAAATATATTACTTTTGCAAAGTTTGCAAAAACATATGAACGTGTGAGCTCTTTGCCTAAGGTTTTGGAAGGTGACCATGCAGTGGAGGGGTCCTGAAGCTTAAGCTTCATCAACATTACAGCAAATCTACCTCTGGATCAACTAGAGGATTCCACAAGAGAGACTGAAGAAGAGTTGTCAGCGGTATGGTAGAAAAATCAAGAAAGTGAGGTGTCTTAGAAACGAAGATAAAAAAGTTTTTCTGAAAGGGCATGAATAACTATGACAAATTTTGCTGATAGGTGGAATAATATAAAAAGAGAAAAATAATCACTAGATTTGAAAACCTGAAGGTCATTTTGTACTTTGACGAAGCAATTAAGTGGAAAAGTAGGAGTAAAATAAGATTAGAAGTAGTTATAAAATGTATGGTGAGAAAATAGAAACAGAAATTTATTCAGCTACTTTTAAGACAAGACTTCCTTCTCATGCTTGGAAACCTTTGGTTATGCCAGCATGAAAGAAACTACTTGGTACTCTTATACTAAAAGCATCTTTACATGTCATAGCAAGAGCTCTTTATGGTTCAGTACAAGGACTTTTTCATATTGTATCTCTAATGCCTACTACATGGAAGATACGAAGTCAATATTTGTTGAATGAATAGATGATTTTCAGATATGGTTTAGTCTGCCTCTTGTTCTCTTGGAGTTCTTTATGCCCTCCCCTGTTAAGGAAAAATGTTCATTATTTTGAAAGAGGACTAAATCGAATCTCATATCTTTGGTTATTTTTCTCCCAAGTGATATAAAAAAGAGAGAGAAAAAGGAATTAAAAATTCATTCTTATGAAATTCAATTCAACGAACAGTTATTGAACACTAACTAGTTCCCAGACCCCAAAGGCTCAAAATGAAAAAGATATTGTCCAGCTGAAAAATGAAAACCGTTAATATAACCTGAGAAATAATGAGATAGATGTACAATGATCCCACAGTGGGGCAGAAGGGAGGGCACGGTATGCAGAAGACTCCCCAGGCGACATGTAGCCTGAGCTGAAGTTTTAAGAAGGCAGAAATTATCCAAGTGAGATGTAAAAATTTCATTCCAGAAAAAGTATACATGTGGTAGGAATGCAAGAAATTTGTTAACATAAGAGATAAGAAATAGAGTGAATCTAAAAAAGTATCAGGGGCCACATGTGAAATAGCTTGCAAGGGGCACAAAGAAACTTGGACATTAGCCTGAAGATGACAGGAAAACCCTGAAGAAGGTAAATAAAACGCAATGATATGGGAAGCAGAATTTGGGGTTCCAAGTCTCTCTTGAAAATTAAAATATGTTTCCTCATTCACTAGGTACCTTGCCTCGTATCTTCTATTCCCAAGCGATAAAAAGATTCTTTGCTTCCCTTTTAGGACTTAGCCTGTCCAGGTAACCCCTGCTATTCCTGGCCCCATCATCCCGAGAAGTTCTGGAAGTAAATCTCACCACAGCTGCCGTACAGTCACAGTGTGTCTGCTGACGACGCGAGAGGGAAAACAAATAGCAGCCATGTGCTGGCCACGCATTCCACTGGGGGCTCTGCCATCTGTCTTTGTGTTCACACAGCCATTCAGATTTCCAGTTCATACCAGCTCACAGCCCCTTTCAAGCAGAACTTTGAAGAGTTGGAACAGAGAGAAAGTTCACACGTGTGCAGCATCAAGCTTTGCAAAGGTTTGAGCACACATACACAGAAGAAGCCATGTTAGGACAACATTATAGTAATAGTCATGATAATGATCATAATTTGCCGAGGTAACAAGTGGAGTTGGTAGTAGTGGAGCCAGTGGTGTGGAGAGGGCCCAAAGCCTGACTGTATTACAAAGCTATAACATGACAGATGTTGGGGAGCCCAAAATACGTTTGTTTGTTTTTTCCATAGGCACAAACAAACTTGCTTTCGGTGGTCTTCACATTATTATTTAAACCTTCCATTAGTGCGTATGGAAGTATGCATTATTATCCACTGTTCTGAGCTGAATTGTGTCCCTTAAGAAAACAAATATTGAAGTTCCAACTCCCATGCCTATAAATGTAACCTTATCTGGAAATAGGGCCTTTGCAAACACCATCACATTAAGAAGAAACGATTAAGGTGGGCCTTAATCCAATGTGACTTGTGTCCCTATAAAAAGAGAGAAATTTGAGCATACACAGGGAGAATGTCATGTTAAGAATGAGGCAGACACTGGAGTGATGCATCTTCAAGCCAAGGATTGCCCTCACCGGAAGCTAGAAGAGAAGCATGGAAGAGATCAAGCCCTCAAAAGGAACCCATCCTCTTAACACCTTGATCTCAGACTTCCAGCCTTCAGAACTGTGAGAATAGATGTCTGCTGTTTTAAGCCCCCCGCCACCCCCCTTTGTGGTACTTGGTATGGAAGCCCTAGGATATCAACACAACCTCTTTAACAGATAAGGAAATGATATCCAGAGAGGCTAAGTACCTTGCTTAGGGTCATGGATAAAGAAAGAGCCAGATTTCTAAACCAACTCTACCCAGCTCAAGGGGTAACCTGGTCCCTGGCCCACAGTGTTGCCTCTTCATAGAGTGCTGTTTAAATGACAAGAGATATTCAGGGTCCCAGAACCCTCCTTTAAATAGATATATGTTTCGTTTTGCTTTATTTACCACCGACAGTGTCTAGTATAAGACTGGGGGCCGTGCTTGGTGCAGGAAGTTTGAAGACAATGAAAAAGTATGGGAAGAGTATTCTCCTCATCTTCACATGAGACTGAATATAAGGATTAACTATAGTCTTAATACTTATTATTACTTAATAATATTCCATATTTGTGAAGAAAACAACCCTTAGTTTTTAATACATTAATACATAATCATACAGACCTATGAACATCTGCAATGGTATGATACTCACTTTCAGTAAGGAGCAACTGGAAATAACCCTTAGTGTGCTCTGGTTTATTTTGAACAAACCCCTTTTCCATGCATTGTCCAAGTTCTGTTAATCCTCTTCCGTGGATCCCCCACAGTTCTACACGCTATTTGGCTTCTATCTGTCTAATGGCATAAACTGGGCTTGGGAACAAAGCTCCTTCCAAGCTTTGTCTTGAATTGTTTTTTAACTGATGTTCCTCCCTCCAGTGTGGTATGCAAAATACTGGCTCCTGTTTTCCTACGTTAGTCAGAAACGGCTTTTCTCCATAAATAGCCTGTGTTGTGCCTGTGGTCTTGCAGTTCCTCAGCATCCTTTCTTCCTTTGGGAGGAACAGGGATAAAGCTTCTGAACTCCACTGATGGAAAAAGAGCCTCCTTTGTAAGGATCTGAAATTAAAAGGTCTCTCTCTGCACACACCAGAGGACTGATGTATTGCCATTAAATCTCCTGAAAACAATAGCTCATGTTGTGTGTTTGCTTAACCACTGAATGTTCACTAGAATTTATGCTACAATGCCTCACCTTGAATCATAGTTTCCAATTGTGCTCATCATGCTTACATACCATAGCAAAAACTGAACATTCAAGTACCTCCTTCCTAAAGGTTCAGATACTTCGAATGCTAACATTGAGGGGTGGTGTGAGACACTTTGTTTATTCTCACAGTTGTTTCTTCTCTGTTAGGAAAAGACAGCAGCATGGCAGATGGGCTACTAAGCCCATAACGATGCTGTTTGAAATTCTCATTGTTTCTATTTCACACAAATTAGAATTTAATGAAAACATTTAAACATAAAATGTGCACAAATTGATGAACCTTGGGAAAAACTTTTCCTAAGAAAAATAAAACTTAGAGCACAAAAATTTAGTCTTAGGACCTTTGGAAGAATCAGAGTACACTAGTCTTTACATCAGTAAGCTGTGTATTAGCTATAGCTCCCACTTCCAACAGTCCTCAATATTTGTTTCTGAATAAATGTTTTTCTACATTACTAAAATCATGGATCTTAGAAAGCTAGAGATTTTAAGAGGTAAAACAAATATCAAGTCATGCATTCTTCCTGAATATAAAACTTTGCAAATGAATGTCTGTTTGTGTGTACGTGCATGGGTGTATGTGAGTGTATGTATACAATACTTGCTGCGAAGCTGCCAACTCTCATTCTTTCAGAATGAGGTGCTGCCATTTATTGTTTCAATTTCAATCTGCCTGGGGCCTAAAATAAAGAGAGTCACAATTGATTTCATTTGGATATTTAGAAACTCATTCAGATTCTTTCTGAGTCAATTAGATGATGGCACGTTGGCAGCTGAGTAAATTTCCTGCTGGGAACTAGATTGCAAGGGTGGGGAGGGGGCGTGGGGGAACAAATAAAGATATATGTGTAATTGTCCATCAAGAATCAAGGGTTCTGGGGAAGACCATAATTGAAACACATGTTCTGGGGCCCATTTTGAGTACAAATATGAGGAAAATATACCCATACTCTATCCACAGATTCTTTTGTTTTTTTATATGTGAAGTGGGATTAGTGGTAATGGTGTTTATATCAGAGTAGTCCTTACTTCATGAGGCACGTGATGAGAATGACTTCATCTGAAGCTCACAATGGTTTAGCTCCCTTTCCTGCTGTGGCTCCCCTTTGAGGTGAGTAAAAGGTCCAACATAAAGTTTTGAAGATATCCAGAAGCACTGCCAAATATAAGATACCATGCCATATGCCATACTTGAAAACCAAACAAGAGTGACCGCCAAACAATTTCATGATTCTATCATCTTCCCAGCTATGGCTCTTGCTGTGGGCATAATACCTGTATGCTGCTTATCCTTTATAAAACTACTACTAAAAAAATTATATTTAGGATGATCTGGTAATCATTGAATCAATAGCTACCAAGAGGGTTAAGTTTTTCAGTTAGTTTATTAAAAAAATTATACTTGATTATCTAAACCAGGGGCCTGCAAATTTTTTCTGCAAAGGGCCAGTAATGTTCAGACTTTAGAGTCTTTGTCTCAACTACTCAATTCTGCCATTGCATTGTGAGTGGCTGTGAACATGTAATGGGAAAATGTGGTTGTGTTCCAATAATTATTTATGGACACTGAAATTTGAATTTCATATAATTTTCACATGTAATAAAATATTATTTTCCTTTTGATTAAAAAAAAGTAAAACCATTCTTGTCTCACAGATCATACATAAACAGGCAGGATTTGGCCCAGGGGCCTTAATTTACTACTCACTTTTACTATCCAAAGAAATAACACTGATTTGGACTATATCTCAATAAATATCAATACCCTATACTACTTAAAGCTCAATTCTAAATGTTATAAGAATAAAAGACCATAGCAGTTAGAAAAAAACAACACTGCTTTTTGTGCCATAAAGCATTAACAATTTCTTTCACTGCATTCCTCCAAATCACATAATTTATTGACTATTCCTTAACCCATGATTAGAGGATCTAAAAAAGGAAATTAACACCTCAATTATTTGGCAAGGTCAAGGAGAGATATGTTCAGACTAATGAAATATTCTAATCAACTAAAGGTTATCCCATTTATGCATGAAGTCACTATAAAGCTGCAGGGACATGTGGAGGTCTCTGGAATATAAGAACAAATATTTCACCAGCCATCTAGAAACATGATTACTGATCAACCATTTTACTAAAACATTTTATAAGAAAACACAAATTTAAAAATAAGAAGGCTAAACTTAAGGAGAATGCATAGATTGTCTTGTATATAAATGTATAAGTAAATAATCAAGTATATCATATATAAAATAAATATATAAAAGATGACATACAGGGAATAAATGGTGATGGAAAAAATAAATTTGTATTAATCCTCACCAGAGGAGGTTTTTCCTTTGAATTTTAGAAAAAGTGGAAGGAAGGAGGAGAGACAGAAAGAAAGAAACATTGATTTGAGAGAGATTGGTTGCCCTCTACATGCCCTGACCAGGGCCAGGGATCGAGCCTGCAACCAAGGTACATTCCCTTGACTAGAATCGAACCTGGGACCCTTTAGTCCATGGGCCAGTCCTCTATCCTCTGAGCCAAACCAGCTAGAGCAAATAAGATAAAATTTAAAAAATAAAGTAAAATAAGTGTAAAAAATAATACAGAATATAAATAAATATATAAATAGGATCTTTCAAATTTCTCTGCAAACAAGTAGTTAGTAGAGGCTTCTGATATTATAAAAAGGAAAAGGTGTTTTCATAATTGAATCTGATTTAAAATGCAAAAAAGATGAACAGTGATTTAAAAAATCATGAGATATGTCAGAAGAAGCACTTAAATATTGTACAAATTAAAGAGTTTTTGCTAGAAAACTTTAACAAATCCAAAATGTGACATAGTGTGTGTTTTTTTGTTTTGTTTTGTTTTGTTTTGTTTTGTTGTAAATGAGAGAAGACAATGATGTTTCCCCAAACCCAGATCTGTATGGAAGAAAGAAAATTGCTTTAAGTATAATAATAGACAGTGTCATGTCATAGTAGGCTTCCCTACTCAAGATGCTATTTTAGCTGGCTCTGCCCTGATATGAAGTGGTTAGCAGTTACATCCTGAGATGGTCTTGCCAAAAAGATATTTAGTGATGTTACACAGGAAATGTTCTAGAGCTTTGTAATGGGAGACCTGTTTTTTAACTCAGATGCCAGCAAGGAAAAGATGTTTTGAAGTAAAGAGGATCAATCTCTCTTCACCAACATCACCATAGTCCATAGAATGCTGCTCATGACAGAGAACTGAGCAGGCAGATCATAAAGCAATGATAGCAAACAAAAATTATGTTGTAAGAGAAAGGAAAACCTAAGGAATACACCCTGAATATGTTCACTAGACCTTTGGCACATCAATTAAGATTCTGGCAAGAAAAAAAATGGCACACTCAAACTGCATAATTAAGGAGAATTTAATAAAGAGACTGGTGTCTATTATAGTGTGGGAAGAGCTTAGGAAAGCAACAAGGGAAGTGAAATATCTCAGAGTTTGCATCCACACTTACAAACTCTAGGCTGGAAGGGGCAGGGAAAGAATCAATTAGGAGAACCTGGAAGGAGACCTTCATGGTCTAGGCTGCATGCCAGGAGCTGTTCTTCAGTAGAGAGATATGGCCAATCCATAGCAACTGGCAGGGAGGATGCTTAGGAACAAAGACATCAACCTCACATTTCCCCTTCTTTCCATCTTCCTGGGGCTCCCCATTGGCCAAACCCAATGGAAGCTAGGAGGGAAGAAAGCTCTTTGCTATAGTCCTTGCCTCCTGGGACAAGAGTTATGTGAAGAAGGACAAAGGGAGAGTGTGTCTGTAGGGGCGAATGGAAGATATCAATACCTGCTGTATGTGCAGTAGAATGATTTCTCCACTGCAAATGGAAATTTTTCTGGAAATTATATGCCAAAATAATTTCAAATACTTGAACTCTTTAGATAAAAGTTTATAAACACATATACACACTACACACACACACATACACACATATAGTGAAATGCAAAGAAACACCATTAAGGTCAGAGATACTGTAGATTTATAAAATGGAGAAACACACAAACAACATAAAAGTATTTTCAAAAATGTTAGAGATAACGTATTTATAAGTGCAATTCCACATAAAGTCAAAGATTCATTAAAAGAACCAAATTAGAAGAGATAAACCACAAAGAAAAACCTCAAGGACAAAATTTGAGAGTCAGTATAACTGATTGGAAAAACCCTTAGAAATGGAAAATAAAGAAAATTTTTTAAGTAGTGTCATAACAGCCAAAGGATAAAAATAAAAATGTTTCAGAACAAATGGGACATTTTAAATTGTGAAACAGAGGAGAGAACAAGAAAGAAGATTAAAGACCATTACCTTTGGATAAATAAAACTAGTGGATTTAGGGAGAAAATACAAAAATTTTCATTCTGCATTCTTTTTCCTAAATACTATTTGAGTGTTTTTCTAAAAGCATGTATTAGTTTTATAATTAAAATAAAGACCAAAAAAGAAACACCAACAAGAACAACAGTAAGTATTAAACTCTAATTTCAATCCCACAATTCCAGAGAACCAGCTCTCTCAGAATCTTGGGCAACAAGAGATTGCAATGCAAAGCTCCTCAGACAAAGGATGCTTTCAAGGAGTGTTTGCTGACTTCATTGCATGGACAAAAGTGGGCACAGGTGAAGTTAACAAGCTCCTCAGGAAACTGAGTAGTGAAAGGAAAGTGGAAGAAGAGCATGGTGGGACCTAGAGCTCTAACTCAGGTTTAAACTGCCATAAAGAAAAATAAAACTGTTTTCTAAGATACAGAGTTTGCTCATAATAGCCCTCTGGTTTTGCCTGTATCATCTTGCCAGCAGTCAGAGAGTGACTATTAGAGTCTTCAGTAGGGCATGCTGCAATGCCAATGAAAGAAAGAGGGAAGGAAGAAAGTCAAGTTCAAGAAGGACTGTCTGTAGGCTTGCTCTCCTTAGAAAATAATTCAGTGGGACAAATAACAGAGCTAATATAATTCAAGTGTATTCCAGGCCTGTGTCAGTGCCCAAGGGTGTCACATTTAATAGCTGAAAGAGGTATCAGAGGTTCTTAGCGAGGAGCAATGCCCAGAGTTAGGTATCAGAGCCGTGGTTCTGGGTAACTTTTCCCAGTGAAAGTGCATCACCTGATTGTCATGGTAGCCTCTCACATGAATTTCTTTGCAGGATTGCAACAGAGTCTGAGTTTGAAGGGCTATAATCTAAATGATGGAGCAAAGAACAATGTATTTGAACAAATATATGAATACAAGGCTTACTTATTCAGTGCTTGGAGACCATGATACTTTTATGGGCACTGAAATTTTTTTCATTTGAATTTCTCTCAGAAGAAAAAAGTAAATATCGTAATAATAAATATATTATAATGAGTTCAGCCAGGACTATACTTGTCTTTATACCAATAGAGTTGTAAAACAGATGTTTAAATTTTTTGGGGGGGAAGAAGAGATCATGAAGATAAATGTTCCTAGAATCCACCAAAGTCTTAATGGGTACCAGGTAAGGTTAGGGATTCAGTGACCTTGTGGATTCCTGAGGCTCACCTCAGGCAAACCAAATCCTAGCTTTTGGTAGGGATAAACTCTCAATTGACCAACTTTTAAACATTAGAACTGGCTCCAGGGAGAGTAGCACAAAATCCATCATCCATTTAAGACTTGTGGAAACAAGGGCTTGGTCCAAATTCCTGATGGACTAGAGGTGTCTGAGGGCACAATTTAAACACATGAGTAGAATTACCTCAAGGCACAGCCTGAGTAACCACCAACCACTGGCTGACCCGACATTCCAATGTTGATCTTCGCAGATCTCTCTACCTACCTGAACTGATTTGCAAAATTAAGGTAAAAGTACTATCTGGAACATGATTTCTCCCACACTTGTGTATTTAAAAGGTGAGGAAAGTTAATCCTCCAAGAACCTTGGGTCAGACTATGAGGAGCTGATTGGGGAAGTAACAATCAGGAAAGATAAAAGGAGAGAACAATTTTCCTACTGAAAGATTTTGCTTTTTTAACTTGCTCTCTGAACTTCTTCCAACCCATGAAAATACAAGAGGGATTAAGTGAAGCAGTATTAGTCTTATCAATCATAAAACCTATCAACAAGAAGCCTCCTGTGTTCCCCATCTGTGGGGAGGAAAGCATTCTGACTGCTCTGAAAACATGCCCAGAAGATACGTAATCCCCCTGGCTGGAATTCCTTCTCAGCTCGGTGTATGCTCAAAATGCATGCGTCCCCACGTGGAAAGTGAAGATGTGAAAGTCACTCAAGGCAAAGAAAGATCACTTTACAATAGGCACCATACCAAAGGCTAGAATGAAGATTTCATGACCATTTGTAGCTACGGTGACCCCTTTCAAATGAGAAGGCAAGTACCCAAATTTAGTGGCTTGATAGCATGTGTCATTCAAAGGAGTAACCATCAATGGAACCCAAGGACACTGTTTCGTTAAAAGACCTGCTTCTCAAGGTATTGTAATTACATGACCAACTATATTAAGTGGGTTTCATATCAAAGCTATGTTTGTATATGCCTTTGATCGCTGAATAAAATGTAAAATCAAAAGAGGTAAAGTGTTGTTGTTTTTTTCATACTCTGCAAAAAGTTTATGACATAAAATATCCAAGCCTTTTAACACTGAGAGTTTTATGGGATCTCACCAAGAAACCAAGACATCTCTTGTATTTCTGGACTTGCAATTATTTTTCCACCTGACAGTATCAGACTGCAGAGAAATCCAGTTGAAATGTCGTTCAGATGGTCAGTATTAGAAAAGTAAATACTGTGAGATCATCTGACAGCTGAATAACAATCCAAGTTGTCAGGGTGGCAGCTGATCTCTCAATGACGCTTTTACTCAATGAAAAGTCCCTAGTGTAATTAAACATTTTCTAGGGCAAACCAGAGCCATGAGTCATCCTCCTAGAAACAATATCAAAGAGGGTGGCAGGGAATGCCATTTACCAGGATCTTGTCACTCACAGTAAGCCTATATTTAGGTAAGTTAAAACTGAAATCTGAGCTGTGTTTGATGACGGATCCATGGGCACAACTGTGCTATAGTTTGTTTGAAATGAAAAATGAAGAGCATCACATCCACTCTGTGCAAAATACAACTGAGCACCTAGAATTCCAAGTCATCAGAGCCTATCCTTCAAACCTATGTTTGCTGAACATAGTCTGGTAAGATCAAACCAAATAACTTAGAGTTTGATAAATCCTAAGATAAAACTGGGATGGCCTATCTTTTGACATTACACAATTCTGGAGACAGAAATGGTAGGGGGAGAAAAGAATCTTACCAAGTCTTTAAAAATTGCATGTGGATCCCTAATCACTATTTAATAATTGCATGTAAGATATTTTGAAATTGTATTTGAAGAAAGTTAATTGTAAATAATAAAATATATAATGGGATATTATTTGAAGGAAGAAGCTAGCAATAAAAATTAAATCTGTACATCTGAACGTACTTATTTTACTAAAACACACAAGACAACTATATTAGCCATATCTATGCCATGAAAATGACTAGATGAAAAATGTAACAACTTGAATGCTGAGATTAAAAGCAATTGAAAAGAAAATTTGTATACTTGACTATAAAACAATTTTTAAATATTTTAAATTAGACCATTTCTAACAAACATGGTAATGTTCTGGGATCAATTTGTACATGCTTTTAACGAATGTAAATTACATTAAAATAAAAAACAAATATTTTAAAGCATAAATGGATGAATGGCATACAGATATATTTCACAAAAGAGGAAATACTAATAGCTGGTAATTTTGAAAAAAAATGCAAATTAAAATGAGAATACAGATGCCATTTTCCAATGTTAAATTATCAAAATTTCTAAAGAAACCATAACATCTACTAATGATTACAATTACACTAGTGGGAGTGTAAATTGGGTCAACATTTCTAGAAACAACTTAATTACAGTTATTAGGAGCCTGAAAAAAATGTCCAAATGATACAAATGGATCTTGGAAACTTGTTTGAGGTTCCAGTAAGGGAGCACAACTATTCATATACTCCTGATCAAAGAATAATCATCCTTTTTTACTTCCAGGGACATGCCATTAGGATTGATGAGGGAATAAAGAAATACCAAGCTACTCACACTAGCAGAATCTTGGAAATAATTTACAAGATGGAAGCTACAACTAGATCATTTGTACATTCCCGTTTTATTCTCCTTTACAGAAGCAACTTCTAGAAAATAATCAGAGTATATACCCATATGTCTACTTGCACAGATTTTTGCTGCACTATAATTTATAAAGTAAAAGAGAAAAATAAAATTACATAGTAGGAGGGACAAAGTTTCATTATATTAATGTACATCAAGTAACTACTAAAGTGTTTTAAAGATAAAATATTAAATAAAAATAAAATATGTTGATAAAAGAGGAGTATATGATCTTTGTAACAGAATAGTATATCTAGACAGGAAAGCTACAATGCTTAAGATACTGACCTCTAGGTTGCAGAATTATGGGATTTTTAACTTTATACAATGAATATTTATCTTAATGAAATAAGAAAAGTCTGTTACACTACTTTTTGAAAATTGTAAATACAGCACCAAAATTCTACTTGATAAAAAATGATCTCTATAACAAAGAGTTATAATGCTAATTGGTCCTAACAGTGTCACAGTCACGACCAGGCTGTGCGCGCACAGGAGCCGGTGGGCGGGGACGGGGGTGGGGACTTGTGCAACCAGGACATGAGGCTGCTGCAGGGGGCGCTTCCCCCCCCCCCCCCCCCGGCAGAAGCTCATACAGGCCTGTGGCACCGCCTGGCCTGGAAGGGGGCATCAGGATGGGGGCAGGACCTCGGCGGAGAGCTCTCAGCACTCCTGTGCCAGGGTCTGAAGGCCTGGAGAGGAAAGGAGAGCACATAGGTAGTTAGAGAGGTTAGGCCAGGAGGGGAGAGCAGATAGGCAGTTAGGGGGATCAGGCCAGCAGGGGAGCAGTTAGGGGCATCAGACAGGCAGGCAGGTGAGCGCTTAGGAGCCAGTGGTTCTGGATTGTGAGAGGGATCCCAGATTGGAGAGGGTGCAGGTGAGGCTGAGGGACCCCCTAACTGCCCCCATGCACAAATTTTGTGCACTGGGCCACTAGTTGATTTAATAATATCTTACTACCCAAAATGTAGTCTTCCTTAAAATGACTTTGCTGAAGTCTTAAATTTCATAAAATCTTTGTTATATATTTTTAAAATAAATCTAAGTTGCTTAAATATTCTGTGCTTCATTTAGCTTTCTGCTCTGTAAAATGGAAAAGTTGTCCATAACATAGTACCCTTCATGAATTCAATATCATATCAACTCTCAATGTTAACAACCTGTGTACCATAGGCAAAAATGTGGGAGGGAACTAGCAATTGCTGCTTTCACTATTAGCATCCTATGGATTTGTACTATCTAATGTTCTGAGAAGAGATTTAGACCACCTCTAAAAAACAGCTGTGAAGGGAAACTGTAGTACTTCGATCCTCATTTTTGGCAGTAACTGTTTTATTGTGAAAGCAAACAAGGAAAGAGTACCTTTCCCATCTGCTTTTATCAGCAAGAAAGTCAAAAGGAAGTCATAGTATCCTCAGCAAATAGCACTTGACTTTAGTGTACAAACACATTCTTCATTTATAGACACAGCCTTCTAAAGTGTTAGGTCAACATAGGAATGATAAACAGTCAGGGCCAGGTTGCTTAGGGAGATTTTAGGCATTGTTGAGTAGGGCTCTTCTACATTCTCAGCTTGGGATTGCTTGTCTATAGAGCTGAATCTCCAGGTAGAGATACTGAAACATCAATCCCATTTTTTTAAAAAATATATTTTATTGATTTTTACAGAGAGGAAGGGAGAGGGATAGAGAGTTAGAAACATGGATGAGAGAGAAACATCAATCAGCTGCCTCCTGCACACCCCCTACTGGGGATGTGCCCGAAACCAAAGTACATGCCCTTGATTGGAATCGAACCTGGAACCCTTCAGTTTGCAGACTGACGCTCTATCCACTGAGCCAAATCAGTTAGAGCAATCCCATTTTTTTTTTGCAAGCACAAGCTTGTTGAAGTAATTTTCTCCCTCCTCAAAACTGCCTGTACTGCCTTAGCTGGTTTTGCTCAATGGGTAGAGCATCAGCCTGTGAACCAAAGGGTCTCAGGTTCGATTCCGGTCAAGGGCACATATCTTGGTAGCAGGCTCCTCCCTGGTCTGGGCCCTGGTCAGAGCGTGTGTAGGAGGCAACCAATCAATGCGTTTCTCTCACATCGAGGTTACTCTCTGTCTTTCCCTCTCTCTTCCACTTTCTCTAAAAGGTCAATGGAAAAATATCCTCAGGTGAGGATTAACAACAACAAACAAACAAACAAACAAACTGCCTGTACCTTAGAGATCAATCTCTTATCTAACTTTGTGAACTTGTCAAATATCTACCTTAAAATAGCAAGAGTCCAGGTCACTGCCAAATCAATAGACCATTTTACAGGGACACATAAAAGTGATAATGAGAGGCACCAGGGTACATCAGTATGCAAAGTAGTAACACAGCTGCTAATTAAAAGTGACTTGGGAAATTAGATCAAGATGGCAAATAGAGCAAATGTGCTTGTTTCTAAGCCCCAACCCAAATCACAATGACAGAAAACACACCCTTTTTCTTTAATTGTAAGTTCATTACAGCACTGGAAAAGAAAAAAACGGAGTTAAATTCCTGCCAGAGATTTTAAGAAATCTCCACATGGAAAGCAGTTGAAATAAATATGCACAGAAAACTGTCTCTAAAGGTAGAAGGAGCTTCAATGTTGCTCCACACCCTGAAGCAACCATCAGGGTGATTTGTTACATAAACACATTTGGAGAAGTTTAGCCAATTAGCCTATCACGCCCTGTCCCCAACAAAAGCAACAACAAGAACTGCACTGCACACACACACACACACACACACACACACACACACACACACACAGATCTTTGGAAGGCTACGAACTGAGTGTGTGAGCATGAATCAAAGAGGCAGTGCAGGGTCCCCACAGTCAGGAGGAGAAAAGGAAGTCTTAATATTGAGAAAAATGATCTACTAGTACTTGCTCTACAATAAGGCAGGCTACAGTAAACAGTACCACACCTGCAGATAGGTAAATAGGAACAAACATTACTTCCAACCATGAATCATAAAATATTTCAAGAAAACCAACTCCATGAAATAAAAGCGCCAAGCTAAAGAATGAGAATAATTAACATTTGAGGAAACAAACTGAACAGAGCAAACAAGAGACCCTAAAATAACATTTTTAAAATTAAGGTATCTTTGCCATAGCTGATTTGGCTTACTGAATAGAGCTTCTGCCTGCAGACTGAAGGGTCCCGGGTTCGATTCTGGTCAAGGGCACATGCCCAGGTTGCAGGCTACGTCTCCAGTAGGGAGCCTGCAAAAGGCAGCTGATCAATGATTTTCTCTCATCATTGATGTTTCTATCTCTCTCTCCCTTTCCCTTCCTCTCTGAAATCAATAAAAATATATTTATAATTAAGGTATCTTTTACAAAAATAAATGCCTAGCTCTTAAGAGTTAAGTTTGATGAATTTTGATAATGGTAAACACTTGTGTAACTAACACCCCAAAACAAATTTTGAAACATTTACATCATTTCAAAAAGTTCTCCCTTTTCCCTTTCAATTTTCCCATTATAGGCAACAACCTTTTTTATCCTTTTTATTGAATTTGTTGGGGTAACACTAGTTAACAATATTATACAGGTTTCAGGTGCATAATTCTACTACATATAATCTGTACACTATAATGTGTGCTCACCACCTCAAGTCATGTCTCTGCCCATCATCATGTATCCCCCCTATACCCTCATTTGCCTCACCCAACCTCCCTCTCCCAGCAATCTTCACATTTTAATTTGTGTCCATGAGTTTTTCAACAACTTTCTGATTTAAATCACCATAGGATAATTTAAGCTGTTCTTGATTTCATATAAACGGAATCATAAAGTATATATTCTTTCAACCAGCCAATATTTTTTACAATCATCTATGTTATGTACTTTTTTTAGTTGACAAATAGCATTCTGTTATATAGTGATAATATATATTATTGATCTATTCTCCTGTTGAAGGACATTTGACTTGTTTCCTGCTTGGGGTTATTAAGGATAGAGCTGCTATGAACATTCTTGTACAAGTATTTTTGAGCAAGGATGGAATTTCAGGACCATATGGCAGATAGACATTTAACCCTTTTTTAAAAAATGCCCAACAGCTATTAAAAGTGTCTGTACCATTTAATTCTCAAACCTGCAATGTATTATATTACTCTTTGACACACATTCTAACCAACATTTTGTATTGTCAATCATTTTTATTTTAGCAATTCTAATGGGTATGGTTATATATTCTACTTGGTACCAATTATTCAGTAGTCAACCAATTGTGTACATATGGGTCCATTTTGGACTTACTACTTGTTTGTATACAAGTTTCCAGTATCACATTATATTTATGATTGCGGCTTTATAATAAGCATAGTAAGTCTTGAAAACAGTTAATCTAAAATTTGCAATGTTATTTTTCAAGATTTTTAGGCGTAGTTTAAATTCCTTAAATTTTCATATGTTTACTCACTTAAAAAAATCATTCTAGCTATTGCACTGACAGAAAGGTGTTAAAATCTCTAATTATATGTGTGGATTTGTTCTATTTGTTTTATCAAGTTTCTGTAGAAAGGAAACACCCAGCCTGTGGTTCTCTATTCTAACACTATATTCACTACTCACAGTATACTTCGATTCTGGTACAGTGCTTCTGGTCACCAGAGGAGTGTGTGGGGGTTCCCACACCAAGCAATTCTCAGACACTGGCTGCTGTCTTTCCCACAAATGCAGACTTCCATTCTCACATTATTTCCATATAGCTAGAAAAATTTTACCATTTCTCACAGAAAAGATCGGTTTAAAAATAACAAAAAACTTCTCTCAGCCTTTGTCTGTCTGAAAAACCTGCTTATTTCATCTCTATTTTTGAAGGATATTTTTTCTGACTATAGAATTTTGTCCTGACAGTTATATTTTTAACTCTTTAAAAATGCTATCTCATTTATTCTTATCTTCATAGTTTGTGATAAGAGACCAGCTGACATTGGTATCACTTTTACCCTGTATGTAATTTGCTTTTTCTTCTCAAATTGATCTTTCAATTTTCCTTTTATGTTTGGTTTTCAGTAATTTGACTATTGTGATCCTGTAAATGGTTTTCTTAGTATTTATGATGCTTGGGGTTAGTTAAACTTCTTGGATCTGTGAGTTGATCTTTTATTGATTATTGAAGTTTTGGGGCCATTATAACTTAAAATATTTCTTTTGCTCCATTATTAATCTTCTCCGCTCAGGAACTCTAAATACATAGTAGTATTTCTCAGATTCCAAACACAGATATCATGTGCTCTGTTCCTTTTACTTTATTTTTTTACTTTTTAATGTTTACTTGGAAGATTTTTAGTGACCTATCTTCAAATTCATTGACTCTTTCTTTTTTTGTGTTCAGTCTACTGTTAATTCCATCAATGTATACTTCATTTCTGATGAGTGTGTATGTATATTTCACTTTTATACTTTTATTCTCTAACGAAATCACCCATCTCATCTCACATAATGTCCAAATTTTTCACTAGACCTTAATGTCTAAGCTCATTGGTGTTGTTGTTTTTTTCATGTTTCTGTCTGATAATTACAATAACTGGTCCATCTCTGGGCATGCTGCTATTGACTGCTTCATCTCTTTCATGGGTCACATTTTCCTGCTTCTTTGTTCATCTTATTACATTTAATTATACACAAGTCATTTTGTGATAAAAATAAAGCACAATAGTAATTAACTAAAATTTACTCATAATATAAAGTATGTCCTTTCTTCTGTCAGGTATTCCTGTTGAGAATTGGGTCACTCTAATCTGTAATTAAGATGAATCTGGTTTGATACAGTTTATTTAGACTCAATTGATCTCTGATTGCAAGTATTTGGAGAAAGGATCAGACTTTACATTCACTTGGACTTAGGAGCTGATCCTTTGGTGATCGCTTTGTGCTTCAATGCTTTGTCATAAGCTTTTCAAACCATGAGAGGTCTCTTTCTACTCCTTGTGAGATCTCTCTCTGTCTACTGCCCTCCTCCTAGTTTCAGCACTTGGTGAAGATGTGGATTACAATTTTGTCTTACACCCACTCTTCAAGAGGCCACTGCCTTGCACTTGGGAAAGCCCCCAGATGCCTGAAACATGCCTGGCTCCAGGCTTCAGCATATAGCCCCTGCACTTGTCGAAGACTCACAGAGGAGTTGGTAGACGGGTGCAGACTCATTGTGACTGTGGGTGGTTACTAGCCATCATTTCAGCACACAAACGATTAATAGTAGCTTATTAAAAGTTTACCTGATTTCTCCTTACACCCACCTATCATGGATTTCTTTTCTCCCACAGCTCTAGTAGGGATAAAAGAAGCCACGCTTTTTTATTCTGTCAAGAAGTAGTTACTGCTTTATGGAATTTAATGAATTTATTTTTCTTTGCACCCTCACTTTCTTATGGTTGAAACAAGCAAACAAAAAAACCACTGTGATTCTGTGGTTTGCTCTAGATCAAGCATGTCAAACCTGCGGGCCACATGCGACCCACAATGAGTATTTGTATGGCCCAGCCAATATTGTGGTATGTAAAAAACGTTTTAATAAAAATTTCATAACTTAATTTTTACAATATCCTGTTATACATAATTATTAACAACGAACTACAGAGTTAGCTAATGACTGGTTACTATAATCATGTTGCATTCATTTCCCTTATGCGCAGGCGCACCATCTCTCTCCACTAATACTAGCAGCAAATATTTTAGCAGCCGATTGCCATGTCATTAGTCTTGCACTGACTTATTTGGTGTGCGCAACAGGAAATATTTCGCTTTCAGAGAACAAGAAAGAAAGTTTTCCTTTCATTATGTTTATTAATTTGTGCAGTTATTCAGTATCTGGTAAGGTAATGTTCAAGAAAGCATATTAATTTTTATTAAAATGTTCTATTATTTTATGTTAACAATTACTCATTTATTTCAGCCCTTTGTATTCAGCATATCACTATCGAAATAAACCTATGTTTCTATGAAAATTGAAGCTTTTGTTTTTCTGGGGCCCACATAAACTTAAACCTTGTTTGGCCCATGTTAGCCTTTGAGTTTGACATGCTTGCTCTGGATATTAGGGTTGGGAGCAATTATCTCTTCCTAATTGTAAAAAGTACAGAGAATACTATAGAATACTGGTGCTACTTTAAAAAAATAACCAATTTTATACTCTGGAAATACAAAAGGTAATTGCCAACATTAAAAAATAATAATAGATGGAGAAAATAATTTTAAATTTAGAATTATAAACCCAAAGTTTGAAGGATATGTATCTGTTTGTTTGCTTATTTGTTTATTTAGGTTTTATTTTGGTGTACTAAAATCTATTCTCTATTCTTTTGATACCAGCTCTCAAAAATTCTTCTTGATTGCCACCCTTTCCCTGTAATTAAACATTTCTTTTGATGAAACTGGCTCTAGTTATTAAGCCAGGTATGGGCACATTATTTATCCTTGGGCAACTAAATGTATGCTATATCCTTACCCATAGTGAGTACTTCAGAAGCAGGCTTATGGCAGAATGCAAGCCAATTATAGAAAGGATAAGGATTTTTGTTTCAACTTGGGAAAGAGCAAACATCTCTGCTGATCTTAAATTAAGAAAAAATGAGTCCAGCAGTTAAGGGCAATCATTCTGCCACTATGTGAAGCCTAAAATTAAGTTAACATGGAGGAAAGCAGAACCACGAGATGCAGAAAGATGGATAGATAACCCCATTTGAGCTATGGTGCCATGCAGTGCCTAAAGCTGGATATCCCTGGGCTTTCCATATAAATGGGCCAATAAAGTCTCCCTCTGCTTTAAGCTGGTTTGAATCAGATATTCTGTTACATGCAAGTGCAGGATGTAACTGATCCATAACCAAATAAGCATTAAAAGGAGGAAAACAATATATATAAAGAGGCATGATAACATATTATACTTTATATTGTCTCTCTTCCAGATATTTTCCTTCTTTCATTACTCTTAGAATCAAATCTACTTACCTAGAATAATTTCTCATTTCTCTTCACTATATGTGGTCAGCTAGCAGCACAATAGAGAAACCAAGGTAATTACTTTTCTCTTGTCCTACACATTAGCAAACTCCATCAAGATGCCTCCAAGGTGACTGAAGTCATATGCAATCATTTGAATAATTATTACGCCCTTTCTGAGACTCTTAATAAATGCAGAACAGCGGAAGCTATGCATTTCACATTCTCAGACCAGAAAGTAATGTCTATAGAAACAAATAACCAAAATGTAAGTTAAAAACAACTATTCTTGATAACTTTTTAATATACTGCCATAAACACACATAGAGGTTGTGTGGGGGAAAAACAGTCTAGTTTAATAAATGAAAATGCTTCTGATATGAAGTTTTGGCTACAGATAGTAGGATATGGTATGTCTCAGTCTCTAAGAAATGAAAATATTTCACACAGTACATCTTCAAATAACTTTACTCTAGAAAGGAAAATTAACTTACTCCATAAGAAATAGCTAATCACACTGGGGCAGTGGGAGCTTGCCTGAGGTGGGAATGTCTAGAGGGGCAGGGGTCAATTGGGGAAAAAGAAGACATATGTAAAACTTTAGATAATAAATTAAAAAAAGAAATAGCTAATCATATAAAATTATTGCTGAATTTTTTGACAGTGCATACATGTGTTAGAGCAGTCTTTCACAAAGTCCATCATCAAAATCACCTGGAAGTCTTGCTAAAATACAGATTACTGGGCTCTGACCCCAGTTTCAGATTTAGTAGGTCTGGGGTGGGGACACAGAATTACATTTCAAAAATATTTCCAGGTAATATTGATGTTGCTGGCCTTGAAACTTCATTTTGTAAACCACTATGTTTGAGAAGAATGTTAAGGACAATGTGAACTAAGATGCTTGTGATTTAAAAAGCTGAGCATTAGAACAAGAGGGATAAAATGTCTTCTCCTAGGGAACCTATTTCCTAGAAGTAAGAAATAACTATAAAACAGAAACTAATAAAAATAATATCTAATAAGTGCGTATAGACATGAAAATAATGTTCATAGTGACTAATATTGGACAGAGGCAGTAAATAATGTGAACAAGGAATATCTTTCTGGAGTGATATGTGAGCTGAGATGTGAAGGATGAGGAAGGGTTGAGCTTTGGAAAATCTCGGGGCAGGGTGGGGGAAAGCAGAGAAAACAGCAACTCGAAGGCTTTGAGATGGGAAGAAACCTGATGCATTCAAAGAAGGAAAATGCCATTAGTAAACAGAGAAAAGTGTGGGTTTTAAAACAATAATAATGAGGTTTAAATGGTAGGTGGGACACAAACCATGTAGGCCTTACAGGCTATGAGCATGGAAAACTTTTTCATTTCATTCTCCAGTCAGTGGGGAGGCCTTGGAGGGTTTGAACTGTCAGGATACCTTGTTCTGTAAATTGTAGGAAGAACACTCCAACTGTGATTGGTAGAATGGATTGTGAAGCAGGGGAGGGAGGAATGGCAAGAAAAGGGATAGGAATAACAGGAAGATTCTAGGATTCTAGGTAAGACATATTCATGGATTTATCTAGATGAAAACAGAGGATATGCAGATCCTAGACTAGTAATTCTCAAAGCTGTCTATATCAGAATCGGCTTCCCTGACTCCATCTTGAACTTGATGAATCCTATAGTGTAAGTTGTGATCTCTGGTGATTCTCATGGGTAGTCAGATTTAGGGAATTCTCTACGATAGATTACTGTGGTAGTTAGACTGCATGAAAGCTCCATAGGTTTCTGTGTAGAAAATGTTCTGATGAAAGCAGTACTTAAAAATGATTAATTGGATGATGTATAAGAGGGACTGAAGACAAATATCCTGCCAGTATAAAGAGTAGTCAACAGGCTATCACAGTAATTAAGGAATGAATTTCGACAGTAATTAAATATGGTAACAGCAATCCCACAAGCTACATGTGTCTATTTATATGTAAATTCTTTAAAATTAAAATTAAAATTCAGTTTCCCAATCCCACTAGCCACATTTCAAGTCCTCAGTAACCACACATGGCTCTTGTCCCCTGCATTGGACGGTATAGACATACAACATTTTCATCATCACAGGAAGTGCTTGGGCAGCAATGGTCTGGACCTTCATGCTGGTAGTGGGGACAGTGCATCAAGAGTCAAATCTGAGTGAGGAGTGGGGAGAAAAGGAGGATGAACAGGGCACAGTGATAAGTGAAGCCTCACAACTTTATACTCATGTGGATTTTATTTGAGAAATTTTAAAATCTGCATAAAAATATACTCAAGTCAAGGGCACTGTAAAATCAGTACTTGCTGTGTTACACGATTCACCACAATATTTTTTTCAATATAGGAAAATACCATAACCGATAAGATAAATATTATGATAGCAAGTTTTTCTCTCCTCCTCTCCTTTCCTGTGGATAATTACCAATGTCTGTAATTGACAACAGTTGATCAAATCAAAATAGGAAAACTAATAATGAGCCAGATTCTCCCACCACATTCCACCCGCTGAAGTCAGTAAAAGCTCTGTGCACACAGGGAGACACATGGCGAGCTAATCTGGCCCAGTATTTACACAGCACTTTCAATTGGAAGATCTTAAAATGTTGAACAAATATTCACTTTTATAGGCCATCCCAGGAGATAACCCATCGTTTGTACATCTGACTAAATTGGGTTTTAAAAGTTTGAGCTAAAGATTGTATGCTCCCTAAAATAGTGGTATTTAAAAAGTGTGTTTCCTTCTTTCCATATATGCGTGTGTCAGAATTCACAAGATGGGAATTGAGTTTGAGTAAACATCAAGGCTTCTCTCCACTTCGCCTTTCAAATGGTATCTTTTCCCCAGCTACCCATCTGACTTCAGACAAGGAAATTAATCACTCACACATATTGACCCAAATTAAACAACTTCATTCACACAGAGCAGAGATTTTTAACCTGTGTGATGCAAGAAATTTTGAAAACATGCAATACCTATTTATACATGGGCACTGCAGCCAAGACAACAATAGCTATCTGATGTGAATGAATCAAAATTATACCGGTTTTGTCCATTCAGCAAACAATATATTTTTTTGGTGCAGCACAGAATTCTAGTAATTAGTTTATGTGTACCAAGAGATGAAAAACATTGAAAATAGCTCACCTAGAAACATATTTCTACACCATGCATCAGAGTGGCATAATTTCTTTGTGATTTTAAATTTCTTGGAATCTTTCAGCTGAACTGTGTACAAATGTGTTAATTGAATCTTGTTCTCAATGAACCATAAGTGGATTATCCAATTGCTAGGTTCTTCAGACATCCTGGGCCTCTTCTCTACCCCTTAACTGTAATTTGCAGACAGCTGTCCCCATCACTCTGCAGCTGACCCATGTGCCATTAATAGCGAGGCAGGCAGGGGAGAGAGGAAGGGATAGAGCTGTTTGCCTTGGTCACTTGGTTAATTAGAGAAAGAGACAATGCTGCCAATTTGTCCATTGGTTCAACAAATATGTATTCCAGTCATGCAATACACAAAGGGAACATTAAGATATAGTTGTAGACAGAATCTCTATCCTAGAGAAATAGAAAAGAAAAGAGAAATGTCTCCAGTTATCACAGGTGGTGCACAATCTAATTCTGCACATGTGTAAGAAACATGTCTCTGATTTATCTTCATAGAAAAGAAACAGCATGTGGCCAGGCCAATACTGGATTTCCTCAGAACAAACAGGATGTGGTGGTGGGGAGAGAGGATGAGAGCTGTACACTTGGCTGATAGCCCATGTCCTAGGAAGATTCCCCTATCAGTGGTCGGCAAACTCATTAGTCAGCAGAGCCAAATATCAACAGTACAACGACTGAAATTTCTTTTGAGAGCCAAATTTTTGAAACTTAAACTTCTTCTAATGCCACTTCTTCAAAATAGACTCACCCAGGCCATGGTATTTTGTGGAAGAGCCACACTCAAGGGGCCAAAGAGCTGCATGTGGCTCACAAGCCGCAGTTTGCAGACCACGGCTCAACAAAGGGGGGTGGAGGCAACTAGAGCAGGCCCCAGCCCATATTTTTAAATAACCCAATGGGAGACAGCAACACCTAGGCGACCTATTAGGAAATAGGTGATCAAACAGTACTCAGCCAATGAGGAACTGGAGGAGGGTCTAAATAAATAGGCTGTTTTCCTTGCCCCACATGTGATCCTGTAAAATGGACTCCCACTCTTGAGAGTGTTACTAAGTCTCATTTCTGCCATGCTTCTGTTTCCTAGTCTGTCATATGAAATTTGGACAGATGAGCCATTTCTCATTCATAGATACCAGAAAGGCCTTTCCAACTCTTCACCATTGTTTCCTCAGAGTCTCAGTGGTTTTCATACCCCCAAGTTCCCAGTGATGGTCAAGTTCAAGTCAACTTTTCTAGTACATGTGGTCTGTAGCCACCAGAGCTTCAGTTAAATTCTGAGAGTATGTGGGAATGTTAAAAGTTTAAGCTTCTCAAGCTTCTAAATGACTTGTTGAGTCCCTGGGAAAATCTAAGAAAACTACAGCACTAAAAATAAAATGTATGCTTTTGCTGGTGCTAACGTTTAGTTCTTATAGGATGGTTTTGAAGGTGTTTCTATAACAGGCAGATCAGCAGAGTGTCAAGAGCATTGTCCCAAAGGTTAAGGAAATCAGGGTTCTCCTTTTAGATTTGTTTCTAACCTTTTAAATGGTTTGACCTCTATTTCCTCATCCATGAAATGAGGATAATGAGTGTCTACATCATAGAGTTGTTGTGGAGTCAGATGATTCAAAACATGCCCAGTACTTAGAAGTGTGACTGGTTCAAGTTAATTACTCCATATATGTTATCTCTGAGTTGACTTATTACTACTTATTACTAGTCAACTATGGGCAAATCATTAAATCTAATTGGACTCAGATTCTTCCACACTCTGAGGAGAGTGGGGTATATTTCACTGAATCTTACTTTCTTGGAAGCTCCTCAAAGGCCACTTTGGAGAAGGAAAGAAGGACCATGAATGACTCTATTTCTTCAATTTAAATCATAGTAGCTTAGCTTTTATATACTTTATGTATTTAGAGCAATTTCATTTAATTGAAATATAAATTTGGGGGAAATAATTATGATACTTTTCTTTAAAGCTTGAAAAAACACTAGGCCAGACATTCCCAGTCTTTTTGAGCTCTGCAGTCATTTGATTTTGTAATACATGTATTAATTCACCTTTACCAGATGCAAGACTTATTTATATAAATATCCTATCTAATAAAAGAGTAATATGCAAATTGACTTACCTCCATTATACCCGCAAGCCATGCCCACCAGCCATGCCCACCAGCCAATCAGGAGTGAATATGCAAATAAACCCATCCAAGATGGCTGCAGCCACAAAGAGCAGGAGGGAGGCTTGGGTTTCCCCAGCGATGGAGGAAGCCAAGCTTTCCACCTGCCCTTGCCGGCCCAGGCACCCACTCAATGCTACAAAGTTTCAATGATAGAAGATAAATAAATCCCAACAAAAATGGCGGCAGCCATGGAGCTGGAGAGAGCAGGAGGCTTGAGTTGCCCCCGGAGATGGAGGAAGCCAAGCTTTCCACACATCCTGGCAGGCCCAGGCCTCCGCTTAAGGCTACAAAGTTTCAATTATAGAAGATAAATAAGTCCCAACAGAAATGGCTGCTGCCATGGAGTGAGCAGAAGGCTTGGCTCCGCTCTAGGCTACAAAGCTTCAATTGTAGAAGATAAATAAATCCCAGATACCAGGGCCTCCACTTTGGTTGCCAGGGGGCATGGCAAGCTTGCAAACCACCACAGGCCCCTAGCCCAGGCTGCCACATGTCCCAAGGGAACCCCCACCCTGATCCGGGACACCCTTCAGGGCAAACCAGCTGGCCTCCACCTGTGCACCAGGCCTCTATCCTATCTAATAAAAGAGTAATATGCAGATTGACCATCACTCCAACACACAACATGGCTGCCCCATGTGGTCAAAGATCCTGCCCCCATGTGGAAACAAGATGGCCACCACAAGATGGCCAGCAAAGGAGGGCAGTTGGGAGGAATCAGGCCTGCAAGGGAGGGAAGTTGGGGGTGATCAAGCCTGCAGGGGAGGGGAGTTAGGGGTGACCAGGCCAGCAGAAGAGGGAAGTTGGGGGTGACCGGGCTTGCAGGGAAGGGCAGTTGGGGGGGACCCAGGCCTGCAGGGGAGGGCAGTTAGGGGTGACCAGGCCTGCAGGGCAGGGCAGTTAGGGGCAAACAGGCTGGCAGGGGAGCAGTTAGGCATCAATCAGGCTGGCAGGGGAGTGGTTAGGGGGTGATCAGGCTGGCAGGCAGAAGTGGTTAGGGGCAATCAGGAAGGCAGGCAGGTGAGCAGTTGGAAGCCAGCAGTCCTGGATTGTGAGAGGGATGTCTGATCTGCCTACCGGCATTGGGCCTAAACGGGCAGTTGGACATCCCTCAAGGGGTCCCAGATTGGAGAGGGTGCAGGTTGGGCTGAGGGATACTCCTCCCACCACCCCCCTTCCGTGCATGAATTTCGTGCACTGGGCCTCTAGTAAGTTTTATAAAACCAGAAGGAAAAGTATAGGAAACCTCCATTCTTGATCATCTCCCATCTAGAACAATTTGGTTCTCAACCAAGTTGTTCACAGAAAAAAAAAGTCTCCATTGTCCACCAAAACTTGTTTTTGAGATGACAAACCCTTTCATTCTGATACCTCAGCATGACAAAAAGATGCTTCTCTCAGGCAACAAACAAAGGAGAGAACACTTTTGTTACTGATGAAATCAATGATTAAAACAATTTTAAACCATAAAGAGGCCATCAAGAGTGCTAATGTTGTTTTGTGAAAGTGCTCACAAAACAATAATCACAGGCAATTGAATAGGTAGAAAAACTGTTGTTGATTAGATAAAAGGAAAAGCAAGTAGCATTTCCCAGGCAGTGATATATAAAAAATCTGTTTAAGGCTACTACGGGGTGGTTCGGTAAATTTAAGAAAAGAATTGTTTATTTATAAATTAAAAGGCAAATTAGACATGTACTATATATATAAGAAAGGTTAAAATAGAGAATTATTTTGGGGGGTCTGGAATGGATTACGTCAATGTACATTATTTCTAATAGGAAAAAATGGTTCAGTTTTCGAACAAATTGCTTTTTCGAACAGCCTTCTGGGAGGAACTAAATTTGAGAAACAAAGATTCCATTGCAATGCCTTCTCTTCCAACACACAGGCATAAGGCATAAGAAGAGTCTTTAGCTACATCTAATTTAAATTTCTTTTATGGCAATTCCTAAGTTTTTATTTGATCTATTTGCTTCCTTCTTTCCCTTCATTTTTATGAAGGCTTGGATATTAAGATATATTTGGTTTTGCAAAAGTCTAATTTCTTCTCAAACTGAGACAAAATAATATAAAAAGGACAGGTAAAGCAGAGATAAAGATGGAATTAAGAAAAGTAACTAATATTAAATAGTAATTCCATTGTGAGAGAAAAAGTTTGTACCATTAGGGAGGATATCAGAACAATAAAATATTTAAATTGTAGTGTCTTAGATAATTAATGTACGCCTTAGAAAGGTGTGCCTATGTGTCTGTGTCCATATTTACCTAATGGACAATCAGGAGAAGAAAAAGACCTTAAATGTCTTT
This sequence comes from Cnephaeus nilssonii, assembly GCF_951640355.1. NCBI lineage: Eukaryota > Metazoa > Chordata > Mammalia > Chiroptera > Vespertilionidae > Cnephaeus > Cnephaeus nilssonii. Next base: position 65,460,282 of record NC_137081.1, on the reverse strand, counting down.
CTGAAACTCATGACCTGACTTAAATGACTAACTCAAACTTTGCGAAAGGTACCACTGAAAGGCAGGAGAGGAGAGTGGGATCCACAGTACTCTGTAGTTTAGAATTTCCAGAACATAAAATGTTAAATATGTGGATTAAGAAGACCCCCATCTCTTTGACCCTCCAAACTTCTAGAAATGAGCCTATATTTCCTTCGCTTGGTTCTTGGCAGACCCTGTGACTTAAAGGATTAACAGAAGATGGCAGATTTGCATCTCTCTGATAGTTAGTGATATTGAGCATCTTTTCATATGCCTATTGGCCATCTGTATATACTCTGGAAAAGTGTCTATTCAGGTGCTTTGCCCATTTTTTAAATGGATTGTTTGTTGTGGGTGTTTTTTGTTGTTGTTTTTTTTTTGGTGATAAGTTATGTAAGTTCTTTATAAATTTTGGATATTAACCCCTTATCAGATGTATCATGGGCAAATATGTTCTCCCATTCAGTGGGTTACCTTTTCATTTTGTTGATGGTTTCTTTTGCTGGGAAATTTAGTCCCATTTGTTTATCTTTTCTTTTGTTTCCCTACCCAAAGCAATACATCAGAAAAAAAAATTGCTATGAGAAATGTCTGAGATTTTACTGCCTATAGTTTCTTCTATGATTTTTATGGGTTTGAGTCTAACATTTTAAGTTTTTAATCTAGTTTGAGCTTATTCTTTTGTATAGAGTAAGAAGGTGGTGTAGTTTCATTTTTATTTTTATTTGCATGTTCCTGCCTCCTTTGTCAAATAGTAACTGACCATAAGAAGTGGGTTTATTTATGGGCTCTCTATTCTGTTCCATTTGTATATATCTGTTTTTATTCCAGTACCATGCTGTTTTGATTATAAACACCTTGGAGTACAGTTTAATATCAGGTAGCACAATTCCTCCAACTTTGTCCTTCTTTCTCAAGACTGCTATTATGCAAATTAAAACCACAATGAGATATCACACCTGTCAGAATGGCTATCATCAATAAAGCAACAAACATAAAATGTTGGTGAGGATATGGAGGAAAGGAAACCTTTGTGCACTGTTGGTGAGAATGCAGATTGGTGCAGCCACTGTGGAAAAGAGTATGGAGTAACCTCAAAAAATTAGAAATGCAACTGCTTTATGACTCAGCAATTCCACTTCTTATAATTTATTCAAAGAAACCAAAAAGACTATTTTGAAAGAATATATGCACCCCTGTGTTTATTGCAGCATTATTTACAATAGCCAAGATTTGGAAGCAACCCAAGTTTCCATCAGTAGAAGAGTAGATGAGTACATTTACACAATGGGGTAGTACTTGGCCATAAAAAAGGATATCATGCCTTTTGTGAAAGAATGGATGGACCTGGAGAGCATTATGATAAGTGAAATAGGCCAGTCAGAGAAAGACAAGCACCATATGATTTCACTCATATGTGGAATCTAATGAACAAAATGAACTAAAAAGCAAAATATAGACAGACTCATAGATACAAAGCAGGATGACAACTGTCAGTGGTGGGAGGTTGGGGGGCTAAGGGCAGTGGAGGGATTGAGGGAAAAATAGAGAAAAGAGTCATGGACATGAACAACAGTGTGTTGGTTGCCAGGCGGGGAGGGGAGAAAAGTGTATGGGGGTGTATATGGTGATGGAAGGAGACTTGACTTGGGATGGTGAACACACAATACAGTGTAAAGATGTGTTATGGAGTTGTGCACCTGAAACCTATATAATTTTGTTAACCAGTGTTACCTTCAATATATTCAATAAAAACAAACAAACAAACAAACAAAAACAGAATATGTTAGAAGTCATGATGTACCAGTTTCTGAGTCCAGGCCTTAAGAAATACTAAGGCCTGTCCCTTCACCTACCAGCTCTGGAGAAAGAAGCTGACGACCCTGAGACTGCCATGCTAAGAAAGCAATGGGGACATGTCCTGTAAAATGAGATGCATGTGAAGAGAGAGAAGATACAGAGCATAGAGACATCAGACGTGTGAGGAAGCCATCTTGGACGTGAATTCTATATGGATCAGAACATTCAGTTGAGTGTTTTCTAAATTCCTCACCCACAAAATTGTGAAAAAAATAAAATAGCTATTTTAAGCCAAGGGATATGGAGTAGTTTGTTATGCAGCTATTATAGCCTGAATAGCACAGATTTGAAGGAGGGGATTTAAGAAAGGTATGAACATAAAGATAGAGGAGCAAGGTTAGCAACTGGATACATCCTGTGAAGATTTAATTTGTTGGTTCCCTTTCCTTTGGATTATGGAGAAAATTCATACTTAACATATTCCTACCAATTTTCTCCTCTATGTGAAAATTCTTTTGATTATCCCAACTTTTAGTAATCTCTGATAAACTAGGCACATGCTACCTGAACTAAGGTATAGTGGAAGGTAAAATGAAAGGTCAATAAAGAGAAGAGGAGTCAGCCCAAATTTTCTCCTATGCTAAGGCTTATCTTAGGACCCAGCCTTCCACAGAGGGAATTACGCCCAGATGTTCTGGTAGAGACCAGGCTTCTGGTCTACCCCAGAGCTGGAACAGCATGCAGAAACACACAATGCTGAGGAAGAGCTACCTCCTGGACAAGTTAGCTGTGAGTATACAGTATCATCTTCATTTTCAAATATACTGAAGAGGCATAGCCTGAAGGAAGAGGGAAACTGACATTTAGGTTACTTAAGTGTATGCACACACTTAATCCCTAGGAGGCCCCAATTTTCTGTGAGCATATTTAATGCAATAAATATTTGGACCAGAAATCACAAAATTCTCCTCGCCCTGGGCTACATTGTGTGCTGTGTGTGAACCTCTGAGCAAAAATATGTCTCACTATGGACATGTGGCTCCCACTTTAGGATTTCCACACCTTCCCTTTAATTGCTATGTCCCCTCTTCTTTGAGTCACTCAACAAACTGCTCTGGTAGTCATCCAGCGTTTTAAAGTGCTTCAGGCAAGGAATCTGACATTCCCATTCATTCTTTCATTTACTCACTCGATTTATAACTCGTTATTGAGTTTTATTAAGCTCTAGAATGTTAATGCTACAAACATGAATAAGCCATACACCTTGTTTTGAAATATCTTAGTCTTGGAGAGTTGGTGAGAACAGTACATAAATAGCTCAAACAAAAGGCATAAAGTGATGAGTATAAAAACACAGAATCTTTTTTTAAAGTACCAATTCCTTGAAAAAAGATAAAACTAGCATTTACTGAGTATCCCCCATGGAGCATAGATTTTAAATATATCATCTCATTTATACTCCTCCACTACCTTGTAAGGGAGGTATTATGTTTTTATTTTACAGGTTAAAAAAAAACACAAAAAAACCCACTTAGATTAAAAAATATTAAGTAATTTAAAGTCAAAAGTAAATTAAAACCCTAAAACTATTAAACCTCCTAAAACTATTCTTTGTCTCACAAAAAAATCTTATATTCTTTCCATAAGAGTTTTTATAACAAAGGATGTATTTGATGCTGGGCTTTGGAAAATGAATAAGATGTGAACAGGTGACTTCTGGGTTGCAAGGAGGTGTTACAGGTGAAAGACTTGCAAATGGGGGGATCAAGAACAATGTAGCTTAGTTACTGTCCAAGGTAATTTGCTGCACAGACTATATTAAAACTAGAACAAAAAAAAATTATAGCGTGTGCAATACGCCCAGATACTAAAGTGGTTACAAAATATGGAAAGTTTTCCTCGTATCAGGACCTATCATACAAGGAACTCAAATATTCCCAGACAATATGACCAGGGAGTTCAGATGGAGTTATATTTTCTGGAACACCCAGATTTTACTGATTCCAGAAATTACAAGTTGAACCCCCTGCTTCAAAGCCTTCTCATCAAATATTCCTGGAAAAACATAAGAGTTGTTCAACACAGATTCACAAGCCATAATGTTTATGATGAGCATTACTTCTACTCTGTCAAGTCTCTGAGCTTCTGACCTGGTCCTCCAGGACCCAGAGCATCTCATACTCATTTGGAGGAACCTACTTGAGATTAAAGGTGTAAAAATAGAAGTTGCCTCTTGCTTTTGAGATGCACACTCTTAGGTCCAAAGCAGGGATACTTGCTTCTCATCCCCCCACCCCCACCCCGCAACCCAACACCTGACAGGGTTTGAAGGATTCTTGTTGAAACTGTTGTTCCAGTTTTTTTGTTTTTTGTTTGTTTGTTTTTTGTATCCCTGCCTTTAGGCATTAGTCCAGGTGAAGAAATATAATTAACAAACACTTCTGTGTATCCATAATTTCTTAACTCCCATCCCCGACAGTAAGCCTTTCAGTCCAGGATCTTCCCACCTCCAGACTGAGTTCTCTGAAGAAACTTCTCTGAACTCATTCAGATGAGCTTCCATTTTTCTCAATAAATATACATCAATTGTCAAAAATATAGTAAGAAGCTATTTATCAAACTTGGCCATAAATGTTTAATTCTTACCTCAACTCAAGTATTGAACCCTCCTTCCTACTTAATGCTGTATTATTTTCGTTGTGAAATCAGGTATTCCCCATTCCTGGTAAAATTTCTGTCACGTGTCCAAATCACATGTACAGATCTGAGTCCCTAATAGAAAACATCTTAAAGGTTCGACCAGCAGTACAGTGTGTGGAAGAGTCAAAGCAAATGGAGTTCAGGTTTGAAGTCGGAAGGTAGGGCTTTGTTTGAATCTAGACTCTGCCATTTAGAAATGATGTACCTTTGGACTCAATCTTGACATCTGCAACGTAAAATGAGAATAATCTTAATATTGTCCATTTTGTCTAACCCACAGCATGATTATATTAAATAGGACAGTGATTTCCTTATGTCATTATGTGCCAGGCACTGCGCTAGGCCCATAGCATCCATTACTGATTATCCTCATTTGTGCCCTACTAGGAATGTATTACTAACTACTGAGGATTGCTCTTTACTTAAATACAGGTAGTACATGGCAGAGTATTTAAGTAAAGCCAGGTGCTCCCAATATTAGAACCATCCTCTTTTCACAATACATTGATACTTCTATATAAATATCAATTTGTATGTTATTGGTGTTTGCTTGACTAAGACCTCTTGAAAGCAGTATCTAGATCTTTCTTCTCAGTACCCACAATACTTATAAGCAAAAGTCCTGGTCAAAAAACAAAACAAATTTAATAAATATTCGTTGGCTTTCTGAATATATGAGTAAACAAGGAATGAACAGTTTCTACCCTGTTGTGACCTCTAGGCTACATAAAAAATATGATGCCATCAGTACTCTGAAATGGGAGCATAACACCCTCACCATAAACAAATGTATTAAGTAACCACAGACACACTTTTAAAAATATATCAAGTCTGACACACATTGCCAACGAGAGCCAATTCTATTAATCAGAAGGAAAAAGGGCTTTTATATCCTTCTGCCTGAGAAACTAAATTGATTTGATACCTTTTAAAATTTTTAAGCTATCTCAAAATCACAGGTTAAAAAAAAAATCATGCATTTGGTATTTTGAACTACAGTCAGAAATAACATATATGTTCATGCAGTGCCGAGGCTATGATTTCCCCATAGTTTTGCATTCCTCTAAGTAAAATGCTATCTACATCTCACAACTGGTGGGTGTAAAGATTGTGAAACAAAGTTGGGCATAATCCATCAAACTCACAACCCATGCCAATTTTACTCACTCTCTGGAACACAGGAACTAGGTAAAACTTATGGAAAAAGTATTTAAATCAAAAGTAACTGCTACTGATGCATATCTCCTAGGAGAGTTCGCTCTTTACCAGGTAATTTTTTTAAAGTTTTCATGCAGCATTGGCACTTGTATTAATCTTTTTTTTTTAAATATATTTTATTGATTTTTTACAGAGAGGAACAGAGAGGGATAGAGAGTTAGAAACATCGATGAGAGAAACATCGATCAGCTGCCTCCTGCACACCTCCTACGGAGGATGTGCCCACAACCAAAGTATATGCCCTTGACCGGAATCGAACCTGGGACTTTTCAGTACACAGGCCAATGCTCTATCTACTGAGCCAAACTGGTTAGGGCACTTATATTAATCTCTTACAGCAGGCCAAGGCTAGTGTTTCTGAGTAAGCAAGGAAGGAGGCGCTTCCTCCAATCATCCCAGGAACCATAGAGACAGATGACCTATTCCCGTTTTAAAGATGAGAACAGTGACGCTGGGAGAGGCAAAGTAACCTGACCGAGGTTGTGCATTTAGTAAGCGATAGAACTGGGATTCGAACCCAGTATCACTGATTCCAAAGCCACAGCTGCTCCACCAGAAGGAGAAGGGATGGCTTAGTAGTACTAGAGACTTTTAAAACATTGAATTAAAAGTAAAACATAAGGTGGAGTAAGATAAAACAGCTGTTTAAATATTGTTTTAGGATAAGGGATTTAAGGAAGAGACGATAAACTGAGGGGTGGAGGGTAAGGATAATTCCTTTTAAAAAAAATATATTTCATTGATTTTTTACAGAGAGGAAGGGAGAGGGAGAGAGAATTAGAAACATCGATGAGAGCGAAACATCAATCAGCTGCCTCCTGCACACCCCCTACTGGGGATGTGCCCACAACCAAGGTACATGCCCTTGAACGGAATGGAACCTGGGACCCTTGAGTCTGCAGGCTGATGCTCTACCCACTGAGCCAAACTGGTTAGGGCTAAGGATAATTCTTGAGGCCATTTCAAACCGGCCCACTGATGTCTGGCATTCTGTATGAACTCTGGGAGGGAGAGGCGATAAAGGTGCTTTAAAATGGCTTTTCAACAGGTTTAAATGCATTCCTTGCTCTATGCACTCTTCAATAACATGATCTTTTAGATTTCTGAAGCTCAAGCCATTGCCTGTGACATTGGACTTGCCTGTAACTTTGTGGCCCACACACAATGCAGGAGAAACACTGGGAAAGGAAAACTCCACTCACTGTTTAGTGCTGAACTCAGTCCTGAAAATCTCTTCCAGTCATTCTTCATACTTGACTATCTATTGGCCTCACTCTTGGCTACTCACTCGTTTTCCATTTTTTGTTCCAACTTAATTTTTAGACTAGATATTTTCATACTTTTAACTACAAGCTCGGTTTCTCTTAATAGTGCTTATAGATTTTTACTATCTAAACCCAGTTATACTACTTCATAATATCTCTTCACTTCCCTGCCTGAGGTGCAACAATCTGCTACCTGTTTAGGCAACTATCCAACTTCCTTCACATCAGACATTTGAGCAAGAAGCATACAGGTGTTAATGACTTAGATCAATAGTTTTCAAACCTGGCTACAAAATCATCTGAGGCACTTAAAGAAAATGGTTACAGGGGATCTACCATGAACCAATTAAACCATAGTCTCTAAGAATGGTGTTCAGACAGAAATACAGGTCAGATCATTCCTCTATAGGGCAATTTTATACTATGATGGCTTTGTTGCAAATCCCCTTGAGGCCGGAGTCTTAAAGAGACCTTTCACAACCAGTGAGCTCAAGTTCTCATCTGAGTTACTCATCAGGCTATTTCTCTGGCATGCCAACCCAATTAATGACAAGCTCAGTCAATAACATGAAACATCATGGTAGTTGTTGTGTGTCATTCAAAACAACCAATTGGCTGACGGACTGGCATTTTCCTCTGCCAGTAGGTGATTGTTGTCCCATCGATAGAGATGCATGATGACTTAGTCCAGCTTGCCATTTGCAGAAATAAATGATGCAAGTGCCAAAGTTTACTCTTTTTCCCAACAACTCCTAAAGATATGAGTTGCAAACTCAGATATCCACAACAAATCTGGCAGGCAACGTGAAGGGTAAAAGCAGTGACCCTGTCGAGCTAGAGAGCTCATGCTCCATCAAGTGGGCAGATAACGGTCAGCTTCCACTGGTGGGTATTGTGCAGGAATGTGGGCTGTGTGTTGCCTCTGGATTCATTTTACTATTTTCTGCATAGTTACACACACAAATTCTTCCAATAGCAAATTTGGGTTGACCACATCACCAATTTAAAAATACAAACTTTAGTCCAGTGATTGAGAGTCAACCCATGAACTACGAGGTCACAGTTCGATTCCTAGTCAGGACACATGCCTGGTTGTGGGCTCCATCCCCAGAAACATCATCATTGACTTTTCTATCTTTCTCTCCCTCTCCCTTCCTCTCTGAAGTCAATAAAAAACATATTTTAAAATCTAAAATTCAAAATCCTCCAACAAATGACTCTCATATATCCCTAACTTCACATATTTTTACTCTTCAATGTGGATTTCTGACTTTTTTTCAAATGACTTTAAAATAAACATTTTTGTCTTTTATTTTATAAGGAAAACCATCCTATAAAACTTGGACATGATGAAATTAGTCAATGTAACTTGTGGTTTTTCCATTCACATTTATTCTAAAATTCTGGGAATTTCAAAGGATATTAAATTTTATTTGATGTATCATCTAGCCAGAGGGGCCATATTTCTTTAGCAAGTAGCTACACAAACTAGCAATTTTAATTTTGATTCTTTATAATTCTTTATGATTCTGCACACGACTCTGATTTCTATCTCATCACGTTACTTGCATTAGTCTTCCCAGCTGAAATGAACTCCCTATTCCCCTCTATCCCACCAATCCAGTTATTCACCTTTTCCTTTCTCCTGTCACTATTCCTCCAACCATCTGCTCTCTTGTCACTGTGCCCCCAAACCTTCCAAATGTTTTTCTGCTCCTTTTGCTTAAACCTGAAGTTCCATTCCAAAGCTACCATCCAAAAACAACCAAACAACCACCTTTGTTCTCTGACTTGCCAAGGAACATCATTAACGTTGTTATGTGAAGAAAAGTTACTGGAATAAGCAGAGCAAAGCTCTGTTGCAACCTGCCCTTCATTCAGTCATGCCACAAATTTAGTCACATTCTTCACATACCTGTGACATACCACATTTTTATGTGATGTGAAAGTCATCCATAATGCATTTGTACTGTCATCCCTAAACAACTGTGACCCAACAAAAGTTAACTATTTCTGCATTAACATACAGCTCAGACTTTTTTAAAAAAACACACACACATAAGCCTAAAGTATTTCAGAGGTATTGACACATTGTCTTCCTTCTTTTTGTACCTTGCATCTCTGGGAATATCTTCCCTCAACAAGGCTTGTAGAAAAGAACTTAAGAGAAAAAAATTTTCAGAATGACACTTAGTCAAAATTAAAATTAAATGATGATATTTGGGTTGCCCTATTCTTCAAATTATAAGTCAACATTAAAATTGCTACAGTTTCTGTAGCTAGTTGCTAAAGAAATATGGCCCCTCGGGCTAGATGATACATCAAATAAAATTTAATATCCTTTGAAATCACCATAATTTTAGAATAAATGTGAATGGAAAAACCAAAAGTTATATTGATTAATTTCATCATGTCCAAGTTTTATAGGAAGATTTTGCTTATAAAATAAATGACAAAAATGTAATTTTAAAGTCATCAGTTGATAAGCATTAACATCATTAAGCTGATTTTTTTTAAGCAATAGAATTCTAAAAATCGGATTCCGTTTTTAAGTGTAATATTACATAAGTGTAGCTCCAGATCAGGGAAAACACAAAATAAACATGGACATTTTATTTTTATCTTAAAGACACTATTCTTGAAGCTCATAAAATGTCTCTTTCCATTTGCTTATTTTCTGTTGGTATTTTTAAAACTGTCAAATTCTCAGACCAAATTCCACCCAGGCTTGCAAGCATTGGATTTTTCTTAGGCTTTCTCTGCTAACTAAGAAGTACGATGTATTCAATAAAATATTTTTTAAAGACACAAATAAACTTGACAATATATTAGGGACTCTTTAGATTTTTCAAAATATTTCTTCCCTGTTTTTCAGACCAGTAGATTAAGCTATGCAAGTTATTATTTAACATTTTTTTGAAAGTCTTAAATAACTTTTGTAGACTTTCTATGACGCAGTGAGATGGCGTCTCTTTATTGACCAGAGCAAACATAATCAACCCAGAATGGTGAAATAAATCATGGAAGAACTAAGAACATCTGTTGGGCCATAGGACATCTATGCAAGTCTGACGTATAGAGTTTTTACCCAAATACTTTCAGTATGTGTCAGATCATTGGGGGTCTTGTAGATAGTGAGCATGCTTCAGTGATACTCAAAATGGGGCAAGCTAAGGGCTCTAGGGTAAATAAGAAACCTACAGAAGACGGAGAAAAGGGTTTGGGGTGGTGTTGAGGAATGTGTTAAGCAGCCCCACAGAATAGACTGCAGCCGATGCTTTTCATTCTCATTATGAACAGCCTGGGATTTAAAAAATAAATAGATGTACTACTCTGCCTACCTCATGTGTTTACACTGGGAACAATCCAGAGACAGTATAAAACAGTGTTTCCCAAGGCCAGCCCTCCAGACATCTGAATCCGAATCAACCATGCCACTTGTCCCAGGCCAATGAAATTAGGAAGTGTTTGCACAGAACCCAGGAATCAGCACTTTAAAAAGCTCCCTAGGGACTTCTAAGTACAATTAGGAAGTGTTTGCACAGAACCCAGAAATCAGCATTTTAAAAAGCTCCCTAGGGACTTCTAAGTTGAAAAACACAAGATATCCACAAAGATAAGATTACATACAAATGGCCAGCAGGTATATGAAAAGGTGCTCACATCATAAATCATCAGGAAAATGCAAATCAAAACCACCTCAACCTGTGTGAATGATTATTAGCAAAATACAAGACATAACAAGTGTTGGTGAGGTTATGGAGAAAAGGGAACCTTTATGCACTGTGGGTGAGAATGAAAATCAGTGCAATCGCTATGGAAAACAGTATAGAGATGCCTCAAAAAAATAAAAATGGAACTATCATATGACTCAGAGCTCTCAGTTCTGAGCATGTATCAAAGGGAATAGAAACATGATAATATTGAAGAGATATCTGCACTCCCATGTTCACTGCAGCATTCTTCACAATAGCTAAGATATGGAAACAAGTGTCCATCAATGGATGAATAGATAAACAAGTCGTGGTACATATTTACAACATAGTATTATTCAGCAATGAGAAAAAGGAAATCCTGCCATTTGCTGCAACATAGGTAGACCTCAGCATTATGCTAAGGGAAATAAGCCAGACAGAGAAAGTCAACCTCATTAAAACAGAGAGTAAAAGAAGTGGTTGCCAGGGCTCTGGGGAGAGGTTGGTCAAAGGGTAGAAACTTTCAGATATAAGATGACTAAGGTCTGAGGAGCTAATTTAAAACATGGTGACTATCCTATCTAATAATAGAGTAACATGTAAATTACCATCACTCCGCTACGCCCACGATTGGGCGGCTGGCGGCTGGGGGGCGGGACTCGGGGTGGCCTATCCGGCCATTGAGAGGCACGAATCCGCTGCCACTGACAGGGGCTACCCTGCTGTTGAGAGGCGCAGGGGGCGGGACTCCCGCCCCCTGTGCCTCTCAACGGCCAGATCCGAGGCCGCTGAGGGGGCCTGCCGCGGACACCCAGCTGGGCCTCTCAACAGCAGGGTAGCCAGGTGTCCGCGGCAGCCCCCCTCAGCGGCCGTTGAGAGGCACAGGGGTGCCCATGGCAGGCTACCCTCTCAACAGCAGGGTAGCCCCCCCTCAGCAGCCACGGACCATCAAAAGTGGGGGAGCTGGGTGCCTGTCTGCTCCGGCACCAAGTCTTTCAGAAGCCAGAGGCTTCTGAAAGGCCTGGTGCACCAGCGGACAGGCACCCAGCTCCACCGCGAAAAGCGAAAGCGTGTAGGGGACCCTACACGTGCATGATTCAATCATGCACTAGGCCTCTAGCCCTATATAATAAAGAGGTAATATGCAAATGGTTGTTATGCAGTGACGGTAACGACCGATCAGCAGGAGGGGGGGGTCAGCGAGCTACAGTGCGGTGGAGAGCTACTGAGCGGCGGTGGGTGGGGCCGCCAGCTGAGGCAAGCAGCAGCAAGCTACTCGTGCATGAATTCATGCGCAGGGCCACTAGTAGTTAATAACACTGTATTATATAAATTGAAATATGCTGGGAGGGAATTTAAATGTTCTCACTGGAAAAAAAACAAAGATAAACATGTGAGGTGATGGATGTGTTGATTAACTAGATGGGGGAATCCTTTCACAATGTATACGTGTGTTGAATCACCACAATATACACTTTTAATATCTTATAATTTTATACACCAAGTGTACCTCAATCAAGCTGAAAACTGTTTAAAAATATACAAGCTCCAGAATTGGGGGAGCCTGGTGTGAACCTCAGCACTCTGAGATGAAAACAGTAACAGTAATAAGTCCTGCCTCACAGGACGATTCGGGGAATTAACTTAAATGAGATAATATGTATGAGGCATGAAAAATGGGTTTCTCATGAATGGTACTGTTAATAATCCACAGCAGCTTCCCCACACACAAGCACCCCCACAGACAGGCAGCTCTGGGCCATGATGGGGATGAGAACCAGAATTCTGAGAAAGGTGTTAGGACACCCCAGATGTCTGCCTGCTGCTGCGGGGGCTGAAGCATCACCACAGCAGCACCGGTCGCTTTCCTCTTTGAGAACCCAGGTTCAACGTAACAGGAGGCAGGGCACGAACACATTTACAGACGTACCACAAGCCACAAGCAATGGACCTCTGTGCTGCGGTGAATTAAGGAATCAAGGCTGATTTACATAATGTTTAGAAAGCTCACAAACTTCGTATTTTGTCTAAAATCATTTTGATTCTCCAAGGTTTTTCCAACGGTGCCAATTTGGCTGAAGCTGTTGCTTGAATTGCCAGCCTGCATCCAGATTTCTCAGTCTAATCTTTGGCAGGATCCTAGTCACTCCAGTTTCAGGACCAAGTGACTGGCAGCAGCCCAACAGCCCAAGTGCACACTCCTGCCAAGTCAGCACTGGCCAGGAAAAGCCTTCAAGAATGTGAAACAAAAGAGAGTTCAGGCCTTCCCCTCAATCCTGAGCTGGCCACCCTGCAGCTGGTCAAAGGGACAGCTTCACTCCTTCCATCCAGGGACGTGTAGGCATAGTGGGAACATTCCATGTGCCCCATAATTCAGAAATGAGAAAGAAGAGGGAATAGTCGGGTCAAATGGGTTCATGTCATATCAAAATAACACGCCAGTAACTGGTCAGTCTTTTGTGCATCTTGATTATAAATGTAAATGGCAGAAAGTGAAGTGTGGACTCCTGATGGTCTGAATAATTGATCAGTAGATACATTCCAACTGATCATTTCACTTTAAGCCCTAAATTATCTTTCTGTGCTACCTACCTTGATCAATAGACCAGAAAATAGCCAAATCCCCACTTCATGTCATAATCTATGTTAATGAATATAACAGTGGCAGCACAGCCAGTAATCTTCACAATTCTGAGCATAATTATTGTATATTGTCACTTTCAAACATCAGAATATTAAAGATATTGATGTTCAGTCATAGGAGTTATATTAGGGAATCATCTTTATCCAATTATGAGCACTATATTTGGAAAAGGTGAACCCCAGAGCAAGCACATCAAACCTGGGACTCAGCTATAATTAAGATATATAGGTTAGTCTTTGTTCCTTTCACAAAATACATGACCTGTTTACCTATCATAAACAGGTAAAATATTATTGTTTCATCACAATTCAAATAATTTGGCAATTTATTAACAACTTCTCTTCAAAGGTTTTTGTTTCAGGGCTATTTTCAACGTTTGCCCTGAAAGGTAACATTCAATCTGTCAGCTCTAATATTTTCAGATTTGATGAATTAGGTTATTTTGTTACAGGCTTAATAATGCTTTCTCCTGAATCTATTGTAAGACCCCTGCTCATGCAGCAAAAGTTTTCTGAAACTCAACAAGAAAAAGAAGTCAGGATGAATAAAAGGTGTTTTAAATACACAACTAAAGTATGCACAAATATTACAGAGTAGATGTGTGTATTATAAAATACATAGTTTTATTAAAAGAAAAAAACTGTAGGCCCTGGCCAGATGGCTTATTTGGTTAGAGCTTTGTCCCTGTACACCAAGGTTGTGTGTTGGATCCCCAGTCAGGGCACTTACAAGAATCAATCAGTGAATGAATAAATGCATAAATAAGTTAACAACAAATTGCGCTCTCTCTCTCTCTCTCTCTCTCTCTCTCTCTCTCTCTCTCTCTCTCTCTCCCCCTTCCTCTCTCCCTGTCAAATCAATAAACTAAAAATTTTAAAGAAAAAAAGAGAAGAACTGTAGCAGTTAGCAATGCTTGGTTCACATCTTTGGGACTCAGGCATGAGATGCCTCTGTTCTATGTAGTCAGAAAAGCTAATTGTGTCAAGCCAGACAGACCATGTAAAAGCACTACTGAGAAAAAGTAAAGCTAATTATCCCGAGGACATCAACAGAAATACTTGGAAAATGCAAAATTTTAGTTAATTTTTTTGTCTGCCACAATGCCAAGTAACTACCTAGATTTATTTTAGCACAGGTTTGGCCAAATAATAGCATGCATTGAACACCTGAAGTGCCTGAAGTAGCCAGTTACCCAGTTGCTTTGACATCATCCTAACTCAAACACAATATGTATATTTTCAATCAATTTACTTTGGATCCATTTTTATATATGAAATATGGTCAGTGTTCCATGAACACATTTTCAGAGGAAAGATTGCTATAAATATGATGTGATAATGACTAGAATGTTTCAAGGAAGGACAGGAGGAGAAAAGAAGAAAACTGCAAACTCTCATAAAATTTAAAATAAACTGTGAACTAAGACTTGGCATTTCGTCATTTTTAAACCGATATCTAATTTGTAAGTTCTGTCCTTTAAAAGAATGTTGCAAGCTTTTTCTTAAATAAATATTCAATATGAGCTGTGAAAGAGTAATGCTTAAGACTTGCAGTGACAAAAATTCAGCTTCCAGAATTTGAAAAAAAACATTATGAGGTAAGAACAACATAGATAGATGGTAGATAAATAGGAAGAAAGAAATAACAGATAGATAGAGGATAGATAGATAGATAGATAGATAGATAGATAAATTTTAGAAGTCTCATTTTTAAAAATATAGATTTAATTCTGTGTCTATATTAATTAACCTTTTCTTCCTCAAAAATAAATTTCAGACTTAGAATAAAACTGTCAATATGAAAAGAAAAAAACTTAAGTGATATAAGAAGAATATACATCAACCTTCTAATCTCCTCCTAAAATAATTTCCATAATTAGGCTTTAAAATTTAGACTTAAGTTTTCTAGGAGCAAAACACAAAAAAAACACTACATATATACTTCTATTTATTATCATAAAAGAAAGCATTTATTGTTTTAGTTCTTTAAGAGATAAAGCTTTTTACTCAAGCCAAATTTGGAAGCAACTTACTTATTAGTTTCCATATAAGTCACAATAAAAAAAAATGGTAGTTACAAAATAGTCATGGAGATGTAAAATACAACATAAGAAATATATATAGTCAATAATATTATAATAATTATGTATGGTGCCAGGTAGGTATTGGAAATATCAGGGGGAACACTTTGTCAAATATATGATTGTCTAATCATTATGATGTGTACTTTAAACTAATACAAAATAATATTGAATATAAAATGTAATTAAAAATAAATAAATTATTTTTACTAGGGAGGGCATTAACTGCATGGCAGTTTCTTCTTCTGCTTCAAGAAAAAGGAGGAAACCCCTGCCTGCCCCAACAACAACGCATTAACCATCACTTGCAGCCAATGAGGTACCACCACAACCTCCAACTCTTATTCCTCACCCATGAACTTTTGTTCAAAACAACCCTCCACAATTTCCTCCTAAAATATAATAAAAGCAAACCTCTCTCTTTTGTTATCCAGACTTGATTAATGATGATTTTATGAAAATTTAAAAATCACTCTTCTCTATATTGCCACTTCTTGTATTGAGCCTCAATAAAATAGAGAATATAACAAATCTAACCCATAGTTTTATGTCAATATAGCATATTAGGCTAAACCAAGACTTGGATATTAGGTATATATATCTTCAAAGTCTGTATTAATTACTACCTGGCTGACATTACATTTTCTTAACTTCTCAGAGCCTGTTTCAACATTTGTAAAATGAGATGATAGTATCTATGATGTAAACAAAATGCTTGATTTTATGATTAAATGAGATAAATTATATTAATCTTCCTATGAGCTTGCTGGTAAATACTCAATGAATGATAAAACTTGAAATATGTTAACAGATAGATGACACTTGAAATATACTAAGAGAAAGATGGATGAAAGTTTATTTTACTCTTCTCTTTGAATATCATTTTTCTTTGTAAAAAGCTATAAAATTATCAGTTCAGGTTAAACTCTGGAAAATGCCTAGAATATCAATATTTTGTTTGGTTAGATGAAGGCAAAAGATTTGAGTCTTGTTTCTCTAAGTCCAAAAATTTTGGTTTGAGTTCAGAGGTATCAAAATTTTTGGTCTTTAACATGCAAAAAGAGTTCTCCTGAAAATCCAGTTCAATTTTCTATAAATATATTAAAGTTGCATCTAATAATAATTGATCCCTTATCTCCTTTGTATGTTCTTTCCTTGGGAGCTCTCATTGAATGGCAGGAGGGACTTGTCCAAGTGATCAAGGTAGGCTATGGGAATGGAGACCAGTACAAAAGCTCGATTCTGTGAGCAGGGGGTATAGAAGGAGGAAGGCTGGTACAGAGGACATGACAAGAAGTTGATGCAAGCATAAAGCAATATGTTTTATTAATTCCAGAGACAATAAGTTAATTTCCACTGACAGTGTAAGTATAAGCTAGGCACAGACTTTCAATACTAAAAATAAATAAATTTAAAGGGCTCTCCATCCTCAAAAATATATAAAATCTAACAGAGGAAAACAAAGCTACAGTAAAATAGTCTTACGTGTAGTCTACAGACATCTGTTTCCTTCAGTTTGTTCTAAAAAAGTAAGCATGTAGGGCACCTTGACACATGAATGACACAATATTATTAACTGTAAGACATTAAAAGATAAAGAAACTGATCATGTTTGTCAAGAATTGGTAAGTAACTTGAAGATACAGCTATACAAAGAAGCCAATGGGATTTGGAAGGCTAGTAATTTTATTTTTAGTAAAAAAGTAACTACAGGTGTTAAAATCTACAGGTTTACATCTTTATAAGAGTGGAGGGAGAGAGGGTTTGATGGCACAGTGAGAAGCAGGAATCAATCATCCAAAAGAATCCATGGAAGTAGATCCCTATGTAAGAGCCTTGAGTAAAAGAGGTGGCACACATCACTAACACCTCATAAGAATTATATTTTGGCTTTCCAAAAACTTTTGTTTTAATTTTTAATTTATTTGTTTGTTTTAATCAAGAAAACTCGCAGTCTCCTAATAATATTTACAATGAATTTCTCACATCTAGGAAACAATTTCTGTAGCCTCTGATGAGTGGGATTAATTTGGGATGGGAGGGAACGTTCACTGAAAATACAAGTTCAGAGATCCTCAATGCTCATTTGATAAAACATAGTGGAAAAAATAATCAATGTCAATGTTGACTATATATTATTTTTTAATTTATCTTTATTGTTGAAAGTATTACAGATGCCCCCCTTTTTTCCCCAATTGACCCCTTCTACCCTGCACACACCCCCCACCCTAGACCTCACCACACTATTGTCTGTGATCACGGGTTATGCATACATGCATATAAGTTCTTTGGTTAATCTCTTATCATTTTATCTTTATCTACTCCTTTTTCCCTTGGCTTTAACCTCAATAGATTTCTCTGAAGCATCAAACCTGGGGGAAAATAATTGACATGGCCACATACACAAAGGAATAAACCTGGCAGGCTTCTAAGGCAGAAAAGCCTTAAAATACCCCTGTGCCTGCAAGTCACCTGCAAGTTTGACTGGTAAGGAAACTGCCCCTGTTGGCATTCACATCCAGTGACCTATCAGTGAGAACAGTGACAGAAACTCGCTGGCTAAATAGGTGGTATCCATCCAAGGCATTTGCTGCATTGTTAAGCAAAACCATATGGAGAGACACGCTAAGCAGGACTGGGTTATTTATATTCACAATGGAATGGCCTTATATTGTGGTCTTAACATAGCATAGGGCATCCTCTTGTGATGCTGTGTCTAAAGTTCCATTTGTTCACATAGATGAGTGAGGGGTAATTTTTACTGGAAAAGTCATACTCAAATTCTGAACACCGTAATAAATTGGATCTAAGGAAAAAAGTCTAAGCTATTTTGTGACAGCAGCACTTTCCACGTGTTTTATGTTAATATCCCATGCTGGCAAAGTACTTTGTCCTATTTTTCATATGATTTTTAAAAAGAAAAGTGCCCATTTCCTCTATAAGCTTTATATTCTTAAAAAGCCTCCTTAGACTCCCCTCTCTAAGAAATTGGGTCAGTGAAGGAAAATGAAATATTAAAAGTACTTTAAGAGGGAGAAAAAACCCATAGCTTTACAAATTAATGTTGTAATCATTTTATTATATCTATTATTAGTTACAGTAAATGCACAGATCCAGTAATAAATATATCTGAAAGATAAATAAACCTTACCGGAAACGTTATTATAGGTGTGTTTATAATGTATTTTTCTAATTATTGGAAAAGTTATTGATACTTGTAATGACTGACTCATTTTCTTATCATGAGTGGTAATGATGAGCATATTATTGATGATGAGCATATATGACTGCATTTTATCTATTTGTGCTAACCATGCTTAGCATCATCATAGCTACTCAAAGCAGCAAAATTTACAGAGAAAGGGATTGAAAGATACTCCTTCACTTGGTTCTTTTATTGTGGAAGTACAGAGAGTTCCTAAGAGTGTCTCTTTTCCTGGATAGCTGATTCCTTTTTCTTCACCTTAGAAAGTTTAAGTTTGTCTGAGAGGTGTATAGAACAGGAATAACATATCCAAGTAATAATTCCCCCCAAAATTACAATACCAACCAGACACTTAGGACTACCTGGCCAGTTGTTGGGACTGAATCATTAGTAAGTAGTCAGGTGATTTGAGAAAAATGAATGTGAACATAATCTGGGGGGGATGATGGTTAAACTCTAGAGAATGGGTTAAATGATGGCTTATATAAACATATCTCCCATTTCTTTATCTTATTTTTATATTGATGTGCCTTGAGAATGTTCTAAAAACTAAGGCAAAGTCTTTTTTTTTTTTGCGTGGCCACTTTTCACAAATTTTCATCCAGAAAATAAGGAAACTTATAGTCCATGTCTAAACAATAAAACACAAATACAGCCTGCATCCCTGCTATTTAGAAATGAAAACAAATAGGAACCCAGCCCTATGAACCTCAGAGTTCATGAAAACATATTGAAAATCATGTCTCAAGGCAACAGAAGAAAGTGAGTTAATTGATAATTGCAGAACTCCTAGTACCAACCCATGAGTGAGGAACACTGGAGAAACACTGTGCCCTTCCATGTTAATTGACTTCAATCCTTTGAGTATACTGTCTAATGAATAGATCAGGGGGAAGCAGTGGACAGCTGGGTATCAGAGAAGCATGTGACACAACTGCATGACACATGGATTGATTTACAAGATCAAAAACATAGCTTAGGGGGAGAACTCTTGGAATAGATTTCAGATTGGCTTGGGGACAGGAAATTAGTGTCAGCTACAGGGAGGGGACTTGGTGGCAGACAGCTAATAAGCAGGGGACAATTATTTGGTCTCCCCATGCATGTCGGTGAGAGTTGCATGCAGGATTTTTGAAGAGTAGAAATTGAACTGAGGTAGTAAATGTTGCTAGGTTAGAATTGTTCAGCTAGGAACAGGAATGCCAAAGGAGGCCCTCCATTACAGCCCAGTGGATGCTCACCCCAACCCCCAAGGAGATTAATACAGAAACTCAGAATAAGTATTTAGAAAGCATTTGACAGAGTAGCTTATGTCTTTTGGACTTAAAAATAGATAAATGTGGGGATTTCATCTCGGATGTCTTTTTGTTTTATTTTTCTAATAACACAGTTTTATAGTACTTTATATTAAAATCGGTCTGTGACAGTTTGGAAATTTAAAAAACGAGTTCTTCACTACAGATAGTTTGAAAAATACTGGCTTCACTCGGTTAGTAATTGTAACAGAGCACTTGTTTTGGACTAAAATAGCTGGGTTGATACTTTGGAGCAAGAATTTTTCAGGGAAATACCCACATTCCTTTTATCCATTTTATTTATCCCTTTGATTTTATTAAGCTTACTCCATCTTTTTCCCTATCTCCTCCCTTTCTGTGTCTTCACTCTCCTTTCTTTAACTTATTCATTCACCTTTTAAATAAATATATATTGGTACCTCCTCAATGTAAGAGAGTGTGTAAGAGCTGGCCAGGAGGGGATAAGTCAGGCACCAGCCACACCTTCAGACTATTAGAATGATGTCCCCTCCCACACCCCCAAGCATAAGTGTACTGATAAAGCAATGAGCATCTCCTCCAATGACCAGAATCATTTACTTCTGTTTATCCAACTTCCTCTTTTCCCTTCCTTGACAACTACAACAAAAGTAAATGTTTGACTCTTGTGAAGACCCACATTTGCTACCACAGAATACCAAGACATGGCCCTAGAGCTACTTGTTGGTGTACACAAACTCTAAATTGCCATTTGCTTTAGCAGAAGAGAGAAGAATTTCCCCCTTTGGCCTCGGTCAGCTGAGATCTTTCCCTTTCTGTTCCCTCATAGCCTTCACTCTCCACACCTTTGCCCTCCTACCTGGCTATCCCCACAGTCATGGCCAGCCTCACTGCTTTACTTTTATCCCAAGGCTGAGGCCCTTGGTCTTGCAAACTATACCTACTGCTCTGAGGTGTAGGCACTAATACTGTACAGATATAAGCACAAAGATTTGTATTCCTCCCTGTTTGATTGTCTGTTGTTGTGCTACCAATTACCCTAAAATTTAGCAGCTTAAAACAATAAGTTGGGTTATAGACAGTTTCCGTGGGTCAGGAATCCAAGAACATCTTAGTGGGGTAGCTCTGGCACAGGGGCTCTGATGAAGTTTCACTCAAGATATTAGCTGAGGCTGCAATCATCTGAGGGCTTGACTGGGACCAAAAAAAAAATATTTCTAAAATGGATCAACTGCATGACTATTGGCTAGAGGCCTCGTTTTATTACAGATTGTTGACATGTAGCCTTTGTACCTTCTGCATGGACCTCTCACAGAGCTGCTTGGGTGTTCTTATTCATGGCAACCAGCTTTCTCCAGAACAGGAGATCCAAGAAAAATAAAGAAGGAAGCCCCATTGCCTTTGTGACAAAGTATTGGAAGTTGACTACCATCACTTACACTTAATTTAATTTATTAGATGTGAGTCACCAAATCCAATCTACACTCAAAGAGAAAAAAAATTAGTCTCTGCCACCTAAAAGGAGGAATATAAATAATAGTAAAGAATACATTTTCCAGTATACTTGACTCCTTCATACTATTATATTCTATATTACTGCCAAATCCTTTTTTAAAAAATCTCCTTCTCCACCATGGCAGTGTGGGTCAGTTGGTTGAAGCATCTTCCCATATACCAAAAGGCGGCCCGTTCAATTCCCATCAGGGCAGATACCCAGGTTGTAGGTTCAATCCCTGGTCGGTGAGCATGTGGGAGGCAATGATCAAAGTTTCTCCTTTACATCCATGTTTCTCTCTCTCTCTCTCTCTCTCTCTCTCTCTCTCTCTCTCTCTCTTTCTCTCTCTCTCTCTCTTTCTCTCTCCTCTTCTCTCCTCTCCTCTCCCTCTCTCCCTTCCTTTCTCTAAAATCAATTTTAAAAATTACTTTTAAAATTTCCTCCTCCAGATTCATTCAGTTCATATGTAATTCTAGGATAAACTCATTCATTTTTTTAAATAATTTAACATCTCTTTTATGACCTCTTTATTTCTGATATAATTCCTCTTCAATAAGCCTATATCAACTAGACCAAAATAATCTCAGTGCTTCCACTTACTAAAAAACCACAATGTCTTGCCCATCCCAGTTTTCTCAGTAGCTCACCAATGCTTCTCAAACTAAGTGTATACAGTTGATTCATAGAATCAAGCTTTGCCTGTAAACTAAAACTCCTTACTCTTAAGCCAACAAGAGTACTGTTAGCCCCTGCTTCTGTAAGTCTCAGCAGAAGCCATGATCAATCAACCTAAAGTTCAGAAAAAATTGGGGTAACAGAGGAAACATTGTTTTAAGTCTAAAGGAGTCTCTCCTGACTGGACACTAAGTGAAGAAAGGACTAGATCTGTTCTGTTGAATGATGTATGCCCAGTACCTGAAACAATGCCTGGTACATAGCAGCTCATAAACAATATTTACTAACAGTATCAACAAACAAAAGTGAGTGCATAAGTGAGATAAATGAAATATCCCATGTATGGTTCACCTGAAAAGATTGTCACTAACAAGTTTGATGCCCTCGTTCCCCCATGTTTCCCAGGCCAGGGTACTGCCATTTGTCTCTCCTATGTGTTCTTCTCTTAAATCCACTATCTGTTTATTAATTTTCATTTACTTATTATTCATTTGTGGACTTAGGAGCCATTTTATTTTCATTTAAAATATAAATTCTCCTCATTTTAATTGTGGTGCCCAAGAGCAAACTATATACAATATTACTGAAAATGTTAGATTTGTGGTGAAAAATAGTAGGAGTACACTGAAAACAAATCACATCATTGATGCTCATATCACAAATCCACTCAGAAACGTAAACCAAATTAGAGCACCTATACCTCTTTTTTTCTCGCAAAAAAAACAAAACAAAACACACAACATTTAATTCATTTGCTCAACAAAGATTTATTGTGTCTTCTATGTCTATATCTAGGAATAAGCAAAATAGATATGGTTACTGTTCTCTCAGGAAGCTCAGGTTAGCTCTTTAGCAAGTCACACAAGTAAATATACAAAATTAAAATTTTAAATTAAGAACAAAAAATGAAAATATGATTTGATGATAAAATATATGGAAAATATTTTATCTCCTCTTATAACTTCTATCGGGTGATGGAATGTATTGACATAAAATTAAAAACCACTGGATGGTGTGCTCTTGGTGATAGAGGCTCTCACTTGTTTGAACCTACTGGAAACTAATTCTGTACAACTCCACTTCATGCCAACGTGGTAGTGTGTCTAAAGGGATATGTTCCATGTGGGTAAATATTATCTGGAACAATTTTAAAGTAAAAATTCATTATTCTGCAGTCAAAAAAGAAGTTAGTAGGATCAAAATTTCAGTCACTGTACAGGGGGTGACTGTCAAAACTCACCCGGGAATCAGAAAGGGTCCAGGCAGAACTTAGATTTCACTCTCAAAATGAATGATTTAAGGAGACTTTAACAAAGAAGTTGGTTACAAATGGAATGGAGAAGGTAAAAAAAACATAGGGAGCATGCAGTACCACAGAGCTAGGAGTAGTGGGTGTCATTACCTCTTAGATCTGCAGGGGCAAAGAGAGAACATGAAGGTAGAGAAAGCAATGTGGAGAGGGTCATCTGACAGAGGCTGTGACCTCTTATTTATGCAAGTAGCCAGTACCCAGCAAACCCTCAGGGACACAGGAAAACAAGTTCCCTAACTTTACTGGCCTCCCTCAGAATTCATGCTAGTGCTCTCCATTAGACAAACAGTGAGAAACCAAAGGGAAGAAAGATGATGACATTCATTTCAATCAGTGTCCTTATGCACAGAGGTGGGAGAAGCAAGTGGTTCCTCTGGAGTAGTAAGCAGAAGATATCTAGCAAAGTCCATCAGCTTCACTCCTCAATGTCCACTTTGATCCTTTGTCCAGACAAGACATTTGTTTCTCCAACAAAGTCCCATTAGCTACTTACCATTGCCATGTTCTTATCTAAAACCCAAATCATGAGCCACCATCACTGGTTCTTTCTTTCAATGGAAGATAGCAGGGAAGGAGTAAAGGAGAGGGGGAAAAAAAAGCAATTAATTGACAGAAAACAGAGTAGCTATTGTCCCTGTTTCTAAAGCTAGCCAAAAGGTCTAGTTAGTAATGATAGCTGCCATACCCATGCTTACCCTATGTCAGTACTTTAATTAGATGGGATTCTTTAGATAGTTGAGGTCACCCAAATCATTATTCCTGGGGTAATATGAATCCTTGGTGATCTTTTTATTGGGCTTTCATGGCCTTCTACTGACCAAGATAATCGAGCAAGAAAAGATAGTAAGACATATTAGAGAGTCTTTGGGGTTCAAAATATAGTTCTCTGTGCTCTCATTGTGAAGTAATAACCCAACTTACCCTTAGTAACGGGCATTTATAACTCCACCAGGCAGGATTAGTGACTCCTTTCTTTGTCTTCTAAATCAGAAACATGCAGAATCGAGAGGCAGACACAGTTCCCACCAGAGAACACAGCAATTGTTTCAGATAATGGACAAATCATAAGACCAGTCACACTTCCTTTGCTGTAAAATATGTTCTCTGGTGAGAGGCCATGTTGGGTGGAATATCATGATAAGGAAGAAATATAAGTCAACAAATGACAATGCTGGCCAAAGTTCTTCAGGCAGGAAAGGTAAAACTGTTCCTGAAACTTGAGAATATTCCTATGAAAGCAAAAAATCGATTTAGCCATGAGGGAAGGGACCAATTCTAATCAACTGGTTATCAGGTAGCCAGATGATACCTTCAGGAATTGTTACCCTATCAGGGGCTCAACTTTAGGCTTTCTTGGCAAGTGGGCATTCAACAATGGTAGTAACAAGAAGGGTCTTGACTAAAGAGATGCAGAGAAATTAAGAAATTGCTTACTGAGTCTGATTTAGCATAGGCTTTAAAAAAGACACCCAACTGCTGTCCTGAATACAATACCCAAGCCCTCCAAAGTTTTCCAAGAAAAGAGATGGTAGAATCCTTATTCAAGTAAAGGTAGTAGACAGGAAATTGTATGAAGATTCAGCAGACTCCTTGCCATGAGGAGGATCTCTGTCTCTTGAAAATTTTGAAGGTTATGAGTTTTTACTAAAATAAAGAGTAGAAGATATTGCATTATGGATTAGTCACAATTCTCTTGACCTCCTTTGCAGCATGTGTTTCTGTACTACAGACTCTTCCTACTCAAATTGCGGTCTATGGAGCAGGGGTATTATCACCTGTGATCTTGTTGGCAATGACCACTGGCCATACTAACACAGAATCTGCATTTTAACAACATCTCCAGGTGATACATATATACGCATTGAATTTGGGAAGTACTGCTATGGAACCTTTTAGTCTCCTTTGTAGCTAGAATTCTTCATACAACCTGTGTTCTGCCAAGCAGGTAAACCTGTATGTGCACCAGATTTAGAGTAATAAAATGAGCAATCTCATATAGCAGTATTGTCAAACTTTAGCCTACATCAGAAACACAAATCATCAGGCCTTACCCCCAGAGAGTCTGATTCAATAAGTCTGGGGTGGGGACTAAGAATTTGCATTTCTAATAAGTTACCAGGTGATGCCAATGCTGCTGCCAGAGACCACACTTTGAAAGCCACTCTCAACCAGCATAGTAGCAGGAGTGTTTGGTTCTTCTGAGGCCAGCAGTGGTGGGAGCACTTGCTCAGTGCAACATCTTCCTGATCGTGGCAGAGGCATTGAGTTCCAAGGCCAATGGCAACAGCAGCTTCCTTAGTGAGCCAGTTTTCAGTGTGATTCTGGGCATTGTTCCCAGAAGCTCAGCCTAAAGTCTGTACTTTTAGCTCTCCCAATAATTCTGTGAACTATCATAAATCCTTTTCCAAGTAAACTTGCTAAGTCAGATTCTGTAGCCTACACCTAAGAACCCTGTCCAACAGAGGGCTTACATATGCTTAAGAAAGGAATTTTAAGGATTGTATTTATTTTTCAGGCCAGTCCACTTCTTAGTCTGCAATAACGAAATACCACAGACTGTGGGGCTTATAAACAACAGATATTTCTCACAGGTATGGATGTTTGATGTCCAAGATCAGAGTGCCAATATGGTCCGATGAGGGCCCTATTCTAGGTAAGACTTCTCATTGTAACTTCACATGGCAGAAGGGGCAAGCACACAACCTGGGTCTCTTTAATAAAGGCACTAATTCATTCATGAAGGCTCTGCCCTCATGACCTAATTACCTCCCAAAGGCCCCATCTAATAACATCACTTTGAGGGCTAGGATTTCAACATATGAATTTGGAGGGATACATTCAGACCATAACACCTGGGTAGGTCAATAAATATAAAGGACAAGTCTTAGTCAACAATAAAGAATGTAAAGAAATAGTGTCTCTTGTGTCATCTATTATAGCAACCTAATCACAGTAGCAGGTGGCTGAATAGAGGATGGGTCCAGGACAGGTGAGGAACACTCAGCACCTGGCACTATAAAGAGGACTAACCTCTGTACCTCTGAACCTGCCTTATGTAAGTCTCAACAAGGCGGTTAACAAATATCACATTTTTAATATCCATTGAGAAGCAATCTTCATTGGGTTTCTAAAACATATCATGAAGAATCAATGAAAGACCTCACTTCTGATCATGTATAAGCATACATTTAAAATAATCTTTCACAGAAAATGGAGCTAATATGTGTTCTCTTAGAAGCAGGACTTATGATAAGTTGTGATGATGCCATTGTATAATGGTGGCTCCCCAGATATCAACAACACAGCCTGTCCATGGTTTTATGAGGCAAACTGAGTTTGTTGCTTACCATTAAAGGGAAGATACCACTCTGACAATGTGTTGGCAGTGCCTTAGAGAGGCAAGATCAGAACTCATTGAAAACTGAAGTTACAGGTAGTCTTTCAACTTGGAGGTGGAGTTGGAGATAAGAAATTGATTAGGATTGGATAAAACAGCAAGGCAAAGATTTTTTTTAAATATTTTTTTATTGATTTAAGAGAGGAAGGAAGAGGAAGAAAGAGATAGAAACATCAATGATGAGAGAAAATCATTGATCAGCTGCCTCCTGCATGCTCCACACTGGGGATTGATCGAGCCTGAAACCTGGGCATATGCCCTGACTGGGAATCAAACCGTGACTCATAGGTCAACGCTCAATCACTGAGCCACACCGGCTGGGCAAGGCAAGATTTTTGAGGCAATGGGTTCAAAGAATTTGAGGGTGCAAATGATCTATTGAAGCTTTACATTAAAGAGTTTAAAGCCATTAGCCTAGGCTAGACTTTCATTAAAAAAATAAACTTTTGTTAATATAGACAGTACACTGTCGGAGAAAGTAGTTTTAGTCTGCTGTGTACTAATTTGTGTGTGTGTTGGGGTGGGGGGGTTGGGGATGGTTGAATTATTTTGGTTCTCATATTCTACTAGAAAATGAAATTTTTTTGGGGGGAGGAACCTTCTACTACCCATGCCTAGTAAGTATCTGTCACTCAATAAATATTAAATGGAAAGAAGAGAGGAAGAAAGGAAAAAAATGGAAAGGGAGGATGATTTCACAATGGGTTTTCTATAGTCTCACAGAAGTCCTCAAGGGTTCAGTCAGGATCAGGGGCTACCAAATATCTTCTCACTGGCAAAGAACTTCCTAAATATAGCACAAAACCAACAGACAGGGAAGATTCTGGTGGTCATTGGAAGAGTAAATTGCTACAGCATAGGTCATACAATTTCAATCTAAAAGAGGAAAGGTGCTTTCTATGAAAATAGCAGTGTGGAGGGCCCCCAAGTTCCAAACATGTAGAAGTACAAAGCCTACAACAGGTTTATCATCTGTCTCAGTTGAAGTCAGCACAAGGCAAATCAATATGGAGGAATGGACGCCCTCTCTCCCAAAATGCTGGATGCTGGTATACATGTATGAATAGCATCAGCCCCAGGGAGAAGTAGAGTAGAGAAATCTTGAAATTGACTGACTTAAATTTGAAATCACTGAGAACCACTAAAACTAACAAAATAAGGTTTTCTACTTCAGGCTAAAAAGGGGGCTCAAGATTAAAATTAAGTCTAGTTATAAAAAATAAAGAAAATATTTTTGCATCTCTGTGGCTCATGCAATTTTTACGTTGCTACATAAACATATATTTTCCCTCTCCAATAAAAGGATTAGGCTCCAAAAATCCCTTTGCCAACAGAATTCACATTTCCAAAACAAATAAGCCTTTAAATGAAAAATAAATTTGGGCCACCAAGGTTGAATGAAACTATGAAACTTATTATAAATAGACTTTTTCGTTCTTGAAGCCAAACAATGAAGATAGCATGCTAAAATCTTGTTCCAGCATTTTTTAACAACATACCTATATATTTGCTTTGCTTTGTGGCAGATAATATACCTCTCTCCCTTGCCCTATACGTATTATATCCCACATAACATTAAATGCCTTTGTGGTAGATGGATGAGTCCTTGCCTCCTGCCTCCTGTGTCACATGGTGACCTCAAATACATACAGTAACTTGGCTGGAAAAAGCCCTAGGCAACTTTTGTTTAAGCAGTTAGATGCACCAAATAGGTACAACCTTCATTCTACCCACTGATAGAACTTCTGCTCTGCTCATGACAATTTCATGCTAGAACACATGTACCTCTCTGCCTTCCAGCCAATGGGAAGCCATTGTAACTTGGTCTCAGCTGCCTTAATTTCTCCCAAAGCCATATTTTAAAAAGTTATAACTTGCTCTGCCACCTGCTTTGCCTTTTTTTTTTTCTTTTCAAATTCCCAACTCCTTGCTCCTCTTTTTCAAACTATCCCCAACAGGTGTGCATCTAATCAAAGTAAGATTCTCCTGATTGTGGCAAAGTGTACAAAAGTAAATCCACATATGTGCAATTTCATGAAAGGGAAATTGCAGTTGGTAAGAGCTTTCTGTAAATGAAATTATGTGTGAAAACTGCTACAGTAGTTCTGTGGACAAAGTGCTAGAGAAGCACTTGAAATAACTTTGAAACTGAAGCAGCAGGCAGCTGGAGTCAAGACATATTCGTTGTGGTAGGAACTTGTGCCAGAATTCACATTTCCAAATAATAAATCTTTGAGAAATAAATAAGATTGGACAACCAAGGTTCTGAGTAAAACCATAAGAGTTCTTGTAACTAACTTTCAGTACAAACTGGCTCTTTGCCTATAAATCTGCTGATAAGAAAACCACAGTCAGATTAACATGTTTCATTTATTGATCCATTTATTCAACAAATATTATTAAGGACCTAATATGTTCTTACATCTGTGTCAAGCACTGAGAATACAATGGCAAGCAAATACACACTCTGACCCAGCACTCATGATTCTTAAAGTCTAGTTTTCCCATTCAGTGACTGACTTTTGCCAACAGAAAGCAGTGTCATCCAAGGAGGTAAAAAAAAAAAAAAAAGAAAAGAAAAGAAAAAGAAAAAAAAGAACTGTATCATTCTTCAATTTGCTGTGCTTTTAAAACTAAATAATGAAGTCTAAAATGAGATCCAAATTTTTGTTCTCATGATCATTTAACATTTTATAAGTTATTCCATATTTTTTCCTGAACACGTTTTTCTTGATATTTTAAGATTCTATCTTTAGTTCCTATTCCTCTTTCAGAAAGTTTGATACTAGTGAAATATCATTAGACTGCATTCTTTCTGCCAACAAAATCTAAATGCATTGTTGTAATAAGAAGATCACAATCCTACCACTGTCATTCATAATCTACTCTTCCCATAATGTGGAGGAAATTATATTTATTCCACATTGGAATTGGCTCATTCATTGGTTTATACACGTAAGTATACATGCAGAAATTCATTTCAACAGACATTTGATGAGCAACTACTATATGGCTGCCACTGAACAGATCCATGAGGATGCCTAAGATAACAAGGCATAGGCTCTATCAAATAACTACTAGACTTAAACTGTTAGTAGTAGTAGTAGTAATAATTCAATATCAGTGCTATAAAGTGTGAACACATTACTTTTGGAGGAAGGATTGTCCTGTTCTTCCAAAGTAGATTGATCAAGATTTCACAGAAGAGGAGATATTTGATCTAGGCCTCAAAAAATGCGTAACTTGGCCCTAAAACATAATTTGTATTCAAAACAGGATTTTATAGGACCTATAACTTCCATATTCTGAAGCACCATGTTTGCTTGTTAGTAGTCTATTTAGTTCTACATGTCCTTTGACTTAAGCACCCACCAGAAACAACACGTTCTTTCATTTGAATAGCCTGTTTAGAAGCATGTTTTCATTTTCCTTAAGAATGAGCAGCCTACAGGTATTATTGGTTTCACTGTTCGAATGAATGCTTTGCTATGAGTAGGTTCTGCATAAAGTTAAGCAAGTCAGACGTTGCAATGTTACCCCATGGTGCCCAAAGTGTCAACAGTATTTTCCGATAGGTTGCATTTCTGAAAGCAAGTCTCAAGAAGTTCTAACCAACAATTCTTCCATTAATCAAACTGATATAGCATTGCCCTAACTCTTAATATAAGGAAATAGTTCCATACTACTTTGTGTTTGGAACAGAGAATTCAGTTTCAACCCCAATACTAAATATATAACCAGGGTAATTTAGCTTCAAAATTGAGAACATTGAAGAAAAATGGAATGTTTAACTCTGGAGGAATAGACTGGGCAATTCTAGTCCCTGGGTCTGCTGGAGGGATAGTTTCTCCTGGAAATTAACCCTGGAGAATTGGCTTTTTCACTCTCACAATATGATTTCACAAGGAGGCTGAAAAGCTACCTGCATCTGACAGGTAGGTTAATAGGTTCCTGAGCAGTGGAGAATGACCAAAAGATAGGAAAAACCAATGAGAATGGCAGAGTGAACTCTCTCCCCTCTCCCAAACTTGATAGTATCCTCACCCATCAGGTGGTCTCATAGAATTGGGTCATCACTGTGGGAACCTGAAGTCTAATGAAACTTGCCCCATCACAGGGCAACATCCTTCTTCAACTCCTTTGTCTGTGCATCTATAAATTATAGCCTCAACTGACAACCAATGCCTTATATTCTTTTCTTCTGTCCATTAGCATTTCTCCATGGATCACCATCAGCCTGTGACAGCTGCAGAGGCTATTATCTGCTGTGTAAAATAACAACAGTTGATCTTGATTTAAAATGGTTCTACACCATTAGCTCCCAATGTAGCCACTCTCAAAATTTCTAAAATATGTATGAAGACAGTCCGTCCCAAAGGGCAAAAATCTCCAACACTGAAAATAATCTCTCATGGGCAGCTCAATGACAAAATTCTAAAGAAATACAAATTGAGTTTAAGGAAAATGGACTTGACTTGAGAAATCCTACCCAAACTTTATTTATAAGGAAAAAAAAGGCTGTCACCGGTTTGGCTCAGTGGATAGAGCGTTGGCCTACGGATTCAAGGGTCCCAGGTTCAATTCTGGTCAAGGGCATGTACCTTGGTTGCGGGTACATACCCAGTAGGGAGTGTGCAGGAGGCAGCTGATCGATGTTTCTTTCTCATCGATGTTTCTAACTCTATCCCTCTCCCTTCCTCTGTAAAAAAAAATCAATAAAATATATATATTTTTAAAAAAGACTACTGGTTAAAAAAAAAGGGGGGGTGAATTATATCTTACTTTTTGCACTATTATTGTGCGATCTAGTATAAGTAAGAGTTAAAAAGAAAACAATGAAATAAACAAATGGAGCCACCACTGTTCTATCTTCCTGCTCTCTTGGGCAATGAGAATGCCATTTCTGTAGCAGGCCCTTCTATCCTACAGCCTTTCTTTTAGATATACTAGTGTCCCGGTGCACAGATTTGTGCACATTGAAAGGAAATTAATTAGAAGATGGCCTGCTGCAGGCAGGACTGGGCAAGACAGGCCAGAACCGCCCTGGAGCCAACCTCCCGTGGTCCCACCCTGGCCGGCTGCACCTGGGGTGGTGCTGCGGCTCAAAGGTCATCTGCAGAGTGAGTAGGGTCCCTCCAGCAGGTGGGGTCCCTTGGCCTGGCCTGAGGGGATTGGGCCGAAACAGTCTCTCTGACATCCCCTGAGGGGTCCCGAATTGCGAGAGGGCAGTTCTCAGGTGATGCACCCTGGAATTGGGCTCCCTCCACTCTGTGAGTCACCGGAGAACCGCAGCTGCCAAGTCACCTCAGCTCAGCAACTCCTGCGTTGAGCATCTGCCCCTTGGTGGTCAGTGAGCATCATAGCTACCAGTTGTTCCACTGTTGGGTCAATTTGCATATTAGCCTTTTATTATATAGAAGGATTATTTATTTCAAAGAGGAAAGGAGAGGGAAAGAGAGAAACATCAATGAGAGAGAATCATTGATCGGCTGCTTCCTGCATGGCTTGTGAGCTCCTGGTTCATAGGTCAATGCTCAACCCCTGAGCCACACCAGCTGGGCCCAACAGCCTTTCTAAATTCTTTCCATAAGAGCAATTTAGAGAAAATAACTGGGATGGAAAGAGGAGAAAAATGTCAATGCACAATGTACTTTAGAGGGCCTGATGCCAAAAAGTAAGGGTTACACACAGACAAAAAGAAATCTGAGAAACAATTACATGCTGATAATAAAATTTTTCAATTTTATCCATATGTAGTGGCAAAGAATGCTGGGGAATGTGGTACACCTAATGAAGAAAAGTGAAGGATTGTATCCATTAGCTAATAGTCTCTGCCTCATGCACAGCTCTACCAGATTAATTCCTGACAGATACAGGCAGTCCTTGAGTTACGTCGGAGATCCTTTCCTACGGCGAAACATAACACGATTTTCACTGTAAGTCGGAACCCACATACATAAGCACCTATGTCACTCACATGGAGCACATACACAACAGTAATGAAGTGAAACAGTAAAAAAAAATTAAAAGAAAGATAACAATTCCTGACCTTGTGGTAAATAAATAATAAAAAAAAATAAAGCACATATGTACATACGTCGAAATGAAGGAACATTTTATTTTTATAAATAAATGGGAGATGGTGATGTAACCACAAAATGACGTACATCAAGTGTGATGTAACCTGAGGACTGTCTGTATTAGAATTTGCTCAGGAGCTGACATAGTGCCCTACCCTCCTGGTATCTTATCTAATAAAGAGGGAATATGCTAATTGACCCTCACACTGTCGCAAACATGGCGGCACCCACAGCCAATAAGGAGGGAATATGCTAATTGACTGCCACACCCTCAAAGATGGCAGTGCCCACAGCCACAAGATGGAGGCGCCCAGTCCCCTCAGACCCGCCAGTGTGCCTGCCTCCGGAGTCCCCCAGTCCCCTCCGCCCCCAGCTGCTTAGGGCCAGCCCGAGGCACAGGTAAGCCTTGGATGGCGGCTGCCCAGCTGCCCACGGTTGACCGAGGCTCAGGTAACCAGGGCCGCCCAAGGCTTGCCCTGCTGACAGTGGCAGCAGCAGAGGTATGATGGGGCATCACCTTCCCCTGATCGCCAGATTGCCTCCCGCCCCTGAGGGCTACCGGACTGTGAGAAGGGGCAGGCTGGGCTGAGGGACCCCCCCTCCAATGCGTGAATTTTCATGCTCTGGGCCTCTAGTAGACCTATAAAAAGATTTATCCATTGTTTGACGATGGCAAATGGAAATAGCACTTTGACCACCTGGGGGATAGCATCATATTTAAAATGTTAAAGCAGAGTTCTCAATCCATTTAGGCCAGTGCTTCTTTATATAAAACATAGTTTGTAGAATCCCCTTTATTGCCCTGAAATTAAATGCATACATATAAACTATTTATACAAGTAATTTCTAAATATGTTAATACTAGAGGCCCAGTGCACAAAATCCGTGCATGGGTGGGGTCCCCTCAGCCCAGCCTGCACCCTTTCTAATCCAGGACCCCTTGGGGGATATCTGACTGCCAGTTTAGGCCCAATCCCAGGGATCGGGCCTAAACTGGCAGTCAGACATCCCTCACAATTCTGTACTGCTGACTACTAATCACTCACCTGCCTGCCTGCCTGGTCACCCCTCACTGCCTCTGTGTGCTGGCCTGATTGCCCCTAACTGCCCCCCCTGTTGGCCTGGTCACCCCACACAGCCTGCTTGTTCAGTCATTTGCTCGTCCCTCACTAACCCCCCTGCCTGCCTGGTTGCCCCACACAGCCTGCTTGTTCAGTCTTTTGGTCATCCCTCACTAACCCCCCTGCCGGCCTGGTTGTAGGCAGCCATCTTGTGAGGGCGTGAGGGTCAATTTGCATATTACCTCTTTATTATATAGGATAATACCTTAACTGAAACATAAAGTAAAAAGAAAAGAAAGGTAAATTATAATAAAATATGTATTTCTAAGTGAAAGTGCTCAGGTGCAATAACAAGAAGCCATATGTAGTAGTCATAAGTTGGTGTCTAAACTTAGAATCAGCATGAATGTGACAACCAGAAATGCAGTCAGGTACAGGTGTGTTGCATTGGCAATTCAAATACCACAAATGGCGTTGCCATTGGTGATATGATTTTCTGAAACATGAACAACTCTTGATAGAGTTCTAACAAAGAATATTACAATCGCTTTTCAACTTACAATGTATTTGCATTCCTAGAAATTTCAGGGTATATTAAAATCATGCAAAAACACTCTGTTTTTATATGTAAAATAAAAATAGGTTTTAGGTTCAAATAATTATATGCAGATTTTTTTCACCTACATGAATGTCTGGCAGGATATATGAAAGTCATGTGGATACAGAACTGTGCTGTCCCACACTTTGCTGGCTATCATAAATCACTGACCTACATGTACTGTTGGCCATGCCACCAAACATTGCAGCAAGCAAAGATGCACCTACAAATTTTAAAAATGCCCCAGGGCACATACTTTCCTGCTAAAAACTACTAAAAAGGAAGGCAAGTGCAGTTAGTGTACAGAAAGCAGATGGGAGTGGTGGGAAATGAGTCAAAGTGATAGGGAGGGGTAAGAGTATGTTGCTGTTGTTGTTGTTCAGTATTATGGAAAATAATTAGGAGTTTTTTATAAGGAAGCAACTTGCTTTTATGTATGATTTTAAAATACCACTCAGTTTTACTGTGCACAGATTGAATTATAATGGTACAAGAGTAGAAGAATCTACAGACCAATAGGAAGCCATGGCAAGTAGATTGGAGAAGATAATAATGCCTTGTATTAGGATGATAGAGATGAATATGGGGAAACTGGTGTATTAATAATTTATTTTTTGAGATAAAGACAAAAGAACTTACTGATAAAGTCAGATGTGAGATGTAAGGAAAAGAGAACTCAAGAATAGTTCATAGATTTTTTGGAAACTAGAAAATGGTAGAAAACATTAATGAATGAAGAGGTTTTGGTAGAAAAAGAGCCCAATAGTTTTGTTTTGTTTTATATATGTTGCAATGCCTGCTAGATATGCAAGTGAAAATGCCAAGGCAGGCAGCTATACATATTGGTTGGGAGTTCAATAAAGTGATTAAGGGAGCTGCATGAGTTAAGTCAGAGTATACAGATAGATAAAACTCCAACACAACCCCCGTATGAGCTATTTATAGGCCACTGAGAAGGAGTAACAATTAAGGTAGGAAAATATGGTATTACTAAAACCAAGAGAAGAAAACTTTATTTAAGAAGAAGGCACATTTTGCTGAATTATGCTGAAAGGCTGAATAAGATGAGGGTTGAGAAGTAGCCCTTGGTGTTGCATAATAGAGACTATTGGTGAGTTTCATAAGAGCACTTTCTGTGTGGTGATGGCACAAAACCCTACTGGATTGTCTTAAGAAGAAAATGGCAAGGAAGGTAGGGTTGGGAAGTAAAAACTACAATTAAATACGACTTTTTCAAAATATTTTGATGTGAAGCAGTGAAGATAAATAAGGTAGAACTAGGGGGAAATGTAAGAATTTTTATTAAATTGGGAGATATTTGAAAAAGTTTCTGTGCTGATAGAAATCAATCAGCAGAGAGGATGTGATGGTTATTGAAAAAAGGCAAGATAGCCCTGGCTGGTGGCTCAGTTGGCTGGAGCATCGTACCATGCACCAGAAGGTTGAGACTTGATGCTCAGTCAGGGCACAAACCTGAGTTGTGTATTCAATCCTCAGTTGGTGCATGTATGAGATGCAACCAATCAATATTTCTCTTCTCTCTCTCTCTCTCTCTCTCTCTCTCTCTCTCTCTCTCTCTCTCTCTCTCTTTCTCTCCTCTCAGCATATCCTCAGGTGAGAATTAAAAATAATAGTAAATGAAAAAAGGACAAGATACATAAATTACTGAAAAATAAGAAAATCAGAATCTTAATTAAGTTAGGGCTGAGAAGTGGGACTGAGCATTTTAGGTGCTTAGTGCTCTGCCCACATCCTCTTTGCACTCACCTCCACAAGATGAAAGCTGATTACTGGGGAGAACTTGCAACTCGGTTTAAGAACTATTTTTGTGCACAAGGAATAAGATTGGCCCACATGGGAGGCAAACTGAAAGTACCAAAGAGGCTATGACCCCCAGCAGTTTCCAATCACCAAAAGGTGAGGAATTGGTAGATAAATACATCAGTATTTTTCCCACTGAGTTTGGATAACACTGAGATATGTTCTGTACTGTTTCCCAGAGATCCCTCAGCAGGATTAAGCTTTAGGTGCCTACCATGGTAACTTTCTTATACCACACATTTTATTAAATTTCTGCACTTTGTTTTCTACTTCTTTGTCAGTGTTTTTTGGGATGACCTCTCAAATAAATTATTTGTAATTATATTCTTAAGTTCTGTTTCTAGATGAATACAGAGCAAGCCCAACCCAAAAGGGAAAAGAGCAAATCAACATATGTATAATTTCAACATTGTTAAAATATATCAGTTGAAAAAAAAAGGCTAATATATTGCAACTACATTGTTAATATTTATTTATTTAGGTGGTGGGTGAATCAGGGAGGATTCTTTCCACTGTAAGTGGCAGGAAACCCAGCCCAAAGAGGCCCTATAAGTAATACTGTTTTTTACTTATATACCCAAAATGTGCAAAAGGAAGGACATGGCTTGATTCGGGATTCAAATAATGTCCTCAGTGTATCTCCTTGTTTCAACTCAATTGTTAAAATTTGGGGTCAGTCAAAAAGTGAGAAGGTAGGACAATAGCTACTAGAGTTGAAGAATAAGGACATTTCATCCCTGTGGCCACAGTGATTACTACAGAGATGGGCACATGTTTCAAATCTGCCCATCAGGCATAGCAAGTTTTAATTCTGGGATTTTTGTTTGTATTATCATCCTTTTCCATAGTTCTCAAGATTGAGAGAACATAGGGGGAGGGTGTTTAACACTGGTCAGCAGATTCTGTATTGTGGGCTGGATTTCTTGACACTTGCAAATAAATAAATATTAACAATTTAGTTGAATTAAATCAGTCACTCAATTCTGTGGTCTCTATATCTCAGAAACTTGGCCTTTACTCTCTACCAAATGCCTTTACCCTAGTTCAAGTCATTGAAATCTCTCACATGGATTAGCCAGTAGCCTCCTAACTAGTGGAGATGTGTTCTCTCTTACCAATCCACATCCATTCTTCTCCAAACCCTCAGAGACTTCATTCTAAAGAGGATCATTTACATTTGATCATTTAACTTTCTTTTTTTTAAATTACCTTAGTACTTCCCATTGCCCTTAAGACAAAAAATCTTTCAAATAACCAGTTTATATCCTAACTACCTCTTTAAACTCACCGTGTGCTCCTCATTTTTTCATGCTTTTAAAACACTGGATTTCTTTTGACTCTTTGAACATGTCCTACTCTTTCCTACCATAAACCTTTTCACAGGCTAGATCCCCTGTTTGAAAATCATTTCTGCTCCCCAACTCCACATTCTTCACCAGCTAACTTTTAGTTCTCACCTTAAATATTTCTTCATTAACACATCTTCACTGATACTGCCCATGCCCTTGCCCTAGAGTAGCTAAAGTCTGACCATCATTTGATTCCACAGCATTCTATACACTGAGTGGCCAGAATATTATGATCTCTGGACACAAAATAATCTGGCCACTCAGTATACATATCTGGCCTCATATATATATGAGCTATATATATATATATATATATATATATATATATATATATAAAATCTCTGGACACATAATAATCTGGCCACTCAGTATACATATCTGGCATATATATATATATATATATATATATATATATATATATATATAAGGCCCGGTGCATGAATTCATGCATGGGTGGGGTTCGGCCAGCCTGGCCAGGGGTGGGGACATGGGCTGTTGGCTGGCCTGCCTGCTGGTCGAACTCCTGGTTGAGGGGACAATTTGCATATTAGCCTTTTATTATATAGGATATACACTGAGTGGCCAAATTATTATGTATTCAGAAATCATAATAATCTGACCACTCAGTGTATTTCTTCCTAATGCTACCCACACTTGAGATGACTTAACTTCTTCCCCCAGTAGACTACAAACTCAATGATGACAGGGACTGTATTCCCAGCCTCTAACACAGTGAGAACTTGATATTTGAATAAATAAGTTAATGACTTAATGAAAACCCCTGCTTTCTCATACCTTTATTGAAACCAAGATGCCAGAAAAATCTATCTAGAAAACTGAGAATTGAAATATATTATAAATAACATGTGCTTACAATTATTCAAAAAATTGCAATAAAGTGTAATTAAAATATCAATAGGGAACATTTCAAAAGAGTGAGACAGGTAGTTGTTTTGCACTTTTTCATATTTTGGAAATAATTAAAAATAATCAAATATTACACTGATGTAGAAAACATTTTTTAAGTGACAGGAAATTATCTATTGCTCATATTCATAAAGAAAATAGGCACAGAGTTTACTTCTTATAAGTCCCAGCTGGCACTCTCAGAGAGATTATCTGACTCTGGTTTTCAAACATTTTTAGCATTTGAATTCTTTTCTTTTCAACTGAAATCTTATGGGGTAACCTGATATATAAAATAGTCACAAACAGAATTTTCTGGATGGGAAACAAAGGCCAGCCACTGCACTCTGCACTCTGACCTCACCCCTCTAAACCCGCCCCAACTTACTCTCCCAGTGCAGCCTTGAGACATGCCCACAGAACCTAGGACTATGGAGAACACAATTTGAAAACTGGATGTTGCTCAAGCATGGTGAGGACAACAAACCCAAGTCCCATAATCTATAAAGTGAAGCCCAAAGAAGATCTGCATCTCTCAAATACCTGAAGAGATTGTAGGTCTGCATTTTCTTAAAATATAAACATCTTCAAAAATATCTAGTTGAGAGGACCTTTTGATAATAAGATAAATTATTTTTAATATTTTTAAAGTTAGCCTTCTTTTTCCTCTTTCCTTCTCCCCCGCTTCCTAGAAGAAAATCAATTCTAAAACCATGATGTGGGATTGAGAACCATAGATGTCCTTCCCAGGATGGAGGGACATGGCCCAGAACAGGGTGTAAAAGTCCAAGGAGGTTGGAAGGGCAGCCATGAAGGGTTCAGTGGCAGCAGCAATATGGCATTGGGAATCAGAGCTCAGTAGGATGAGAACATCCACATTTGGGGTAGCAGATAAGGGTGTCAAAGCCCAGGCAAAGTGAGGAATCATTTGTGAGGGCTGGGAGTGGTGACAGCATTTGGAAATTGGTTACATAGAGAGGGATTGACCAAATGAGTAAATATATCAAGGATAATGGGAAACATGTTTCTCACTGTTAGAGAAGAGAACCAGCAATGGAAATGGAGAAACCTATGATGAACCCTATGATGCTAGCGAGAAATTGGAGGTGTTAGTATGAAATCATAATTTCCAATATATACAGATAGACAGCAAAACAAATAAATAGATATGTAAACATCTTGATATATAAAGAAATAAATATGAATGAAAAAGCACGACACCTCAATAGCAATGAGTACACACAACTTGTTTTCTAAGTATCATTCACCACTAAATGGAATCAGGCTCCTTGAAGAAATTGATTTTCTTGTATCAGAAAGCAAGGGAGTGTTCTAAACTGATGGTAACATGTCAAAAAGCCACAGAAATTGGCTTAAAAGAGCTCCCACTGGACAAATCTGGGATAATTAAAACATCAAAAAAAGTGCCGAAACCGGTTTGGCTCTGTGGATAGAGCATCGGTCTGCGGACTGAAAGGTCCTAGGTTCGATTCCGGTCAAGGGCATGTACATTGGTTGCGGGCACATCCCCAGTAGGGGGCGTGCAGGAGGCAGCTGGTCGATGTTTCTCTCTCATCGATGTTTCTAGCTTTCTATCCCTCTCCCTTCCTCTCTGTAAAAAATCAATAAAATATATTTTAAAAAAACACATCAAAATAAGTAAGGACAATTATAAAATTATAACCAGATGAATAGGAAATAATAAATTCATACTGATGTAAATAGATGAAAAAATAAATTGAAAGTTTGATGGGGAAAAGAATTAATTAATTAATTAATAGCAATGTTTAAGAGGAATAGAGTATTTGATAGTTTCAAATATCTCACCAACAAGTAATTATTAATTACAGAAAGGAAATGAGCAACATTACTGTGGAGAAGCCTAGAGTGCTTTGCAAGTGATCAAAGTAATAGCATCAATAACAGGACAAATGAAAACCACATATACCTAATACAGTACAATGAGAAGAACACGGCATCACTGCTGTGCTATTTCTGCCAAATGTGTGTAACTTGAATCTATTTATAAGAAAACATCAGACAAACTCAAATTGAGGGACAAAATAAGGAGCCTATAATCTTTAAGTGTCAAGGTCATGAAAATCAAGGGAAGATGAAGTAATTGTTTCTTGCTGAAGGAAACTAAAGATTAATGACAACTAAATACAAGATGTCATTCTGAATTCCACTCCCTCTAAACCTGAGTGAGGTGCTTAATGCTCTCTACTGCTAGGTTCAGTTCCATCTTTTATATAGACTATTTTTTCCCTTGGTGGGAGAATATAAGAAACCCTATTTTCCACTTAAAAAGTTTTTTCATTCATCTTACAAATCCTTGGCATTTGGTCAGTCTTTTATTTTTCACCCAATCAATTAAAGATAGAAAAATACTTACTAAGTTCCAACTATGAGCCAGACCCCATCCTAGACATAGGATAAAGATATAGCCAAAATCCTTGTATGAATTTCAAAGCCTGAAACTGACAGGACTGATAGTCTTCAGGAAAAGCTCATTTCCAAGGTCACTAATACTATTCTTAACACACACATACACATATGCACACACTCAAATTAAAGCAGGGGGGGGGAGGAGATAATATTAAAAAAAAACTTATAGATTGTTATTCTCTGATGCCATTTTCATTAGAATGGACAGCAGAATCTGAAAAATATATGCCCAGTACCTGAGCCCATTAAATTGCTGTGATTCATCCCTAAAACATCCCATTTGGCTTACAATGCTTGTGAATCAATTCTATTAAAAAATATCATTAACACTTGCTTACATCATTTACATAATGTGAAGGGACTAAAATAAAAGAGTTGGGAACAAGCAGTCTATCTCAAGGCCTGTATTTAGTGCTATTATATGCCCTACAATTTTTAGCTCTTGTTGCAACATCCTCTCTGACACCAGTGAATGGGTAGGAGGTGCTGACACCCTAAGGCCACTTAAAGCATCCTAAGCCAATGCACAATGACTTGTCTCCTCCTTAAATGTGGTCATTTGTAAGCAATGTCCTCATACTTCTGAATGACTTCAGACATACACATCCTGCCCGGAACTGCTCCTGAAGAACCATGAGAGGACAATTTTAGTGCAGATTCATGCAGTGGGTTCCAAACTCCTCAAGAAAATTCCACAGCCTGTGTTTTGCCTAAAGCTGATTTTATGTTGTACATTAAGCATGTCAAACTTGCTGCCCACAGGCCACATACCTCGTTTATTTGGCCCGTGTTAGCCTTTGAGTTTGACATGCTTGTTGTACATTAAAATTTTAATTAATAATTAAGTTTTAATTTCATTTTTAAAATCATACCACATAAGTGTTTAAAATACAAGATCTGGACAATCTTGTTGTCTATATAAGCTACACAATTATTCCACTCAGACTTTGCTTCTCTGATGCTCTATTTTAGACTATAT
Organism: Cnephaeus nilssonii; assembly: GCF_951640355.1. NCBI lineage: Eukaryota > Metazoa > Chordata > Mammalia > Chiroptera > Vespertilionidae > Cnephaeus > Cnephaeus nilssonii. The sequence continues at coordinate 65,418,259 of NC_137081.1, read as the reverse complement.
CTCTCAGGTGGTATCTCTCCAGTTTTACATAGTTAACCAAATAGTCACCTTTTGATACTTTATTTCTTAACATATATTAAATTCCTGGCTCCCATAGCCTAATCTACTTTAAAGCCCAGTCACCTAAACTTTATACATGCTGTTCACTCTGCTGCAATAAATCATTTTCAAAACAGACTAGAGAATGTTTTAATCCCTAATCAAATGAGGTAGGAAATGGTAGAAACTTCTGTGCTTTACTAAGTTCCCTGCATTTTCAAAATATTGTAAAGCCCCCTCCTGGTAATACTTCATATATTTATGCAATTATTCCTACACATGATGAGAAAAAAATGTATTGTGAGGGACCCATAGCACCAAAGGAGAAACAAACGCATATAGACTGATGTCAATCCTTCTGGGCCTCTAGATTCCATATTTAATATATTTTTTCACATTGCACTGAGAATAGAGTTGAAGAAAAACAAATATCTTAATGTAGAAGAAGACAAATAGATCATTTATATTCAATCATAAATTCCAAAATAGACACTCAAAAATGAATGGGTTTATCCTACTGCCTTTAGAACAGTGCATCATCATTACCCAATACTAATGAAACTATGTCTACCCAACTCCCCATCTTCAGAGCTCATGTTAATGCTTGAGTCTCTTAGGATAGCATTAGACATGTGCATAATATTTCTTGATTATCCTAAATGTGTCTACTTCCCCGGTAGACTGTGAACTTTTCAAAGACAGGGAATAGGTGTGCCTGTCTTCTCTGCTGTACCCTCTGTACATGACTAGTTCCTGGAACAGAGTGAGTGGCACTCAATAAATACTTTTTATATTAGACTGATTTTTTAAAAGTTGGTGAAGGGTAAATTAAGCTTTAACACCATGGAAATCTAGAGATTTATATGTATGTCCAATAAAAATAATCTCTCTTATTTAAACCAAACTCTCTTATTTTACTAAAAGTCAAAAGCAACTGGTGAAGAGTCTTCTCCATAAAGAAAAATTGGATGCATTTAGAGATGCCAACTAGGAGCTGATGTAGACGACCATAATCCAAGCAGGGACCTAAGCAAGGCTGGGTACAGACTTTGTAAACCTTCATGTAACTCTAGTTCACCACACTTAGTGTGTACCTACCTTCCAGAGTTCCTGACAGACTGGTAAGCTCTCCCCGCTCTTAGGAGTCGTAACTCCAATTTTCTGCCTCTTCTGCCAAAGTCTCACACTGCTTTTCAGAGACTTTCTGGTTTCTTAAACTCTTGCTCTGCTGAGTTTAAAAACTCTACACACAAAAACTTCAAGAGAAAATATGAAAAATGTGGGTTTATTTTTCTGTACCTTCCCTCTCTCCAGGATCTTGGTCCCTCAAGTCCTGGCAGCTTTCATAACCATGCACTTCAATTTTTATCTCACATTGTGAAATTATCAGAAGTTCTGCTGGGTTCTCTGAATCCTAGCTGTACCCCCCTGCAGGAATCTTCATTTCTCTCCACAGCCCAAAAATTGATAAATATCCCTGAGAGGAAAGCAGCTTACAAAATATCAGCTCATCTCTTAGTAACTACCTTCTTTCCTAGTAACTTGGCCCTCCAGTTGCTCAAATTCTTCAAAAAGATCATTTTTATATTTTGTCCAACTTTTCTGTTATTCTCAGGGGGAGTGTTGTTCTGCCATAAGCTAATACATCATGTACTTTGGGATCTTTTTCGATGAGCTTTTTATCTGAACGATAATCAGCATTTAAAAGAATGCAATTTAAATGCAAGTTTGTAAAGAAAGTTTATAACTCCTATTCCCATGTTTCTGTGACATCTCATTATCTTATGGGATATGATTTAAACAATGTAGAAAGAGATATCTTTTAGTCATATGTATGTGTTACTTAAGATCCAACTATAAGAAAGATACCCAGGGCATTGTCTCTGTTAATATACAAATATCTCTAGAAAAAGATTGGAAGTCACTAACATTGATGATGATGGAGATCAGATAGAGGGAAAATATTAGTCTGAGTCCTGCTAATTAGAGAATAGCAAGCCAGATTCAAACTACAGAGTACTCAGAAAAAGTGGAAGAAAGCAGAGTGTAAGAAAAATACTTTGAGAGAATAAAGCTTCCTACCTCACATTTTTCCCAAGAGGATAAAGCTTTCCTACTTCACATCTTTCCCCAAGCCACACCAAGTTGCATGTCCACCAAAGCTAGACACTCTAACAGGAGCTGAGATACAGCAATGTCATCTGCCTGCTTTGTAGAGGGTGTGTAGCCCAACTAGGCCTGAGCTAGTCAATACCTTTCTATGTTTCTGTTTAGTAGAGAAATGTTTTCATTGAACCCATGACAAAGTCTTGTGTTTGCACAGAAAGTGGTAACAAATATGATAGACATGAGACTTTTGTCCTTAAGTGCTTGTGCTATAGGCAAAATACGCTAAATCAAAACAAGCCTTGACCTACGTTTAGTTTAGACAAAAGCAAGTTTTGTTACTCATTATGAAACGGGCGTGTTTCCTGTTACCCAGGAAGTGGGAACTGGTCTGTATCAAGATGCTTCATACAGAGACAGAAAAAACCACAAATCAGGAAAGGTGATCAATGTTTGACATTCTATGAGCATGCTATTCAATAAGGTCTATGTGAGATAGATGAAGCTATGAGAGGAAAGTTATGAGGCCACACTGCTGCAAATTGTAGGGTTTTTTTGTTTTTGTTTTTTCCAAAAAAGAATGAAAGTGTTTACCACCTTTGCCAGCCTTGGGCGCTCATGGCCAAATTGCCCCAAAACCAAGAGCTGGCACCTATATCTCAAAGACTCACAGATTAAAAGAAATGAAAAACTACTCCTACCAGCAATCCAGCAATGACTAAGTTGGTGAAGCGAGAGAAAATAATCTTTATTAATCTCCTACCACATACCTGCTCGGCTCAGGACTTGTTTACATTATAACATTTAACGTTCACATTATCCCTATGAGAGGTGGAGTAAAAAGTGATATTCTAAGCTCTGAAAAAAATAGATCACTTATCCAAGATGATCCCACAGGTAGGTCTGAGATGGAAACCTGGGTAGTTCTGATTTCAAGGCTCACATGTTTTCCATTACTCCATGATGCCGAAATATCTACTCATATCATCCTGTCTTCTGGATTTTATAAAGACCATATGACTGTGATAGGCCAAAATTCAATGCCATTTAAAATCACATGGAGGCATGTGTTCCTTATATTTCACAGAGAGACAGCTCAAGACATAAATTAAGGGCTAAGCATGTACTTGCCAGTGCCCTGATAATATCATCTTGGCATAAACTGACATAATGGTGGGCCTCCTCAATTCAAGTTCTGTCAAATCCAATCACTTAATTAAAGCCCTGAGTATGATGAGAATTTCAATAGCAGAGCACTCTAGGAGCATTCTATAATCTAAAGCAAATACAAAAATAAAGCTACTAGAGAGAACCTATCAAAGCCATAATATATCTATTACCACAGCTGTTTCTCCCCAGACACTAGGCTCCCTCCTGAGCCTATTATTAAGTGCAAATGACCAGGCTCAGTGACTGTTATTTTTAAAAACATTACTTATCGTGCATTGTGTTCTGAAACTTGTTGACTTATTTTAATTTGCATAATTATAGTAATTTTCTCCTATGTCAATGCCGTAGGATTATATTAGGATTTATTTAAAGACATACAAAGGTTCAAAAGCAAGTTGTTATATCATTTATGACCCTTTCAAGCAGTCAAGATGCAATGATGATGGAAAAATACATTTTGCTCACTTCACTCTTGGCTCATGATTGAAAGAGCTGGCACAGCTATGAGAGACCAAAACAAAATAAAGAGAGTAACTGAAGGAGTTGGGATAGTAGAAGAATGTAGAAGCAAAGGAAAGAAGAGTTCCTTCTTTGCAGAGCTTCTTCAGAGTATACCTGTCTTTATTATAACATTTGCTTTTTTAGCAACTCAATGTGGCTATATCATCCTTATTTTACAGATAATGTACTTGTGGATAATCACTCACCAAATTTGCCTTAGAGCCAGGTCTAAAATCTAGATATCTAAATTCTTAGTCAGATCATGTTCTACTCCATGGAATAAGAAATTTGTCCAAGATTTTCTCAGTGAAATAGAGTCTCCCAGGCTACTAATTATCTGTCTTTAGGCTCTACAATAAATCAAGCTTTCCATTGTGTGGTTAATTTATTCTTATGTTCTAAGAAAAATTGTCTACATTTATGTACCATATACCATTGCTGCTTAAATTCTACTTCCCCAGTTACTTCCACAGGCACCCCCCAGGTCTTAAAACTAGAAAGAAAACAGACTTCTGGTTGAATCAAGAAAGCAGGGTTCTGAAGTAGACTCCTGCCCGTCAATCCCATGTCAGAAGTTGCCTAAGAAAAATACAGACAGGTTGGCATAAAATCCAACCCACCCACCCCTAACTCCAAAAGGTAGATGAAGATAGAAAAGTGTGGGCCTAGAATGTGCATATTGGCATTCTGTCCTATTTCTCTCTCTTCTTTTTAAAGTTCTGTGGCATTCTAGGCAGAAGCTGGAGGATCAAGACAGCTGAAAGAGCCAGAAGGACATGGGAGAAGAAGGGCAGTCTGCGGACACAAATTAAGCTTACTAGCCTTGTAGATCAGGAGAAAGCTTTTGGCATAGGTCAGTCACCTGAGCCTCTGATCTGTATTTCCAACTCTCTTCTAAACACACCCATTGGATTACTCATTATCTCTTCATATGCCACAGGATCCATATAAAATGTATCCTCTTCCTTCTCCTAAGCCAGTTCCTCTTTATAAATCTAAACTCCCACTCAGGTCAGAAACCTATAGAATTACCTCCGAATCCTCCCTGTCTCTGTTTTCTTCATCCAAATAGAAATTGCAATGTAATATAGAAACACTGGGCTTGGAGCTCAAACATCTGCATTCGAATCTCAGTACTTTTCCTCACTACCTGTCTTAAGCCATGCTAAGCCTTTCTCACTGTCCTTATCTGTTCATTGGAGATGATAGGTTCCACAAGTTGCCAAGACTAGATGAGATAACATGTGTGTGCCTGTAAACACTAAAAAAGCTACATATTACTTCTTAAAATGGGTCCTTTTCATTTCTAATATCTTCACCACACGTTATAACTCACCTAGACAATTGTAATATTTTCTAGTTTTGGGGTTTCTAGTACATTGATCCAATATTTTTTCCAGTATCATCGCTCACTGCTATCTACACTAATAAAAGAGAAAAATGCTAATTGACCGTACCTTCGCTATGACCACAGCCAATCAGAGCAAGTATGCAAATTAACCCAACAAAGATGGCAGTTAATTTGCATATGCAGGCGCTGAGCGGCCTGGGTCCCGGGAACATCCTCTGGATCCAGGCTGCTCCTAGCCTGTAGGCCCGTGTTTAGGCCCTGAGCAGCAGGGGTCCCAGAACGCCCCCTGGCCACTCGGAGCCTATGAGTGCAGGAGCCAAGTGGCTGGGGGCGGGGCGGGAACGTCCCCACGTCACCATAGTGACACGGGGACGTTCCCGCCCCGCCTGCAGCCGAATGCGAATGCTCCAGCACCAAGCGGTGGTTTAGGTCCACGCCCCCAGCCTGGGATCTCAGGCTGGCAGCGGCGCGCGGACCCATGTGGCGATCAGGCCCCCGCCCCAGCCTGGGGTCTCGGGCTAGCAGTGGCGCACACGCGGACCCATGTGGCGATTAGGCCCCCGCCCCAGCCTGGGGTCTCAGACTGGCAGCGGCACATGAACTCATGCGGCAATCGGGCCCCCGCCCCGCCTGGGGTCTCAGGCTGGCAGCGGCGCGCGGACCCACACAGCAATCCCCTCCGGCCCAGCCTGGGTTCTCAGCCACTGAGTCACACCAGCCAGGCAGATATGGAGGAATCTTAAATCTTTATTTTTTTATATATATTTTATTGATGTTTCACAGAGAGGAAGGGAAAGGGATAGAGAGCTAGAAACATCTATGAGAGAGAAATATTGATCAGCTGCCTTCTGCACAGTCCCCACTGGGTATGTGCCCCCAACCAAGGTACATGGCCTTGACTGGAATCAAACCTGGGACCCTTGAGTCTGCAGGCCATTGCACCATCCACTGAGCCAAACCAGTTAGGGCTGTCCAACATGTTAAAGAAAAAACCCTATCTAATAAAGAGGGAATATGCAGGGGAGGGCATTTGGGGGTGACCGGGCTATCAGGGAAGGGCAGTTGGGGACGATCAGGCCAGCAGGAGAGCAGTTAGGCATCGATCAGGCTGGCAGGGGAGTGGTTAGGGGGTGATCATGCTGGCAGGCAGAAGTGGTTAGGGGCAATCAGGCAGGCAGGCGAGCAGTTGGGAGCCAGCAGTCCAGGATTGTAAGAGGGATGTCCGACTGCCTGTTTAGGCCCGGCAGTTGGACATCCCCCGAGGGGTCCCAGATTGGAGAGGATGCAGGTTGGGCTGAAGGAAACACATCCCCGTGCACAAATTTTATGCACCGGCCCTCTAGTTTTTTTATATATGTCCATTCAAAGCACACTCATTGGTATCAGAACACCTCTCCTTTTCTACTTCTCTGTAACTGTTCCTAATATCACCTTTCTAAGGCATGTTCTACGTTCCCTTCTCCTCTGGGCCCCCAAATTTCTCCACTTCTATAAAATCTTTGATTCTCTAAAGTATATCTGATGTGTGTCATATTCTGAGTTCAAACATCCCAAGAATTTTGTCAGTAACTTCTTTGTAACACAATGCAATCCCTGCGTGTTAACCATTTGCTTACATTGAAATGTAGAACTTATGTTCTACCTTCAAATTTATAACTTTTTAAGATCAAGATCTTACTTATCTTTATATGCCCAGGGCATGACATAATGACTTAAAAACATTTTAATTTTTTCAATAAATTATTTTTAATGAATTCTTAGTTTGAATTGGAAATATATCCTTTAACTCCTCCCATAGTAACATACCACCAAATTGAATTGTAATTACTCAATAGAGAAAACTATACAGTCAATCTTGAGATGATTGGAGATTTCTTAAGGTGTCACCAACCCAGAATTGAAAATCATTGATCTGAACCGAGGTGACTTTAAAATAATTTCATAGTTGTAACAATAATAGCACTGACTTTGTTGTCAATACACAGATATTATATAGAGATTATATATGTATCATCGATAAGAAGTTGAGGCTCAGCAAGGATGAATAATTTGCTTAGGTAGCACAGGTAGAAATGGTTAAGTCAAGACTCAGGCCAAGCATGTTTGTCTTCAGAGGCTGTATGCTTCTCACTATTTTGCACCAACTGTTAGAATTTTATGATAACTGCAAGTCCTTCCTGGGTTTGGGAATAGGCAAAGAAAGATTAAAATATAACATTTCCTGAGCCATGATGTTATAATCCAGGACATGTCAAACTTTTGCTGTAAAGGACCAAACAGTAAATATTTTAGACTCTGTGGGCCATATGGTCTACTCAGATCTGCCCTTACACCATGAAAGCAGCCAGAGAAAATATGTGATGGAATGAGCATGGCTGTGCTCTGATGGCACTCTGGAAACTTTATAAAAATAAGACAGTGGGCCTGACTAGGCCCTCAAGCTATAGCTTTGACCCCTGTTAAAATCCCCGATAAAGGTCCATCTACTATCATTGCAAAGAGGCAAGCAACATGCTAGTATAAAATAATTACTTAATTAATCATTCATATTTCACTTCTATTCGATTTTTATGACACATGCTGTGTAAAATATGGAAATTGACAAAATTACACATAATTACAAACCCAAAACACATGTTATTCCCTCAACAGAAATTGAGATAATCTACTAAAACTCATTTTAAAAATCTAAAAGTGTAAAGCAATTTTCCCTAAGGTTGCTTGAATATAGGATATGTAATTAATAGATTTTAAGTCCAGAAAATAAATGAAGCCAAGTACCTGTGACCTTTGGTTTTTCACATGCTCACTCCTGAAATAAATTGATCTGTTCCAGGGAGTGTGCACATATAGCACCTCAGACTGGACAGGATTCAATAATGAGCTGATCTTTCATGAGAAAAGGACCTGTGTTAGTGAATAGGAACTAAGATGACAAAAATCATAGCACACAGACTATAAGCTTGTTCTTAATAGAGATGAGTTTTGTTTTTATGTAAGCTAGTGGAAATGTTTGGACAAACATGACAATGTATTTATACATAAAACCTTCGTTTTCCTTTTTAAACTGGATGAAATCATTCAGTAATGGCTTCAGATTGGCCATACAAATTGTGGAAAGCTCACACAATGTGAGGTTTTCAGTGAATAAAAGAATAGCACGCACAGTTCTTTGCTGCTCCTCTAGAAAGCCTGACCTAACCTCTACAACAGCAGCTGTCTCCTTCAAATCTTCTCTAAGCTCATGGTTCAGAGTTTTGATTTGCTCCTATGCATTGCCTGGTATTGTTACCCATGTTTTCAAATATGTGTCTTATTTTTATTTTATTGTGGTATAATTTACACACAACATTATATGTGTCTTATTTCTAGAATAAAATTGTAACATTTAAAGTGACATATATGTGAGTCTAAACCTCAATTTCATTTTTTATTAGCTTTGTGATTCTTTCCAAACCCCTCATCTTCTCTGAATCAGTTTCAGGGCATAAAAGCAGCTATTTCATAGGTGTGTTGTTGGCTCACATTTAGAAACCTGCATAGCAATCCTCATCACCAACACCATCATCAGTATTTTCATGTCTTCTCCTCTATGAAGTTTTATTCCATTTCCCACCCAGAATTCACTGTTTACCATCTCATAGAACTTTCCAATTCTTTATAATTTTTGTGCTACATTTTAATTATTTGTTTGCATGACTACTTATCCCACTAAATTAGGGTTCCCTTAGTTCCACCTGAGTAAAGCTTTGAAATAGATATTGGGTATGTTTCTAACGATCAAGTAAATTATTTTTGGCTTACCTTATAGATTTTCAGACACAGTTCACAGTAGCATGAATAAAAAAGACAAACATGAATTTAATGCATCTTTCTATGCTGCTGTATAAATATTTTGTCCAGAACTCTTTCCCTATTATAAGGCAAAACTTGAGTTTAAGTTTGGGATTTACAAGAGTTCTATCAAAACAAACAAAATAAATTACATTTAAAAAGTCCTTATAAAATGATATCCAAAACATGTGAAAGGATTTATAATAAAATTCTGGCACCCAGCTCATATGCTGAGAACTATGGGATAAGTATAGGTCTGTTTGTCTATTGATTCCTTGTGATCATGGATGGAAATCAGATACAAACAAAAATGTAGAAAAGGGCTGCTGGTCTCTTCTGGGACCACAAATTTACAAATCCCAGTCCAATCCAGCTCTTGTAGCTAGACAAAGGAGATGGTCCTTATAAGACCAAGGTATTTTATTTTCCTAATTGAATTTACTAATTTTTCCAGGCACCTGTCTCATCAATCTTGTGTAGATTTCATTCCTTATCTCAGCATCTTCTGAGTAAATATGCTTCTCCACATTTCTATCATTTCCACCATCCTATGCAAGTTGAGGCATTAGACAGAAGAGCCTCCTTTAGTCTTATCTACTCTGACCCTTCTTTCAATCCCTGATGTGTGCCCCTGCAGAATTGCTCATCCAAATACAATCATCTATATGACACTATCTGATCAAGACCTTCCGTGATTTTTTTGCTGTATTTTTTAGGTAACATGGGATCACATTGTAAAAGCAATCTTAAAACTTCAGATTGCTTAACACAACAGAAGTCTAGTTCATGCAACTATCTAATGTGGATATTCCTTGTCAAGTCTCCCCCTCCCTCACTCTAGGTGGCTTTTCATCAGGTGGGACTTAGGAATCTAAGCCCTTTCTATCTTTTTCCTTCACTTTCTAGATTTTCAGATTCTTCTCCACCGTGCAAATGAAAGGAAAGAGAGAATGTAGAAGGTTGCATCAGAGGTTTTTATGGGGCAGGATTGGGAGTGGCATACATTAACTATACCCACATTCCATAGGCTGAGAGTCAGTCATATGGCTGGGAAATGTAGTGTAGTGTGTGCCTAAAAAGAAGACACAAATAAAGAATGAACCCATAACAATCTCAGCCATCCAGATGAGTGTAAGCAGTGTAATTGACATAAAGGACTCTCCTTTTTTATCATTGGTATTTAAAATAAGAGAATATGTAGTATATACTAGCTTTTCTCTTCTTTACAATGAATCTGATATACTTACATTTTTATCTTCATTTTACAGATAAAGATACTAAAGTTCAGAGAGTTACTAAATTAGTCAAGGCTATTCAACTGGAGAGTATACAACAGAGTCAAAATTTGAAGTCAGGACTTTTGATCCTTATTGTAGTGACATTTCTACTACACTGGAGCTATATTTACTTATGTGGGCCCACTTTGCATATAGATCGTTATCTCAGGCAACAAAAGTAGGGCAAAAATACAGATAAAACTCCGACTATGTGTCAGGCATTGTCCTAGGTGTTGAGGAAACAAGCAAGAGGCAAGCTGTGCTTTCTTGGACTTCGCAATCTAGAAAGTATGTTTTTCAGTATTTTTCATTACAAACAGTATGTTCCATTCAGATAAAATGCCTCATCATTTTTCACCCTTGATCCTCATAGCTTGATACTTTTGACTCTCTTGTAATATATATTCTTAGTTACCTACCTACCAATATCCACTCATTTACCCTTATCCTAATGTCTCCCTGAAAACTTACTTGCTACAGCAATGCCTATTATCTTTTTTCTCTGACCAAAATCTAGAATCTATTCCTTATAGGTAAACATATGATTACATGCTACCTTGGATTGTTTGCTAATTTTTCACACATTATTTCATATATCCCTGAGCCTCATAAGCTCAACCTACCTCAATAGAATTACCTTTATTTACTTATGTCCTGGGATTGTTATAGAGTCATATGAAGACCACCTGTATATTTGTTATAAAGCTATAGATGGAAATGCTATGTTATTCAATGTTCCTTTGATAAGGTCAATTGTAATAAATTATTTTTTAAATTTACCTTTATTGTTGAAAGTATTACAGATGTCCCCCTTTTTTTCCCATTGACTCCTTCTAGCCCATCCCCAACCCTGCCCCGGGCCTTCACCACAGTTGTAATAAATTCTTATGAGAATGTATTATTTGAGAAAATGTCACTTTTCTTTAAAAAACAGAACACTTTCTTCCAAAGGATAAGAATTATCTAATTACATTTTACTTTTTGACCTGAATTCTTCAGATTCTGAACAGTAATCTCTCCTATTTAGTGTGTTTTCTCTTTCTTTTTCAGGGCTGTGATTTTTTAAAACAACTCAGTGACATATATATTAACATCTCTCAATTTACATGTTGGTTAGGTTCCTGGAAAGTGGCAAGTGATTTAAAAACACTTAAATCAAACTGAAATTGTGCATAAAAATAAAAGGATATAAACATTGGTAGGTTAAAAAAAAAAGGCCAGTTATGTCCCTTTTTTCCTGCACATCACATCAATATGACCTGTAAATAAATAGTTTATGTAAATATATGAACATTAAAATGTTTATTCATGAACAGAAATATAGTCCCTGTCCAATAGATCTATAATAGATATAAAGTATGAAGTCATTAGGAATTCTTGCATACAAAGCATTGCACACCAAGGTGAAGCATGAAGCCAATAATGCTTACTAATTTATTTTTTAAATGTATCTGAGAGTCTAGAATTTTACTCCATTGGTGTCAACCTTTAAAAATTTATTTTTATTTGTGTGCCTTCTGACTCCCATTGCATTATTAAGTCATGATTTTACTTGAGTTAGGCACACAGAACTCTATAAGGCATTGTCTCAGAGCACTTGAAGGATACATATTCTACAATGAGGAAGAAGGATTTTGTGGATGCTGGTCCAAGAACTTACTGCATTATGATGATAGAAATGTCACATGCCATCAGCTTGTCCACCAAGCAGTGGCTTCAAAACATACTGTCAGTGTGAGGACCCCTTATACATTTAAAATTTGACTGACAGTTTAAATCTCCCATTCTAAAGTTAGTACATATATCTGTTAATTTCTTCATCACATTATTCCCATAACATGTAAATTAATCACATATAAATTTATAAGTTGACAAATTGGTTTGAAAACATGCACAAAATAATTTCAAGTTGAATCCAATCCCCAACTTCTCTAAGGCCTAATTTTCCCAATTATAAAATAGTCCTAATATACTTCTTCCATGGAGTTATTGTGAAACTCACGTGAAATAATATAGAGTGACTAGTGGCCCAGTGCATGAAAATCTGTGCACTCAGGGGGAGGGGGGTGGTGTCCCCTCAGCCTTGCCTGCACCCTCTCATAGTCTGGGAGCCCTCTGGGGATGTCCACCTGCCAGCTTAGGCCCACTCCCCAGGGGATCAGGCCTAAGATGGCAGTCAGACATCCCTCTAGCAGCCCAGGAGCCCTTGGGGGATGTCCACCCGCCGGCTTAGGCCAGCTCCCCAGGGGGAATGGGCCTAAGCTGGCAGTCAGACATCCCTCTGGTGGCCTGGTAGCCCTTCAACCTGGCTTGTGGTTGAATGAAGCTCCCCCTGTGGGAGCACACTGACCACCAGGGGGCAGCTCCTGCATTGAGTGTTTGCCCCCTGGTGGTCAGTGCGCATCATAGCGACCAGTCATTCCACCATGAGGGTCAATTTGCATATTACTCTTTTATTATATAGGATTAGCAAATGTCTAACATAGTAAGTGTTCATTGTTAGCCGTTATTATTGGCTATTACTGAAAAGTGACAGATGTCAATAAATAAAAGTTCTCACTAGTGTCCACTCTGTCCCTAGTTCTTCAAGCCACTCTGATATATCAATAAAAAATGCCACTGTTGGCCCATGGAGTCTAAGAGTAAACATCAACATTGTTTTAACCCTATTTGTACAAATCCCAACATTAAGTTCTCATACTGGAAATCTCAACCACCAGTTAACATCTAGAACACATGCATTCATCTTGCAGGAATAATATAATTATCTTGAGGGTAAAGCAATGTCTCTTTGTACCCATCCTTTACACCTCAGCCTTCCTAAGTTCATGAGTGTCCAGTAATAGTTTATGACTTTGCTATCAATCCATTACACTACCTCTTATCTAGGCACAGACCAACCCTCAAGCAGCAGGGGGGAAACAGTTCTAAGCTCTTTTCTGATTTGCAACTGAAGCTCTGAAAGATAGCCACCTCAAGTCACCCACCATTCAAGCTCTTCTTGTGATATCCTCGGTTATCCTGCACCTAGACAATACTATCTTCACATGCTCTTAGACAAAGAGACGCTGCCTGCCTATATCCGGAGGAGGAGCAGCCAGTGATACATTTACATGGATAGGTATTACAGAGGCCAAAAGAATGCAAATGAATTTTTAAAAGCTAGGGCCTCATGGGAAAGCTTTTAATATTTCTTACAAGACGAGGGTGATTAGTAGGGATACATTTTAACAATCTGCAAGTAAATTTGCAACGAATCTCTAAATGATTCTGAGTCCACCTTTAACTTTTCTTTGTAGCTTTCAGAATGCTAAACAGATTCAAAACTACCTTCAAAGGGACTGCCAGTTACATTTACACACACACACACACACACACACACACACACACACACACACAGTGGTGTGCTCCAGTCAGTGAGTCTTGCTCACAAAGAACCTATTGTTAAATATTCAGTAATTTGGAAGCCAGTTGATAAACTGCGGTAACTGTTGGTAGCTGAAATTGGTCATGGTGGAAATATTTACACCACAGAAATCAGCCAACATTATACTAGTAAATCAGGCCTTCTCTTTTTTTCCAGACAGCCAGTTTACCAGCACATGGTGGCATATATTCTGCTATTTATGGAATTATAAGAAGTATTAAAAAGTTGCTTAGGACCATCTACAGCAAAGCAATAACAGTAAGTCATTTCCAAAATATGGGTCAGATATCAGAGAGAATGGATAGGTATCAAAAACATAAACATTTCAAAGGCAAGACTAGGGAAATTGGGCCCCATATATTGCTCAGACATTTGTATAATTTTGAATGTTGCCAACTGTGGTGACTTCTATTTATACTCTAGAAAGCTCATAATGAGGTAAAAGTGACTAAATCATATTAGGAAAAACAAATATAAATAGTTGACCTGGTAATTCAGGGCCCAAAATATTTTGTAACTGTGATTTCATAAACCAATTAGTTGCCAATTCTCCAAATACATAGACATGAAAGGGATGTTCTAAATTAATGACTCACCAGAGTTCCTGACAGCCCTATCTCTGTTCTGAGATATATACCTCAAAATCCATTCTTTACAAGGTGGAGGGTGATAGAAAGATTGGAACACAACTAAAGGCACTAAAATTCTCCAGATCACCATGAGGAGACAGATATGAAGAATAGCATGCGATTGGAATAGTAGAACTCAATTTCAAATTGCTAAGATTAATCATCATTTTACAGTTACTACAGCTACATATTTAACTTTTTCTCACTTTTTTTCAGGAAGCAATTTCTTGTGCTTTTTGTCAAATGTAGACATTATCATAAATAAATACTATACACGTACATTGATTGAGATGTTGATTGCTACAGTATAAATGGTGTCATAACACGTGCACTCAACATCTTGAAACTAATTCAGGTTTGTAAATGGAAAAATACAAACATGTTTGAGTATTAAGCTAATCACCACCAAAAATTTTTGAGCATTGAGTGAATAGTGCTTTTAGAAATGCAAGCAGATATAAGTTGAAAATGTACCCCATCTTAAAAAGCCAAGAAATCAATATCTTAGTTTATGTGTGCCTTTCATAGAAAAGGTTTACATAAGCTGATGCTTCTAGAATTTGCTTTTTTCATCTGCTGAATTTACTTTTAAGGACCATTGTTATAGTACACATTCCTAGTAATAAGATAGCTATCCACAGCTTTGTTCTTATATTATGGACAACATAACACTTGTAAACTTATGTTATTTTTTAATATTTATCTGAAAAATAGGAAGTCTATACACATATTGGTGACTTATATCTAGAAAAATTATACAGTTGCATATCAATTTTATCTCTTACTTTGCCTTATATTATTGTTTGCTTTGTTATTGTTTCTCATTTTCTTTTGCATTTGTCAATTTTTTAGCTTTGTATATTTTATGTTTTATATAAAGACATTTCTGCAGATACTTTGATACTTCCTCAAGAATAAAAAAATATTAAAAAGTACATAAAGCATTTGTGTGGTTTTCTTTCATCTTTAATAATCAAGAGTATAAAAACAGTTTTTAATATTTACTAGCCATTTTTATTTCTTCATTTATGACTTTATTGTTCATGTCCTTTGCCTGCTGTCTTCTATGTGGTTTTGTTTTTTGTTGGTTGGTTGGTTTATTTTAACTGATGAGAAATAACTCAGTTTGTTAAGAAGAAGAATTTATCTTATGATATAAATATATTTTCCAGTTTGCTTCTTGTCTTTTTAATGTTTAAGTTGATTTTGGCTATAGAGAAGTCTTTTTAAAGTCAAATTTTTCTCTTTTAGTTATGGTTTCTTTTTTTGATGTCATGTTAAAAAGCCCCTTGATAGTCCAGCATCATACAGGTGTTTACCCAGTCACTTTAAGAATTAAATGTTACTCTTCATTTAATTCTTCTGAAGCTTATTTTGAATAACTTTTAAGATGATATACTAAATTAGAGGCCCAGTGCATGAAATTCGTGCACTGGGGGGAGGTGAGCCTCAGCCCAGCCTGTACCGTCTCCAATCTGGGATCCCTCTCACAATCCAGACTGCTGGCTCCCAACCTCTTGCCTGCCTGCCTGCCTGCCTGATTGCTGCTAACTGCTTCTGCCTGCCAGCCTGATCACCCCCTAACCCAATGGTTCTTAACCTTTCTACTGCCGCGACCCTTTAATACAGTTCCTCATGTTGTGGTGACCCCCAACCATAAAATTATTTTCGTTGCTACTTAATAACTGTAATTTTGCTACTGTTAATGAATCGTAATGTAAATATCTATATGTTCCGATGGTTTTAGGCAACCCTGCTAGTGGTTCTCAACCTGTGGATCACGACCCACAGGTTGAGAACTGCTGCTGTAGAGCCTAAGACCATCGGAAAACACAGATATTTACATTACGATTCATTAACAGTAGCAAAATTACAGTTATGAAGTAGCAACGAAAATAATTTTATGGTTGGGGGTCACCACAACATGAGGAACTGTATTAAAGGGTCACAACATTAGAAAGGTTGAGAACCACTGCCATAACCACTCCCCTGCCAGCCTGATCGATGCCTAACTGCTTCCCTGCCAGCCCAATTGCCCCTAACTGCCCTCCCCAGCAGGCCTGGTCACCCCTAACTGCCCTCCCTGCAGGCCTGGTCCCCCTCAACTGCCCTCCCCTGCAAGACTGGTCCCCCCCCAACTGTCCTCCCCTGGAGGCCTGGTCACCCCCAACTGCCCTCCTCTGCCAGCCTGGTCACCCCTAACTGCCCTCCCTTGCAGGCCTGGTCCCCTCCAACTGCCCTCCCCTGCAGGCCATCTTGTGATGGCCATCTAGTGTCCACATGGGGGCGGCCATCTTTGACCACATGGGGTGGCCATCTTGTGTGTTGGAGTTGCAGTCAATTTGCATATTACCCTTTTATTAGATAGGGTATTTCAGCACTTGCTAATCATGTCTTGCTGCTGATCCAGTGCAACTTGCTTATTATGTATTAGATCTCTTTCTTGGCTTTCAACTCCATTCCTTTAATTTTTGTATCTATTTTGGAGTTGGTACAACTGATGCCATTGTAATAACCTGGTTATTATTTAACAGGAAAGGAGTAAAGGGGAGACCAGATAATATATGCATATCTTTATACAGCTTTGCCAAAAAGCTGCATTTAACACCACAAGTCTGTTCCCTGCTGATCTCTGAGGGAAGAGACTGGACAAAGGCAGTTTGGGCTCAAGCTCAGTAAGTTCCTAGTGATGGGGAAAGGTGCTTGTCTGTCAATCACACCTGGGAACCAATTAGTGGCCAGAATAGGCGTAGCCACTGCAAGCGCATGGAAATCTGAATATTTAAACTTCTAAACAAAGGAGTATTCTCTTTTCTCTCTTTTCTTTGCCTATTTGTCTGCCCTCCAGTGACTCCTGCTCCCCTGCACCCACAAGGCTCATGGCCATGTGGGACTCCACACAATGGATTAATGGACGTTAACTGTGTGAGTGCGTGTGTGTGTGTGTGTGTGTGTGTGTGTGTGTGCGCGCGTGTGTTCATATTTTATCTGGGAAAATACTAAATTCTGTCTCTAGACCTGAGAGGCTGGCTTAGTCAGGGCCTTCTACTGAAATAATCCAGCACAAACTGTGACTACCACTGGTGTGTGATAAATGATACATGGCAAAAATTAAACAGCAAAGCACACCTCCTAATACCTGGGGTATGACTGTCATTTAAAGCAGTGGGTTTTATCTTCACTTAAATACTACGAAATGGTAAAGTTGAAAAAGATCATGTGCATCATTAATTACAAATGATTCATTTCACAATCAAGAAAACAGAAGCTTTGAGACCACAAAGTCTATGCACGACTACATGAACTTGCCAGTCAAGCTCTCTGAGACTCAGTTTCTCTCTCTGTAAGGAGTCTGTATGAAAGTGGATCAATTTTAAAAGATCACTATTCCAGTATATTGCAAAGAAAATATAAGCATAGACATTACAATGAAAGAACTGTTCTCTCAACAGAATCCTAGGAATGAGTGGGAAACTTAGTCTCAAACTGTAGTAAGAAGAGTCTGCGTAAAGAGCCTCAACCAAACATCTGGAATTGAGGATGAAAAAGCCAAGATGGACTGCAATAGGCAAGAGTAGCTATAGCAAATGGAGAAAAAGCCATCTGCCTCTGGCTTTCATGCTCCGGGTTTTGGTGGCATGAGGTTGGCCATATCATTTAAAAAACCAAAGACAGACAGGAACAGAATGGAGAGGACTAGAGAATTTGACTTTTCCTGTTTTTAACAAGAACTTGAGTAATACATTCTCATTTCTGAAAATTTCAAACAAATCAAAGAATAAAAAGTAAGAAAAATGCAAGTCTCATTTTATTTCTACACCCTCATTCTTATCTCATTCTCCTTCCCAGTGGCAATCAATTTTGACAGTTTAAATACCTCATTAACACTTTTATCAAGTCATTTCCCTAATGTATGGACAAATATGCAAATCTATGCTTTTTAACATAAAGGAAACCATATTATATGGACAACTCTACATCTTTCCACTTTCATTTAACAATATATAATTGGTATATTTCCAAGTTGGTTCATGAAGGTATAGCTGAGTCTTTTTAATGACTGAGTAATATTTACTATATATAAAAATAACTTTTCATTTAAGCATTACTCTACTAATAGAAACTTATGGAATTTTCTTTTTTTTTAATATATTTTATTGATTTTTTACAGAGAGGAAGAGAGAGGGATAGAGAGTTAGAAACATCGATGAGAGAGAAACATCAATCAGCTGCCTCTTGCACACCCCCTACTGGGGATGTGCCCGCAACCAAGGTACATGCCCTTGACCGGAATCGAACCTGGGACTCTTGAGTCCGCAGGCCGACGCTCTATCCACTGAGCCAAACCTGTTTCGGCTGGAATTTTCATTTAGTGAGCTTAAATATACTTCTTCAGCCTGGCCAGTGTGGCTCAGTGGTTGAGCATCGACCTATGAATCAGGAGGTGATGGTTCAATTCCCTGGTCAGGGCACATGCCCAGGTTGCGAGCTCAATCCCTAGTGCAGAGCATGCAGAAGGCAACGGATGAGTGACTCTCTTTCATCACTGATGTTCCATCTCTCTCTCCCTCTCCCTTCCTCTTTAAATTAAATAAAAATACATTTTAAAAAATACTGCTTCAATTATCACTGTTTTATGTGCATATTTTTGTATGAGTATGAATTTCCTATAGGTTATATACCTGGTAGAATTGCTGACTAGATTCATATGTTTTCATAGATAGTCAAATTTCTCTCAGTAAAGACCATGCCTCTAATGCTGTCACAATGCATATGTGGTTCCTCACACATAATAAATCCTGGATGTCATCAACATGTTTAATATTTGTCATCTTAAAGACAAAGATTGGTAGCATAATTTTTGTTTAAAATGTTGCTCCTTGATAATAATGTTTATTCATTTATTTTGTTTGTTCTATAAATTATTAATTTATATATTAAATTAATTTTCTTATCTGGGTTTGGGTCTTTTTCTTATTGATTAGTAGAAATTCTTGAACTATTTTTACTACTAATTGCTAGAGTTTTCAGATGGACTCTTCCATTGCCTGAAAGTGTTACCATTAATTCTCCTTTCCTAATATTAATACCTCTAATACTTTTTCTTGCCTCATTTCATTTAATAGGAATTTAATTTTGAAAAGCAGCTATGTCATTGGACATATTCCTTCATTGCTAAATGTGATGGGGTGCATTTTTAATATTTTGTCACGGGTTATAATGATTGCTCTAGAGTTTGCAGATCCTCATTGTGACAGATTTTTCTGTTCATACCTACATAATTCTAGCTCCCTTTGATGTTCTCTCCATACGATAAGGCTGGAAGCCTGAAAACACTTTCTAAAATTCTTTGCCCACAAGTTTCTTGTTTAGATTCCACTACTGGGGAGCACTTGTAGAGATTTAGAAGGCAGGAAGGAAGACAAAGCCGTGATTTCTCCTCCAGCAGCCATAGGCAGACACTAGAGCTCGTCAGGTATGAGGTTTTTGCACAACCTCTGGTGTTCCCTGTGGAGTCAACCAGCCCAGTGCAGCAGCCAGCTGTTACCAGCAGCAGTGGTTTCCTGCAGTTCCCAACCAGAATGTTAGAAGCAATTTCCTAATTTCCTGAAAGCTACTGGCAAACCCAAAATCTGATGGTGACCTTTCCTTAGCCTTCAGTTCTCTTGCCCTGCCAACAAATGTTTCTAAAATATTTATGGGGATAAGATACCACAAGGTGCATACTTCAGTTTTGAAAGTAATCAATTTCTTATATTAAATTCCTCCTTGACATACCTAGAATACTTTTTGTATCAGATAGAGCCCTGACTGATAGCAGCAATGTCACTGGACATATTCCTTTATTAATTATAAAGATTTCCTTTATTTTCTATTTTGTTAAGAGTTTTGGTTACAAAGGAGTATTAAATTTTACCAAATAATTTCTGGCTGCTCTCAGTATGGCATTTATTTAATTTAATAAATTATATGCATTGATTTTCTAACATTGAACCATTCTTGCTTTTATGGGATAAACCAACTTTATATTATTTCTTCAAGATGTTGCTGAATTTCTTTGGGTTATATTTTATTTGGTATTTTAAAAAATTTATAAGTAAAATAAGTCTATGGCTTTCTTTGTTATTATCTTGACTAATTAATAAAGATATGGTAGATTTATAGAATGATTTGATATGCTTCCTGCCTTTCTTAATACTCTGAAATAATATTACTTAAAGATTATTTTTCTTTGATGGCTTTGTAAAAGCTACTATTTTTGCCTAATACTGTTTTAAGTATAGATTATTAACTATCTTTTCAAAATTTTATATGTTTTTTTAGTTATCTACCTCTTCTTGAGTCAGTTTTGACTATCGCTATATTCCATAAAAAATTAATATACATAGATTGCAAAATACATCTCTCTCTATAAAACCCTAATATGCAAATAGACCGAAAGGCGGAACAACCAAACAACCGGTCGCTATGACTTGCGCTGACCACCGGGGTGGGGGGATGCATGGAACATGGTGGTCACTGGCCATGGCAGGATGGTGGAGCAGGTGAGTGGGGGCGCCAGACCAAGGTGGGGCGCCGGTCACTGTCATCGGGGCGAGCCTCTGGTGGTTACTGAAAATTCTTTGCTACTGTGTGCCACTGTCCCGCCCAGCACTCGCACCAGCTGCTGCACCAGTCCCAATAGTTCAGTGCTGTCAGCCCGCTCCTGAGGGGCGATCAGGGCAGCAGCCACCACTCACACCCGCTGCTGGTGCTGGCCCCAATCATACTGCGCTGTCAGTGGGTGCAAGTGGGGCCGGCGCCATCAGCCCGTGGGATCAGTGGCTGTGGGAGAGGGGCTACTGGAAGACAGGGGTCTTGGGGGATGAGCAAAGACCTGCCCCTGTGCCCACCGCAGCCTCCCGGCCCACGGTTCCTTTTGAGGTGCACGAAATCGTGCACTGGGCACCTAGTTTACATTATATAAGCCATTCAAGGTACTTTTCTTTTACATTTTAAAAATATTTTCTATAGCAATAATTATGTTATTTGTGTGTTTGTTTTTACTTCTACTGCCCAATATATGGGTAGTTATTTAATTGGACTTTATGTTTCTTTTATATGGTCTATTCAAAAACCATATTTTGCTGTTTATTGATATATTTATTTATTTAATCCTCATCAGAGGGTATTTTTTCCCATTGATTTTCAGAGAGATTGGGAGTGGGAGAAACATTAATGTGAGAGAGACACATGGACTGGTTGTTCTTGCACTCATTCTGACCAGGGATGAGGAGGAAACCCACACCCAGGTATGTGCCCTTGACTGGGACTCATACCTGAGACTCTTTGGTGCATGGGCCGATGTTCTAACCACTGAGCTACATAGGCATATTTTGCTTTTGTTGATATGTCTATTATTTTGTGCTTTTGTTTAATTAAATCCTGCCAAATAATTATTGATAACTTATTATTAATAAATGTTATATCACTAATGCCTGCTTAATTAATTTCTTCATTATGCTTTATTTAGTTTGATTTTTTACTAGAAATTTTGCTTTGAAATCTTATTTCATTTATTTTCAAATTTTTTTCTTACTATACAGTTAAAGGCAACTAAAGGTAAAAGTCAAGAGAAATTATTTTATTCTAACTTCATCAAGGGGGAATTTATTAAAGAGTTATCAGTGGCTATGAGAAAGCAAGTGAGCAAGCACTCCTAGTTGGAATGTAGATGTCTTCCACCTGAGAGTGGAACAGTTCAATGTACTTAAGAGACAAGACTGCAGCAGATAAGAGTGAGGCTAGAGAGCCAAAGTGCATACCCCAGCTTTGCCACGGACTAGTTCTGTGACCCTGGGCAAGTCACTGTACCTCTCTGAGCCTTCGTTTTCTCATCCATAAAATGCGGGGGGAGGGTAACTATAGAGATCTCCCTTGTAAATTTGGAAGGAAGCAATATGTTCATACATGTAAATCATAAAAAAGAGTGCCTGAAACACAGTAAACAGTCAAAGAGTGTTAACTATTGTTATGTCCTCCTAAAAAAACCTTCTTTTTCTTCTACTTTTCTCCATATCTGTTGAGAAGGCTCTGGAGCTAATTCAGGTTCTCCTCTGCTGCCTTCTCAGACTCAGTATCCAAGCTGGTGGCCCGCCACTGGCTTTTTTTCAGTTTCTGAAAAAAGAGTGTCCAAGATGTAGCCTGCAGATGTGGGTCAGAGAGGGGGCCGGAAATGGAGACCAGCTATTCCAAATGCCAACTGTAATGTCCCTGGACATTTTCCCTTGTGATATTTAAAATGTTTAACGCAGGGATGTAATCACCAGGACAGGAGCAGGGTCCTGAAGGCCACCTATGTGGCAAGTGCTAACTCTGAATGCTGAGTCATGGGGAGGTCCAGAGGGTTCTGAGCCAGGGCCGTGGTTTCTTGGGACTCATGGCAGGAGCTTTTTATCAACTTGTATCGTTCATTTTCAGTATCTAAAAACTAGTATAACTGTGCCTGTGTACAGCTAAAATAGCAGCCCTGCTGACAATCCAATCAGCTTTCAATTTATTATCTCTGACCTTTTAGCATCACTGGAATCACTTATGTCTGTAGTTTTCTATTATGCCTATTTGAGATGTATTTTCACAACTCTTCTTTATCAATCTGACTTCATCTGCTTTCTATCTTCCAGAAAATTCCTCAAAGTCTCTAATCAAACTATCATATTTTTCTTGTTTTCCATTATAATTTAAAATAGATAGGTAGATACATAGATAGATAAATTATCTTATAGGCCTACAGATATCTTTTTCAGTCATTTAATGAAATTGAGTGGAAAGGAAGACACAAATTTAGTTCATCAACATGATCAATTATACTTTTTAAAATGTAAGCCACTAATTATGGATTCATCTGTGAAAAATTTATTTCCACTCGATGCCTAAAAGGCTAGATAGATGTTCAATATATTTCAATTAATTGATTGAGGTTCAAATTAAGACATCAATTTTAAAAAGCAGTTATTCTACCTTGCCTTGCAATAACTTAACTATACATATTAAACCAGTCTTAAACTGTGTGATGATTACTTAAATTTTGTTAAATGACTTTAAAATTTTTGACTCATGGCAAAATATTGAGTTAATATATATGGAAAGCTCCTTTAAACAATAAAAACAGACCACGCTATTAAAAACATTACAATCTTTGAATTAATAGCTGTGACTCAAAAGTTATAAAGCTTGAATGGGATTTACATTTTAAAAAAAAGTAAAAAAGACTGCTTATAAAAATAACTTATACTGGCATCCTTTGCTTCTCATGGCTTCCCATGCCATGGCTTATAGTAAAGGAGTTTGACAACATAAAAGGGGAAGCCTGGAATGAAATTGAACTAGATAAAAAAGAAATGTGGAAAACCCATCAAAGAAGGCACTCTGAACACTGGTTATCATCCACTTAGAAAGTCAGGAAAATCAATAAAATGATAGCAGGAAAAAAGTAGTACAAATTCAGACCCCAATACAGATCCAGGCCTATATACTGTTTTCTAAAACAGCAAAGAGGGGTCATAATCTAAAAATAATCAGCAAGAACCTCCATGGATATAAGGGGAATGGCAAATGATACATAATATAAGAAGCCTGAGCAGAAGTCATCCAATAAAAATTGTTTTTACACTTAAACAATATAGTACAACCCATGTACAGAGCTAACATGTCAGTGTTCTCAACTTGAAGAAGAGGGGTGGGGCGGGCAGGGGAAGGGGAAGTGGAGTTCAGTTGAGATTAGATGTCATTGCATTTACGATGGTAGTTTTAATGATCTTAGCAACAAAATTGAAATTAAATTCTGGTCAAAATACAGTCACTCAATGTGAGTATTTTTAAGGATATTTTGCAGGCCAAAGTTCATAACTCATCACTAGTTCACAGTTGAGAGGAAACATGGGCTAAAATTTTAGCATCTTCTCCAACATCTTGTATACATAATGCACAGGAGAAGAGCAGTTCATGGCCAAACACTGGATTATCCCAGTCTTGTACAATTTCTTAGACTTTTGCCTTAAAGAGCTACTCTTATTATCATCATCTTGCCAGACTCAAATTGTCCTGCCAGTAGAATGGAACTTCAACATGTGAGATTTGTATCTTCATACCCAGCTAAGAGGAATCTATTAAGCATTCTTGAGTCCTTAGGTTTTAGTAGGTGGGAATCAAAAGAAGAAAAAAATCAGAACACACCAACTTACAAATGAAAATTAGAAAACATGTGGTATTGCTCCCTTCCACACCACTTCAAACATTGCTAAGCAATTCTGGTATTTTTTCCAGTAAGACTCAGCCTCAGATTTCTGCTATAAACAGAATTCCAGGCTGTGTGTTACGGGCACTCTAGGTAAAATCCTGTTTGACATTGTGACATAAATGCAAATTATTTTTACGCTTAAAGCATATATATATATATATATATATATATATATATATATATATATATGCATAAACTATATAAATATAGTTTACAAAGGACTTTCACATACTTTACATCACAGTTTACAAATAACTCTAGGGATAGATTTTAGCTTTGTTTAACAAATGAGAAAATTTGGAGATAAAGTCATGTAGCTAATAAGTGGCAGAGCCAGGACATGAACTTGAAGCTTTGGTTTACAAATCCAGTGCTCTTGCTATTTTTACTATAAACATGTTTGAACACACATGTGCACACCTATAGATACATATATTTTATATTTTATTTTAAATGTATATCTATAATAATAAAATGTAATATGCTAATTAAACTGGATGAAGCCGGGGCTGCAAGGGAAGCCTGGATCCTAGGTGCCAGAGGGAAGCCGGTGCTGGCAGCCGGGGGAAGGAAGAAGGCCTACTCTTGCACAAATTTCGTGCATCGGGCCTCTAGTATATTAATAAGAAATGTAAAATGGAAATAATTATTAAGCAATGCTACTGGAATAACAGCAGTGATAAATGCAATAATAATGAACCTTCCTGCTGAGTTTCTTGGTCACTAATCCTACGCTAAAGCTGGTGAGAAAATTTGAAGGGAAAGGAGCCATGAATGTTTATTGAGCATTTGCAATGGGCTATTTTGATGGTTTTAAACATGTCTATGAATTTGGGAAACTTCTCCTATCAAAAAGTAGAGTCTATTTCTCCTTTCCTTGAAAATGGGCTGGTCTTAGTGACTAATACTAACAAATACAGTGAGGCAAAAGTGATGATGTGTTTGTATGTATATGTGCCCCACAGTTCTCACCACTGAAACAAAGTCACCTGCTGCAACATCTCTCTACAACTCATTTGCCAGCGATAGGTCACATCTTACACTAACTATAAAGGAAGCCTCTCTCCCTTCCTCTCTCCCTCCTTCCCTCCCTTCCTTTCTTTCCTCCTTCTTCCCTCCCTCCCTCACTTCCTTCCTGAGCAAGGCTGGTGAAAACTGACAGATTGCTATGAAAGACTGCAGAAGTGTCTCATACACATTCCATGTCTTATTGTATTATTCAAGGTGAGTCTCTGCACAGGGTATATGTATGCATATTTACATATTCAGGTATAAGTGGCTGGATGGAAAACACCTCACTCAATTAAATGTCCAAGATCTTCATTCCCATCCCCCCATGTAATTCCTGGTTTCACATTAATCTTGAAATGTCCAAATGTAAATGCAATCACGTTCTCTTTCCCTCATAATCTGGTACTTCCTTGGTTAAAATTGTGATAAATCTTGGACAATGGTATAAATCCCAAGAATTGATTCAAGTCCTTTCTATAAAGTAGTTGCTTTTCATGAATTGTTTGACTTTTTTTTTAAACCAGGGACCCATTTGGTGGCAAAATGATTCACAACTCAGTTCCTGAAGCATTAACTGGGTAATCATTTTGTGAGCTACTTCAACAAATCTGGCAAAAACAAAAATTAAAAATTGCACCAAAATACTCTTACTATATTGCAAATACGTATTTGATACACCACTGCCTGAATTTATTTACTAGTTGTATTTCACCTTTTTAGCCTTTGAAGAGAACTGTTGTAAATGCTGCAATGCCCTGGAGCATTTCCCCAGCAATTTCATGTCCAGTTGATTAATGTTATCCAGATGCCATATGTGTTAGGATGACTTTTATTGCAAGTGATAGAAACCCAAAGACAATTTGTCTAAGCAAAAGAAAGTAATTTATAATGTATGTGACTGGTAAAGAAAATGACAAAAGTATCAGCAGATGTGACTGATATAACTGCATTTAATTTGAAAGGTACTGCCTTAATTTCCAGGTCATGAAGTAAAATATTTTTATTGTCTCAAGATTATAAATCTTAAAGTTGATTGAGATAAGACAAGCTACCCTCATATGAAAACTGCAAATAAAGGCATTTATATGGCTTAACACATTGGATACTTTTTAAAAATATATTTTTATTGATTTCAGAGAGAAAGAGAGAGGGAGAGAGAGAAACATCAATGATGAGAGAGAATCATTGATTGACTGCCTCCTGCACACCCCCTACTAAGGATCGAGCCACAACTGGGGCATGTGCCCTTGACCGAAGTCGAACCTGGGACGCGTCAGTCCGAAGGCTGACGCTCTATCCACTGAGCCAAACCAGCTAGGGCATATTGGATAACTTTTTACATTCTATATATGAGACAGTGCATTAAGATGTTGATTTTTTCATACCCATATGCCAAAAGTTATATTATCCTATTTTTTACACCAAAAGGTCATATCAGTTATATCTGTAATGTGGGCAGTTGTCTTAAAGATTCTTTTTTCTATATAATGTTTTTTGCCTTCCATTTAATTATGTATGATATAAATTTTGCTAGCCCTGAAATTTTTGTTTCATTTGACTTGGATATACTTTATATTTTCCATCACCTTTCATAGTCACTTTTTAAGTAGGTTTCTTACATTCTGTGCTGAAGTGGATTTTAGTTTGGTTTTGTTTAAACAGATCTGGTATTTTATGCTTTTTGGTTTTTACCTTAAACTGGGAAAGTTTATTTTATTTATATTCAAATTATCATAGTCAATCTAAAAATAATTTTGAATTTACTTCTGCCATCTTATTTTACATTGGTGACTCTCTTGTTTTACATCTTTTAATATCAAGTATGTGTTGTGTGTTGTCGTTATCATTTCATTTTGGTGTGGGGTTTTTCTTTTTTTTTTTTTCTTTTTTTTTTTTTTTTTGCCCATAAAAATCCCTTTCTTTGATACTTGCCATTTGAAACCTGAAATATTTATTGGTTCCTACCTCTTTTTTTACTCTTCCCCCCTAGTGTTTTAGTTGGCTTCTTCTGGAATTTTCATGCCAAGACCTCATCATCAAATGTTTTATAAAATAGCTTTAACTTTTTGAATATAACAATTATCTTCATCTTGGTAACAATGATTGCCAAATTTAACTGGATGTCATTGTAAGTTTGTAAAGGCATTTTATATAGAACACATTATTTCAAACCTTGCATTTTTCAATAATGAGGAATTGTTTCTACTTTTTAAACTGTATAATATATCCTATGCATAAAAAGAATGATTATAAGCACATTCTAATAATGATGATGAAAGTAATAAAATAAATGTCCTTGTACTACCAAGTTTATGTCTAAGCCTAATTTTATTCCTTGCCTTTCTTTATAATTTTATCTTTATAATTTTTTGTTATAATTTTATAATTTATTTCATGTATATGTATGTGTGTGACATACACATGTATATACTTACATATATATGCTCTCTTAATGTATTATTTAATTTTGGCTGGTTTGGACTTGATGAAATGATTCTAGATGTATCATTCTAAGATATTTTTTTCTCAAAATCATTTTGAGAACCATCCACATTGATGTAGATAGTTATAATTCATTAATTTCCATTGAAGTAGAGAATTATACAACAGGAAGATGGCACACATCATGTATTTATTTAATTGGAGCTGTATGTTCATGTACATATGTAAATCTCCTGGTACTAAGCATAAAAGTTTAGTGTATATATTTAATTACTCATAATTCTGCTAGTCAGTGGGATATAGTTATTGTCATCTTTATAAAATAAGTCCATTTTTTTCTGAAGATGTTCTAATTTTTAAACCCAGCCACAATTTGTGAGTATGCACATTATTCCACATTTTGTTCAACATTTGATATTGTTGTACACCTTAATCATTACCATTTCAATAGTATCAAATGGTATCTCATTGTTGTTTTACTTTGAATTTCCTTTATAATTTATAATTTTGAGAATATTTTTGTGTCTATTTGCCATTGGTCAAATAGCCATTCAGGCGCCTTTGCCCATATGTTAAAGTATTCATTTCTTATTAATTGATAGCTGATTTGTATATAGTCAGGAGGTTGTCTATGTTAGTTAAATACATTTAGATATCTTCATGTCTCGCCTTTTCACTCTTTTATGGTGTTTTGGTTAATATAAATTCTTAATTTTAATCTAGGTGGATTTATTAATTTTATCCTGTACAATTATACTTTTTGAGTATCATTTAAGAAAACCTCCACTACCCCAAGTCAGAAAGATATTCTCTTATATTGTCAATTAAAATTGTAAAGTTTTGTCATCCACATTAAAGTTTAATCCATCTGGAATTTGTGTTTGTGTGTGTGTGTGTGATGTGAGGTAGAAATTTAAATATTTTAATATATAATTTTTAACATTTTTTTTCAAAATCAATTGTCCTGGCATTATTTATTAAATTCTCCATGCTTTCCATATTGTATTTAATGCCAAATTTGTCATAAATTAAGCTTTCATATATTTATGAGTCTATTTCCAAGTTCACCATTATTGCCATTTAATTTACGTGAATCTGTACAGATACTAAACTGTCTTAGTTACTATATTCTTATTTTTTGATACCCCCCAAAAAATACTACTCCCTAGATCCTCTTCATCGGGAATGACTTTGTTAGTAAGGGTAATTTTCCATTAAAATAAATTTAAGTTTGGAAATTTTCTTGTAAAAAAAATATGTGATTTTTATTGGCATTATATTAAATTTACAGGTTAATTTAGGGGAAATTGACAATTATACAGATATTGTCTTCTTATTTATGGGCATACTACATTTTTCCATTTATTCAAGTATTCTTTAATGACTTACAATAATGTTTGATTATTCTTATTACTTTCCACATAAAAGTCATCAAAACTTTATATTTTGTTACTAATGAAACAATGTACTTTTAAACTGAAATACACCACCCCAAAATTTAGTCACTTAGAAAAAGAACACTCTACTATTTTTTATGATTCCACCCTCTGGGCTGGACCAGGATAGGTAATTTCTTTGCTCCACATAATGTTTGTAGAACGGAAAAGTCCAAGATGGCTCCTTCATTCCTATGACTGTTGTCTCTGCAGGATACCATGGAAAACTTGGACAAGATAAGCATGTCTCCCTCTCTATTAGGTTTCTCCATGTGGGTTGCTTTTGTGTGCTCACACCTTGATGGTCTCAGGGTAGTTAGACTTCTGACATGATGATTGGCTCCCGATTTTAAAAAAAAGGTGGAAATTCCTCAAACCTCTTCAAGGGTACTGTAATTGGTACAATATAACTAACTACCATCTCATTATATTGGACAAATCAAATCACAAATTCAGTCCAATTTCAAGAGAAAAAATAGTAGACTCCACTTCCTGATATGAGGAATAGCAAGTACATATAAAGAGGGATGGAATTGATGGGGGCCTCAGGCCATGACAATTCATGCTGCTTCCACATGCTACATATGCTCCCCCTCACTCAGGGCCCCATGGATACAGACAGTAAGGGGGTGAGGGCATGTGCTAGGGGGAGGGAGTGGCTGGGGAGATGTCAATGGGGCAGAAAGGAGACATATGTAATACTTTAAACAATAAAGGATTTAAAATATCCTATATAATAAAACCCTAATATGCAAATCGACCGAATGGCCGAATGACCAGTCGCTAAGATGCGCACTGCCCACCAGGGGGCAGATGCTCAACGCAGGAGCTGCCTCCTGGTGGTCAGTGAGCTCCCACAGGGGGAGCGCCGCTCATCCAGAAGCCAGGCTCACAGCTGGCGAGCATAGCGGTGGTGACGGGAGCCTCTCTCGCCTCAGCTGCAGCACTAAGGACCCCTTTGGGGGATGTCCGACTGCTGGCTTAGGCCTGCAGGGAGCTGGCCTAAGCCGGCAGTCAGACATCCCCCGAGGGGTCCCAGACTGTGAGAGGGTGCAGGCTGGGCTGAGGGATGCTCCGTCCCCCCAGTGCACGATGTTGTGCATCAGGCCTCTAGCATATATATAAAATAAATTATTTTTATTTTTATTAATTTGTCCATTAAATGGTTTCAATATTCTATAGATAATTTACCTCCAATAAATTCTCTTTTTATTTCTAATAATTTAATCTATCAATTCTTTTCAATTTTCTATGTAGATATCATATCATCTACGACAAGGACCCCCAGTACAATCGAACCACTGTTTTGGCTTAGATTTGATTATTCACAGATCAGTCCCAACTATTCATGTGCTATTATTGTAACTTAACTCTGGAACTTACACTTCAGAAATACCTACTAATGCAAACAAGTGTGGACCAAACATATCCTTAGCAAAAGCCATTTAAGAAGTAAGTGTCTGTATAATGTTTAGAGAAACATATTGCATTATTAAAAGAATATCTGCACTCAAAATATAATTGCTGTAAAAAGACTAAGTTAGCAGTACCTGGTTTACTCTCTGAGGCAACTGTGTTTGGAAATGACAGATAATCTCTGTTTTAATATTACCCCATTTCAATATGGCATAGGTTGCAAACACAATAACCAACTATTTGCTTTATGTAAGCCCTCACTTAAAACATGAATCAAGGATCAGAGCAACTGAGTTTCTCAACTCCCCTATTACACCTTCCAGCTTTATGATTTGTAAACATTGTTTGACCTACAAGAATCTCAGTGTTGCCATCTTTAAAATGAAACTAATAATTATCGCCTTGCCTATGGGAGGCAATTACTATCAACATGGCATAATATAGATAGATAGATAGATAGATAGATAGATAGATAGATAGATAGATAGATAGATAGATAGATATGATAGATAGATAGATAGATAGATAGATAGATAGATAGATAGATAGATAGATAGATAAACAATTTTTAAAATTATAAGAATCTCAAAGGATGTAAGACAACATTTTGTAACAACAACAAAAATCTCACTTAAAGACAGGGTATTTCCCAGAAATATTTGTTTGCTGTCTTGTTGTAATTTCCTGGCATTCACAGTTCTAGTACATGAACTTGTCATATGTTCTTCATTGCTGGCCCAGAGTGGAGTTTTTGGAGCCTGAGATCACCTTTGGGACGTCTATCAGAGCTGATGAAATCTCTGCTGTCATTCTACTGTTCTCCTGTTGTTGACTGCTCTACTATTTTCTCTTTATATTTCATATTTTACAGTTTTTCTGGGACAGAACTACATGAGGATATATTTTATTTATCCTGCTCAGATATTCTTGATTTTTTTTTAATCAAAGGAATTGTTCAGCCATTATC
Organism: Cnephaeus nilssonii; assembly: GCF_951640355.1. NCBI lineage: Eukaryota > Metazoa > Chordata > Mammalia > Chiroptera > Vespertilionidae > Cnephaeus > Cnephaeus nilssonii. The sequence continues at coordinate 65,386,374 of NC_137081.1, read as the reverse complement.
CCATTCAATATTGCATGTCCCAGATTCTCTCTCTTCTTTCTTTTTGCAATTCCTGCTAAACTTCTGTTAGATCAATTTAGTAGGGTCCCCGTGTTTTGTTTTTTACCTCCCTTGATATTGCCCATCTGTTTATCTCATGTCTTCCATCTGTTTATCACTCTATAATACATTCTAGTTAATTTCCTCAAACCTGTCTTCTTGTTTGATTTGCTTCTTTGTTCAAGTCTGTCTTTTGTTCTCTATCTTTTCTTGTTTTCTCATTTCAGTTTCCTCCTTCTCTCTTTAAAGGTCGGACGCATACTTGCTTTATATTTTTGCTTACATATTTATACACTGTGCCTGAAATACTAATTTTTTTGGGGGGTTGTAGTTTGTTTTGTTTTGTACCTGATGAATCTCTCTTGCCTAGCTCAACTCCTTAGGGTGGCTTATAGTTTTTTAATCCTTAGCTTGTTAGGGCTATTCACAAATATTCCAGTTCTGCTCTTCTTCTGGACAAATGGATTGTATTTCCCTATCGGCATTGAACTTTGTTGTTGCTAAAGTGCCTCTCTTTAGACAGTACAATGTAAAAAACTTAACTTGGGTTGTTTACTTATAAAAGTTTTAAAAGCCAGAACTTTACTCACCACATCCCTTGTTCCTGCCTTGACAATAATGTCAAGCTGGAGCCTCAGTCAGTGGGCGTCCTTTTGAGGGCTTGGGGACCATGCTGGTGGAGTCCTCTGCCAGATGATGAAAGGATTCTGGCAGGTATCTAATTTAAGTTTAGGTGTATATTAAAACTGTCCTGGTTATTAGCATCTCTATGGCTTTATAGGGGTAAGAAAGCCTTTCAGTATTAGCTAATTTGACAATGTTGCTGTGAGTCAGTAATTAAACTGTTGGTCATTCAGTTTACAATTTTGAATGCATTGCTAATAAAAGGCATAGTACATACATATTATATGCAGTCAACTCAGGCCTATTACTGAATCTATAAGAGATGCAGAGTCAAACTTCTATAATTAGTATCAATTGGGATAGATCAGGGTTGACTTGATGAACATTTACAATTATTGTCCTCTTTTAGAAAGAGGTAAGCTTATTATTTTTAAGTACATATAATTTTCTTCAAGTTATTAATAAGAAATTTTCTAGGAAGCTTTTTTTTTTTTTTTTGCAGAAATCATTAGTGTCTTATCCCTGTAAATAAAGATCTAAACTTCTACAAATTGGTTTATATAGAGCAAAGTTAAATTTTAACCATGTTTAAGATTAATTATCAAAATTTTCAAAGAGATTGTATTTGGATAGTTTGTATTAGAATCATTATATTACTTTATAATAGATTTTCATTCTTCCTTCTTTGATCTATTCTACCTTTTGCCCCAATGACTGGCACACAGTAGGCACCTAATATATTGCACTGAACTTAACTCTGTCATTTTTATTTGGTCTTATACTACAGAAGTAATAAGTAAAAAATGAGTAGGTTAAGTGACCATCACAGTGGATTATGAACAGTGTGGATTAGAAGCATGAAGACTGCAACACTCTCGGACATGCTTCCTTTTAAACCAGCATTTCTAAAACCACAATTAAAAGACAGTTTCAGAATTCAACAAGTTATTTACAAACATTTTAAAATTCTGTGTCTTCACTTTGGTGATGATTTAAAGAGTTATAGTGCACATTCTGAATTTCCTGAAAAATGGCCTCCTCGCCATGATTTGAGGTTCAGCTTTGGCATGTATCTCACGATCAAGGTGAGGCCAACCAGTCTGCCATTAATGTCATGAGCCAATGGGACAAGAATGAAAGTAAATGGCATAAATGGATGTATTTACACATGGAAGTCCAAATGGCATCACAGTACACTGGTGATCACATAACACATTAGCATCAGCATGTCCTGTTCTACCAAACTAGTTCATGGTTTAGTGCTATGTTTCTCTTGAGGGTGATCCATTTAGGCTTAGCAATCAGCATTTTCTTTCTCATTTAATTAATGTTTTTATTGACTGTGATTTATTTATTTAACTTGTTATTTGTTTACATTTTATAGTGGTAGAAAAAGTTATATGTATAAAAAGGTTTTTGCTAGTTTAATAAATTCAAGTCAACACTGGAGGGTCACAAGAATTTTATTCTTCAAATGGAATTTGTGCAGTAGTCCAGTTTGGCAAACATTGTACTATTTAAAATATCAACTCAAAATAGTCTGTAAATGTGTTGGAATATTTATATGTATTAGCCTAGTTTTAGGTCTGATATGAATAAAACTCATCAATATACAGAAGGAACAGTGATGATTCTTTCTCAGTACTAAGGCTAAAATAGAATTCAGAATATCCCTCCCTTATGAGGTCATCAAATTCTAATCAGACACTTCTCTTTATGAATACTTCCACTAATACAACCAAAGAATTACTGTTGATCAATCAAAAACAGTTTTGGGGCTGACTACCATACAGGATTTAAACAAAACAAAACAAAAATCCACCTTGAAAAAACTGCTTTTAAAAAATGTGAAAAATAGGGGTATTTCTCTTTCAAATAAAGAGAAAAGTCCTTTCAAGTATAAAAATGATTACTGCTATTTGGTCATTTCAGCACCAAGACAGAGCTGGCAATCAAAGATACTGCATAAAGTGAAGACAGCCTGGAACAGTGAAGGCATCCAGGAGAAGGATTACTTTTTTAGGGTAAATAATACTCCCTGTGACCACAGATTCAACAGTGAAGGCCCCATGCATCAAGTTGATGGCATCATTTACATGAAGTCTCCACCACGATCAGCTCTCTGACTTACACGTGAAAGAAAAAGGCTTCCAAGGCCCAGTTAGAATTCTGATTAATAGGTTGGTCAGGTACGAGCCAAGCTTTGCAATGGGCTGCAGTCGGTGCTTTGTCCAGGACCATGGATCATTGAGGATGAATAGAGCCCTCAGTGATAGAGTGAACGGCATCTCTTGGGCAGCAACTTGAAATGCAGGCTAAGGGTTTGTTTGGCTCTGAAGTTGGCATCACAGCCAGCAAACACTCCATCTGGGTGGCAGAACCCCGGCCAGCCCTCCTCACCTGACCTGCCAAGGTTGGCAGCTACTTTCCTCTCACTGTCCAGATTCGGAATGTGTGTGCAGTGAGGGGAGAAGATGTGGCCGTGCTTCTTAACTGTGAGGAAGCTGGAAGACCTTGGTTGGTGGTTGATTTTAGTTTTGTTTTCTTAATACACTCTTGTTTAAGAAAGGTCAGTTTATGAGGGAAAAGGATGAGCTTTGAATAGAGAAGACCGGAAGGACTACAGCCCCAAGAAAAACAAGTCTCCGTAGGTGATGCAGCAGCTGAGTATTTGCACTATTTACCAGGTGTACCGGTTAATAATGCGGATTTTTTTCAATAGATGGAGTTACACACATGTTGATATACATGCGATTTGATATGCATGCTATTTTGTTGTATTGACAGCAAGCTTCAAAACTTCATATGTCAAATTTTCTGAAGGTGTTCACATCATAGATATTTTCACGCTTTAAAATGTCGAATTTCATGCCAAAAAAAAGAGCATTTGCGGGAAGTTTTAATTCATTATGTTATTTTGAAGAAAAATGCTGCTAAAGTTATTGTATACTTCGGGAAGCTTATAGTGAACATGCTCCATCTCAAGATACTTGTGAACGCTAGTTTAAATGCTTTAAAAGGGATGATTTCTATGTGAAAGACAAAGAACATCCAGGTCAACCAAAAAAGGTTGAAGCTCAACAATTACAAGCATTATTGGATGAAGATGCGTGCAAACTCAAAAACAACTTGCAGAAAGATTAAACGTTGCTCAGCAAACAATTTCCGATCGTTTACAAGCAATGGGAAATATTTTAAAGGAAGGAAAATAGGTGCCACATTTACTGAACAAAAGACAAATGGAAAACCGAAAAGTCATCAGTAAAATGTTGCTTCAATGGCACGAAAGAAAGTCTTTTTTTGCATCGAATTGTGACTGGCGATGAAGAGTGCATTTATTTTGAGAATCCTAAATGCACAAAATCATGGGTTGATCCAGGTCAACATCAACATTGACTTCAAGGCCAAATCACTTCGGAAAGAAGACAATGCTCTGCGTTTGGTGGGATCAGGAAGGTGTGGTGTATTATGAGCTTCTAAAACCAGGTGAAACCATTAATACTGATAGCTACCGACAACAAATAATCAATTTGAACCACGCTTTGATTGTGAAATGACCAGAACGTGCCAGAAGACACAGCAAAGTAATTTTGCTTCATAATGACGCACCATCACACACTTCAAAACCAGCTAAAGAGACGTTAAAAGATCTTGCCTGGGAAGGGTTAACCTACCTGCTGTATTCACCAGACCTTGCTCCTTCAGATTACCACTTGTTCCGATCAATGACACACGCACTTTCTGAGCAGCACTTCAAAACGTACAAAGTGGAAAATTGTGTCTCTGAATGGTTTGCCTCAAAACAAGAAAAGTTCTATTGGGGTGGTGGTATTCTCAAACTACCTGAAAGATGGGGGAAATGTGTAGCTAGCAATGGACATTACTTTGAATAAAGCACTTTTGGTGTTTCTCTTGAAATTATCGTGTTTTCTTTGATTACAAAATCCGCATTATTAACCGGTACACCTGGTATTCCTCCTGAAAAGGAGTGAGGCTCTGGGGTAGACTAGACTGCGAAAGTGCAAGAGCAGGGATACTCTAGCCACTGCATCTTAGAGATCCAGCTGCTGCCTGACGCTGCCACACAAAGAACCTGGTTGAATGGCAAAATGGTTTCAGGTTTTCGCGCTGTGGTCATTAGACATGTGAGCCGCTCTCCAAGGCTGTGTTGGGCCTGGGAAGCTAGGCACCTGTTGCCGGCAGAAACATAATACACTTATTGATTTGAGAGGGCTGCACGGAGTAATGAAAGAGGACACACAAAAATCCAAAATAATAAATGGACCCACGACCCAATGACGTTGCAAAGGGGCCCCTAAAGGAAAGGCATAGATGCAGATTCCTTTATCTAAGGCAATGTGCACAGCAGAGAGAAGGGTTCATGGGAGGATGGAGGAGGGCCTGGGAAAGAAGTGTGAGGAGGAAAGTGCTGTTTAATAGAAAATGGTGTTGTATTTGAGACCATCTAAAAGAAGCCCTTCTGATTTATCTCCTCCCGAGGCAGCAGCAGCAGCAGCAATTGAAGTGACTATAATAGCCCAGGAGAAATGTTGGTGCTATTAGTTGGGTGATTGATGGAAGCGCTGCCAAAACAGCGAGGGAATTTGTCAATGTGTTTTTTGAAGTTTGTAAATGATGACACTGGCAAAGTGTAAACAAACGCAGCTCCGGCAGACACGTTACACAGTCCCCAAGATGACACTTCCAGAGACTCATTTGCTGGATTGTTCCAATTAGGAATCATGAGTGGGAGTAATGTGCTCTGGTTTCTCAGGCCAGGGCAGACAGGGCTTGTGCAACACGCGAGATTTAAAGAAAGGAACTGGTGGTGACTCACCCAAAGGACTGGGCTGCCAATTTGTTGCAGAGCATCCAGTACGGGAAAAGCAAAAAGGCCTTGGAGACATGTAACCCAAAGATGCACAGTCCCATAACTCTATGACCATTGTCCGAGTCATATTATCTTTTAAGGTCAGTGTCACAGTCCCATCAGCTCTGTGAAGCAGAGGGACAAGAGAGAGCAGAAAAACGAAATAGCAAGCAAAAAGGTCTTAATGGGCAAAGGAACAATGTGTCTTCAAGAAAGACAGAAGTTTAGACGGGAAAGAATAAGATGAGGTCATGCAGGACAGTTAGACTATATTTAAGGATTTTCATCTCTGTCTTTAGACAAAGCCATTGAGAGATTTCAGGCATGGACTTGTCATCTTCAATTTACATTCAGAGAAGACTACTATGGCTACAATACAGAGAATGGATGGGGGGTGGAGTGTGAACATGGGTCGGTAATGAAGTTATTGCAGTAGTCTAGCTGAGAGATGATGTTAGAACGAACCAAGACTATATCAGCAGGAATGGAGGAAAGGAACCGATTAGAAAGACATTTGGGAAATAAATATCCACAGGCCTTGGTAATTGAGTGGATATGAAGAATGAGAGGGAGGGCAATGTCACTCCCAGTCATGAGTGCTATGAACGGAGGTATCATTTTTTTTTCATAAAAGTTATTTTCTCAGTAAGCTGGAGAGATGGATCAAAATAGCAATAGCAGGTCCATGGCATCATATTGCCCTGTTAATAAGAAACAACACAAAGAAGGAAATATAGATATTTTGAACAAAGCCTTGGACAATAAGAAATATTTTGAAATACATACCAACATTTTTTTTTCTTAAAAACTCAGTAGCCTGGGCAAAAGAAAAGGAAATATGAGATCCACAGAATTCCCTTGAGAAAGAAGTCAGGTCATGCCAAATATAATAGTGATTTTTAAAAGGAACCAGAGAAGCAGAAATTATGTCTATTGAAGAGACATAGGGCACGCCCCAAACACAAAATTTAACAGAGAAAGGCCAGTTTTCATAAGTAGAACAAAGTTTTCGAAGTATGTATTATCCCAGAATAGACTATGGAGCCAAGGCTGGGAAAGCAGGAGAAACATAAGAACCCATACTAGGTCTTTTCTCGAAACAACATTCTCACTTCCCTATTTAGCAAGTGATAAAATTAATCTTAATTTTGTTCCTGTTATGTTTTTTAAATATGAGTCCTTAAAAACGTAACCTGAAATAAGTTGTATATTTCCTGACAAGCTACGTCAGAATGTTTTCCTGTTTTCTTAAAATACTTTTCATAATTCAAGTTTTTTAATTTTAGTTAAAACATAGCTCAGTGCACAAATCCAGGAATAATTTGCTTACATGGACTTGGTCGCCAGCACCTGCCTGAAATCCCCCACCTCCAGGCCATCCCATTTCCAAGGGCACATTGGACAGCCATCAGCTTCCTGCTTTCCCAGCCTGATGCTGGATTCGGAGCACACCGGTGCCCAAGTGTATAAGGGATTCAAAAAGGGAGATGAGCTTGTCAAGATATTTTTATCTTCTCTTTGATGCTGCAGGGACTTAGTTGCTTTGCAGTTAGGGACATCCAGACAGACTTCAGGCAAGGCAGTGACTGGCACTGAAAGTAACTAAGTCTGTCAAAGACTCTTCCCGTGGAAAAGCAAAAGAAAACCGTGTACCACTGAAAGAAACGGAAAGCATGTCAGAGTGATTGGCAAGCTGACTCTTCAAAAGAAAAAATAATTATTGCTCGATAATGGCAGCTGACGTCAGAGATGTGCATTGTGGGGCCACCATTTGCGTTAATGCAGGATGCCTGGCATCACAGGAAGTCTTTTGTGGCGTCCAAACGTTTCTATGAAGTGCCTTTGGCCCTGTCATTTTAGCAGCGGCGGCTCCAGAGCAGGAGCACAAAACATGTATCTCTTACTTTTCTGTCCCTCCCTGTTCAACCACCAGTCAAAGCAAGTTAAAATGAGAGAGACCCGTGGGCAGGTAGTCATGGCATTTGCTATTTTTGACTAGATAATTTTTCCAGGTGTAGTAATAATCAATGTTATCACAACCAATCTATTTTAGCCAAAAAAAATAAATAAGTTAGCTTATTATTTTACTGGTTTCTAAACAATGCCAAAAAAAAAAAAGACACAGTCCCTGTGAAGTCCTTTACTACATATATAATTTTATCCTATTGGGTGACTTCTTTTTATGTTCCTCTTTTGGATCTTTCTTTTTTTACATTTTTTTCTCTGGGAGTACAAAAGACAGAGAAGATAGTTGAATGCAGATTGCTAAGGACTTAGAAAGCACAAATTACCTCATAAATAAGTAACATCTAGGGGAAATGAATTTGTGTATAGACAGTAAATATCTCAATCTACTCATTACATGGCTAGACTTGCACATTTGTTAGTCACAGTTGTCAAAGGACATCTCCTTTTAACACCTCTAGTCATAACAGGTGTAATGATGTTATTTGTTCATTCCTTTAACTATATCAATAAAAATATTAATTTGTTACTACGTTCTGGGCCTATTGCAACATACTGAAATACCTGTTTCAAATATAAGTGGTTCTAGGCAATTGAAATGACTGATCTGGTACATTCTGAGAGGAAAGAGGTCTGTCCCAGGGAAGGCTTTCCCCGCCTAGAAAATGGAAATTGTATTAATCTTAGAGGCAGATACTGCTAATTACATACCCAAAGTCCATTCACCTTCTTCTTACTAATTGAGCTGATGTTAAACAGAGTAGAAATGTCAATAAATACCCAATTTCCCAGCCTATTTTACTTCTAACAATGGTCACTTCACTAGGGTCTGGCCAATAACTTCTTGCCAGAAATCTCAGTTGAGGACACTTTTTCCCCCTGAATGAGGTTGGGGTGGGGAGCAGGGAAGAAAATAGAGTCTTTATTTCGATCATGGAGTCAGTGTGCCATCTTTAGACAACGTACCTTGAGACTTCTTGTACACAAGGAAAACAAACTCGTCTTTGTTTAAGGCACTATAGCAGAGACTGGGAGTGCTGACCCTCAAAACCATGCTCTCTTCCTCCTGAGCTTAATTACTTTTCCCAGCCCCACTTACAGTTAAATGTGGTTACATGAGCATAGTGAAAGGGACAATCACTCTTACAGGCCTGGTCTACATAAATGTCCTATATGTATACCTTCATGCTCTTCCTACTTCTGCTAGCTGAAAGTCAACACCCAAAGCAGACATGGAAGACATGTATTGAAGGTCCGTGATAGCAAAGACTCACCAGTGTAGTTCCCTGAATGATTGTGTGGGTCACAACCCACCCACAGCAACTAGGGGCACCTACCGTGGGTTTTCACATAAGAGAAAAATAAAAGTATAGTACATTAAGTCAGTGAAATTTAGGGACTAATTTGTTGCAATGGCTAACATTGTCCTAAGTCCAAACATTACCCTATTTTAAGTGGGACATTGCTGGAACAAAACCCACAAATATTTGGCATTGGATTAGCACTCAGGTGGTAGATGTTCGCTAGAAGGTTGGAGAACTCTGTTTCGTTTAGGCAAAAAGGTTAAAAGGGCTGCCTGCACCAATCTGGAAGGCAGGCCATGTATCTACTGAGACTAGCCTTAGAAGAACTCATTGAAAAGAATGTGTACCAGTTGCTCTGTGCTGCTTATAGCAAGTTATTACAATGATTATAGCTAAGGCAAGAATTAACAAATTTTGAGTAAAATTCCAGGATTAAAGTGAGTCCAAACATTTGAAAGCTCACAGGGTTGGAAAAGCTGACAGCTTCTGAGTCCCAAAAACATATGAAATAAAATGGAAAAAGGCTTTGAATGAAAAAGGCCCATTAAGTCTTAACAATTGAACAAAGGACTCAAATTGTTTCATATGACCTCAGAACAGCCTCCATTATGTTGAGAGAAAGAGGCATTAAGAGGAGGATGCAGAGAAATATATCTGAGAAAAAACTTTGGCTGATGATCATTTGCACAAGAAACTAACTTGAAAGCATAGCTCAGAAGCCCAATGAGTTTTTGAGGAGTAGTATTACCAAAACTGAACTTGGCCGAAAATAAATAAAAGAAAAACTAGCCTATGACTGTAAAAGAAGTCTTTGCACTAGCAGAAACCAGGTTGCAAACGTTGTATTGTCCCCAAGGAAAGTGCACTTACCAATGGCCCACTTCACGTGAACAGGGAAAATAAGAACCCCAAGTCAAGGAAGACCTTGAGGGCAGATCAGGAGCAGAATGAACAATAAAAAAAGGGGGGGAGCTCTGTTCTGAGAGTGAATTCAGGGTCTGCTCAGAACATCCTTCTCTGCTGAACATCCTCCAATGCTTGCCCAGCAAGAGTCCATTCTTGAAATGGGCCACTGACCACCCACTGGACCACCTAGTCTTCCTTTTTCTACAGGGACTGTCTCTTACATTTATCCTGTCCTTGATCCAGTATTGTAAATCTGCTGGTGGGAGGGAATTTTTTTTTATTTTTTCAGGTAGAGGTGACTGGAACTCATAGAGCCATGTCCATACTTGATTAAAGGAATTACAGGTCACGCAAAAATTATGGACCTCAACCTTGAGACAAAGACTAAATGGTACAGTTTTCTTTTTTAGGAATGGCTGAGTGTAATCTTTGAATAGAAAACAAAATCAAAATGCTGCTTTTTAAAATATGTTTCCTTTTTTCCTTACATTTCTCAGCTTACCATTAAGATGATTAAAGTGCCTTGGCTGGGTGGCTCAGTTGGTTGAAGTATCATTCTGTATAACGAAAGGTTGCAGGTTCGATTTCTAGTCAGGGCGCATACCTATATTGTGGGTTTGATCTCTGGTAGGGACACATACAGAATGGAACCCATTGATGTTTCTTTCTTCCTTTCCCTCTTTCTCCCTTCCCCTCTCTTTAAAATCATACCCTTGGGTGAGGATTTCTTTTAAAGCGATTAAAGTAAAAATATAAGACAAGATTTATGTTTAAGAAGGAACTTTAGAATGGTTTTTGGCACATGGAGCTAACCTAGAAGCAAATAGGTATATGTTTCTTTTTCTTCCTACACATCTCAGCTTCTGTTTTATTTGGTGCGGCCATGTGAGTTCGATTCAATGGAAAGTGAATAGAAGTGACTGATGTCCACCTTTTCCAAACTTAACCCAGAAAAATCTCCCCTGCCTCCTGCCTCTTCCTCTATGCTTTCAGTTAATTAGTGGAAAACATGCAGAAGATGGCAGTGCCTATGATGGGTTTCATGCTTGACATCTTTCAGTAGAGCCTCAGCCCTCAAGCAACATGGGTAACACCAACATTAGATTAGTAAGTGAACAAGAAATAAATGTCTGTTGGTTGAGCTCCTGAATTTTGGAGTTTATCCTAACAGTAATGTTTTCTGAATGCTAACTCACATGGAGGTAGCATTTCCCTAACTTTGTGTAGTCACATCTTGCTGACACTCCTTTGATGCATAAACATTTTCACTCAAATGTGTTTAGATGCCTGGCTCAGGAGAAGCAGAAGCCATGGAGTTTTAGTCTTCTTCTCTCTTCTGATTCATAGTTTACTTGCATATGATATACTCAAACTTGCATACTTAATTTAACTATTATTCATCTCTGGGATTTTTTGGTGTGATTTTTTCCTATTATATTACAGAGATTGGAAAATGATTTCAAATGTCAGTCACAGGAGTCTAGGGATTTCATGGTAACACCTTTCTCAACCCTGAAGTTAAGGTCTGACCAAGAGCTGCCACAGAGAAAGCAACCCCCCAAAAATGGCAGCTGTAGGAACACAGAAGAGGAGAGGAGACATCTGAGCAGCAGGGAGAGAAATTGGATGGGACAGAAGAGATGAAATCTCTCCAAACCCTGAGAAGAGATTTGGAATCAGGTGGCTCCACTTGTGACAGAATCTGAGGGAAACTTAAGAAAGGCAGGCGAAAGGAGTGTCTGAAATGATTATCCCTTAGGGTTTAAAGAAAATATGTGCAGCTATATATGAACCCACTATTAAAAGCAGATAGCCCAGGGGAATTGGGATATGTTCGGTTCCAGAGTCTTTCACATTTAACCCACCAGGCACAAGTGGAGTTGGGAAGGATGGAGCGCTAAGTGCACTGAGCAACTGCCAGATAGTCTAACTACACATCGATGCACAAGCCTAAGCCCAGCCACAGTGGCCACCGCACCAGCACCATGGTTCCAGCTGACACTTACGAGGGGTGGTAAAAAAAAAAAAAAGTCTCTAAATCGGATAGAGTTTGAAACAGTAGTCAGCAGATAAATGTTTTCTTTCCCTTATTTTTTTTCTTACAGTTAAAAAATGTGACACATTTATGAAAAAGTACAGATTTGATTGTTCTTATTCAAACACAGTAGTATTTTCTTTTCTAAAAATAAACATGACCAATTATATTTTAGGGAGATTTATTTTCTTTTGTCCTAGTTTTAAACAAAAGAAATTAAAGAAAGGTATTTTTTTTTTTTAAGATTTCTGAAATCTTTTCAGAGAACAAAATCTAACACGAAGTAAGATCATGGGTATTTTTAATGGTGCTTTAACACTCAGCAGCTTTGTGAAACTTTTACTCATTCTCATTCACCAAATATTTATTGAAAATGGCCATGTGACAATCATTATGCCAGGTGAGTGAAAGGCAAAGGCAATTAAAATCTGGCAGGCTAATGGGGACCTCATACTCCAATGAAGGAGACTGATTATCAAGCCATTGATTATAGAACAGCATAGTTGAAACTCTTAATTTTCTACTCACCAAACAACTTAATAACTTGATTATTTTCAGACCTCAATGAAGTAGTAATAATATTAATATAATAATAATAGCTTTTAATATTTACTAGGTTATAATTATGTGCCATATAGACTAATACATGTTTTACATGGATTATTTCATTTTATCATTACAAAAACTCTAGGAGAGAGGTATTCAATTTTTTCACAATTTTTATATACACACAAGGTACCAAATAAATATAATAAATTGACCAAGATTGCTTATCTGGAAAGTGGCAAAGCCAGAATTTGAAAGCAGGCAGTTGGGATATTTCTATATGACATCCAAGTATGCAATTTATAGTAAGTCATAATCCATTTGAAGTAGATCATGCCTAGAAACTTATATCAGAATAGCTAGACCTCAAGAAATACACCTCAGCCATGACCTTCAAACCACCTATGACTAGGAGGCTGGCAGCCAGTACATATTCTCAGATACGAGCCTATGTAGTATAATAGCTGATACACTATTAGATGCACAGAATACCTTATTGGAGGTATAAGGAGTCCTGTCAATGTCATAGTCCTTCCCAAAGTTCTAGCCACTCATAAAAATTTATTAGATGGAAGACAAGGAATTAAACTTTACTGCTTCCCCTGATCTGACCACTGGGACCCAGAATCAACTTGTATTCCTACAATACAAACAGCTCCAAACTCTGGCCACATATATAACAAGCTAATACTCAAAGGAAACAATCTACCAAGAGCCACTCATTTCATATGCTTCGGCATCTCTTAATTCATTTATTTATTTGTTTGACAAGATTCAGTGTCTACTAAGTCCTAGGCAATGTGCAAGGCACTGAAGTTAAAACAGTTGGCACAGTTCCTACCCTTGTGGAAAGTATGGTCTACTAGGAGACACAATGAAAGATAATTCTGTGGCAATGGAATTTTATTTTGTAAATTTTTTGTTAACACATTTAAATTATTCACATCAACTTGCAGAATGCAAAAAAATTCTAAGATAATTTATTTGTGAAATGATGACAGCTATACCTGTTCCAGAAATATTTGGTAGATAAAGCATATAGAGAGGAGAAAATGATTTACTAAATGCATCTAAGTGCTTCTAAAAGAAGAGAATGTGATAATTTTAGAACAACTTATATGACTACTTTGAACTACCAGATCAGAGTCAGTTATATGACTTGAAGTTCATATGATACTAGCAAATTTAGAAAGTCCTTTATAAAGCCATTTCAGTAAATGTTCCATATTTTTAAAGTCTCAGTAAATTGAGAATTAATAACAAGATGCCTAGAACTTTAGATCTACAACGTATACATTTGTAAGTATTGACTGCCTAGTGACAATGCCTTCCCCACCCAACTAATACTCAAAAGATGCCTGGTTTTGAATATTTCCTTGTATTGTAATGCTGACTCCATGGCAGCCATTACAAAGAAGAACTGAGTCCTGAATCAAATGTTGAGTTGCTAGAAAACAGCTATAACACTCACAGTTTGCCCAGAATTACAGTGCCTGGAAAATAAAAGGGAATGGGCGAGATGACAATAATGGGTTTCAAGAATTTGAAAGACACATTTTGCAAAGAACAGTGATTAAATGCTCCCTATTTTCATGGAAGTCAGAATAAGAGAATGAGGCTTCAAATGGCAACAGATGTGATTAAAGTTAGATGCCTAAATTGAATCGCCAGTTACAGGGGCACCAAACCTTTGAGCAAGCACTACACTAAGAAATGTTGGTGAATCTCTTTGCCTTGCAAGTCACCCTTCTGAGAAAGTTTCACTGCCTGCCACCATCATGCATGCCAGAGACAACACACAGATCTGGGAGATCTCTGGGGTCTCTCCCAGTCCACAAAGCTATGAGAACACCGCTTCTTAACCTGGTCACCTATCCTCCAATCAACCGGTGAATGCTGAGCACTGACTATGAGCCCAAGACTGAAGGTATTACAAACAGGAAGGCATTGTCCCTACCATGATGGACATATGGAGGCAGGACTAAAAAGCAATTAAGTGAAAGTATATACTAGATCAATATAAAATAAAGTACCAAATTAGGTAATTCCACTCACAGGAAAAGGCAAAAACACACCACTCAAGTGCCAAGCCCAATTCAAACCTTTTCAGGTATAATTTATCCCTCAACAGCCTCCTAAAACAAATATTGTTTTTTTCCTATTTCCTAGTTTAGAAATTGTGGCTTAGATTGAATATATATAAGATCATAAAGCTAAAAGTAGTAAAAACTAAGATTCACACTATCTCTCTCTAACTCCATAGTTCTTCCCACCAAACCATAAAAATGCTGTATTTTGGATCCTGTTAATAATAACATACTTTTTACAAAGGAAATGGCAGCTAAACAGCATCATCCCTGATGTTTGCCCTAATACGAGTATATCCAAACCCAGCAAAATCTTTTTAGAAGTATTTTTCAATGAATAAATAAAGGCAAGTTTGACTTTCTATTTTCTTCTCTAAAAATATTTCTTCTAATTAAGGAATAATGGTACTTGTATTATTTGTGATTTTAGGAAGATCCCCAGGGAATTAGACAGTTGAATTGGGGGTAGGAAAACAGTATTAGCTCTAGGCATAGAGATGAATGAATTTGGAGGCAATAAATCAGGAAACCAAATGGACTCTCATGGTCAATGTTTTAGAATGAGCTTGTACTCAACAGACAAATGAAGAACCAACATTAAAAGCCAACAGTGAGGCATGACCTCTTACTCCTTTTAAAATCCACATTGTGGGTTTTAAGTTTATAACACGATTTCTAAGAATGGCATCTTTTAAAAGCTAAAATGTTGAGAAACCATAAAGGATCAAACTGCTAACCTCACATAATATTCATGGCCTACAGATTTATAAAGAAAAGTTTAAATTAAGATGTTCCCAATTATTTTTTTTTTCCCCACTGTCGTTTCTTAAACTTCATTCTCATACCAAACTTCTTGAATGTTGTCCCATCAGCATACTAACTGCACAATTATTCCTCTGGCACTTTTCTTTAAAATGGTCCTCTTTTTAAACTTAAATAATTTTATTTTAAAATAAGTTTTCCATTGCAATTATAAATGGGGACAAATTCATTTCATTTGCCAGAAATCAGAGGTTGCTGTAAAAATAAATGCTTAACTGTGTTAAATATAGTACATAAAAGATTGTTTTGGTAATTACCACCTAAGGTAATCTTGCATGCCACCGGTTGCTTGTATATCATACTTTAGTAAACATGGATCTTAGTCTATGCTGTCCTTGTTCCCCCCGAACTATCCCCAGCAAATAAGAGGACAAGATGGACAGCGACAGTGTTTTCCCTTATCTCAAGCGAGATCAGCATAGAGGATCACTTTTCCCTAGGCATGTCTTTCAGATACTCACCAAGGTGAAAAAGAAAACAGTAACTTTGATAGCCCAGAGGAATTGTCCCCCTTTTCCTTTCCTGCTGATACCTGAGCTACCTCGGAGCCGGTATTTGAGATGCTTAATAAGAGGCTTGCCTCAGCCACAGGGGAAAGAGGGGGTGCTGAGAGCAGAAGTCCGAACGGCCCTGACTCCTCACTGTGGCTGCTGATCAGGAAACAGCAGAAAAAGTCACACCAGTCCCTCCCCCAGAGAGTCCCCGAAGAACAATAGCTTTTCCTTTTCTAAGGTTCAATATAGCTTGAGCCTATCTACTTCTGACTCCATCTCGTCAGCAGCTCGGTAACTGGGTTTCCTAAACAGAATTAACGGAAGTGTCAAGGTGAAATTGAAAGTGAAACTGGCAGTAAAGGGCAAATCTAGAGGCCTTTAATGCATTGGAAAGCCAAATGGCAATTTTCAGCTAGGTCTTTTGCCTCAGGCTGGATTAAAACAAGGAGATATCATTTCAGTCTGCTCTTTCAATAATTTTATCAATACATTAGGCCTCACCAAGTTCATGTGCAAAAACAATCTCATGCTTAGTTAGGAGTGCTCACCTCAATGTGATATTTGCAATGCATCCCCCACCCACCCCAATTCCTCCCTCATTCCAAATATATCTCCCCTTATGTCCTCCCCATGTTTTGGAAGCTCTTGGCCACTTCTTTGGGAACAAAGCTATGAAGGTCACTATTAAAGAGCAAATGCTGCCCTAGCTAGTTTGGCTCAGTGGATAGAGTGTCAGCCTATGGACTAAAAGGTCCCAGGTTTGATTCCAGTCAGGGGCACATGCCCAGGTTTCGGGTTCGATCCCCAGTAGGGGGCGTGCAGGAGGCAGCTGATCAATGATTCTCTCTCATCATTGATGTTTCTATCTCTCTCTCCCTCTCCCTCCCTCTCTGAAATCAATAAAAATATATTTTAAAAAAAGAAAAACACGAGGTAAATGTTGGGATTAGACATTGTCACTAAGAGCATGACGTAAAGCCATGGGATTCAGACAGGTAAATTAGGACAACAGTAAAGCTATGAGGAATGTATCACAATCACTTACAAAGGCTTTTCCAAGTATATGTGCCCAGTGACCCAAGGCCCAGAGATTTTGCCTCCACAGATCTGGGAAGATAGCCAAAAGGGTGCCACGATTGGGTCACAGCCCTTGTTAGAATATGAGCAAGCAGGAGACTCACAGGGGAATAAAAGGTTTCTGAGGAGAAATTCCCTCTACCTCATACAAACCTGTCCATATCTTTGAGGCAATAATCATGATAACAAAGCACAATTTCCAACTATCATCATTCCTGAAGGAGGAGGATCTTAGGAGATAGTAGCCCATGGTTTTCCTCTGCATCAGTATATCTCTCTCCTGCAGACTACAGGCAGCCCTGGGAAACACCGGCAGCCACTGGGCAACATGGGAACTGTTCCTGCTTTAGTGATGCATTCACCCCACTTAAGAAAGCTAATCTGCTCTCCAAGTCTGCTGTGCCACCTCCTGCTTTTCCTTTATTCTTACAGATATGGGAGCTCAAGGAAGACAATCTGGGAAACTCAGGTTTCAGCAAGCTGTGCATATTGTAAGAAGAGTGGATTCTCCCTCCCTCTCTTTCTCTCTTGCAAAATGCTCCCTACTTAAATTGCAACCTTGGAGCCAACGCGTCTGGCTCTAGCTGCCTCATCATTCATAACCTTGTTATGCAAATAAAACAGAGATAAATTAAAATTCTAGTTGAACCCTAATCAAACAAAACATAGCCCCCCAAAGTATTCTTAAATGATACTATATTCCAGTACATCCTTATTTTATGTTTGTTATCAGTTTTTAGGTAATTCGGCTGAAAATCAACACATGAGTGAATGTTCTGCTTGATATTTCAAATTTCCATGTATTTGGTGCTATGCATTCTTTCTTAAAACTTTCCCAACTGATGGGAGTGGGTCAAATGATGGCCCTTAAAAGACAAATGCAGAATCAATCAAAGCAGAAAAAGTGGGCATTTAAATGAACTCACAGAGACTTGAACAACTGAAAAATAACTTTCAGAACTGTATTTATGCTATTGCTGGAGGCCTGCGCAGGCTCACCTCGGCTATTTCAGAGAATGTGCTGCCACCTCCTCACATAAAGTCGTGCTGTTCAGCCCTCTTAATCTTACCCAAAGCCTCCACAAAATGTAAATATTTATGACTCACAAGCTGCACTTCCTTCACCCTGTTCGATATTGTTCTCCCACAGAACACCGGGTTTCCTTAAGGTAGTTAGAGGACCCCCGTCTCTGAGAAAAACAGGTATTTTTAAGGATCTTACTGCTACTTGCACCAAGAGGGCAGATGATTGTTCTGAGTTTCCCTGAGGGAAAGACTTGTTAAAATATGTCTGAAAGAGACTTTCTACCTCGTTGACTACACAGGCATTTTCCCAGGAGCTCCCATCAATGAAATAGGAAATGTGACTAGAGAGAAACACAAAATTACCAGGTTGTGTGGTACATGGAGAAGTTCCTATGGCCAAAACCACGTCTCCTGCTGTCCTTCAGAACTTAGACAAAAGTGAAGCCTCCATAAATTCCTCACTCAGTTTCCTTATGTAGCAGAGATCATCTAATAAAAAAGTTGGCCCTAACCGGTTTGGCTCAATGGATAGAGCATCGGCCTGCAGACTGAAAGGTCCCAGGATCGATTCCAGTCCAGGGCATGTACCTTGGTTGTGGTCACATCCCCAGTAGGGGGTGTGCAGGAGACAGCTGATAGAAGTTTCTCTCTCATCGATGTTTCTAACTCTCTATCCCTCTCCCTTCTTCTCTGTAAAAGCCAATTAAAAAAAAAAATTGGGGGCGGTGGTGGTCAGAAGATCTGGGTTCAAGTTCCAGCTCTCCCCAGTTGCTAGCAGTGTTATTATATTGGAAAAGTAACAATGGCTCTGGCATCATCTTTAAAATAAAGATTCTGCTCATTCTGCTTGTTTGTCAGGATATATATGGGGATCCAGTGGGATAATGAGTGTAAAAGTGCTTTGAAAATATTTAAGGGATTAGCAAATATTATCTAAGAAGTAGTATGCTAACAAAATCACTCAGTGGAAATAATCTTTTAAAGTTTGACAATATAGAATTATCATTGCCCCACCCAGGGATGCCATGAGTTTAACAGCATCATCCTAACCCAGGTAGTTCATTTACTGGAATTCACAAAGCTAAACTCCTTTGTTGCCTAATATCTTCACATTGAAATATAATATACTAGAAGCCCGGTGCACGAAATTCATGCACGGCGGGGGGTTGTCCCTCAGCCCAGCCTGTACCTTCTCCAATCTGGGAATCCTGGAGGGATGTCCGACTGCCCGTTTAGGCCCGATCCTGGTGGGATCGGGCCTAAACGGGCAGTCGGACATCCCTCTCACAATCCAGGACTGCTGGCTCCCAACTGCTTGCCTGCCTGCCTTCCTGATTGCCCCTAACCGCTTCTGCCTGCCAGCCTGATCACCCCCTAACCACTCCGCTGCCAGCCTGGTTGATGCTTAACTGCTCCCCTGCCAGCCTGTTTGCCCCCAACTTCCCTCCTCTGCCGGCCTGGTCACCCCTAACTGCCCTCTCCTGCAGGGTTGATCACCTCCAACTGCCCTCCCTTGCAAGCCTGGTTCCTCTCAACTTCCCTCCCTTGCAGGCCTGGTCCCTCTCAACTGCCCTCCCTTGCAGGCCGGGTGCCTCCCAACTGCCCTCCCCTGCTGGCCATCTTGTGGTGCCCACCTTGTGTCCACATGGGGGCAGGATCTTTGACCACATGGGGGCAGCTATATTGTGTGTTGCAGTGATGATCAATCTGCATATTACTCTTTTATTAGATGGATAGAGGCCTGGTGCATGGGTGGGGGCCAGCAGGTTTGCCCTGAAAGGTGTCCCGGATCAGGTGGGGTTCCCTTGGGGCATGGGTGGCCTGAGTGAGGGGCCTGTGGTGGTTTGCAGGCCGGCCACATCCCCTGGCAACCCAAGTGGAGGCCTTGGTATCTGGAATTTATTTTCCTTCTACAATTGAAACTTTGTGGCCTGGAGCAGAGCCAAGCCTGATGCTCCCTCCGGGGCGGCAGCCATTTCTGTGGCAGTTAATTCACCTTCTACAATTGAAACTCTGTAGCCTTAAGCGGGTGAGCCCGGCCAGGGTGTGCGGAAAGCTTTGCTTCCCCTGTTGCCGCCAGCAACCCTATCCTGCTCTCTCAAGCTCCATTCTGCCGCCATTTGTTTGAATTTGTTTACCTTCTATAATTGAAACTTTGTAGCTTGAGTGGAGGCTTAGGCCTGCAACGGCTATGGGAAAGTTTGGCTTGCTCTGTTACCTAGGAAACCTTGCTCTCTGTGGCTGTAGCCATCTTGGATGGGGTTAATTAGCATACTCGCCCTGATTGGCTGGTGGGCGTGACTTGGCTGGTGGGTGTGGCTTATGTAGCTGAGTGATTGTTAATTTGCATATTACCATTTTATTAGAGAGGATATCCAAGGAGAATATGGGATTTGGCTGAGTATAAGATGCCTTACATGTACCCACCTTCCATGAATCTCAAGAAATGGTTTCCTAGATTAAGATTTAAGAAACAAAGAACCTTAGAAATGTATAATTTGAACGTCTTCTTACCTATCTGCCACACTGACTATAAAGTTGCAGAGGATAGAAAGAGAATGACAATACAGACTGAGAGCAGGGTCCCAGACTCTTAGATAAATGATTATTAGCATCTATTTATGAAGGAAGCCCATGCCCAACATCCCCACAGAAAATGAAGTCAGCAGATTTTGTTATTCAAACAAAGTAAATGGTAAAAGGTATATAAACTGTATGTAAATCTGTGTCAATTTAAAGAATGTAAGTACTGTATTGCATCATTTTAAAGTGCTCATAATTTTATTTTAACAGAACAGATTAATAAGAAAAGAAAATGCCTACTCAAGCTAATAGAATTAAAAAGGAAAGTTTAATGACTCAGTCTAAACCTGAATATGAAACAAATTGTAGGCTTTGGTTGATGGTAAGTGGAAAATAAAAAAAAACTGACCTGAACTCTAGGACCACATATTTATCTTATTTGCCTGGGTCATAGCAAGTTATCTAACTTTCTTAAAACTCTATTTCATATCAGGCTTATTTCACAGATTTGTTGGAGATCAAATGACATGCAGGATCCTGGGCTGCTGCTTCCAGCTGTGATGTGATATCTTATATCAGGCTATCTATCTTACTAGGAAGAATTACACAATCTGAATAAAATAAAAACTACAGCTCTTTGAAGGCATTCACAAACAAACAAGGCAGATAGAACTTGAGGGGCCAAGTTACCAAACACAGGGGAAACACACTAAGGTAAGTTCAAGTTTCATCTCTGCAGTGTACTCAGAAAATTTACCCATTCTCTCTATAAAATGAGCTGAGGTTAGTAAAACACAATGACTTCGAGTCTGCAATAGTTTCAATGAGCTATGAACAGAGGTTGTAGTTCAGGACTTCCAAGTCACCTGAGACTTGCTGGACCAAGACCCAAGAGAAGTGTGTCCAAATTGTGCATGCAATTTCTCCTTAAGACAATTATCAACCCCTAAACTGTGCATACTAAGTTTGAGACACCAAGAAATCAAATGGATAGCCAAAGCAATCCTGAGAAAAAAAAGAACTAAGCCAAAGGTATCACACTCCCTGACTTCAAATTATACTACAAAGTGTCAATAATCAAAACAGCATGTTATTGGCAGAAAAAACAAACACACCCACCAATGGAACAGAATCGAGATTCCAGAAATAAACCCACATGTATATGGGCAAATAATTCTCAACAAAGGAGCCAAAAACATTGGAGAAAAGGAGCCAAAACAGTGGAGAAAAGAAAACTCTTCAATATTTCTACTGAGACCCCAAAAGGGCTATGCCTTATGGGGAAAAAATAGAAGTGTCTTAGAAATGAGAGCAAACAAAAACCCAGTATTGACTGGAATATGATATGTTTGTACTTTATCTATCTGCCAGGAAAAAATTAGATTGTTTCTGAAGTGCTACATCCAGTAGGATTCCAACTGTATGAAATTCTGAAAAGGGCACAACTATAGACACTAAAATAATCAGTGATTGGTGGAGGGGAGGGACAGTGGTGAATATATGAATACTATTGGCCTGGTGCATGAAATTCGTGCATGGGGGCAGGGGGCCCTCAGTCCAGCCTGCACTGTCTCCAATTGGGGACCCCTTGGGGGATTTCTGACTGCCAGTTTAGGCCCAATCCCATGGGGGCAGGGGGTCCCTCAGCCCAGCCTTTACTCTCTCTAATCAGGGACCCCTTGGGGGACATCTCTCTTGCAATCTGGGACTGCTGGCTCCTAACTGCTCACCTGCCTGCCTTCCTGATCACCCCTAACAGCCTCTGCCTGCCTGCCTGATTGCCCCTAACCTCTCTTCCTGCCTGATCGTCCCTAACTGCCCTCTAGGGTCCCAGCCTGATCTCAACCCTAACTGCTCTCCCCTGCCAGCCTGATTGCCCCTGACTGCCTCTGCCTGCCTGATCGTCCCTAACTGCCCTCCCCTGCCAGCCTGATTGCCCCTAACTGCCTCTGCCTTGGCCCCCACCACCATGGCTTTGTCCAGAAGGAAGTCAGATGTCCAGAAGATGGCTGGTCGACCTGGTCTAATTAGCATATTACCCTTTTATTGGTATAGGTCAAACTCATTAGTCAACAGAGCCAAATATCAACAGTACAATGATTGAAATTTCTTTTGAGAGCCGAAAACTGACTTCTGCGCATGGGCCATGAAATTTCAATCACACTGTACATGCACACCCGCACATGGTATTTTGTGGAAGAGCCACACTCAAGGGGCCAAAAGAGCTGCATGTCGCTCGTGAGCCGCAGTTTGCCGACTGGTATAGACAGAGAACATAAGGTTTTCAGGCAGTGAAATACTCTATATGATATTATAATGGTTGGTACATATCATTATAAATTTGTCCAAACTCATATTAATATATGACATCAAGAGTGAACCATTATATAAACTATGGACTTTGGGCAGTTAGGATGTGTCAATGTAGCTTCATCCTTAGTAAAAACGTACTATTATGATGAGTGATGTTGATAATGGATAAAGCTATTTATGTATGAGGGCAAGTGGGATATATGGAAAATCTCTGTGCCTCCCTCTCAATTTCAATGTAAACTTAAAACTGCTCTAAAAATACAGTCTTCAAAAAGAGATTATAAGAAAATCCAGATTAAGGCACAGAGAGAAAATAAAAGGTGAAAAATATAGAAAATAACATACAGCACATATAAGAAGTGTATATGGAATCACAGAGAGAGAACAAAGCAGAAAGAAGATGGATGAAAAGCAATATTTAATGATATGATAACTAAAATTTTCCAAAAACCAAAGTTAGCAAGCCACTGATTCCAGTACCTTTTAAACAGGATAAATGCACATAAAACTGCTATAATCCAAAGACAAACAAATAATCTTTAAACAGCCAGAGCAAGGAGTAGGGAGGATTATATATAATATATAGCCAACAAAGGAACAACAAGTATACTGATGATGTCTCAATAAAAACAAGCAGGACACAAAAAATAAAAAGACACATTTAAAGAGCTACAGGTAGGGTCCTGTCCAGGGGTAGAACAAACAAACCTACCAACCTAGAATTCTATGTCTAAAGTAGAAGTAAGTAAAAGGCAGAATTCAAAAGTATTTAATGAATGCCAGAACACTATAGAAAATACAAGGGAACAAGAACTAGACCCTAACTATAAAATCTTGATTTGAAAATTATGACTGTACATGACAGTTGTAAATTCAGTATCTTCAGCTTTGTTTTTCCAGACAATGACAAATAAGAACTTTGCTATGGATCAGGCTTCTCATAAGGAGGTACCTTGAGAAATAAAAGAAGCTATTTGAGAAAGAATATGTGAATAAGTTATCAAAAATCTTTCACTATCATCTTAGTACATTCAGGCTACTATATTAAAAATACTACAGACTAGGTGACTAAAAGAACATTTATTTCTTGCATTTATAGAAATCATGGCACCAGCAGCATTTAAAATGATATCATTTAAAAAGCTATCACGGCCCCCTTTCTGGTTCATAAGACAGCCATCTGTGTCCTCAAATTGCTGAAGGAGTAAGAGAGCCCTCTGAGGTCTATTTTATGAGGGCATGAATCCCACTCATAAGGGTTCCACCATTATAACCTGGTCACCTCCCAAAGGTGTAACCTCCTAATAACATCACATTGGGGGGGGGGAGGGGTTAGGCTTTCAACATATGAATTTGAGTGGGAAACACAAAAATTCAGTCTGTAGCAACTATTGTCATGGAATTGGTTTGAATATAGATAGTTCAACAAAGATGTATTGGTTTTAGACACTAAATCTACATTACAGTTGATTTTTACTGGGATTCTAAGATGGCTACAGCGTAAGTGGAAGCTACACCCACCTGCTATTGGCCCCAAAATAAATTTATAGCTAAATTACAGAGCAATTAACCTGAAAAACCAACTGAAGGCTAGCTGAATTGAAATATTACAATCAAGGATTACAAAGAGAGAATCTTAAAGGCAGCAAGAGAGAGACAGTTACCTACCAGGGAGTTCCCATAAGGCTATCTGCTGATTTCTCAACAAAAATACTTAAGACCAGAAGGGACTGGCATGAAGTATTCAGAGTGATGAAAAACAAACACCTGCAATCAAGACTACTCTATCCAGAAAAGCTATCATTAAAAATTGTATGCAAAATAATGAGCTTCCCAGACAAAAAAAAAGTTGAAGGAGTTCATTACCACCAAATCAGTATATGTTGCAAGAAATGTTAAAGAAAAAAAGAAATACATAAGTACTTATCAATAATAATCTTAAATGTAAATGGATTAAATGTAAAAATTAAAAAACAAAGGGTATGTGAATGAATAAGAAAATATGATCCATTTATATGCTGTCTACAAGAGACCCACCTCAGAACAAAAGATTGACACAGGCTAAAAGTGAAGGGAGGGAAATAAAAAACATTCCATGCAAATGGAAATTAAAATAAATAAATAAATAATTAAATAAAAGCTGGGGTAGCAATACTTATATCTAACAAGAGACAGAGATATCACTACATAATACTAAAGGGATTGATCTAATAAGAGGATATAACCCTTGTAAACATATATGAACCCAATATAAGAGCACCTAGATATATTAAAAAACTTTTTTGGTGGACTTTAAGGAAGAGATCAACAACAATACAGTTATAATAGGGGCTTTTAACACCCTACTGTCATAAATGGATAGACCCTATAGATTAAAAAAAATCAAAAAGGAAATAGAAAACCTAAAAAACACACTAGATTGGATGATTCAATTAATATTTACAGAATATTTTATCCCAAATCAGAAGAATATACATTCTTCTCAAGTGCACATGGAATATTCTCAAATATAGACCACATGGTAGGACATAAAATAAGTCTTAACAAATTTAAGAAGATTGAAATCACATCAAGTATCTTCTCAGATCACAATGGCATGAAATTAGAAATCAACTATAATAAAAAAAAACTCAAAAACCTGGAGGCTAAATGGCATGTTATTAAACAATGAATGGATTAACAATGAAATCAATGAAGAAATAAAAAATTACCTGGAAACAAATGAAAATAAACAAAAAACAACCCAAAATCTATGGGACACAGTGAAAGCAGTCCTGAGAGGAAATTTCACAGCATTACAGGTATATCTCAAGAAGCAAGAAAAATCTCAAATAAACTATCTAACCCTACAACTAAAAGAACTAGAAAAAAAGAAAAACAAAGACCACAGTATATACAAGGAAGGAAATCATAAAGATCAGACTGGGAATAAATGACATAGAGACAAAAAAATATATACAAAAGATCAATGAAACCAAAAGATGGTTCTTTGAAAAGATTAAATAAGATTGACAAAACTTTAACCAGACTCATGAAGAATAAAAGAGAGAGAACCCAAATAACTAAAATCAGGAATGAAGGAGAAGTAACAGCTAACATCACAGAAATACAAAGAAGTGTAAAGGATTGTAAGAAAATACTATGAACAACTATATGCCAACAAATTGTACAGCCTGGGTGAAATGGATAAATTCCTAGAAACATACAATCTTCAAAAACTGAATTAGGAAGAATAAGAAAACCTGAATAGACTGATTACAACTAATGAAACTGAAGCAGTAATCAAAAACCTTCCAGCAAACAAAAATCCTAGACTGGATGACTTCACAGATGAATTTTATGAAATATTCAAAGAGGAACCTATTTTCCTCAAATTGTTTCAGAAAATTCAAAAAGAGGGAAAACTTCCAAGCTCTTCTTACAGGGCTAGCATTACCCTAACTCCAAAACCATATAAAGACACAACAAGGAAAGAAAATTATAGGCCAATATACCTGATGAACATAGATGATAAATCCTCAACAAAATATTAGCAAACCAGATACAGCAATACATTAAAAAAAGATCATACACTAAGATCAAGTGGTATTTATCTGGGGATGCAAGGTTGGTATATTTGCAAATCAATACATGTGATACATCACATAAGCAAAATGAAAGATAAAAAACACATCATATCAATAGATGCAGAAAAGCATTAGACAAAATTCAACACCCATTTATGATAAATACTCTCAACAAAGTGGAATAGAGGGATCATACCTCAATATAGTAAAAGCCATATATAAAAAACCTACAACCAACATAACGCTCAATCGGCAATAACTAAAAGCATTTCCCTTAAGATCAAGAACAAGACAAGGATGTCCACTTTTACTACTCTTATTCAACACTAGAGGCCTGTTGCACTGACTTGTGCACTGGTGGGATCCCATGGACTGGCCTGCAGGGATGGGGCCAAAACCAGCTCACTGACATCCCCCAATGTGTCCCGGATTGCGAGAGGGTGGTTCTCGGGTGATGTACCCCAAAATTAGGCTCTCTCCTCTCTGGTTCTGGGTGCATCACCCGAGAACTGCAGCTGCCAAGTCATCGCAGCTCGGCAGCTCCTGCGTTGAGCATCTGCCTCCTGGTGGTCAGTGCGCATCCTAGCTGCTGGTCAAATGGTTGGACAGTTGCTTAGGCTTATATATATAGATAGATAATACTGGAAGTCCTAGCCAAGATCAGACAAGAAGAAAAAAATAGCCCTAACAGTGTGACTCAGTGATTGAGCATCAACCTATGAACTAGAAGGTCACAGTTGGATTACTGTTGGGGCACATGCTTGGGTTGCGGGCTCAATCCCCAGTAGGGGGCCATGTAGGAGGCAGCCAATCAATGAATCTCCCTCATCGTTGATGTTTCTCTCTCTCCATCTCCCTTCCTTTCTGACATTAATTAAAAAAATATTTTTTAAAAAATAGAAAAAAATAAAAGGCATCCAAATTGGAAAGGAGCCAGTAAAACTGTCATTATTCACAAATGACAGGATGTTGTACAAAGAACACTGTAAAGACTCCACCAGAAAACTATGAGATATAATAAATTAATTAATCAAAGTAGCAGGATACAAAATTAATATTGAGAAATTGGTGGCATTTTATACACCAATAATTAACTCTCAGAAAGTGAAAATTTTTTTAAAATCCCATTTACTATTGCAACAAAAAAATAAAGTACCTAGGAATAAATTTAACCAAGGAACTAAAAGGCCTGTATTCAAAAACTATAGGACATTGAAAAAAGAAATTGAAGAAGATACAAATAAGTGGAAACAGATACTGTGTCCATGGATTGGAAGAATTAACATCATTAAAATGTCCATACTACACAAAGCAATCTATAGATTCAATACATTTCCTAGCCGGTTTGGTTCAGTGGGTAGAGTGTTGGCCTTTGGACCAAAGTGTCCCAGGGTCGATTCCAGTGAAGGGCACATGTCCAGATTGCAGGCTTGATCCCCAGTGTGGGGTGTGAAGGAGGCAGCCAATCAATGATTCTCTCTAATCATTGATGTTTCTTTCTCTCCCTCTCCCTTCTTCTCTGGAATAAATACAAATATATTTAAAATTTTTAAAAATACCAATGGCATATTTCACAGATCTAGGACAAATATTCCAAAAATGAACATGGAACAAAAAAACAACAACCCTCAATAACCTCAGCAATCTTGAGAAAGAAGAACAAAGTTGGAAGTGTCACCCAATATCAAACTATATTACAAGGATAATAAATCAAAACAGCCTAATATACTGGCATAAGAATAGATATAGATCAATGGAACAAAACAAAGAGCCCAGATATAAACCTGTGTCATTATGGTCAATTAATATTTGACAAAGAAGGCAAGGACATACAATGGAGTCAAGACCGTTTCTTCAATAAATGGTGCTGGGAAAATTGGACAGGTACATAAAAAAAAATGAAACCAGACAACCAACTTACACCATACACAAGAATAAAATCAAAATAGATAAAAAACATAAATTAAGTCGTGAAACCATAAAAATCTGGAAGAAAACATAGGCAGTAAAACCTCAGATATCTCTCATAACAAAATTTTTGCCAATATCCCTCCTAGAGCAAGTGAAACAAAGGGGAAAATAAACAGATGGGGCTATATTAAAAAAGGCTTCTGAACAGCAAAAGAACCATCAACAAAATGAAAAGGGAACCTACTGTATGGAAGAACATATTTACTAGTGAGATATCTGATAAGGGGTTAATTTCCAAAATATATAAAGAACTTATGCAACTCAACACCTGGGAGACAACAATCCAATTTAAAAATGGGCAAACAACCTGAACACTTTCCAAAGAGGACATACAGATGGTCAATAGACATGAAAAAAAATGCTCAGTCACTAATCATCAGAGAGATGCAAATTAAAACTGCAATGAGATATTCAACTCACAACTTCCAGAATGGCTACCATCAATACATTAACAAACAACAAATGCTGATGAGGATATAGAGAAAAGGGAACCCTAATGCACTGCTAGTGGGAATGCAGACTGGTTCAGCAACTGTGGAAAACAGCTTGGAGTTTCCTCAAAAAATTAAAAATGGAACTGCCTTTTGACCCAGTGATCCACTTCTGGGAATATATCTTAAGAATCTTGAAAAACAAATTCAAAAGAATATATGCACTCCTATATTCACAGCAGTGTTGTTTATAATAGCCAAGATCTAGAAATAGCCCAAGTGCCCATCAGTAGGTGAGTGGATAAAAAAGCTGCCGTACATTTACACAATGGAATACTACGCAACCATAAAAAGAAGAATTTCTTACATTTTGCAATAACATGGTTGGACCTAGAGATTATTATGCTAAGTGAAATAAGCCAGTCAGAGAAAGAGAAATACCATATGATCTCACTTCTATGTGAAATCTAATGAACAAAATAAACTGACAAACAAAATAGAAACAGAGGCATAGATACATAGAACAGACTGACAGCTGTCAGAGGGAGAGAGGTGGGAGGGACTGGATGAAAGAAAGTGAAGGGATTAAGCAAAAAAAAAAAAACATAATTCATAAGCAACAGTGTGGCGATGGCAAGAGGAAAGGGGGTGGCGTGAGGGCTGGGTGGAGGTTGGCAAAGGGGGAGGGGAGGAATGGGGACATCTGTAAAAAGAAAGTTAAAAAATAATAAAGTTGATTTTTACTTCCTGCCCCCCTGCTACACACACACTCACACACACACACACACACACTGTTCCCCAACTATAAGCTATAATTAGGTCTAATAATTAAATATATATGGATAAAATAAAACTTTCAAGGTATTACTAAGATTTTATAGGGATGATGAGTGCTTTAAGCGGTAGATTGTAACCATTATCTATTATTGAGAATCCTTCACTGCTTCTTTTTAACTTCTGAATTTTCTAAGAAAAAGTGTTGTAATAGAAATATTTTTATTAACAATTACTAAGTATTGCATGTGTTGGGTAAGAGCAGTAAATTGAGGACCTGCTGATTATTAATTAGCAGGGATACATTAGTGTGCTGAACACTTGACCTGAATTATATAATTTCATTCTCAAAGCAATCCTATCAAATATTATGGCCTCTATTTTAAAAAATAAAAGTTAAAGGGAAGGGAGTCAATTTTTCAATATTGCACAGCTAGAAATGGACATGGTCAACAAAATACCACGTCATTATCCATGGTTCTCAATTAGAAATGCTTAAGAAAATCACATGCTTGATATATTTAGTAATTGATGCATAGTAGACAGGTATAGTAGACATGTTGAACACAGGGATCTTAGAATGGAGCATGATTTCTTCTAGACAAAGTGATCAATAGAACTATCTTAAAAAATTGATATTTCCTGTATCTATGCAATCCAAGGCAGTAGCCATCATCACGTGTGGCTATTAAGCACTTGGAATATGGCTAGTGTGACTAGGGAACTGAATTTTTAATTATTTTTAAATTTAATTAATTTTTATAGTCACATATAGTCAGTGCTTGTCAGATTTAAGCAATGTATTTCTAAAGCATTTGATTACCATTAAGCAGATTATGACAGTATTACCATAGAGTATAAGCTTTTATGTCTTATCAGATGTATGTAGTCTGGATTGCATGCTTCAAAATATACATGCCTTCTGAGACAATTATCAGGGCCATGTGTGTAATTAATTTTAGTACAAAGACACATAAAGACATTGAATGTTTGAAAAATAGATCAAACATTCTATATATGACAGTGTAAATTCTATTCTGAACCAACCCCTTTGAAATAAATAAATCTCATAGTTTGAGTTACCTACATCATAAGTTGTTTTTTTCTACTAGTGTTAAAAAAAAATAAAAGTTTTAAAGAATGAGTTCCCTTAACAAAGTACTAAAAAAGAAACAAGGTGAAACCATCAATGTGAAGAAGAAAAAAAAGTGCCCTGAAAATATTTTATGTTTCCCAAATCACTGAGACAGACCCAACAGGGAACTAATCCTGAATGACTATAGAGAGATGGCCTCTGCAGTGACCTTCTCAGAGGGAGAACGCAGTCTATAAAGATATCCTAAGTACAAAAACACATGGATCGTTATTATCATGCTGCTTCTAACGCTGTTGATTTTTTTTTCCAATCTAGTGAAACATCATCAAAAGTAAGATCTATAGTCTGGGTCCAGCTCTGAGTAACTCCATGACCCAACCAAGTTACATAATTTCTCTGTGCCTCTGCTTGCCTATGAAAAGAGATTGGTCAAATGATGTCTAAAATTTCTTTCAGCTTTGACATTCAAGGTCTCCAATAAATGCCTTCCTTGCCCTTTAAAGACTTAAGTCTAAATCAGGTTCTACAAAGCAGTATTGTATAATATATAAGCACAAAGTTTGCCAGAGCTGGTATGTGAAAGCTGTGTCACATCACTCTTGTGTGACACTTGAAAATCTCTTGAAACATGGTTTGAGGACAGGTCTTCACCTAGAATTGTCAACTATCTGGATTCTTTTTCAAACCCCTTTCTGGAACGGGGCAGTGTACGCCATAGATGTGATTAGTTTACAGTTCCCTCTATAAAAAGTGACATAATGTGGTCCCTACAGTCACGTGTTTGGGTCACAGCAGTTTTATCTGATAAGAATGGCAAGCTTAAACAGTGAACTTGCAATGATTTATATGCTCCTTTTCATTCCAAAACTCATTAAGCTGTTAAGCATATTGTAAAAGTTTAATGAATAGTCACTCTTCCCATACACATTGGGATCAGTGGAGACTGAACTTCCTCCTCTCCACCCATGCACACACACTCAAATTAAACCATTTATGACTGTTTGGGGCTGATAGGAAGCAGTTCTTGTCCTTGATGTTGCTGCCCATTCTTAGGACAGGCTTACATATTATCTTTCATACAATAGAACAGCGAAATCCAGGCCACGGTTCCCTTATGACCATTAAATCTTAAGTTCCAGACTTTGACCAAGAGTGTAGCAATAGTGCCAATTAGCAAAAATCAAAGAAACCATATCTGAATTGGTCCAAACACGTGTGTCTGGGAGAGACACCTAAGGACCTTGCATGTGAAGCACTCTTAGAAAATTTACAATGGACCTGTCCTCAAGTTGCTTTGTTTTGGAACAGAAGAAGCTTGGAAATAATTATAGTGACGAAGTCAGTTTCCCCTGGACCTGATCCTTGGCATTGCCAGGAAACTTAATGCTGTTTAAAATGCTGCCAAGAACTGTTGGCTAGACCCTACACAGTTCTAAAAAAATGATCTCTATAGTCATGTAAATCCCTATTGCCTCAAACCTTACAATGGCTAACAATTATTTTACAATTGACAAGATTTTCAGCACAGTGTGTTGGAAGGAACCTACTAGTATCATTGGCGGAGATCTTGGTCTCTTCATAAGTACCTGGGAATTCTGCCAGACAACAGACTTAAGTCATTATTGCTGGACTGCTGGGTGAAAACGTAAAGATAGATTTACCCACTATTCTACATTAGATAGCCATGGCTACGCAGGGATGGACAGTACAGATGGGTTTTTCTTTCCATGCTATTAATTATAAATTGGGGAAACCAGAAAACAGATCAATTAAAGCCAAGTTAGCTCAGCTAAAGAAAAGTGCTTGGCAATTTCCTTAAGAAAATTGTGGCGAATGTGAAAATATCTAACCCAAAGAGAAAGGAGCTAAATAATAAAAGATTATTTCTAATATTTAAATAATGAATAATAAAAATATTTTATATTTCCACTCTTGGTTCAACTGTGTTCATCTGTTAAAACCAAAAGGTGCTAAATGTTTTCTTTTCATAGCTTTGTTAACAACTAAAGGCCAATCTCTGGCGAGATTTGTTCCTATTGATTTCACAACAAGGTAGCTTTGTTTTGTTTCTTTTATATTTTAACCTGTTATCACTTTAAGTTACAATATCTCTCTCAGTTCCATTACCATCAATTACATGTATTAGGATCTGTTTCCTTTCTATTTCATAAATTCAGTTGTTACATTTTTTAAAGATCACTATAAGGTTTTGTTCCCCTTCTTGAATATGCAGACTATGATTAAAGATAGAATTTGTAGACAGATCAGCAAGTAATTCAAGATGCTGCTGAGTGTAGCATTATAAATAATTTACAGCACATGAAATGTTTAATAATGTCTCCTAACAAAAATGCAAAATGAATTCTGCATGGTAATATATCATGCTTGATTCTAAAGTAAATATAGGTATTAATGTGGGAATTTGTTAGATAAAGATATTGCCTCATGGCATGTTTACCAACCTCAAAAAGGGGAAATTACACACTTATACTCAAGGTAGAAAATTATCTGTCAATAATAAAGTATTTGATTTTCATACCAGAAATGTAATGACTAGATGTATATCCACCTGTGGTTTTTCCAAAAGCATTTCTCACTGCTCAGACATTGCCAATAACTTCAATATATCATATACCCCTCAATTCTCAGCCTTCCTCTCTGTCCAAATAGAATGGTGAAATAAAAAGATTATAAATGCTTAATAATTATTAAGAATTGATTAAACACCATCACAAAAATAGTGCACTTTGAATAAGTGGGTAAATAAATTTAACAGAGTGGGTAAATTTATTTACTCAGGCAAAAAATGATAAAAGCTCCTCACTGGAGATTGGTGAAACATCTGGAGAGTAGAAATAAGTGGTGGCAATGATCAGTATACAAATACTACTGTTATTATTAATAGGAAACTTCTCAAGGTATAAAACATCTATTTGAAAATATCATCCAGGACAACATTTAAAGAATAATGTCATTTAAGTTTATGAATCCTCCATATATTACTATAAAATTGCCAAAATAAGATGAAGACAGCTTACAAAAGAAGTTAAAAAAATTTCACATATAAATGTAAAATTTATATGTAAGAATCCTAAATAAAATGATAAAAGGTAGATTTCACTAACAGGTACATTAAAATAATAGTGTAATCAAAAGAGTTAAAATGTTAATAAATAGCCCATTTGACTCAGTGATCCATCCCACTTCTAGGAATATATCCTAAGAAACCTGAAATACCAATCAGAATGAATATATGCATATGTTCATAGCAGCACAATTTACAATAGCAAAGATTTGGAAACAGTCCAAGTGCCCATCAGTAGATGTGTGTGAAGTATGGTAGCAACCATACTTGGGTAAAAACTGCTGTTTAATTTTAACCCTGCTATTCTGGCTTCTGCACGCACTTACTTGCTTAAGGTAATTTTCCTGTGCCTGTGGACCAGAATCACAGGAGATTGATTCCCATTGACTCAGTAGCTCCAGGAGTAGAAACTGTAGATAACCTTTAGAGATTACTGACTCCACTTGGTTCTGCTTCTGCTTGATTCTGCTTTCGCAAGATAGGACCACATTCCAATGTCCAGCAGGGGCTGGGAACCCCCCTGCAGGCTGTTCCCAGCATTTAGAATTTAGAATTTAGAACAAAGGAAAATTTTTGTGGTTTGGACCTTTAAAAGGACTGCCTTCACCTGGGACAGCGCGGTCGTGAGGGTGGCCACCTGCGTGTGGTGCCCTCGCGGCCGTCCTGGCCAGTTCAATAAATCCTTGCCTGCTTTTTTAATCAATTAGCAGCCTCCGGTGGTCTTATTTTTGACTCCAGGGTTCGACCCCACAACAGAGTGGATAAAAAATTGATACATTTACACAATGGAATATACTACATGGCTGTAAAAAAAAAAAAAAAAAAAGGAAGTCTTACCATTTGCAGCAGCATTGATGGACCTGGAGAGTATTATGCTAAGCGAAATAAGCCAGTCAGAGAAAGTTAAGTATCACATTATCTCACTCCCGTGTGGAATCTAAGTAACAAAATAAACTGATGAACAAAAATAGATTCAGAGACATACTGTAGAAGCATGGAACAGACTGATGAATTTCAGAGGGAAGGAGGAGGTGAGGGGCACGGGGAGAGATTAACTGAGGAATTTATATGCATATATGCATAGCCCTTAGAAACAGACAGTAGTGTGGTGAAGGCATGGGATGGAAGAGGTCAATGGGGGAAAAAACAAAGGGACATCTATAATACTTTCAACAATAAAGATAAATTAAAAATTAAAATAAAAAAATTTTGAAAAAAATTTAATAAATGTATTATAATAATAAATTCCAATAATAATATACCCAGAAAGCAAGAATGGCTTAATATAAAGAAACCCTATGATGTAATTTACATTAAGAGAAAAACCACACTGTCATTGTAAAAATTACAATAATTAATATATTAAAATCCAATAGATATTTCTAATTTAAAAGTTAACCCCCATTAATCAGAAAGCTATGACGTTCTTTAGGGTGACAAATATACATTTTGAGAAAAAGCACATTTAATTGACATCTACTTGACCAACTTCCAAGCATAATAATTGCTCAGCTTCTCTCTAAAAAAGAAATTATTGATCATGGATTTATGAAGAGCGTCTCATTTATGGGCTCATTCACTTTTGCTCCAACTTGATAAATGTATACAAATTCTATGTTCCAAAACCTGTTTATTCTGATCATACTATGCTATAACAACATTAATTAATTACAATAATCAATAAAACATAAGTGCCAGAAAAGAGTTATTGTTTCTAAAGAATTTAAATTAACATTTTTGGAAAGATCCAGTAAGTGTGAACTATTAAAATGTACTTCAGAAAATTTTAATGGTTTGGGATAAAGTCATAAAGTTTAGAAGTATTATGTAATCATATGGCTCCATAAATCCCTTAAAATCTAAGGTACTTGAAAAAAAACAGATCATAAACAATGTTTTGTGAACATGGTTTATATTTAGGAGAGGATGTAAATCTCCAATCAATCAGCAGCCCATATTTAAAAAAAGCCTTGATTCTAAAACAAATGTATGGCAAATAATTGCTTATGTTTAAGATAAATATAAAGTTTAAGGTATAAATCATTTTTTAAAAATTTGATGTTTTAAACTGCTTTTTAAAATAATCTATAATCTATTGGTTCTAAATAAAATAAAAAGATGATGTATTATACAATACAGTGAAATATCAACAAAATGTTTCCATTAAATATTAATGGAATAATTTCCATTAAAGTTAGGAATAAGGCAACAATGTTCTTCTTGCAGTTATTGTTAATACATTTACACACACACACACAAAATATAAGTATAGATATTAGAAAAAATAAGCAAAATTGTCATTTTCAGATGTTAAAATTTTGCAATGGAAACACTGGTAAATATATTATAAACACTATTTGAAAAATAGGAGAATTTAAAATACCTGATTACCATAATTAATATATTTCTATATGTATGTACATATAGAAATTTATGTATATATACATAAAATTAAATTAAAATAAATTTTGTATGTATTTATACACTGAGTGGTCAGATTATTATGATCTCTGAACGCATAATAATCTGGCCACTCAGTATATATATATATATTAGAGGCCCGGTGCATGAATTCGTGCATGGGTGGGGTCCGGCCAGCCTGGCCAGGGGGAAGGGACATGGGTGGTTAGCCAGATTGGCCAGATTATTATGTGTTCCTGCCTGCTGGTCAAACTCCTGGTTGAGGGGACAATTTGCATATTAGCCTTTTATTATATAGGATATATACTGAGTGGCCAGATTATTATGTGTTCAGAGATCATAATAATCTGGCCACTCAGTATATATATATATAGTTTTCCTTTGAAGAAATAATGGCCCATTTGAAATTATAATGGGTAGGAGATCACACTGATATTATATTTTAAAAATTAAATACTTAGAAATAAATTTAGCAAGAAATCAGTTAAATTTGAAATTCTACAGAGGAAATGAAGATTTTCCAGTAAAGCTGCAGTTCATACTTTCAGACTTCCTTAGTACTCCAAACATAAAACAGTAGTATATGAAATATAAAACTAAAGAAATTCAAAAGAAATAGTCACATACACACATGCACAGAAACACACACACACACACACACACACACACACACACACACACGTAAGCATATCCATGGAGAAGAAATGAAAGAGACATCCAATACAATGCAAAGATGAAGGCTCTAGTTTGCCTAGCTCTGATTCCAGAAGCAGGAAGAGACAGATACGAGCTCATTTCCTCAAACATATAAAGAACTAAAAGTGTTCCATAGCAAGTAGAGGATTGGACCCAGGCTTACTGTATTCTCCCCAAAATTAATTTCTCAGAGTACTAACCTCCAGTACCTCAGATTAAGACTGTACTTAGAGATAAAGCCTATGAAGAGGTAATTAGGGTAAAATTAAGTCACATGGATGGGACCTAGTCCAATATGACTGGCA
The DNA here is from genome assembly GCF_951640355.1 of Cnephaeus nilssonii. Classification (NCBI taxonomy): domain Eukaryota; kingdom Metazoa; phylum Chordata; class Mammalia; order Chiroptera; family Vespertilionidae; genus Cnephaeus; species Cnephaeus nilssonii. The sequence goes on along the minus strand of NC_137081.1, from coordinate 65,349,398 downwards.
TCTTTATAAAAAAGTTAGGACAGCCCTAACCGGTTTGGCTCAGTGGATAAAGCGTCGGCCTGCGGACTAAAGGGTCCCAGGTTCGATTCCGGTCAAGGGCATGTGCCTTGGTTGTGGGCACATCCCCGGTGGGGGGTGTGCAGGAGGCAGCTGATCGTGTTTCTCTCATCAATGTTTCTAGCTCTCTGTCCCTCTCCCTTCCTCTCTGTAGAGAATCAATAAAATATGTATTTTTTTTAAAAAAAGTTAGGACACAGACATGCAAGGAGAGAAGACCTTACAGGAAAAGGACAGTCATTTATAAGCCAAGCAGAATGGCCCAGGCAGACCCTTCCCCCATGGCCCTCAAAAGAAACCAAACTTGCCAATATCTTGATCTCAGACTTTGAACCTCCAGAACTGTGAGAAAATAAATTTCTTTTGCTTAAGCCCACCCAGTCTATGGTATTGTTATGGCAGCCCTAGCAAACCAATATAGATAGTGTAGCACGGCATAGCATAGGATAGAAATAGAGCATCTCACAGGCAGTATGAGTAAATATAGTTTAGTAAAACATTAGTTTCTGGTGGGGGGGGGGTATATGCACATATGTGTGTATCCTGAGTCATGTATGTATACTTCATAATATAGGTTACAATTAGAAAAGTTTAGAAAACACAAATACAAACAATTCTCTCTTTATCTCTTTATCCTTCTTCATTATCAGATACCTTAGTTCAGGCCTTCATCATTTCTTACTAAGATTGCTTCAATAGTTTCCTACATGATCTCTCTGCTTATTCTTTTATTAACAAACTAGAGGCCCAGTGCACGAAATTCGTTCGGGGGGGGGGGGGGGTGTTCCTCAGTCCAGCCTGCACCCTCTCCAATCTGGGACTACCCATTTAGGCCTAATTATGGTAGGATCGGGCCTAAACGGGAAGTCAGACATCCCTCTAACAATCCAGGATTGCTGGCTCCCAACTTCTCACCTGCCTGCCTTCCTGATTGCCCCTAACCACTCCCCTGCCAACCTGATTGATGCCTAGCTGCTCCCCTGAAAGCCTGTTTGCCCCTAACTGCCCTCCCCTGCAGGCCTGGTCACCCCTAACTGCCCTCCCCTTCAGACCTGGTCACCCAAACTGCCCTCCACTGCAGGCTTGGTCCCTCCAAACTGCTCTCCCCTGCAGGCCTGGGTCCCCCCCAGCTGCCCTTCCCTGTAGGCCTGGTCACCCCCAACTTCCCTCCTCTGCCAGCCTGGTCACCCCTAACTGCCCTCCCCTGCAGGCTTGATCGCCCCCAACTGCCCTCCCTTGCAGGCCTGGTCCCTCCCAACTGCACTCCCCTGCTGGCCATCTTGTGGTGGCCAACTTGTGTCCACATGGGGGCAGGATCTTTGACCACATGGGGGCAGCCATCTTGTGTGTTGGAGTGATGGTCAATCTGCATATTACTCTTTTATTAGATAGGATAGAGGCCTGGTGCACAGGTGGGGACCAGCTGGTTTGCCCTGAAGGGTGTCCCGGATCAGGGTGGGGGTTCACTTGGGGCATGGGGTGGCCTGGGCGAGGGGCCTTGGTGGTTTACAGGCCGGCCACGCCCCCTGGAGACCAAAGCGGAGGCCCTGGTATCTGGGATTTATTTATCTTCTACAATTGAAACTTTGTAGCCTGGAGTGGAGCCAAGCCTCCTGCTCACTCCGTGGCCGCAGCCATTTTTGTTGGGATTTATTTATCTTCTATAATTGAAACTTTGTAGCCTTGAGTGGAGGCCTGGGCCCGCCAGGGTGTGTGGAAAGTTTGGCTTCCTCCATCGCCAGGGAAGCCCAAACCTCCCTTCTGCTCGCTCCGTGGCTGCAGCCATCTTGGTTGGGGTTAATTTGCATACTCGCTCCTTATTGGCTTGTGGGCATGGCTTGTGGGTGTAGCGGAGTGATGGTTAATTTGCATATTACACTTTTATTAGATTGGACTAGAGGCCCGATGCATGAAAATTCATGCAAGAGTACGCCTTCCTTCCCCTGGCTGCTGGCAACAGCTCCCCTCCAGCACCCAGGACCCGGGCCACTTCCCTCCTCCAGCTGCCCGCAGGCCCCCAGGACCTGGGTTGGCTTCCCTCTGGCCCCGGCTTCGTCAGGAAGGATGTCTGGAATGACGTCCAGAAGACATCTGGTCTAATTAGCATATTACCCTTTTATTATTATAGATATTTATGGAAGAATAAGGATGGGCCACACACTAGTCAAGATCCTAAAAATATAGTGAATAAGCAGACCTGGTCACTGCTCTCATTCACTCATAGTCTAACATCCCTACTGCCTTTCTTAGCGCCTCCTATCCATTCTTCAGAGCCCTGAAAGGAATCCTTCTAAAAAACATATTTGGTCACACTACTCTGCTCAATACCCATCAGTGTCATGCCAATGAGTTTTGCAAAAAATCTTAACTCTCCCAGCTCCTGGGAACCATTCCAAGACAAACCAGAGCTTTTATGATCTGATCTGGTGCCTGCCTATAACTCTGGGCTCACCTTTCATGGCTCTCACCTACCCGCTATGTCCTAGATGTGTTAAAAATGTGCATTACGCCTACCCAAATATAACATGGTCTCTCACTTATGCTTTTGCATAAGCTGCAGCCTCTGACTTCCCTCCCCGCATTCGCTTGGATAACTCCCAGTTATACTACCACTCAGATGCAACTTACTACCCCCCAACCTCTGCTTCTTACTTCTAGCCCCTTCTTCATCTCCTTCAAAAAGCCTTCATTGACCACCCTACTCTAAATTAGCAGCCTGACTACATCACACTACTTTTTGTCTCTTTCATTAGTTTTGTGTGTTAACTGAGAGGAATAATTGTGTTTCTTTTCTTGCTTTTTCATACAATAGCACATCTCCTGGTTCATAAATGAATAGATTAATAGAGGGTGGATAGATGGATGGACACTTGCCTAGTTTTATGGGAATATCTGTAGTCATTAATAACATTATTCATCAAAAAAACTTTTTGGAAAATGGAACATAATATGTAATGAAATCACGCTATGACTGGTGACATACAGTGAAGAGATAAATATTGTAGGAAAATGTAAATATCAGTAATGGAAGTAAGGAATTTCACTAGACTATATTATGACTTAAGCAACATTTTTTAAACATTTTACTTAAAATTTTCAATCAACAATAATTGAAATTGATTTAAATATTTAATGGAGTAATTCAGTTTTTTCTTTAGATCCCAAACACTGCAGACATGAGATTTTCCCCTAAAGTGCTAAATAACCTGTTATTTCTGAAACATAACAATAAATTATAAACATGGAGAATAAATTAAAAAAATAACATACAACTTGGAAAAATATCACATATATATGATGTGTTGTAAATGTGAGCTTAACAATGCAATACAATCCACCTATGCAGGATTTTGATTATTAGCTAATGCAGGGTTTTGATTATTAGCTATCTAAGGGTTTCTGTTTACCTATCTGTTGTTATCTTTGGACTATATCCTGAAGATCATTAAAATGGAAGGAAGAGTCCAACTGCTAGTGTCAAATTTCGCTTAGGTGGCAGTCCCTTCTGATAAATCTATGCCTTCCAGATACCCACACTTTTATACCAGTGCTCATCTTACATTATTCAGCAGTCCTAAGAAGAAAAGAAAGAGGAAAGGAAAGGAAAAACAACAAATGAACTATACTGCTGTTTACATCAATTAGCCTATGGCAGAATTGGTTGTGTTATACATCTGTGCATTTAAAGTGACAGAACCTATTGATGTAAGGACTTACTATACTTGAGAGAGAAAGAGAGAGAGAGATTGCGAGGGGGCGGGGAGATGTATAGGTACTGACATGGACAACTGGCTGACATGTACATGGGTGTGCAATTGTGATTGTCACAAAGTGAGTTTAGGAATTATAAAATCTATACTAATAAAAGCATAATATGCTAATTAGACCGGACATCCTTCCGGATGACCTTCCAGATGAAGCCGGAGCTGTGAGGGAAGCCCGGGTCCCAGATGCCAGAGGAAAGTCAGTGCTGGCAGCCAGGAGAAGGAAGGCCTACTCTTGCATGAATTTCGTGCATCAGGCCTCTAGTTATTAAATAAAGTGTACAATAGATGGTATGGTCTGAATTTTAAAGTCTTAAAATTAAAGTTTTATGATAGGCTATACAGAATAAGCATTTATGTCTCATGTATCTACAGGTATGCTGGGGCAGCTTTGCTGATCTCTACTAGGCTCATCTGTGCATTTCTAAGCTGCAGTTGGGTTTAGGTCTGTTCTATGTCTTTCATCATCTTCAGACTAGTTGGCTAGTTGAGGTATGTTCTATCATGGCAGTGGCAGAGGCACAAGATCACCAGCAGAAACACAAAAACTCTTAAGCCTCAGATTCATCCTGAGAACACAGTCACTTCTGGCCCCATTCTGTTAACAAAACAGTCACATGGTCAGACCCAAGAGGAGGAAAGTTCATGCCATACTTAGTGAGAAGAACTGAAATAATACTGTGAAAGGTGGGGATGAAGGAAGAAGTGAAGTATTTGAGTCCATTTATTTAATCTGCCACAAAAGCATGCTTCTTTTTTCAATCCAGTGTGTGTCTGTGACAGTGAATATAGACTAGTTTAGAGGTAAATGTAACAACAAAGTCTAAATCAGAAGCATGGCACAGTCTCTGGAAGTGTCCCACCCATATCCCACTACACTCAACTTTGAAGACTTGAGGGTTTCCTGTGGATGGAAGAGTGAGCAGGATGGATGAGACATGTGTGGAAATTAACACACCTGAACAGTGCCCTTGAGCAGGGCAACACTTTTTCCCCTTTTCCATTTACTTCCCTCACTCCCCTAGCTTGGCTTCCCAGAATCACCACACAAATAAACTATGTGCTCAAATCCTTAAAAGAGTTCCTTGATAATAAAATCAGTATCCACATTCAGAAGCTTTAGTAGTTTTGGGTTTCCTCCCCCTCTAAGAATAGCCACAGAAAATCAAACCAACCAATACTTTAAAGGAAATCTCATTCCATGGATCATCTCTATAAGCAACTCAAGAGATGAGATGTGCACCTTGAATTACTGACTGAGTTTAACCAAAGTGGCCAACTCATCTTGTTTGCTCAAGACTGAGGGGTTTCCCGGGATATGGGAACCAGTCCAAGGCAAACCAGGATGAGCGATCAGTCCAATCTGACCATAAAATGTGAGAATCAATAATATGGCAGACATGCTCATTATTTCCATTTCCAAGTCTGATTATTTGCTATTGCATAAAATCATAGATGAATCATAGATGAAAGAAACTTACATATCACCTAATGTGATCTCCCAGAAAATGCACGAAAATAAAATAGGTAGATTTGTGAAGCAGCAAACATTCTAACATCTGTATGAATGTCTTCAGTGATGGGAGTTTAGAGCCTTGCTCATTTCTATTTTGTAATCTGAATTATAATTCATCTCCCTATAACCTAAATTAATTGGCTCTAGTTACCTGGAACTATACTGAACAAGTATAATCTCTAGTTTATATGCACAGGAAAGATGGAGCCTTTCAAATTTTTGAAAACAATTGTTCTTTCACCTACAGTATTCTCTTCTTCAAGGAAACTTCTCCAGTTCTCCTATGATGTGATATCTAGATATTTTTTTTTTCTATTTAAGGCATCTGCCTCTAGATTTATGCCCATTTGTCAATGACACTCTAAAACTGAATACAATACTCTATACATAGTCTGACCCATATAGAATTCAAGGATAATAACACCTTGCATGTTCTGGATTGTTAAATTATGTTAATGAAACTAAAGATTGCATTAGATTTCTTGGCAACCCTGTCTCATTATAAGTTCATATTGAACTTTCAGTCAATTAAAACTTCTGGGATTGTTTTTCCACATAAATTATCATAAATCTAAGACTCCTGCATTATATACTTGTACTAGAGGCCCAGTGCACGGAATTCATGCATGGGTAGGGTCCCTAGCAGCTGCCAGCTGCCGGCCCAGGCCTCCCTTTCCAAGCTGCCAGCTGCTGGCCTGGGCCTTCCTTCATTCCTACCCACCCCCTGGTGGTCAGTGCACGTCATAGCAAGTAATCGAATTCCCAGTCTGTCAAACTCCCGAGGGGACACTTTGCATATTAGGCTTTTATATAGATAGATAGATAGTTGGGTTTGTTAAGTGTAATTGTTACACTTACATTTCATCTAATTTTTTTCAGCACCTTCTTCAAACTTGCTGGAAATGTTTGAATCTTTATCAGCCAGTATGTTATTTATATGTTGTGTGTGTTTAATCATGTACATATATGAAAAGTAATTTTTTTAGCTTCATTCAAGTCATTGGTGAGAACCTGGCCAAGAACATAGCCACAGAGCTGACTTTAGTACAGTAGCTTTAAGATGATAGGATTTGTTAATCAACATACTAATAGATATTATGGTTTAATGAGCTACAAATTTACTTAATGGTGCTATAATTCAGCTCAGATATCTCCATCTTCTCTACTAAAATATAACAAGACTAAAATGCTTTACTGAAATCAGTTGCAGTAAATCCGAGGCAGCCCAGGGAACAAACATTCCACCTACATTAGCAAAAATAAAATCAGGTTAATTTGCCATAATTCATTCAAGCAGAGTATTGTTCAGTTAGTGTTTTCAAGTTGCTGACAGATATTAATCTTTGGGATTTAGCAACAAGAAACCAGATTCCCAGAATTCTCAAGAAATTTCTAAAATCTTAAGCTACTGTTAAAATACTTCCATTATTATTATGAATACCCTGTACTCATTATTCTGAATATCTAAAAACATTATTTACTAAATAAGAATTATTATTATATGTTTAACAGTAATTACACAAGGAGCCATAATCTATAGCAAATATTCAAGCACTGGAAAATGCCAACAAAGCTGCTATTTAATATTCAAATAAGATAACATGTGATTTCCTAACAAAGTCACAGCACTATCCAAAATTACATGTTGAAATTGCCATTGTTAGCATTTATTTTGCTTTCAAAGCATTATTTCTTGGAACACTAGTCATAAGATTTAATACCATATAGTATACTTATAAACTTGTTAATATTTATTTTATTTTTAAGAATGACAGCAACAGACAGGAACACAGATGGAAGAGTGAGTGTCTGACCATGACTGCTTCACTCAGACATGGTCCTGTTCCAGTCTCAGAGGTGGTCCAGAGATACATATGTAGAATACAGCAAGGTTCTCTTTACCATTTATGCCCCTCACCGTGTATTTAAATATAGCTAAGCTATATTTCTTCTCTTTCCAGTTAGAAGCTTCTTCTTGACCAAAAAGGAAGCAAACAAGAGTAGTGAACAGTGTTTCCGTCGCTGTCATCCACAAGCAACCCCGAATTCCTTATTTTGAGAATTGCTCTAGGTTGGCATCTTTCTCAAGCCTTTGCATATTTTGAATTCAGTATAGTCACAACATTTTCTTACAGATTTATGTCATGATTTTACCCCTTATTTGGGATGCCTTCCTTTACTTTTGATGTGTGACCTTCAAAAATGTCTGAGCTTATCTATTCCCTTCCCCACCCCCCAACATTCCCACCCCACACACATTCCCTTTCTCTTTTTGGGGGTTCTTGGTGAATGTGAAACCAAATTGTTTTTCTGGAAATAACATATTCAAAGTCATGGGGAAAGTAATTAGCCTATAGTAGTAACTCAATTACCACAGCTGTTGTTATATATTTTTACCTGATTTTAACTTAATTCATTTTTAATCCTTGGCCATGCAATTAAAATTTGATTTTCTCTCAACTTTTTGAAGTATAACTTTAAAAAGGCCTGAAGCAGTCCTAACCTGGTTCACCTTTCCCTGCTTTACCTATGAAGAACCTCTATCATATCATAATCATTTCTACCCCAAATTTGCTGACATTGTTCTTTTATCAAGCTGTTTTCTTATTGGTTAAAATAAGCCTAAACCAGTAGTTTCTCTTAATGTTTCCTACATATGAAATTCATTGTCAAGCAGGAAAATTACTCATTACCAATTCCTTTACTTTTTTTATAGGCATCTCCTAGTAATGTCCAGACAGTAAATAAAAATTAGCCACACCTTTGTTTGCTATATCTGCTTACCAGTTTTGTAATCTTTATTATAAAAATATCATTCACATTCTCTATCTGACAAGGCATGCCTTAATCTATTCTACAAAAATATCAGATCTATTTTTCTCTTTATATTTCCCCACAAATCTCTTTACTACTCATCATACCTCTATTCTATTAAAAATAGATTATCCTATAAAAAGGGTTCTAACAACCCAACAATTCCAATGTATGTGGAGAGGGTTGAATGCCCATAGCAACAAGCAATTTTTTTAGCACCAACTGTGTCCTATAATTAAACTCAGTTCCGACAGAACTTACCTGGAAATAACATCAGATCCCACAAGACTGTCTTCCAATTCAGAAGCCAATCGCTCGCAAGCCTAAGTTGGCACTTGTGATTGTGACCTACCAGCTATAAATTGGAAGTTCCAGTGACCACCTCCTTGGGTTAGGTTAAGGGCTAAATCCTACAAAACTTCCCCCACACACTTCAAACACTGATCATAAGTGTGGGTTATCACCTGTGTTTCTGACCGAATGGCTAGAAACCAGAGGTTCCCTAGATCCCCTCCTTACATTTGATTACTTTGCTAGAATGAATCACAGATTTCAGACAAACATTTTACTCACTGAATTACCAGTTTAGTATAAAAGTAGATAACTCAAGAACAGCCAGATGGAGTGAGACATAGGGCAAGGAATATAGAAAGGTCATGGAGCTTCTGTGCTACCTATACGACAAGTCATTCTCCCCAAATCTCCACACATTCACCAACCAGGAAGCTCTCTGAATCCAGTCCCTGGGGGTTATATAAATAGAGGCTTCATAACATAGACATGATTGATTCAATTATGGCCACTGGTGATTGAACTCAATCTCAAGCCCCTCTTCCCCTCTCAGGAAATGGGGGTGAGAGAGTACTGAGAGTGTCAACTCTCTAATAACCTGGTTGGCTCCAGCCCCCAAATCGCCTCATTAACATAACAAAAGAAATGTTTATAGCTCTGATAACTAAGGAAATTCCAAGGGATTTAGGATCTCTGTGCCAGAAATGAGGACAAAGACCAAATACATATTTCTTCTTATAAATCACATCAAGTGCTACTATGTCCTTACACTCCATGTTGTTTGAATAAGACATATACTACCCATTGCCACATTATGATCCTAAATTTCTACTCATTATGTCCCAGTGATACATGAGAGTTTATATTTACCACTAAAATTTAAATTTTCAAATTTAGTTTGTCATTGGCCAACTGAGATCATAATTTGGAGCCCTGATCATTCCCCTTCACAAGCACATCCTCCCTCATTGTTCTCCTACCTGCAGACATCTGTTGTACACCATAACATACAGCCCTTCATTATTTGCAGGAATTTATTTCTCATCCCTACAAGTTTCAGTTTAATTTCACCTGGATAGACTGTCACCTCTTCTGGTAACCACAGTCTCCAATTTTCATAATATGTGCTTCATCTTTCCCAAACTATAGCTAAAACCCCCCACATTTCTTGAAAAAGAAATGTTTGGGATATAATGAAAATTAATAAAAGTCATGAAATGAACAGGAAGAAATGACTAAAATAACTCTCCAGTTTCCTATGCCTCCAGTTTCCTGCTTGTAGACGTTTCAGGTACAGAATGCAGAAACAGTATTTATCTTTGATTATATACTTGACCCTCAGATAAAGAAAAAGTTATTAGTGGTTACAGTAGGCTTTTTTTTTTATTTGCCAATTTTCCCCAACATATCTTAGCTTCTTCTCCAGAAATCACCTGTCAACTAAGCATATTAAAGCTTCATACCTGGAAAATATCAATCTTCACAATGTATTATTCCTCCTGGTCTAGAAAACGGAGCTTTGCGTCTTTGCTCAGACTGTAGTCTTTATTGTTTCAGGACTATTTAGATCCCACTCCTGAAAGTCTGGTTTCACACGTAGGATGCTACAGAGGATTTGTGCTCAGGGGTTTAAACACTAGATTTTCTTTGAAACATTCTCCTACTTAACCAACATCAAGATCATTTTAAATCTCTAATCCTCACAGCAACCTTCTCTCCTTATTTCCCTCTTAAACCACTTCTCCAATCTTGTTTTAAATGGCTTCATTTTCTTTAAAAAGCCATAACATGCACCTACATGTTATATTCTCCAAATCTTAACCTTCAACTTTGAACATGGAGCCCAGTATACATTTAGAGCTCCTACATTTGTTTCTGGCTTTGGGAAGAAAAATCTAGGCCAATTGCTCTAGGTGATTATTCCCTGCACAGTTCTCTGTGACTATGTAATCACCTCAAAACTTGGTAGCAAAAATAACCATTCATTATTTCTGACAGTTCTTTGGGTTAGTTAGGCACTTCATTTGCTGGTCTTACCTGGCTCATTGATGGAGTTGCAGTCAGATGGGACATGGATGCCTGGAAGCAGTCCACCTAGGGTACAGGCAATAAGGTACATTGTTTGCAGAATTTCAAAACAATAGCAAAAATGACTAAAAGTCAGCCTGCTCTTTAGTATCACCATGTCCTAGTATTTCTAAATAGTGTCAGTGATAAACTACTCCTCCCTAGAAAAACAATGTCTTTTCAGGCTCCTACCATAGACCAGGTAACGTACAAACAACAGAAATTTATTTCTCATAGTTTGGAAGCTAGATGTCTGCGATTCGGGCAGCAGCATGGCTGGTTCTGGTGAGAACCCACTTCCTGACTCATAGATGGCTATCTTTCGGCTGTGTCCTCACATGGCACAGCAGGGAAGCAGTTCTGGGGTCTCTTTTGTGAGGGCACTAATCCCATGAAAATCTACCTTTATGATCTAATCACCTCTCAAAGGCCCACCTCCATATACCACCACATTGGGGATTAGGTTTTTCAACACAAATTTTGGAGGAACAATCAACAGAATTGGTCTAATTTCTAAACAATGCTAAAGTTCTTGAGTTCTAATAATATATACATAAGTTTCAAATTAGTATTTTTATTAGTTTTCCCATAGCAAACATTATACTCTACCTGGAAAATAATTTGGAGGACAGTTGGTGCTCCCCTCAGTATCAGCTACCCATGATTGTTACAAGAATAATTTCATAATGATTGGCAATTGTTTAAGCTTTCTTTGTGTGCAGTTTGTATCTCCAACCCTGGGGTACTACTACATATTCTTGTGTTTAAGATTTGAAATTAACAATGATAGAATGAATGAACTCAAGTGCCATTTCTTTGTCTTTACAATCATTGTCCTATATACTTGAGATTTTACTTATGTAAAAGTTTTATAAAGGTAAGGCAAGGCTCTGGCTGGGTAGCTCACTTGGTTAGAGAATCATCCTGATATGCCAAGGTTGTGGGTTTGATCCCTGGTCAGGGTACATACAAGAATCAAACAATGAATGTATAAATAAGTGAGACAAAAAAAATAGATCTCTCTCTCTCTTTCTCTCTCTCTCTCTCAAAATTATCACTAAATTACAAAACCTACAAAGAGTTCATGTGCATGAGAACTAACTACTGACTGTTAAATAAAGTTACAAAACTGCAAAAAGAAAAAGTAAAAACTTAAGGTGAGGCAAAGTGAGAACTGTCAGGTATAATATTTTTGTTTGGTAAGCACAATTTTTAGTTCCTACATAAAATATTCTATTTGAATATCTTTGAAATTGATATTTGCTCATTATTTTACTTGCCAATTATTTTTTAAAACTAGATAATATACCAAAAAATACAATTTTATTATTATTCAAAATAACTTTGCCATAGAGGAGAGCAAAATATTAAAAGAATCTATTTTGAGTGTCCAATATTCAAGGTATACAATTATCTAGAAAATCAAAGATACATACCATAAGTCTGGAGTTGGTGTCGTCTGCTGGGGTGTTCTCTATAGCAGGGCTCATCCTCCGGTGGGCTAGACTGGCTTCTTCTCCAGATGACCTCAGTGCTGCATTCCTAGAAGGTAAAGGTAGAAGCTGCAAGGTCTCCTAAGACCTAGTGACAAAAGTTGCCTAATTTCACTTTCCCTGATTTCTGTTGGTCAAAGCCAAGTCATAAGACTGGCTCAGACTCAAGGGATGGGCAAATAAGCTCCCCCTCTGGATGGGAGGAGCTGCCAGTTTTAATAATATATAAATAAACTGCCCTCAGGGGGTCCCATAGTGCAATTTAATAACTAAGTAAATTGCTGTGAAAAACTTACTTATTTTCTCTAACCTAGAAACTATTAGGTTCCCAGTGTGGTAGAAGCTCCTGGAAATGCTGCCTTTAAGTCTGTTTGGCTGCTCCCCGCTTCCTTCGAGTAATTATTGCTAATTACCTCTAGGTGTTAGCAATTAATGCTGATTGACCTCAGCTGTGTTCCCCCTCTCCCCCAATTTGGCAACATATATGCTCACACCCTTAAAGACCAAATATTTCAAAATATCTTGCTTGCCTCTTTGACCTCTTTTGTCATTCTTTTCAGAGCTAAATTGTAGTGAACTTGGCAGGGGCAATTAGGGTCTAGCTGTTAGATCTCCCATGGGAGAAGATTATTCTTACAGCAATTTAGTTGCCAGTGACAGTAAGAGACAGAACAAGAACCTAATTAACAAGAATTTTATTTAATTTTGGACCAAAGCTGATCAAAGCTAGAAGGAACACTTTTCTCTCTCTGACCTCTCATAGCCCTTTATTTTGACCTATTTTATGGCAAACTCGATTTTTGCTTTTATTCTGCTCACTTGTGCAATGGTAGCTCTCTTCTGGTAAACTTTAAATGCACCAAGGGCAGAGTTCATGTTGCCTCCTCCCTTCCCCCCTCCCACCCTATAGCTTTTATAGCAGCTTAGGTAGTTCAATAATGTGGTGAGACATAGTAAATATGCATTGATGAATAAATAAACAAATGAAAACTTTCTCTGTATATGGAATTGGTCTAATTTCTAAACACAAGATAATTTTTAAATGGGTATACCTATTAACCCCCTACACCAGAGAGATAGGTATCAGCTAACCAGGGAAAGCAATAATTAAATTTGTGGACTTTAATTCTGTATTTCTATTCTCAAAGCTAATTTTGCATCTGCTTAAGTTTAAGATCCTCCACAAAAGAAATCATTGTCAAAAAACCCCCCCACAAAACACACACTTTCATTTCCTGAAGGTTTCAATAAAGGCAGGTTGCTTTTTCCACAGCCACCCTCTCTGGACCGTGGTAATACTCATCTTTGTTCTCTTAGACTTGTCACCTTTTCATTTCCTTCAGCTGTGTGTGTCTTCAAGTCTTTTGTCTGCTGCCCAGAGAATGAGTATTATCTTAACAAATAAATGACCACTTGAGGAAATGAAAGTGTATAACCAATCTTTTTATAAATCTGTGTAATGGTTATTTGCAAAAGAAGTGAAAAATACTGAAACACTTCTAGTTTTTAGGAACACAGTAAGAAAAAAATATATACCCAAAGATCCAAACTAGTATTGGTTTGACCAAAATGAGTCAATTATATCATTCTGTATTGCATTTGCATTGTTGTTTAATTGTTATCAATTTTACTTGCTGGTATTACTTAAACCAGTGATTCTCATACTTTAACATCAGAATCACCTGTAGGGCTTATCAAAACACACACGGCTAGGTTCACTCCCAGAGTTTCTGATTCAATAGGCCTGGGCTGGGGCTAAACTGTGCACTTTTAATAAATTCCCAAATAACATTGATATTACTGTTTGAACCATACTTTGAGAACCTCTAACTTAATCTGTCTTCATACATGTATGACCCTCTATCCATACATGCCTAAATGACTGTCTCATGTAATTCTGGATAATTCATCATCTTGTAAAACACCTAAAACCATAATCATTTATAATTGAGATGCATATATCATTAATAAATGCACAATTGTTATGCATGTTATAATCAAAATTAAATATTTTTCAAAACCATAGGCATTTTACTAAATCAACATATCAAAATATTTACTAAATACAAATAAAGTACATGTCAATAAGTAAAATTATATGCTGTTTGAGCTAACCAAAATGACACAATATTGAGACAGTATCAGAATCTCTGAAGAGAAAATAATTAGGCCAGTAATGTCTACAAGTAAGATCTTTTGAGGAAGGTTCTAGGTTAGGGCCAGAGACATAATGTAGAGGAGGGGGAAAAAGTGTAAGTTACCAGGTTAAGGCTTTTGCTTATAATAAAGAGAAATATTCAAAAGAGATGGAGTCACCATGATAGTACAGAAAGTATGAGGCTCCTATCCATTGTCCTCAAGCCCACATCTTCACCTCTGTCCCTCTGCAGCTTCCAAGTTAGACACACATGGTGCCCTCTCAACCCTGTGTTCTGTTGTAGTCCCACTTTCTATCACAGTGCCCATAGGTCTTTAACAAATGTTTATTGAATTACCAAATGAATAAACATATGATAGAAATAAAGAAAGGTTATAAATCTAGACAAGGAGGGTAAATTGTTTTTACCTCTAGAGTGAAGCAGGTGATCTTTTGGCTAAGAATGTTCTTTACCTTTGTATAGGGGGAAGTGACTACAGGTAAACAAGCTATGTACAACTGTACAGAGTGTACACCATAATACCTCAGAGGCACTATTCATATAGGTTACAATGTAGATGGCAACTTCAAACATCATGGGAAGCATCTGCCTAATTGAACACAGAGGCCCTGCGGGGCATCAAAGGAAAGAAAGTACTAGTAAGAGTTAAGTGCTGAGGACTGGGTCTAGGCCACAGAAGAACTATGTAGTTCAGGAATTAAACATTAAGACTTTGGGATAAAATATAATCCAACTGGTTCTTACCTGTGTGCTACGTGGAACAGATTTAACCTCTCTCAACCACAGCCTACTCACCTGTCCTGAGGGTTTAACAAGATCCTTTTCATAGTATCTGCAAAACGCCCAAAAATATACCTTTATCAACTGACTTGACCTCTCCTTTCCATGATCTTAACCAGCTTCTGATTTCAGGCAACTGTGGAATGTCAACTTCAGTTTATTTCTGGTCCTGAAACTGGCTCCTGCCAAACTAACTCAGCCTCTCCCAAACTCTCTCCAACTGTGACACATTTGGTAATTTAGACCTCTTGTGTCACAAAGAAACATCTAAGGTCAGTAATGTGCTAGTGGATACTTAACAAGCAGTGCTCTGGGGAAGGAAAAAGAGCCCTGATTTATAGTGTTTGCCAATTTCTATGGTGTAAATATTCCCACTGTGCCAATTTCAAGCGGTCAACATGAAATCACTGAACACGGAATTCAAAAGGAAACTATAATCAGCTGTGGTGGCCTGTTGGGGCTGTCTCCAACACAGCACAACAAGGTGACTGAGGTATCCACTACTCCCACAACTTACTCCTTTCTCCTGCTTCTGCCTCCTCTGTCTCTTCTTCCTTCCTTTTAGTGATAGTATCCCACAACTTTTTTTTTATTCCTCATTTGTCTGCCAAGTCTTAGTACTTACCAATATCACTCAGAAATCCCATCAAGTTGGCTTAGCACTGCTGATGCATCCAGGGCTTAACACTCTTATCTCTACTCTACAGTTAATGCACACAACCAAGAAAGTACCCAAATATTATCAACAAATGAGCTAATATTTGACTCTGGGGCCACACGTGAAACTTGCTAGAAGTTAAAACCGAAGAAGCTCTGGCCATTAAATTTGTACTTAAGATGAGTCAATAATTGCCATTTCAATGCCTTCCATTTTCACAAAGGGATTTCAACATTTTCTGTGAGCTGCTAAAGTATAATAAAGCAGCGTTGGTAGAGAAAAGAGACCTATGATGAATTTAGTTCTGCAAGCCCCAGGCTGTACTCGAATTTGTAATTTAAAGTTTTATATGAATATTCAATCCCTTTGAATTGTGGATGAAGCAGAAGTGCCTCTTGTGGATAGGATTATTTCCAGAAAAAAATAATGGGCCATATTATAGAAGTGGGGTTCTTGAGGTACCACTGAAATAAGCTTTTACAGAGGCCTCCATGGAAGGATAAGACATGGTAGAAAGCTTTATTTCTGTGGAATTACATCACTGGGTTTTCAAAGTCCCATTCCCCTTAGTCCAGTTATAGAAGAGGTATAGCTGCGGTTTCAGTAAAGCTGGAAGCAGAGCCAGAGGCCAGAGTTTCCTTTTCATGTTGGAGCCAGGCCCAATGCAGCATCAGGCCAGTGACAGTCCATTGGTCCATTGCATGTGGTGGTCCTCATGGCTGTGGCCCATGTGGGTGAATGCAAGGAAGCAGGAGCAAAAGAGCCCCACAAGCTCAGCGTCACATGAGTTCCAAGAGAGCCAAAAGCATAAGAGAGCAAACGCCTTCATTTCAGGGGGTAAGAATCCCACTCCCATTCTGGCCAATGACCTCTGTTCCCAGGTGTGACTGACAGCAAGCATCTTCCCTATGTCACCCCAACTTTACTGGGCATGTGTCTATCCTTCCTTTGTCCAGCCCCTTTCCCCCAGTGTTTTGCAGGGAACATGCCTATCATTTCTGACCTTCCCTTTCCTGATATTAATAACTAGTTAATTACAACTGTATCAATATTACATTCTGAAAGATTTTCTCTTCTACAAAACTTTAACCTCTCCCTGATATTCTTCCAAAAGCCGTTGTAATTGTGCCTATTACCCAGAATCTTCTCCCACTTCTACTCTCTTCCCAGGCCTAGCCACTTCTGTTAAGAAGAAAAGTATATACATAAGCATATCAAGTTAAGCGAGTCTTTGCCAAAGTGTGGGAGGCAGGGGCCTCTGAGAGTTGCAATACATAAAGGGCATTGTGGGATAGGTTCCAATTCAAGGCCTCCTTTCAACAGCTTAAGAATTAATAATCAGGTACATTCAAGAGAGAACAGAGTGCTCTGTAGCTGCAGACCAATAACAATGCTCTTTCAGGAAGATAGTTGAAGTGCATTTATAAGTTTTCTGCCTGGTTTAAAAGACAGAGAAATTTGCTTAATATGGAACTCATCTTATTCTTAGGTATAAATTATGTAATTCAACTCTCTGGAGTCTAATACAGAGCAATTGCTTCATATTAGTGCAACTTCATTATATGCTCTGTGCTTTAAATGTTCACCTCTCTGTTTGGGTGCTCTCAGTTCCTAATAAGAACACTTTGAAATGGAGGCATCATTGTAAAAACAACCTTAGATTTAAACTTTTAAATGGATAGTAAATCAAGGTGTGAAGCCATCTCTTTAAAAAGCCACTGAAACCTGAGGGAGGCCACATAAAATTCTCTGTTCCAAAACAATTTTGCTTTATGTGATGTATTTTCCCCATTTTCCTCACCCTGTTTCCATTATTGAATCTTTTTTAATTTAATTGAAATTGTCCTAGACCAGAATTGCTGCCTGGTTTAAAAAATGGTAAATAAGATGATCACCTTGCAGGTGCTGCCTGCTTTAAAAATACATGCAATAAAATACAATCTTAGAGAACAATTAGGAAGTTATTATTTGCATTAGAAAAAGAACTCTTTTGTTACAAAAGGCTTCACAAATTTTTTGAAAATACCGAATTTTGATAGTGAAGTTCAAATGTTACCAATTTAGAACTGAAGAGAAGAAAAGAATCAAGGGGAGAAAAACTGAAAACATGAAAGATAAAAGAAAGTATTTTTGGTTGGGCATAATAAATACCACTAACAGTTGGCTCAAATACCAATAATGGCATTACTGCCAAAAGTTCATCTATTGCTTACTTACACCTCTTAGAGTCACCCATTTCCTCACCTGTTCCTGAGTAAATACTGAAGTATATCAACAAGGTCACTGGCCTGCCAATGGTCTGCTAGCCTTCGACCAATGTGCAAATGCATAGGGTAAGACCTGGGCCTCCTGGATAGGATCTGGATATCCTGCCCAGACTCAATGCCTCTAACTCCAGACACTGGCCAAGCCTCCACCTCTAAAGGATTGATGCCCCAGCTGAGGCCTAATGTATCTGGTCCTAGACTCTTATTGCTTTGTTCCACCTGGCATACGGGACCTCTTCAAGAATGAGAGAAGAAACTAAGGTAGGAACAGAACAAGTAACAACGCTACCTCCCCAGGTAGATTTCTGTTGCTGAATGCACTGCTTACCTGTTCTCTTGAATTTCTGACTCTATGTCCCCATTTCCAGGGATTTCCTAGATTTTTGGCCATTTACCATCTAATTTGAACTCCTATCTCAGCAACTGGAGCTTTTAATTTCTATCAGCTTTATAGCTCACATATCTACTGTATGTGATATTTTCAATCTTGCTATGACCCAATTTCTTCTATCTCCCGTACTTGCCTCCTGTACTGCCAGCATTATAAATGTAGGTTATGTTCATTACCTATGAACCGATCAGAAGTTATGATTACAATGATCCATTCAAGGCAATCCCACAGCCTCCCAATTTATTCTCGACTTGTTCCTATTTGGATCCAGTTTCCTATATAGAACCTTTGGTGCCATCTCTGATTTACAGCTCTACCTACAGTAGATATATTTTATGTCATGTTCTCAGCTCAGCATGATTCTCTTTATCTCCAGGAACTTCTCACCCTTTACATGGTCAGGAGGTTAAACATTGGTAGTCATGTTTGAACCAAATAGAAGTGGACACATATTTAAAACCAGCCCAATCCTATTATTTCCTGGAAAGTTGATATTGGAACTAATAATGTCTTGCTTTATTGTAAGCTCAGGAGGAGAGCACAGCATGATAACAATATCTATTACATCCACTGAGTAACAGGAAAAGAGTGTCTGTAGGAAGAAAGAAACAGCAAATGTTTAGAATATAACCAAGATGAGTGAGAAAGAGAGAAAATATCACAGGCTCTCAAAAGTCATTTATTACTATAAATGGGGCCCTGCTGATTTTCAGATCTAGAGTGAGCTCCCCTGTATCTTATATATTCTTCAACTTCCCCAAATTGGTTTCTTTTATCTGAGCATTAAAAATCTTGACTAATTTACCATCCCAACCTCTCTGGGAAGAAAAATGACAGCATTATCCCAAGACTTGGTTTTTACAGGGTACCTTTCATCTGTTATTATGAATAACCCAGAGTGACAGAGCAGCTACAAGTCCCTGGGTCCCTGGAAGATGCCGTGGGTTTAAGTTGCAGCAATGGATTTTTTTAACTGTACTCAATATTGTATTACTGGTGGAGTTAAGTGACTCAGCCCCGGCCTACCCATTTATGTCTAGTTCTTCCCTGACCTCCCAACCCTCCTACCTCTCAGGTTAAGAGTGCCCTCCCTCCTAACTTTATAAGGTAGGTCATGAACTTCCACAGGCCCTGCACATAGAAAACTGCCCAACAGGCCTTTTCATTCCCAACTTTCTTGCTTTCATCATTCAATAACCTTTTAAAAACCCATGGAACTCATACCAAAAGGAGCAACAGATGATGGCTTTTGAGTGGACAAATTTCAACATAACAGGTATCAATTTTGAACATTGAGATATTAGCCACAACACAAAAATTAGTATTAAACCATATTGACAAATTTCAATTCAGCAGGTGTCATAATTTTGAGCATCAAGGTATTAGCCATGGCACAACAATTAGTATTAACTCATAACAATTTTAATTAAGAATCGAGTATTGATCCATCTATCTGAAATACTCAAAGAGTAGCATGGATTTCAATATACCAAAGAACAGGAATTTTCTTCACTTTATAGAAAAGATACCCAGTGACACCATAATCAAAATAGCCTGGTACTGGTTCCCAGAACAGGCATTTAGATCAATAGAACAGAACAGAGACCCCAGTAGTTTGGGTCATTAATTAACCCAAACTACTACGCTCAATTAATATTTGACAAAGGAGGCAAGAGCATACAATGGAGTCAAGACAGTCTCTTCAATAAATGGTTTTGGGAAAGTTGGACAGGTACATGCAAAAAAAATGAAACTTAAGACCACCAACTTACACCAGACACAAGAATAAACTCAAACTGGATGAAAGACTTAAATGTAAGTCGTGAAACTATAAAAATTCTAGAAGAAACCATAGGCAGCAAAATCTCAGATATCTCTCATAGCAATATGTTTACCGATACATCTCCTAGGGCCGTAGTCGGTAAACTGAGGTTCGCGAGCCACGTGCGGCTCTTTGGCTCTTTGAGTGTGGCTCTTCCACAAAATACCAATGCCTGGGCGAGTCTATTTTGAAAAAGTGGCATTAGAAGAAGTTTAAGTTTAAAAAATTTGCCTCTCAAAAGAAATTTCAATCATTGTACTGTTAATATTTGGCTCTGTTGACTAACGAGTTTCCCAACCACTGTCCTAGGGCAAAGGAAACAAAGGAGAAAATAAACAAATGGTACTACATAAAAATAAAAAGCTTCTGCACAGCAAAAGAAACCATCAACAAAACAAAACAAAAAAAGGAGCTGTTTTGTTTTGTTGATGGGAAAACATATTTGGCAATGGTATATCTGATAAAGGGTTAATATCAAAAATTTATAAGGAACTCATACAACTTAAAAGAAGGAAGACAAACAATCCAATTAAAAATGGGCAAACGACCTAAATAGACACTTCTCCAAAGTGGACATACAGATGGCCAAGAGACATATGAAAAAAAATGCTCAAAGTCACTGATCATCAGAGAGATGCAAATTAAAATGACAATGAGGTATCACCTTACACCTGTCATAATGGCTACCATCAACAAATTTACAAATGAAAAGTGCTGGTGAGGATGTGGAGAAAAGGCAACCCTAATACACTGCTGGTGGGAATGCAGACTGGTGCAGCCATTATGAAAAGCAGTATGGAGTTTCCTCAAAAAAAATTAAATATGGGACTGCCATTTGACCCAGTGATTCCACTACTAGGAATATATCCCAAGAAATCCTAAATACCAATCAGAAAGAATGTATGCACTCCTATGTTCATAGCAGCACAATTTACAATAGCTAAGATCTGGAAATAGTCCAAGTGTCCATCAGTAGATGAGTGGATAAAAAAGCTGTGGTACATTTATACCATGGAATACTATGAGCAGCAAAAAAGAAGAATCTCTTACCCTTTGATACAGCATGGAGGGACCTGGAGAGTATGATGCTAAGTGAAATAAGTCAGTCAGAGAAAGGTAAGTATCACATGATCTCACTCAGTGGAAGCTAAGTAACAAAATAAACTAATGAGCGGAGTGGATCCAGACATGAAAGCATGGTACAGTGTGTGGAATCTCAAAGGGCAGGCAGGGGAGGGTGGGTGGGTGGGTGGGAGGTAACCAACCAAGGACCTTGTATGCATATATGCATGGCCTATGGACACAGAAGAGGCTATGCATATACTGGTATGTGATGGTGTGGGCCCAGGGCAGGGGGCAGGGGCGGTCTAGAGGGGGACAATGGGGAGGAAAAGGGGACATATGTAATACTTTCAATAATAAAGAATTATTTTAAAAAATAAAATACAAGTGAAGGGGGGAAGTTTGTGCAACACACAAAAGAAAGGAAGAAAGAAAGAGAGAAAGATGGAAAGAAAGAAGAAAGAAAGAAAGAAAGAAAGAAAGAAAGAAAGAAAGAAAGAAAGAAAGAAAGAAAGAAAGAAAGAAAGAGGGACCCAGTGACAGAGTGAAGATTTTGCAGCTTTAGTCCCAGCTCTCTTCTGATATCTATTTTCTCAGATTTTTCTCTAGGGCTTAGGTAATTCATGCCACCCTGAGAACACAGAAGATGCAGTAAAGCTTGCTTTGTTAACACTACTCAGAGTAAGTCTCCTGTACCTGTAGTGTTAACTTTGGAAGGGCAAGTGATGTACACAAAAAACAAAAACAAAAAAAAAAAAAAACAAAAAAAAAAACAGTCCCAACAAAACAGTCTCTATGCACAGGGAGGCACTGGGGTATGGTAGAAAGAGCACTGGCCAATGAAGCAATAAAACGAGTTACTGTCCCCAACTCTACCATTGGCCCTGTGTCTTCTTTAAGCCATTGAAACTGCCCAAGCATCTGTTTCCTCATCTACATATTGAGGCTAATAATAAGCTCTCCTTCTTCAGGGCTTTCCATGAGGATCAAATGAAAAAAAATAATAAATAAGAAAGAGTTTGCCTGACATGGAGTTATAGTGAGAAAAAACACCACTATATAAGTCCTCCTTAATTGTTTGACTTATTGTTTGACCTCTTTAGAAGCTTTCTATTTCAATTTAATTTTGTTATTTTGTTAAACCACTAATCAAAATGTCACTTTCATCTCCTCAACAGGTTGCCCAAAGTATGAGTAAAAAACCAGACCTATCAGGTAGCCATAACATCTGCAAAGAAATGATGAAATGCTAGGGCATGAGGTAAGGCTAACACCATCCTCTATATGGATCAAGAGATGAGATAATAAATGCAAAAGAGCTCTGAAAGTATAAAGCACTAAACTACTGTGTGTTGTTACTATTAATGAGGAGGGGTTGGGTTCGGCGACAGTAATTCCTGGCTGGGCCCAAGGTCACGCAGTCAGACCTCAGACATCGTATAGACAGACGGTTGCTGTTCTGACTAAGGAACAAACGCCCTCTGTCTTCCTTGTCCCTGTATGGACCCCAAACATTACTCATGCTGCTTCATCATCCTTGTTTGAAGGCTCCTGTTGACTTCTGATGGGATTTAAATGAAGTTTTCTTTCACACCTACTTAAAAACACTGGAAAGTCGTCATGCCCTCACCCCTGATGTCTGCTATTTTATCTGTGAGGATTGTTTAAAACCCTTTAGTTTCATTGGATGAAATATCTGAGGATTAACTTTTAAGTCAGGGTCAATTCTGTCTTCAGAAGAAATCAAGTACAAGATGCATTAACTTAGTCATGGTGGTTATTGGAATGATACTAAGGCAATCACAGGCACCAAGCATGTGCGTGCTGGTGTATCTTCTGTATCTCTTTAATGAGATGATTTTAAAGTGTGCCACAACAATAACGCAAAAACATTGCCTCTCTACCTTCATTACTTTTTGTTGGAAGATTTACCACAGGCACAGAACCTTGACATCCTTTCTTTGGTCTCCCCTCATTCTATCTTCCACCTGCCAAGCCAATACTCCTAAACCAGAATTCTTAACCATGGACTAAAGAACTAAGCCTATGCACATTCAAAACCAACTGTTTTTGGTGAATGGAGCACTGAGACATTCTAATTACTCATCTCATTACTTGTCTCCATTTATACTAAAAGCACAAAGCCAGCTAGATATTTGTATGTTTGTTGGTTTAATTATAAAAGTGACAATCACCAGTTCTAACGGGTCTCTGTAATAAATGTTTACCTGGCACTGAATGTCAGACTCGAATAATAAAAGGCCTACATTAAAAGCATCATGGAATTTGAAGGGACCTAAAATACCACACTATCAAATCTCAGTAGTTAACAGATAAAGAAGCTGAGATGCAGGTGAGGCAATCCCTTGCCTGTGGCCACACAGCCAGTTGATAGTCCAATCTTTCTGGACCATAACTCTTTTAATTACAACATGCTGAAGGTTCTCCTTGACTCCCTAAAAACAAGACTTCTTTCTAATTTAGCTGGAACTCGTCTTTGCTCTACAGGTGTTCCAAAGGTAAGAAAACTAATCAAAATCATCAGCAGAAATTTTAAAATGCTATCCTGTTCATCTATCTTACAAGTTGCTGTCAAGATTTTAAGAGGTGCTAGATAGAAGATATCACAAGGTGATATGAATTTAAATATGTATTTAATTAATCATGAAAAATATTCATAATTAATATTGGGCAAATAGCCAAATGCAGGAAAGTACCAAGGATTTGGAGAGGGATCATTTCTCCCCCACTGTTAAGTCACAGCATGGTAAATAGACTACTCGGGAAAGAACACGCTCATAAATACATATATGCCATCCTGAGTACCCCTCCATTTCAATAACACTAATTGCCCTTTTTTTTCCTTGCTGCTCCTAGCCATATTTCTTGGAAAACAACAGCTGTGTTTATTCAAATAGTAGCATACTGATGACTTGATGATAGGGTAATCTGCTGGAATTCCAAGTGTGACGGTCCCAGAGACAACTTCTCAGCACACCAGATAAGTATCCTTTGCATAGTACAAAGCTTTGGAAAGAAATCCCAGTTTATTAGCACGTGGGATTGGGTGTACTTTATTTCAACTAGTTGCGACATTGAATTTCTTCCAGAAAGTATCATATTTTCTGGTTCTTGCAGAATAATCTTCCCATGCATCATTGTCAACAAGTAATCTGCAACATGAACATTTTCACTCCAATGGTTTCTAAGCAAAGGGATTAAACAGTCCCTTGAATTACAATGAAAACAGGCCACAAGATCCAGTGCAAAATCGGAGCAATAAATTCCATTTGTTGGTATGTTCTCTGAGTCAATGGGCACTGGAGGGGATAATAATAGCTTAAAAGCTATTTACTGGAAAAACAAAACAAACAAATAAAAAACCTGAATATCCCTGAGAATGTAATTAATTGAAGCACAAGATTAATTTCCAAGAGTAGCAAGGGTTAAATTTCTGCAAGAAGTTAATCATATCCTTTAATGAAAACCACACAAGATACCTTTTATGAAATATAAGATTTTTAAAGGATACTTAGTAATAAAATAAATTTTTAAAATTCTAACCAACATTTTTAGAGTGATGAAGTAATTGCTCTTTTTAAATAATAATCTTTATAATTCAAGAAGTTTTAACTTTGTTTCTTAGATGGTATTTTCTATAATTCTTTTCTGTAAGAGGCATTCTCATATCAATTTAAAAAGAGAGATCTGTTGTATTGATGATTACATAAAGTGTAACAGTAACAACATACATGTATAGCACAATGGGAACTGTTTTATAAGATTTAAAACATTAGCTTGTGCCCTGGCCAGTGTATCTCAGCGGTTAGAGCATCGGCTGATGCACCGAAGGGTTGAGGGTTTGATCACTGGTCATGAACACATACCTGGGTTGCAAGTTCAATCCCCAGCCCTGGTCCGGGCTCATTTGGGAGGCAATAAGTCTCTCTCACATCAATGTTTCTCTCTCTTTCTTTCTCTCTCCCCCTTCCTCCCTCCCTTATCCTCTCTCTAAAAATCAATAAAAAAATCCTCTGGTGAGGATTAATAATAATAATAATAATAATAATAATAATAATAATGTTTTAAAAATTAGCTCATCAAATAAAATAGGTCCTTCATTTTTTTTCCAGAGGGGAAACATGAAGCACAGGAATATTGTCATTCACCCAAGGTCATGCAGCTAATAGGAGATAGACATCCCAGCCCAGGCCTAGGCCCTACAGTCCATATTCTTCATCCGGATACAAGACTCCTCTCAAACTAAACATAACATGCAGAAAAAACAATCTACCAAGTGTTAAAAGCAAAATTTTACAGTTATAAATAATCCCTTTAGATTAAAGACATTTATATAATAGTATCCAGAAACAAAGGAAGTACATTAAAAAAGATTAGAGTTGAAGGATCTGCTAAGTCAGAAAATGTTTTACATACAAATATATCTGACACATAAGGAACTCAAAATCAATTGAGACTCTGGCCAGGTGGCTTAGTTAGTTGGCGCATCATCCCATATATCAAAAAGTAGTGGGTTCAATTCCCCATCAGGCCACATACCCAGGTTGTGGGTTCAATCCCCAGATGAGGATGTACAGGAGGCAACTGATCAATGTTTCTCTCTCACATTGATGTTTCTCTCTCTCCTCTCCTCTATAAATAAATAAATAAATAAATAAATAAATAAATAAATAAATAAATAATAAAGTCAATTGAGAAAAGTTATCTCCAGCAAGAATACAATTGTGTTCAAAAACACAGTTCTCTATATTTCCTAGGCAGTGGTTCTCAACCTTTCTAATGCCGCGACCCTTTAAGCATGTTGTAATTAAAAGAGTTATGTAAATATCTGTGTTTTCCCATGGTCTTAGGCGACCCTGCTAGTGGTTCTCAACCGCTGCTGTAGAGCCTAAGACCATCAGAAAACACAAATATTTACATTACGATTCATTAACAGTAGCAAAATTACAGTTATGAAGTAGCAACGAAAATAATTTTATGGTTGGGGTCACCACAACATGAGGAACTGTATTAAAGGGTCACGGCATTAGAAAAGTTGAGAACCACTGTCCTAGAGAGAGCGAAGAAAAATAGGATTCTAAAAGTTTCCATTCAGGTAGGGTTAGAATTTCAGAAGAGCTTTGTTTAGACCAATATGTGTTTTTAAAATGATTTACAGAAATTGTTCCTCTAGATGTTATGTTTATATTTTGTTTAGTTGCTTTTGATTTTTAATACAGTAGAATGCTACAGGATTAGACTGGTTTGATGCATTCCTAAAAGTAGGCTAATTAATGATCTCCATAACCTCATGAGGGTCATTCTGTCTTTGGAATAAAATGGGATGAGAACTCAATTCAGTAAACAACAACATCACGCTGTTTCTTTACTCACATGGGACATCTCCTGAAACATTCTCAACAACAGTAAACAAATTCTGAACCTCTTCTGCATGAAATATATCTTTAGTGTTAATTTCAGATTAAGAATTACAAAAACAGAATGGTATTTTTAAATTGGCATTTAGCTGTCACTTACCAGTAAGACAGAACATCTAAATTCAATTGAAAATCCCTAAGAAGACAAAGAAGATGAGAACTTAATCTCTCTCTGTCTCACTCTCACCTCACACATACGTGTACATTCTGTGTATACATATAGACATATGCATGTCCTTATATATAAGTATGTACACATAAATATGCATACACAAATGGTTGAGTATCTATCTGTGTCTGTGTTTTATGTGTGTGTGTGTATATGTATATACATATATATGTGTATATATATATATATATATATACATATATATACATATATATATATACGTATACATATATTTTTTAAATGAGAATGATGGTAAATATAGGAAACAAAAAATAGAATTAAGTCTCAGAATTATAGAGGCTCCCAAGAAAGAGAACAAAACAAATGAAATTGAAGCAATTAGCAAAGATATAACTAGATTTGAAAAAAATGTCCTTAATATACACATATTATATGTACTATATATACTTCATATATATTATATACTAGAGGCCCGGTGCACGAAATTCGTGCACGAGGTGTGGGGGGAGGAGTGTCCCTCAGCCCAGCATGCACCCTCTCCAATCTGGGACCCCTTGAGGGATGTCCGACTGCCCGTTTAGGCCCGATCCCGGCAGTCGGACATCCCTCTCACAATCCAGGACTGCTGGCTCCCAACTGCTCGCCTGACTGCCTTCCTGATTGCCCCTAACTGCTTCTGCCTGTCAGCCTGATCACCCCCTAACCCAGTGATGGGCAACCTTTTGAGCTTGGTTTGTCAAACTTCGCCAAAAAACTGAGCATAACTCGGGTAGTGTATCACTTTGAGGAAAAAACATTATTTTGCAAATGTTTCATCCTCAGGAGCAGCAAATGTTTCATCCTCGGCATGCGGCTGCCTCAGAGGCCGCGTGTCATCAGAAATGGCTACACGTGTCAGTGCTGACACGCGTGTCATAGGTTCGCCATCACTGCCCTAACCACTCCCCTAACAGCCTGATTGATGCCTAACTGCTCCCCTGCCAGCCTGTTTGCCCCTAACTGCCCTCCCCTGCAGGCCCAGTCACCCCCAACTTCCCTCCTCTGCCAGCCTGGTTACTCCTAACTTCCCTCCCCTGCTGGCCATCTTGTGGTGGCCATCTTGTGTCCACATGGGGGCAGCCATCTTGTGTGTTGGAGTGATGGTCAATTTGCCTATTACTCTTTTATTAGATAGGATAGAGGCCTGGTGCATGGGTGGGGGCTGGCTGGTTTGCCCTGAAGGGTGTCCTGGATCAGGGTGGGGGTTCCCTTGGGATGTGGGGCGACCTGGGTGAGGGGCCTGTGGTGGTTTGCAGGCCGGCCACACCCCAAGGGAAGCCCTGGTATCTGGGGTTTATTTATCTTCTACAATTGAAACTTTGTAGCCTGGAGTGGAGCCAAGCCTCTGCTCGCTCCGTAGCAGCAGCCATTTCTGTTGGGGTTTATTTACCTTCTATAATTGAAACTTTGTAGCCTTAAGCAGAGGCCAAAGCAGGCCAGGGCAGATGGAAAGGTTGGCTTTCTCCATCGCCGGGGGCAACCCTAGCCTCCTACTCTCTCCAGCTGCCGCCATTTTTGTTGGAATTTATTTATCTTCTATCATTGAAACTTTGTAGCATTGAGTAGAGGCCTGGGCCGGCAAGGGCAGGTGGAAAACTTGGCTTCCTCCATTGCCGGGGAAACCCAAGCCTCCCATCTGCTCTCTGTGGCCACAGCCATCTTGGTTGGGTTTATTTGCATATTTGCTCCTGATTGGCTGGTGGGCGTGACTGGTGGGTGTGTCTTGTGGTGTAGCAGAGGTATGGTCAATTTGCATATTATTATTTTATTAGATAGGATAACTATATATAATACACATATATTTCACTATGTTCAAGAAAGATTAAGTAAAATATATCTATACCTAGAGAAAACCTTGAAAATGTTTATACTACAAGGATAAAAAGCCTATCTAATAAAGAGGTAATATGCAAATTGACCATCACTCCAACACAAGATGGCTGCCCCCATGTGGACACAAGATGGCCACCACAAGATGGTCGTCAAGGGAGGGCAGTTGTGAGCTATCAGGCCAGCCAGCAGGGGAGGGCAGTTGAGAGGGACAAGGCCTGTAATGGAGGGCAGTTGGGGGTGATCAGGCTGGCAGGGGAGGGCAGTTAGGGGTGACTGGGCCGGCAGGGGAGGGCAATTAGGGGTGACTGGGCTGGCAGGGAAGGGCAGTTAGGGGTGACCGGGCCAGCAGGGGAGGGCAGTTAGGGGCAACCAGGCCTGCAGGGGAGGGCAGTTGAGGGGGACCAATCCTGCAGGGGACGGCAGTTGAGGGAAACCAGACCAGCAGGGGAGGGCAGTTAGGGACAACCAGGCTGGCAAGGGAGGGCAATTAGGTGTGACCGGGCCGGCAGGGAGGGCTTTCGGGGGAAACCAGACCAGCAGGGGAGGACAGTTAGGGGCGACCAGGCCATCAGGGGAGGGCAGTTAGGGGCAATCGTGCCAGCAGGGGAGCAGTTAGGCGTTGATTAGGCTGGCAGGGGAGTGGTTAGGGGATGATCAGGCTGGCAGGCAGAAGCAGTTAGGGGCAATCAGGCAGACAGGCAGGCGAGCAGTTGGGAGCCAGCAGTCCTGGATTGTGAGAGGGATCCCAGTTTGGAGAGGATGAAGGCTGGGCTGAGGGACACCTCCCCCACCCCCATGCACGAATTTCATTCACCAGGCCTCTAGTATTTATTATAAACATGTAGAAAAATGTATCTATACCCAAAGAAACAAAATTAAAGTTAGCCTTAGACTTCTATTTTGTAATTTAAATTGAAGACAAAAGAACAAAATATATAAAATTTGGAAAGTGAACTTAATATCAGGGTACTTATTTAAAATGCACAATCATATCCTCATACTAAAATTCCTCACAGATTTTCATTGCTCTTAGAACAAAGTACAAAATCCCATCATTAATTCATATGGTAATCCACAATTGATTTTCTATCACCCTTTTCTGTACCTCAGATGTCCCACCTCTTCAGTCCCAGTGCTCTAAGCATACTGGTTTGTCAGACTCTCAAATTTGCCATATGCTTATACCTCAAGGCCATAATTCATAAGTTACTTTCCTCCCATAGTGCACTTCTACTCTAATTCTAGGTCTTGGTCTAGTGATTTTTTTTTTTAAATAGAAGTTTTCTCTGATCCCCTAAACTATATTGTTAGGTTGTTCCTTCTGACTTACACTTACCATTTCTTCTTTATATTTTTATCTCCCTTATACCTTCTTTTTCAATATCTGTCTTTTCTAGTAAATTATAAGCTCCAGGAAGGCATGGACTATCATATTCTCTCTTGTAATTCTAATATTTAGCATGGGGCCAGGAACATAGTTTATGTTTAATAAATAGTTGTTATAGAAATTAATAAATTAATGAAACACAAAAACATTGTTACATATGCAAGAGCTTTAAAAATATATTTACCCATATGCCATTCTTTAAGAGAGAATGTGTGTGTGTGTGTGTGTGTGTGTGTGTGTATTCCAGCCACTTAAAATATTAATCAAATTAAGAGCTCAAGAATGAAAACCATATGGTATAAAATGACCAGTGCTAAGCACTAAAATCAATTAGATATAGATCCATCTACAAAAATGTAAAAACTGTCATATTAAATAAAATAAATTTGAAATTAACAAAAAAACTTGCTAAAAATATCTATCAGTCATGGGAGTGTGGCTGATTTTTACTTTTTATATGTTCTTTTATTTTATTTAGCAAATAATCTACAAAAAGCTCATAATATTATCTAAAGAAAGGAAAGCAAAATATATTGAAAAAATTTAAAAGAACCGTTTAAAAATATTGGGTTAACTAATTTCATTAGTAAATTCTGTGAAAAAAATCTCTATACCTTTTTGGACCCAACATTTCACAAACCTATTTGACAACAGTAATCTTTTAATTTTTGATACATCTATTCACCAATGTGTTGTATTCTGCAAATAAGTTGAAGAAAATAAGGCTCTAGAAGCAATTCCATGAGATTCAGAATATAAGCAAAAATATCCACTGTTATTGCTGGACTAAGAATTGTGCACAAGGACTTTTACTATAGCTTTATTTATAATGTAACACAAATAATAGATAAAATTACATATCTAGGTAGAAATATATTTAAGCAATAAATATATATTCAATAAAACAAATTAATAACATTTTCACATAACATTGAATGCCTGGAAAATACTATGCATTGCTAGGTTAATAAAGCAGGATACAAAACTATACATACAGTATGAATCCCATTAATATACACACATTTTAAATATGTATTAATAGTAGATATCACTGAAAGCTGGAATCATAAGCAATTTTTCATTCTATTCTCCCTACTTTTCAATATCTTAATCAGAAATAATACAAATTATTTTTTACAGGTGTAGAAATAGAACAGTTTCTACCCGACGAAATTTCTGCTTTGTCCTTCAGCAGGCACATTATTATTAATAATAACGCCTATTGAGCAGGAATAATCCGTGTTCAGCATGAAACATCTCGTATTCATGCAAAAATAATCTCACTACTTACTATTTTTAATGAGAAAAATGTGTTCAGGTAGAACAATTCTTATCAAATACTTGATATGAACATGTAATGGAGAACTTGACTTTGTAAAATCTGTGCTATACACCAAATGTTGCAATCGCCGATAAGCTATGGAGAGGGAAAGAAAGGCTGGCAGCTGGTAGCAAAAGTGCGAACTGGAGATTCACAGGTCCATCCTGAGGAGTGGGACCTAGAAGCAGGTCCCAATGTGGTCCAATAGATCCCCACCATTACCACCACCGCTGCCCACCCCCCCCACCCCCAACACACACACACTTAATAGTGCAAATTACTTTTAAGTCCTTTTTCTTTCTTGTTTCATGACTTCTCTAGTCTGCAGCTGTCCATTTTCTCCTTCCAGGATCTTCTTCATTTAAAATTCCTCTGCTAAAATAAATATTTAAGAACATTTTCACTGCATCACTTCCAAGACAAATTTATGGCTGCCTATGACTTCTCTAGAAGTTAACTCACTGAGTATTTCATCATCTTCCTTGGAGTCAACTTCAGGGCATATTTCAACACTAAAGGCCACTTACTTGGTGGATATGTTGCCTCTTCAAGTAACATTGCCACTGTAGCCTCTGGATTATTGGGGTTTTTTTTCTTTTCTCTTTTGTTTTCTTCAATTCTGCCTTAATTTTATTTGAACTTTGATACTCTGATTGTATCATCATAAATTGTGCTGAGATACATATTCCCTCAAAGACCTTATGAACAATAAAAGTGTATCTCCTTAAAGAATGAGATAACTCAGTAAAATGAACTTACACCATTCCCATATTTTTCTCCTTTGCACATTTATTCAGTGTTCAGTTATGAAATGGTGCTTCTAAGATATAACACTGTGCCCTGTTCTGGTAATCATTTCAGTCCACCTTCTAAAAGAACAGATGAAAAAACAAAAAATGGATCCATTAGAGCATGACCTTACATTTCAACCTTTTTTATTTGTTTTAGGTTATCTGGAATAAAACATAGAAAAGTCATTGTCTATCATTGGATCATGGTATAGTATAGAGAAAAAAATACATCCTTTGAGTCAGATCTGGGTTCTAGCCTCAGCTCTATGGAATATTTTTAATGACTCTGTGTTACACCATTTACACACTGTAATCCTCCATTTATTTTTATTTTTTGGCAAATAAAGTATAAATTGCCTGCCTTACAGATTTTAATGATAGATAAATGACATTCATTAACTGTGTTATATAACTGTTTATGTCCATATCACTTAACTTTAGATAGATGCTAAAGACAGGTAAATAAAGCTTATTATTATAGTGGATAACACATACTGAAAAACAAACAAACAAATACATTACAGAAAATCATAAAATGTGCTCCCATGCACCAAATTTTACATATAGATCACCCATTTTAAAAAATTGTTCCTCTCTATTAAAGGTTTAAGTTGATAGTTTTCTGGGAAATGAGGTTCCATTTTCTTCCATCAGGCTTTCATGTTGCCAGTTTTAATTGACAATTATTATAGCAAGATGGCAGCCTCCACGTTGGAGCTAAGAAATGTCATAGAGGTTGAGTTAAAAGCTGCTTTAAGCTCTCAGGGGTAGTTTTCATAGTTTGTTGTGAGGAGGGAATGGAGGCAGTTAAGTACTTATTACAGTGTCAGCAGACATACTACTGAGATGAATCTATTTTGACCTTTGTTCACATTCCATCTGCTCTAGTGACTACAGTTCACAGGTTCATTATGAGTCAGGCTTCATTTACAATTTACATCCTTAGAAACATTTGCAATAACACACCCCACTGTGGAAACCCGGAGTGAGTAAAGGATTTGCTAAAGACATTGCCATGACTTAGGTAATGTGATTGCCATGACTTAGGTAATGTTTTCCTGAACTGAAAACACCTCAGTGTCCTCAGTTAACTCCAGAACCAACTATGTCATTATAGAATTAACCCCCCCCTGGCCAAATCATGACCCTTTCCCAATAAAGGTGAAATTAATTAAAATAAATATCAAAAGCAACTTTGTAAATGTGATAAGCCACATGACTCCCCTCTGTAAGCAGAGACACATATGCAGAGGAAAGAGAGTGGGATTATTCCTTTGCCTCAGGATGAGGTGGGAATCCAAGGAAAGCACATCTGGCTTCTCTAGGTTGACACCTACATGTGAAACTCAGTCTTTAGGATAAAATGGTAGAAGCACTTCATTCTCTTCTATTGCATCCTAGTTATAAGAGTGACCCAAAGTGGGATGACACAAATTGCCCTTACATTAGAAATAATCGAACAACCTGGTAGTCCTTGCTGAGCAACAACCCATCAATAGGTGCTCCGTCTCAGTCTCCTGAGCAGGTTCCCCTTTTCTTTTATTTTTAAATCTCTAAGCAGCAGAGGACTCAGTCATTAAAAATCTTTTCACAATCTATACTTAATTAGATGTTAGTCTCAGAGTTTTAAATATTACCTATTCACAGAAAAAGAAATTCCCAAATTTTATCTCTAGCCCTGAGCTCTTGACTTAGCTACAAAACCACCTACCTGATATCTCATCTTAAATACCTAATAGGTGTCTCAGCTTTATCAGATCAAAAACTGATTATTTGGTTTCTCCTTTTCAACCAACTATCTTGAAGTCTTCCTTATTTCAGTAATTGGCATTTCGATCTTGCCACTTAGACCAAAATTCTTGCAGTGATCTTTAATTCCTTTCTTTTTATCAATAAATCCTTCAGTAAAAGTGTCAGCACATCTTATGAATTATGTCCAAACTCCAACCATTTCTCAATGATTCCACTGCCAACACCTTAGTCCAAGGCCCCACTAACATCTCTTGTTTGAACTAGCTTCCTAACCAATTTCACTAATTCCATACTTGCTTCCCTACAGACACAGAAGGCAGGATGACACCTTTAAAACATAAGTCTGAACATGTCACTCCTGTATCTACATTCCATTAAAGGCTCCCCATGTCATTTGGAGTAAAATACCTAGGGTGTGCCAGAGCATACAAGGGCTTGCTTAATCTGGATTCCTGCTAGGGCACTACCCTCCACTTCTGCTTTCTACCAGCTCTCTCTACCCACTCATTCTGGCCTCCTTCTTCTTCCTGAAACACTGCAAGAACACTCCCACTTTGGGGCCCTGGGAGTCACTAGTCCGTGTAGATAGAATGCTCCTCTACCAAGATGTCCCTCACTTCCCTCAGATCTCTACCCAAAGCTTGCCTACTCAGAGAGACTTTTTATGATTAGTTTGTGTCCCTCTTCTTTTACTTTTTTCTTACTGGAATACTTATCATCATCAGATATGTATTTTGTTATTTGTTTACATTTTTATTTTATTTCTCCCCTGACTAGAATGAGAGCACTTTGAGAAGATGAGTTTTATTTATGATAATCACCACGTTTTACCCAGAACATAAAACAATACCTGAAACAGAGAAAATGCCCAATAGATATTTAAAATGATTGAGTATATCAATACAGTTCTTGTCTTCAAGGAACTCACCAGCCAGTAGGGAAAATCAGGATAGGCACAGCTAACGATAATGCAAGCCAACAGTGATTAAACAAATTACAGGATAGCACACAGGAGACAAAATTAATTCTAGCTGGGGTTGGGGAAAGGTCAGAGTTTTCTCACATATACAGACATTGGGACTGAAACAGATTAATGAGATTCCAAGAAAAAGAAATATGGAGATCAGTACGGGCACACTTCAATGCTTATAAGTGCTCAGCATATTCAAGGAACACCAAATGATCCTGGGTGGCTGCTAAGGATAGCTAAGGGGAGGATACGGGGAAGGAGATGGGGCTTGAATAATAGAGAGAGCCAGATCTTGAGTGGTTTGGAATGCAGAGAAAGTTATATTGTTTATGTAGTAAAGAAATACTTGTTGGGACTTTCCAAAATGGCAGCCGAATAGGCAGACGAGTCTTGTGCTTTCTCATGGAGCAGATAGAAGGAACAACTAAATCAAATAACATCCACCCGGAATTGGTGAATTAAACATAGCTGGTGAGATAAACCACGGCCTGAAAGGACAGAGGATGCCTGGAGAGTGATAGGATTGGGGATCTGGGCTGGAGAGAGAGAGAGAGAGAGAGAGAGAGAGAGAGAGAGAGAGAGACGTGCGACCACTGGGACAAGAAAGTCAGAAGGAACCTGTGCTACACCAAGTCCACATCCCTTGGGGACATATGTAACACTCAACTGTGGAAAGAGGTCCACAGGACTTCTGGCAGCCAGGGAATCTAGATCTAAGTCCACAGCCATGAGAGGCTATACCCAGAAAGGCAGCCTGAAGAACTACTAGAGCCTCGCAGTACCTGGGGAAGAGAAACTTGCAGTGGCATGATTCTTTTGCCTTTATATTTTCCTTGCTTTTATTCACTAAACCCAGTTCATAGGACCTTTCAATTACAAACACTCACCGAGGCTGCAGTGCAGGTGGATATGCAGTTTTGTGTAGGCTGGGGAGAGACCGTGGAGAGGAGTAGGACAGGGAGAGGTGACCAGGAATCCAGCACTGGGACATTCCAGACCCTCCAACCCTAAGCAGCCATTTTTCTCCTGAAGATCCAGCCCCTCCCAGGAGCACCCACAGGGCAACTAGTGCAGCCACACCCAGTCAGAGCTTTGCAGAAGAAACAAAGAACTGAATAGCCCAGTGGTTCTCAACTTTTCTAATGCCGCGACACTTTAATACAGTTCCTCATGTTGTGGTGACCCCCAACAATAAAATTATTTTCGTTGCTACTTCATAACTGTAATTTTGCTACTGTTATGAATCATAATGTAAATATCTGTGTTTTCCGATGGTCTTAGGCAACCCTGCTAGTGGTTCTCAACCTGTGGGTGGTGACCCACAAGTTGAGAACCACTGCTGTAGAGCCTAAGACCATGGGAAAACACAGATATTTACATTACAATTCAAAACAGTAGCAAAATTATAGTTATGAAGTAGCAACGAAAATAATTTTATGGTTGGGGGTCACCACAACATGAGGAACTGTATTAAAGGGACGTGGCATTAGAAATGTTGAGAACCACTGGAATAGCCCCAGGGAGCCCTGAGGAACTGTATTGAGGGACCATTTGGTCCCAGAAACCAATAAAGTAACACCCCAACCTAAAGCCTGTGTCAGAAATAGACACTTGTGTAAATAAGACTGAAAGCAGGGGAGTAGATTGGTCCTGCCTGCCTGCAACCAAGGCTGTGGAGACAGACA
Organism: Cnephaeus nilssonii; assembly: GCF_951640355.1. Lineage (NCBI taxonomy): Eukaryota > Metazoa > Chordata > Mammalia > Chiroptera > Vespertilionidae > Cnephaeus > Cnephaeus nilssonii. Next base: position 65,312,911 of record NC_137081.1, on the reverse strand, counting down.
CAGAGGAGCGGAGGATCACTGGGAACTTCAACAAGGTGCTATCTAACAGGAAACTGATAAGTGGCAGACAGAACAGTAGGGAAGGGTCTTAAACAAGTCCCCATGGGACATTAAAACTCGGCTGAAGCAAATGACACTTCACTTTTTTATTTTTTACTTAAAAATGTTTCCTTCTTTTTTTTAACCTTTTATTTTTCTGTCTTATTTTTCTTCATTCTATTTTTATTTTTTAATAATTATTTTATTTTACCTTTTTTCCCACCCTTTTCTTCCTCACATCTCCCTTTTTCATCCTGTTTCTCTTCTCCTGTCTCTGCTTTAGTTTTTATTTCTCCTTACTTTTTACCCCTTGTTAAAAATTGAGCTTCTTTATCTGCTTTATTGATGTGTTATTATTATTGTAGTCTCTGTTGGCTTACTCATATATATAATTTCCTTTCCCCTGTTCCAAGTCCATGCACCCTTCTCTTTTCTCTTTTTCGCTAGCCATTTTGTTATCCTTTTGTTTTTCCTCTCCTCTCTTGCTCTCTTATTCTCCTAACTGCTTAATTAGTTTCACTCACTAAACTCAAGCCTATCTGCTCTCTCCTCTATTCTCCTTTTCTAAAAATAGATGAATATATAGATAGATAAAATTTTAATGTTGTTTTTTAAATCTTTTTATTTTTTTATTTATTGATTATTTTGTTTTTTTACTTTTCTTCTTATCCACTCACTTTCTTTCTACCTCTATACTAAACTGTGGCCATTCCCCTATTCATTCAATTCCTTTACCTTATTTTCTTAATATAAGCTCTGACTCTACAGATTCTGTCTTCTCCCCTACCCCATTTGTTGTTTGCATTTTCAAAGATAAACCACATGTTGGGACACAGGCAAAGTCTCTTCAAATTCAGGAAGACAGATATCATATCAAGCATCTTCTCAAATCACAATGCCATAAAATTAGAAATCAACTACAATAAAAACAATGAAAACAATCAAACACTTGGAGGCTAAATAGCATGCTATTAAATAATGATTGGGTTACCAAAGAGATCAAAGAAGAAATAAAAAGCATTCTGGTAACAAATGACAATAAAAACACAACAATCCAAATCTATAGAACACAGTGAAAGCAGTCCTGAGAGGGAAGTTTATAGTTCTATAGGCCTAATAATCCTGGATTAAAAAACAGTGGTACATCTACACAATGAAATACTATGCTGCTATAAAAAAGAAGGAACTTTTACCATTTGCAACAGCATGGATGGACCTGGAAAGCATTATGCTAAGTGAAATAAGTCAGTCGGAGAAAGATAAATACCACATGATCTCACTCATTTGTCGAATATAATGAACAACATAAACTGATTAACAAAAATAGATCCAGAGACTGAGAAACACCAAACAGACCATCAAACCTCAGAGGGAAGGCAGGGGAGGGGGGTGGGTAAGAGATCAACCAAAGGACTTGTATGCATGCATATTAGCATAACCAATGGACACGGATACTGGGGCAGTTGGGGCTTGTCCTTGGAGTTGGGAGTGGCCGGGGAGGAATTGATGGGGGAAAAAGGAGACATATGTAATACTTTAAACAACATATATATATTTGTTAAGAATTTACTCTAGGCCAGTCTCTGTGCTAAGTGCTGGGGATACAGAAATGACATCTCCAATCCCTGTGTTCAGGAATGGACAGTGTACCATAGGGTCTACAATATTCAGTCAAATGAGTGCCACAACGTGTTATGAGTGTCATAGCCGCCATCTGAGGGGCAACACAATGAAGGGGTAAAGATTCTATAGGGTAGATAAGGAGTTTTCCAGAAAGATTTTATGGAGGAGACTATGAGTCAAGGACTTGGAGTTGGAGAGTAAAATGGTGGCATCTAAGATTTAGAAAGATTAGTCAAGGAAGGGTAGGCAATTGACTAGAAGGGCAAGAACCAGAAAAAGAGCTAATTCTCTTCTAGGAAAGAGTGAGGAAATCCTAATCAGAAAAAGAGCTAATTCTCTTCTAGAAAAGAGTGAGGAAATCCTAAAATTACTTTAGACTTAAAAAGACACCTCAATGCTGTCCTCTGTCCTGGTGAGTACTTACCTCCTCAGAGATTTCCTAACGTTAAACCAGTTTCATGTGGATCAGAATCCACTTACCTGCTGATGTTTTACATTTCTCTTTGAGTTAAAACAGGTAAGCTTCTGACTGTGGATCAGAAAATTCCAGGTTCAACTCCTGGCTGGCTTTGAAGTTACCCTTCGTAATCTTTTCTGGGGGAGCTGGGGTGGTGTGCTATTATTTGTAATCCACATGTATCCAAAGAATTGAAAGCAGGTTCTCAAAGAGATTTCTGCATACCTGTGCCCCTAATAGAAATTTTCACAATAGCAGAGAGGTGGAAGCAATCAAAGTATCCACCAAGGGATGAATGAATAAACATATTGTGATCTATCCACGCGATGAATTATAATCCAGCTTGAAAAACTAAGGAAATTTGGGCACATGTTACAGCATGGATGAACCTTGAGAACATTACGCTATGTGAAATAAGCCAGTCACAAAAAGACAAATGCCATAAGATTCTACTTTTATGAGGTACCCCCAGTAGTCAAATTCATAGAGACAGAAAGGAGAGTGGGGGTGCCAGGGACTTGGGGAGGGGAACATGGGACGTCATTTGAGTTTTACAAGATGAAAAAGTTCTGGCTGTGAATATGTGGATATACATACCATTATTAAACTTTACATGTTTAAATGGCTAGCAATGGTCGTTTTTATGTTATGTGTATTTTACCACAAAATAATTTGTTTAGCCCTGGAAAAAAAAAAAACAAGTAAGAAATCTAGAAAAAGCCATGCAAAAATTCTTAGGACAAGCGTAGATGTGGAGGAAGAACAAAGGAACCAGGCAGAGTATGCTATTATGTAGAATGCTCTTTAGTACATGTATGCTTAGCTACATCACAGCACTGGCTTTTATCATTGAAATTATTTGCATATCCACAGTAGTTTAATAATAAAAACTCGCAACATGCTATATTCCCATCTTTCTACAAACTCTCATGTTTTCAAGATGTTAGTGCTGACAAGTTCAAATCATAATCACGATAATTAGTATTTGACACTTAGAGCCTCTTCACCAACAGTACATGTTGTTCATTTGTCAACATATAGCTGTGGTATAGAAAATATTTATCATACATAAGAACCATATTTTGAGTCATTTAGGAACATTTTGATAAACTAAATATACTGAAGGGTGCTTCCACCATTGATTATTTTTTCCCTATTTTGTTAAGATGTAATTTTATAAGCTAAATTAGTTTTCAAATTCCTGTATTTGTTGGGTTGAGTCCCTCCAAATTATTCTCTGGCTCACACAAACCAAGTCGTAAAATTGACTCACTAAGTTTAAAAAAAATAAACATGAATAAATGCAATCCCCACACATATTACTATAGCGAACATATTATGTGTCATTTCTTGGTCACTACAAATGCATGGAAAGCATATATCATTTTTCCATGTAGTATTCAATATAGTTATTTTTTTCTACAAAAACTAATGATGGGCCAATGGCATTTGTATTCAAATGTATGTTTTCTTGTGGAAACTCAAAGCCTGTGCATTCCCCTGCTTTCTGACAGTAATCATTTTGACTTGAGATTGCTTAATAAGATTTCTTCCACAGACCAGATGAATATTTCCATAGATGGTTGAGGTAAAGTTTATGTATGTATAGCATCTGCATTCATGATCTAATTGAGAAGAAATACAAATGTCAAGTGTAGTAACAAGAATGGCTATAGTTGCAAGTTAAAGAAGAGTTGTCCCCATGAATTTATTTTAGGATATGTAGTCTGTCCTGCTCTTTTACACTGGATTTATGGGTACAACCACTTTGATGCCTATTTCTTAGAAACTATGAATCTCACTAAGGTTACCTATCAAAGTCACCAGGCCTTAAAATCGGCAAAGACTTGCCACCATCCCTTCTGGTTAGGCAGCCAAACTACTAGTCTTCAGTGGCTCCTGGATAAGATTTTCTGACCACATCCGCCTGGCCAAGTGCTTCCCACAAGGGAGCCTACAAACACCTGCTCATGGTTTCTTGGTGGCTTCCCCACAAATATCATCCGCAAACAACATGGTGTATACAGAAACAGGCCTAGAGTTCGTTCTGGGATTTTACAGGGCACTTTGATAGAGAACTGATCAAAATAAACTGTGGAAGTAAGTAAACAGTAAGTTAACCACATTTGGAGAAGTGGCATTAGAGCATATCCATGGAAAACAATTCTCCTCAAAGCAGATTGCCAGTGCTTTTTGCATCAGAATTATCTGATACATTATTTTAAGTCTGTAAGGATGTGCGTAAAGAGTATTACGGTAAAAATTTAGTGAAAACAGTGCAAGCCTGTGAGAAACTTCAAATGAATTGAAATACACAGAGGGATTAGGTCAGAGAAAGATAAATGTATCCTTAAGCAGTGCGTGCCTGAGAAATTATGCATGATCAAAAGTCTTCCCACAGACCCACTTAGGAGTAAACATCCTTAGCATGAAGAAAATTACCAACAGGTACACTGCAGCATCAGAAATAAAAATGAATAGTTTTCTCTGTTTCTTCACCTTCTCACGTTTGTATAGTCCTTTATAGTTTAAAAAAATAACTTTGAAAGCATTACCTCCTTTGATCCTTACAACAGCCTGGTGTGATAGGTAAAAGATTTTACAAAACAAACAAACAAACAAAAAGACTGGGGCAAAGAAAAGGAGCCACTGAAGACTAGAAATTTGGCTGCCCCAGGTGAGTCCTGCACTAGAGGTAAAGGGATGAAGCTGGGCAAGGAACATTGTCAGAACAGAAGGTGCAAGATATGTGTGTATGTGTGTGTCTGATTGCAAATTTTTGCCTCCCAAGTAAACTCAAGGAATTTCTGAATTTCATGATTTCAAAAGACCTATATCAATGTCTTCTCCTTTTTAAAAATAGTATTTTATTGACTTTTTAAAGAGAGAGGAAGGCAGAAGAGAAACATCAATGTGAGAACATAACATTGATTGGCTGACTCTTGCATGCCCCCTACTGGGGATCCAGTCCACAACCTCGGCATGTGCCCTGACCAGGAAAGGAACCAGCAGCCTCTTGGTTCATGGGATGACACCCAACCAACTGAGGCATATCAGTCATGGCATAGTTCTTCTCTTTTTAATGAACACGGATAAAAATATAAGCATCCAAAGAGAATAGTGCAGTCAATACAGCCTGGTATGAAAGCTTAGCTAGAAAACTGCAAGAAAAGAGAATAGAGCCAAGTGACATGTGTCGAAACATTCATGCGGTATTGCATGCTAGAGGCACCCGTAGGTACTGGTGAAGCCATAAGAAGAAATATGTGAAGAAGTCCTCCCTATAAGGTCTGTTTTTTATTGAACAACTGTTTTCTAAGGTCATGCTCCTCTTTAGAGATATTTCAGTATTAAAACCCTGGTTTCTCCATTATTTACAATAGTTATTGCTCTTGAGTGTGGTTCTGTATAGAGGCAACATTCTATCACAAAGAGATCTCTGTTACTAACTTTAAATGTACCTGTATTTTCCACTAGACAGCTCTACCTTGGTGTTCTTATGGACATCTAGAATCCAGTCTTTAAAATCTAATCACACACTACCTTACTCCTCAAACTGAATTCTACTACATCCCCTCTCTCAATAAATGGCAAAACCATTATGCAATCTCCCAAGCTATCAACCTTGTTCCCTCGACTGTTAAAACCAAAGAGGCAGATGCTGAGTTTAGGAGAAAGAATGGCTTTGTGAGAGATAAAACTCTCGATGATTCCTGAGGGAGGTTACACATCCTTCCAGGAATGACTGAAAACTGTCCTTTTGGAAAGGTCTAGGTATTCAGCTTCCGGCAGGAATGAGGATGCACCATATTGTTTTCCATGAATGTGTCCAGTTCTATAGTTTAATGACATTATCTTATATTCCCCATAACATTGCATAATATCCTGAAAAACATAATACACTCCATGTTTATTTAATATCCTCAAGTTCGTCCTCTGGAGGAAAATATCACAACAGCTTTAAACTTTCCTCACAGAAGGTACATTTGTATCTTCCAGCATTTTTGTGTCCACCAGCCAGCTCCTCCTCAATTTCTCTGCAAATTCTAATAAATGTGGAGCGCCAAAAAAATACACAACTCTTCAATAAGTGCCCAAGAAATACCAGGTCAAAATAGACAGATTACTCCATGGCTTCTGCATGTCATACTTCTATTAATACATCCTAGGATCAAGTTAACACTTTTAATAACAGCACCAGGCTGCTGACTCACATTCGGGCAGGTTTCTACTTCCTTCATACCTACATAATTATCCCCTTTCTTGTGTCGGCCTGGCTTGTTTTCTTCTCTAATCTCATCCTGTTTAGCTTGGCCAACTTTTCTCAATTTCCAAGGGTCTGTTGAAAATTGTTGTCTTGGTTTCCATGTATCAGCAACACTACCGAAATGAGGACCTTCTTTTCTAACTTTCAAATAATCAAGGGATAAAAAAAAAGTCAGAGGGAAGCTCAGTAATTTGTTTCTGTCATGTGCAAGGCTCTCTGCTAGGAGTTAGGGGTAAGACAAACATGGTTCCCACTTCCTGATAGATACAGGCTGTTAGAGATAAGTAAATAGAAAACTGCAAGCCTCTGTGATAAGGGTTAAGGTAGGAAGGGAAAATGGCAACAGGACAAAGTGAAACTTTGAGCACAAGGAGGAGGATGGGTCTAGAGGCTGTGACTGCATGTTATTGTGCCACCTTGACCTCCAAAGAGAAGGCTGCAGAAGAGGGAGAGGCAAAAAGGCTGAGAATTTGCACAAATATATAAAACTAACTCCTTTAATCTTCACAACAACCCTGTAGGGAAAAGTACTATTATCCCAACTTTACTGATGAAGAAAGTCAGTATTTAATAAGGTAGCTAACTTATCTGAAGGTCACACACCTCTAGCTAATAAGTAACAGAACTGGATTTCCAATTCAGGTCTATATGACTCCAAAGTTCATGTATAAGACCATGTTGCTTTTCAAACATTCTCTATATTTCTGGTTTATCAACACACACACAAATGATTTGTGGAAAGAAATCCAAAATTTCAGAAGTCCAGATAATGAGTGCTGTTTTTATTTTATGTGACATTTAGTCAAAATAGAACCACAAGCTGATTTGCTATAATTTCATCTTAAATTATTCTGGAAACTTTCTGAGACTAGAGTTCAGGAAGCCAACTACCCAGTGACTTGCTAGTTATGTTACCAGGGCCTGAAGATATAATACTGCATCCATAACTTCAAGAGCCATTCTTTTTCTTCCAGTTTAAAAAAAAAAAAAACGGTACCATATTTTTCCACCTTTGGGCATTCTTGTTTTCTGCAGAAAGTATTCTAATAATAGTTGAAAGCACTCAACAACTTCAGAAGTAGCGTGAGTATCTGTTTTCATGGTTCAATGATAGTAGTTTCCTGTCATAAGCAGGTAGCTAATAATTAATATGTGTTTAAATAGGAAAAGGAAACAATCCAGGAAATCAACCTAGCCCATAGAATTGTTTAACAGATGTTATCTGAAATTCTATGTTCAACTCCTGTCACTATCATTCATCTTATAAGTACAATGTTTAAGCTAACTCCTGCAATGGGTCACTGAAAGGGGCCTAAAAGTGGCAGTGCACCAAGAATAATAGTTTGTCCCAATTCTGTATCTGACAGGGAACCTGTTCTCTAGCTGTCCATTTTTCTGATTTCCATTGGTTGGCTCAGGGGATGATCCAGTTACTACCAACACAACCATGTCCAGCACTCAGGATTTTCTTGATAGATAATATTCTGATAGATTTCTAAAAATACTCTCTTTCCTTAAAAACCTATCAATATGAAATTTAAATCAGCACAACCACATCAGAAAAACCAATGTTTACTAAAGCTTAACTTATCATACCCTATGACTAACCCAGCAACAAAAATGTCTACATATGTTCACCCACAGACAAGCACCAAAAAGTTTGTAGCAGTGTGCTTTGTAATGTCCAGAAGTAGAAACTATTGCAATGTCCAACTGCAGTAGAATTAGTAAATGTGCTGCATTCACACAGTAGAATACTTTACAGCATTGGGAATGAATAATGACAATGACAGGCAACAATAGAGATGGATCTCACAAACTTATGATGAGTGAAATAAGCCAGACATACACAAAAACAGCATATACTGCATGATTCTACATATGCAAAACAGAAAGAGGCAAAATTAATGTATTCTATTAGAAATCTGGATAATTGTTACCCTTAAAGAGAGATGGTAACAGATCAGTAGGATGAGGATGGCATCTAAGGTACTGGTAATCGGGCTATTGATTTATTGAATGTGTGCAATTTTGTGAAAATTAATTGACTTACTTTTCTGTATATGTATTACACTGCAACAGAAAGTTTTTAAAGCCCCCAATGGCTTGAAATGTTGAAGAGCTAATATTTGGAGAGATTAAAATGGACTATATAAAATATTACCTGTGAAATAGAAAAGTTTGGAGTGACGATCTACATTATAAACAACACAGGCTTAAATGTCTATTTCAAGATAAAACCGGATCCCTTGCTCTTCTAGAATTCAGGAGGTTCTCACAACTCCCTACACATTGCCCCTGGTCTTTATTCTGACTGCCACAGCCAATTCAGTCCCTCTGGTCATAAATAATGTTCCACTTCTGCTAAAAGGCTGCCCTCACTCTTGAAGGATATGCCCTGGCCTGTGGGCCTTCAAAGAAAGACACTTTTCTCCCAGCCTCAGCTCTTCTCCTCCTGGCCTTTAAACATGCTGCACTGGTCATGCAGTCACCTCCTTCTCCCTGCAGGTCACTTTGGGAAATCATTCTTGCAATGGCCTCTCTCTCTCTGACATTTTTTAGTTTGCCTCCCGTGGCAATTAGGAGTAGGGAAGCTGTTTCACATATTGATACAAATTCATCCAAATGTACACTTGATCTTGATGGCAGATAATGCTTTGTTTTTGCTTTTACTATTTCCTAGGAGGGCCACTTCCCACTCATAGCTCGTTTACTGACACACCTGAGTCCCCAAAAGGGCCAAATTATAACTGCTTCAGGTGGCCAGCCCCTTCCACATATTCTGGTTCTCTTTGATAAAGTATCACCCAGGAGCTCCTCAGCAAGCTGCTTATCTAGAGTGACATGATGACAATCTTATAATATTAAAAATAAATGTATCTTAAGAGAAGCCAATATAACTCTCACAAGGAAAAAGAATCTAATAGAAACACCTACTGTGTGCAGAACATTATGCTCAGTGTTTTCCTGTATATTATCATTTTCAGTCCTTACACAACCTTATAAAATGGATATTATAAGCTCCCTTTTGCAGATGGGAAAAGAGAGGTTTAGGATTTAAATATACAGTTCCAAATCACACAACATGTAAGATGCAGAGCAAGACATTAAACAAGGCATCAGCCAATTATTTTTTTTTTTTAAGATTAACAAGTATTTTAGGTTTTTTGAGTCACACCAGGTCCTTGTCATCTATTTTCCTTTGTTTCTTTCTTGATTGGTTTGCTTTTATAACCCTTTAAGAAGATAAAAATACTATTTTTAACTCCTTGGCTGGACGTGGTCCAAAGATGATCGTTTGTAGATGCTTGTCTTAAGTTGGGGGAGCTTCCAGCTTTCAGCTCCAAGGAGGCTTAGGTGCAACTTTCTTTGGTCATTTCAAATCCAGGTTCATCCAACACCAGCAGCCTCCACCGTGCCCCTAAAGTTCAGCCCCAAGGAGATCAGTCATATACCTGCTGTGCACTGGTGGGGAAGTCAGTGTCACATCTGCCCTACTCCCAAGCCTGGCCCCCTGGGTTTGTCTCCAAAAAAAAAAGGTTGGTGAAGACATTGCCAAAGCAAATGCTGATTGGAAGGATCTGAGAATTAATTACAGTGAATGGACCAGTCGGAACAGACAGGCCCAGATTGAGGTAGTGCCTTCTGCCTTAGCCCTGATCATCCAAGCCTTCAAAGAACCACCAAGAGACAGAGAGAAGCATAAAACAAAAAGAAGCAAACAAAAAATACAAACAATTCTTAAGCACAGTGGAAATATCACTTTTGATTAGATTGTCAACAGATGCAGTGCCGATCTTTAGCTAGAGAACTCTCTGGAACCATTAAAGAGATCCTGGGAACTGCCCATTCTATGTGCTGCAGTGTTGATGGCCTCTACCTCCATGACATCATAGATGATATCAGCAGTGATGCAGTGGCTACCCACCTAGTTAAGAATTACAAAGGAAAATATTTCCGTTAAAGATCATTTGACAACCAAAAGAAAAAGAAGTCAGAATAAAATATGTGATTAAAGCATGTACTCTGGACTTTGGTCTAAATTTAAGCCCTAATTCCATTATTTACTAGCTAACAGTTTTGAAGAGCTTATGAAGTACAAAAGGGGGTCTATTCAATAAACCTGAAAAGCTCAGAGGGATCAGACTGCATGCCTGACAAGCTCAGAGACCAAAAGTTACCACACAGGATAGTCTGATCACAAATTCCTAAGTGGGCAGGTCATAGCAATAGTCACGTCCCAGGCCGACAGTGTCTTTAACAAAGGTCAGTCTTTATCTTAAGTGAAACGTATCCACTGTCCTTATGCATGTAGAATAAGATATTTTTGAAACGTCAGAATAATTTTTTTTCCTATTCCTTGAAGGACAACCACAGGCACCAGAACACAGGAATATCAGAGCATGAGACCACAGAAACCCCCATTGTTATCTTGATCCCCATATTCCATCTCTGTGTGCTGTAATGTTATTAACTATCTCATACCCACCATGTAAAAGAAGTGTATGTTTCTCCATTTTATCCAATCCTAGAGACTTCTGCTTTGCTTTCTCCTGCCCCCTTAATCTACCACCAATGGATTTCATGTAACTCTTCTTATATCTGGTCCTTTGATTCTAATGTATAAAATAAGCTACAAAACTGCCTTTCTCCAGAGCATTTTCTTAGTCCATTGAGATTTTTCTTCCCAGTTCATGTTGTCAGTTTGGATTAAATTAAATCATAAAATTTCTCTACATGTTTGGACGCTTCTTTTATCAACAGTACCACACAATATTTTAGGTATTTTACATGCGTTTACTTATTTAATCCTCACAACTCTGTGAGGTAGGTAGGTTTTATTATTTCCCCAATTCTGCATATCTGGAAACTGAGGCCCAGAGTAGTTAAATAACTCACCCAAGTTACACACAGTAAGTAAGTGTTATAGCTACAAAACCCATATTTTTCAACCACTATGTTAATATTATTTAAGCCACCAATAAACTACTTGAACAGGATAATTGGATTGCATTTCTACAAAGAAGGAGATTTTTGAGTTATTTTTAATGATCCTTTTAGCCTTGCAAGAAAAGGACTCAGTAATGGAAGCTATTGTAACTGGGACTGAAGTTTCAAGATTGTAGGTGTCATTATCTAAGGTTCTACAGGTTCATGCCAAGCAGAACCTAGACAGAGCAACTATTCCAATGCAAATGGATAGACTGAGTTTGAGTTTAATTAATCAAGGTCAAAGGAGCCCAAGGTACAGTTGGAACTCAAGGTATGAACAGGTGGAGAACTAGGTGAGAGATAACTGAGAGCCATCCACATGGACAGGCCCTCGGTATCAGGACCTACAGCTAAGACATCAGGGTGCCTGGTTCAGGGGCCAGCCCTGGAATATTTGAGATCCCCCACATCCATCTTGAGTGACTAGTGAGACTGACTCAGTTCTAAGCTGCAGAATTATTGCATCAATAATGGTAGCTCTTTGCCCTAGGTCTGCATTGTGCTCGTGGGGAAAAAGTTCATCCTAAAAGGCAAGGCCAATTATGTCCACTAATGGCCAATTATTCCATTACTAGAATTAAAGATCTATAGAGACAAAGACCCAGGAAGATCCTTCAAATACATGGAACTTAAAGTTCTTTAAAATCCAAAGTAACAAATATTGCTATTTATTGTTATTGCGATTAATCTGTTATCAACCAGATAATGGTAAGGTTATCAAAAAGGAAAAGAAAAAGAAAAAGGCAACCATAGTCTTGTGTGGTAATAAGTTGCAATGGCCTAAAAGGCCTGTGTGATCTGCCTCCTAAGGTTCCCGCAACATGAGACCCTTTGTGCAGGTTGTCCCCTTCCCCTGAAATGCTTGCCGCCACCCCCTTTGTGACTGAGCTTACATTTTTCACATTTTCTTTTCTTTCTTTTTTTGCTGTCACATTTATCATGCTTTTAATTATACATATTTTTATTGCCTGTTTCCCTGGCTAGACTGTAAGCTCCATGAAAGCAGAGACTATATTTGTCTAGTTCATTATGTTATCTCCACCCACTGCTGAGCAGTTTCATAAATTTACCCTTTGTAATGATTTGTTAGGAATAAATCTCGACTGGTAGGGCATTGAAAGGCCTAAATATTATTTCTCTCCCCAGACTGAACAAAAACTTCCTGAGGCAAAGAAATATGTACTACAAATACAAATTATCTGTCAGTAGTCTTATGTAACAATACCAGGAAAATCATAAGACACGGGATAAATAGAGTATCATAATGTTATTTATACCAAAATGTGCCCACAAAGTCCCTGGGACAGAGAAGGGACTATATATATAACAAAAAGATTTTGCTGGTAAACAAATAGCAAGAATGTTTCTGCCTTCCACTCAGTAAACATTATGCTTCTTTCTTTTGCTTACTGGTGAAAAAAATTTACCCAAACAATCAGTCCTGGTTTTTTTCCTTCTATTTTTGTCTTAAGAGGGCTATAATTTATGACATAAACTACCTGGCATCCTTGGAGTACTCAAAGTCCACATTGTCTATCACCGCTCAAATAGCAAGGGCATCTCTGGCATTCCAAATGCATATAAAGTAATCAATACAGAAAAAGAACAAATTAATCGAAAGTTATGTAATCGTATACCCTGAAAAGGACCTGATTAAATCTCCATCCTTTGTAGCTATTTCTAATCTTGGCTAGTACAGGTGTTTACAATTTTTTGTGAGTTGACCTCAGGTGACCCAAGGATAGGTTTAATTGCTTACCAAATGTAATTTTATGAACGAGATAAAGATATTGTGAATGTATATCAAACACCTTTGAAATACAGAAAGCCTTTCAAGATGGAATTTTTAGTTAGCTTGCTACTCTTTCTTTAGAGTCTAATTGATTTTCTTGACATCTCTTTAGCCTGGCAAACTGCCTGCCTAAGTACTTTATCTGACCTTCAGGCTGTTTGCCAGGTATTGATCCAGTACCTACAATGGCTGTGTTGTACCAGCTCTTCCAACTTTGATAAGAGCTAATGTACTAGCACCAGGCAGACAGGAAGTCAATGGTCTCAAAATTTCTCTCATCCTCTTCTTCTATCTGCATTTTCCTTTCTTCTTATGCAAGAATTTCAAGTTCTATCAAAATCAGATCTGAAGATCTGATGGACATTTGGGCCCAATTTATCTTCTAGGGACTTTTTAAAAGCACACCTTAGAAGAGCTGTCTAAGAAATAATAAATAAAAATGTTTAGAAATATTAGATTTCTTACTGAAGTTAAAATATATTATCATGATGGGTTTCCTTTTTAAAGAAAAGTAAAAGTAAATATGAGTTATAGTGATGCTTAGGGAGGATTTAGACAAACTGCATGGCATAGAGTGAGAGAGACCAGGTAGTAAGGGGTCTGGAAATTATGCCATAAATAAAACAATAAAAGAAAATGGGATATTTTAGTTAGCCAGAAGAATAGCATTCTTGGGAAGAGCAATGTGTTAACCCTATGAGATTAATATCTGTGAGTTAATGTGACTATAAGTATTAATTTGTAGATAGATCTCATGTTTTTCATGCTTTGCCGTGACGGTAAATTTTAGGAAAGCACTTTCATTGAACAAATGACCCTGTGCAGGCTGGGGAGATCCTCTCCAACAAAACATTCCGATTACTCATGAGCCCAGGATGGAATCCTTGGAGATGGAGAAAACAAAGTAGAAATGTTGAAATAAGCCCCTGGGGAAACAGAGTACGTTAGTGAGAATATATTTTGTGCTTTGAAGATAATTTGAGATCGAGAACATTGATTCCCTGATATACACACTTTGCCCTTTGTCATCTAACTTCAACAAAAACAGTAGGAAGGATTTAGAGACTTCACAATGCCTTTGCATGGAGCAAATCGGTGTTGACTGGTGCCTAGTTTGTCTGATTCAAGTTCTTTTGAAGCTTGGAACAGAGAGAAAGCCATGGAAGTTTTACTTTTAAGTTGCCAACCTGAGGGAAGCAATTCTTACTTAGAATAAACAAACACGTTCACATTCATCATCCTCAGAATGCCTCTTCAAGCAATCTACATCCAAAGTCATTTCAAGCAGTGGGGTGAAGATTGAGCTGATGACCGGCCATGGTGGGAAAGGGGCAGAGTCCCACAGAGCGGACATAAGCGGAAAACTCCAGAGGGTCCTGCAGGAGTGGCTGCGGGTGGAAGAGGTTCAGAAGGTCCCACCGAGCTGCCATGGGTGGAGAGGGGTGCAGGATCCCATAGGGCTGGCTTTCAGAGCAGGAGGTGCAGAGCATTTCCCAGAGCTAGTTTGCGTAACCCCAAGGAAGCTGTGCTAAGAAAGATGCTGCCTGGATATATATCTCCACCCGTACTAATCAAGGGCCACTGAAAACGTTCATCTGTTAGGCTCACCAGCCCAAGCAATATCGCAGATAAGACTGAAGGATAGACTTTTCAGCTGCTTCCAAAACCATGGGAGCTTTTTGAATCTTAAATGCCAAAGAGTTGAGACACTAATGATTAAACCATTAGGAGAGGCAAGGGGAACCCGCTAAGAAGAGAAGCAATATTAAGTGAAAGCAGAAGAGGGGTAAACAATGTGAAGACCTAGAAATGCCTTTAGATAACTGCACACTCTATGCTGGCATAGGATCCCGTTACTGACAGGCTTTTGGACAAGACAGCTTTGCCAAATCCATGGCTGTTGGGGAGGAAATGTTAAATAAAAAAGTAATGAATAAGAAGTGATGATTACTCCAGGTTGTTTTGTTAATTATCAGTTAAATCACTTCTGCTATTGTGATTACAAGCATGTTTTTCTCTGGAACAACTGGAGGCAAAAAGACCTTGAAAACAAGGAGAGGAAATCAACTGAAATTTGGCATGAAAAAAAAAATAGTTCAGACAAATACACCTAAGGGAATAAATATTACAAAATGATGGAAAGTCTGAAAATGCACCATTGCTGGGAGGATCAGAAGGGTGGCCAACATGGCAGGAATGTGTGCATGGCAAAGCAACAGAGAGCACTTGCTGCAGGCCTTGTCTGTGGATCATGTGGATGAGGCAAAGACTTTATTTACCTGCTACAGGAAAAGTCTGTGGGATCAGATATAAGGTGCTATTTATGGGTTTGCATTTATGTCCTAAGTAGATCCCTGGAAAGGATCTGGGGTGTTTATCTAAGGCATCCCTTGAGATAAACTTTAACCGTGCAGGTTGGGACATTCAAGTAGCTGCTAGCAAAGAGGCTGTTCTTACTCAAGCAGGACTGAGGGCAGGCTTAGGACCAAAAAGGCCAAAGGCTTTAATTTAAATTTTAAGCATACGCAAATTAATTCAATTAACTGCCGGAGGAATTACACCACATGAAACATATGCAGTTGCAAATCACACAGCTTTTTATTACACAAATTCCTGAGTGGCTGTGGGTACAAGCTTAGTTAGGGATCCCTATGGTGTTGTCCTCTGTGGTCCGGCAGCTGGGCTGGGCTGGGCTGGGCTGGTCCAGGTGCAGGGGGGCCGGTGTTCTTCTCCCCCGAGCTCGGTCCCGTCTCAATTGGGGATTACTGGCTGTTCTTCTGTCATCTGGCAGGAAAAGGAGCATGGAGCAGCGTTGCTTGTCAGACCAACAAAGGGATGGGCCTTTGTAATATCTTGACAAGACGAGCATCAGTGGCTGGCAGGGGTCCATATTTAAAGCTTGTTCGTACCCACAGCAGCTCAGGTGGCTATCAATGATTTAGGTCAATGCACATATGTTAATCTTAAACATGGCGAGGGGGCTAAGGAGAGTACATCACTCAGGCAAGTGTTTATCTTGACACAAGTCACTCTGCGTCAGTTCAAGTCCTTATCTCTGGGGTACACATGCTTCAGGGAAGTGGGGAATGTATCTTTAATATCACACTTTAAGTTTTAAGGGAAGTTAACGCAAACATTTTTTAACTTTTCTGACATTCTTTAAGCATTTTTAAACATTTCTATAGTTTTACTACAACAATTTTAAAAAAAATAATAGGACAAGAAAAACAGAGAGAGGTACAAGAAATTTAGTAAATGACAAATAATCATATCTGATGGGATTCCCCCCTCAAAAAATAATCATCAAGCCACAGTCCTAAAATGGGGAATGGAAAGAGAAAGTGGGGTCCAAAAGATGAATAATAAAAAAGGTGGAAAGAAGTTAAAATGTTGTGTTTATAAAGCTACCTCTCAGGGGCATGAAAAAATCACTTGACCTCTTTGGACCTCAGTTATAAAGGGAGATTTGTGGATGACATTCTTGTTAAGGCCTCTTCTAGTGCCAAATGCTTATGCCCCAAAGCAAGATTTAAAATTCAGCTTCTTCTAAATCAAGCTCCAACCTCACCTTGGGGAACTCTTCTCTGATATATATCTGGTTTCACTCAGTTGGCCCCTTTCCTCATATCCACAAAAGGTCATCTGCTTATACTACCTAGTTATGAACAGTATATTTGCCTTATTTTTAAATGAGGATTGGAAGACAGTGGAAAGAGAATGAACTGGAAATTAGAAGCTCTGGCCTCTGGTTCTGGCTCCTGCACAGACTCAGGATGTATCCCTCTGACCCACAAAGAGATGGGTCAGATTAAGTTACCACTCAGATTCTTGCCTTTTCTCCTTACTGATCATGTTCTAGTTCTCAGGCCTTCAAATGAGTTCTTAATTATGTATTGCTTAACAATGAGAAGGCAACCACTGAGTAGAAAAAGGACCAGGTCTCTCTTGCATTCCCAATTCTCTATCTAATCTATGACGTGACAGCTAGAGGACAGAAAGTACGTGACACAAAAGAAAATAGTAATAATAGACCAAAAGATGAAGAACCTCCCAGATTGGTGACTCACTCCATTACCAACCAGTCTCCATAGAAAGGAAGAGTCACTTCTCTGGGAGACACTTGAAATGAGATCTGAAAGAAGGCAGACAGAACAGTCAACAATTGACTATCCTCCCGCAGTGCTCAGAGAAGCTGGCCCCCATATTTCCTCATGTCTGATGTCCATAGCAGTCATCTCTGGCTAGTGCTGACTTGGAGACCACTAGAGACAGCCTCTGCATCTCCACCTAGCAATTCTCCAGTTTTCTGTTTCCTCCATGTCATTCCTGCAGCAGGTGGGCCACTCTGCACCATGCAGTCCTGTTAGGTGTCCTGTCAGGCAAAGCTGGTTTATTTAAGGTCATGCTGGCAGCTGAGCCCAAAGAGCCTGCTGCCTGTGCTGTTAACCTTGCCAAATTGAGCTGCATCTATTTTTTTTTATCTTCAATTATTCCTAGAAATATCAATTCTGGAAAACTGTTTTCCCACATAAGGTTTTGGCAGCCAATCCTTAGTAGTTACCTCATTCTTAGCCCTACTGCCATCTGAGAGAACACACCAGGAAAAATCTGTACACCTGTAGGGAGAATCAATGCATAGAGACTGAAGGATTGGATGGCCTCTTCTTCCTGACAGGGTTATGTAGGAAAGATCCTCATAGCATTAAAAATCGTTAGTATTGTTAGAGACCTGAATCTCTACCTAGTCCAGACCTATCACTTCACATGCAAGGAAGCTGAGGCCGTGCCGAAGGAAGTCCCTTCTGTAGATTATATCTAAAAATATCTGCAAATATATGAATGAATAGATATATAATTACTTACTTAATTAAATGAGATATATAGAGAAATTCAGAAATGGAATTGGGAAGACAAAATGTACACTTGAAGAACACAAAGTAAAGTCAGAGGAAGAAGGAGACATCTTTGTAACTAAGTCTCTTAGTCTATCTGGGTACTCTAACAGAATATGATAGAAGACTGGGTAGTTATAAACAACCAAAATTTCTTTCTCACAGTTCTGGAGCTGGAAGTCCAAGACCAAGGTGTTGGCAGATGCAGTATCTGGTGAGAGCTCAATTCCTAGTTCGCAGATGGCATCTGCTGGTGGTGTTCTCACATGGCAGAAAAAGCCAGTGAGCTACCTGGGGTCTTTATTAGGGCACTAATCCCACTTATGAGGGCTTCATCTTGATGACCTAATCACCTCTCAAAGGCCCCACCTCCTAATATCATCACATTAGAGGTTATGATTTCAATATATGAATGCCGGGGGGTTAGAGGGGACACAAACATTCAGTCGATGATACTAAGTAAAGGACATCCACTCCTCTTTTGCTCCTCTCAGGTCAAAATGTGGGCACTGGTTGTCATTCCTGATTTTTGGTCCAGACAGCATTGTCAGAAAACAAGCTGTTCATGACCTTTAAATTATTAACAATTAACAAAAAGTGAGAGCTCAAAAGAGCCTTGGGAAGCATATGGTCAGATCCTCATATTTTAGAGATGAGAGACTAAGACTTGAAAAAAGAAAAATGGCTTTTCCTGACTATCCAATGGCCTCGGAATGGTCATACACACAAAAAAAAAAGCAATACAGAAATACAGACAGTCCTTGATCTACTTGTCCCTGAACATTTTTTTTCCCTATTGAAATAACTCCAAAACATGTGCAGGCACACATGTATACTCGTGCATTCATACCTACTGCAGGTATAAGGAGTTACTAAATATACTATTTCAACAGCTTGGGTTTTACAAGTTGACTTTTTACAAGGTGTTTGTGGTTTCTTGAAATGTGTTAGGCTCTCTTCTTTTTTCTTCTTCTGAGGTTTATTTAATTTAACAAAAATCTTAAATATCAAACGGCTGAATTGGTCAAGACAGTTATTGAAGGGTTACTTTCTACCTTCAAATCCAAATCATGGACAGTGAATTCAAGCCTGGCTCTGTGATGCCAGGTCACCTCCTTTGGCCAACAGTGTTCAAGTAAAGTGAACAGAAGCCAAAGTGGCTGCCCTGAGACCCTGCAGAAGTTGTACCAATGGGTGTCCATCTCCACACTTGATTAGAGGGAATTCCCTTTGACATTAGTGGGAACTAAGAACCAGATCCTGTTAGGGGATCTTGTAGGTGGTAAAGCAGCACTACTCTCACTGTTATTCATTGGGCCTTGTGATGAGTTACTAAACTGGTAACTTAGCGCAGAGAGTCCATAATACACATCTCTACCTCATGTAGAAAAGAAGCTCTTCCAGGAAACCAGACACCCACTGAAAAAAAACACTAAGGGGTGTCCTGGAGGAATTCAATGGATCTCACACAGTGATTTCATTTCCTCTAAAACTTCACTCATCATCTTCTTCTGGTATCCCCTCCGCTCATCATCAGCAACAACATTCATTGCAAAGAAGTGTGCTAGGAACTGAGTTGGACATAATGCTGGAAACCTTCCTCACAAAATTGACAATCTGATGAAAGCCAAAATGTGTACACAAAAGGCTAGATGATTATATACTAAAATAATCAAAGCACCAAAAAAGTTAATAAAGCTGCAATTAATAATTAAGGAGTGCAGAGAAGGAGATTGTGGTAAATTTCAATGAATTATGAAGCCCTTCCTTTGCAGGAATTTAAATCCTTTCCTACATTTGATTCTTGTTTTATTATTTAGGTCAGGTTTATGATTGACCCCCACTAGAAAAGAAAAAAAAATGAAGAAAGCAGAAGAATCTGGCACAAAGAGTAGGAATATGAATTCTAAAATATGGTTTGAGCACCTACTATGTAACCATAAAAGAAAATAAAACAATGTACAGTTGAGTAACTGGCCCCACCTTGAGAGTTAAATCTCAGTTGAAAGGCAAGTATGTATGGCAGGGATGGGATCCTTAGATGGATCCCAAGAATGCCATAGGCAAACTTGAGCAGAGTTAGGTGGAGGCCGATGATTAGAAGAGTGAGGAAGAACATGGTTACCCCCAAAGAAATAGAATAGAGCCTGTAATAGAGCCTTTATAGTTGTGGGGGCTAGAGATGTAGGCAGCTCAGACTAGGCTACTAAGAAAAGAAGGGCATAAGTGGAGGTGGGAATGAGGTGCTACCTAAGGAAATCAGAGAGGTTAGACAAGGAAGAGCTATTACTCCAATGGCACTGAGAAGGAAGATACAGATAGACTCTTTCCCAGACCAAACCAACAGTCAGGCAGGGGCTGTATTTGTTCCCTATATGGTAGGGACATCACCTCCTTTCCAAGAGGAAAAATGGGTGGAAAAATTTGACACAAAGCCACAAATTAAACTTGGAAATAAATTATTTAACAGCTCATGCCCCCAATTCCCCTCTGTGACCTGAAGATAGATATGATAAACAGTCAACTCAGTGATTCCACTCATGAAGGCCAAGAGTATAAATACATGTCTCCAATAATTGCTTCTCAAGAACAAAAGTTTAAAATGGGGAATTTAAATATCAAATATTATATTAAAATAAGATTCATGCACAAAAAAAGGATATGTCTAATTCCATAGTCAGATCTTGAAGAAAGATTTAGCAATAACAGGGCAATTAATTGTAGAGTTAACATATGCCCGGGAATTGTGAAAACTCAATTCCCCATAGGTCTCAATCAACTAGATTTGTCCTTGCTCAGTATGCGTAGATGATTCATTTTTATTTAACACAAACTAACTGAATCTCTGGGTTATATGATTTATAAAAATGACTATATTCTAAGAAGAAGGATGAAAAGCAACAAGTATAACAAATGAATATCTGAGTATGGCAAGTTTCCTCTTTTCCTTAAACCAAAATGTGTTTCTTGGGAAAGTGTGTTTTTTAGTTCTTCAATGACACAAAACTTCTCATGGTCCTTGGCCCATTGTTTGTCCTGGAGGCAGCATTGAAAAGGGAAAGGGAGGATCTGCAGCCTGCCAGCCTTTCAGCCAAATGCTGGCTCTGTCACTTACTTAAGTATTAATTGTTAATAATTATTGAGTTGCTACAAAGTCCCAGCCCTGGGTAAATTCCTTTACCTGTATTTTGTCACAATAACTATATGAGATAAGTACTCTTCTTGTCCCCATTTTACAGATGAAAAAACTGAGACATAGAAAGTTTAGTAGCTTGACCAAGGTCACAATAAGTGATAGAGCCAGGATTTGGTCCTATATCAATTCACATCTCTTAATACTTATGTCATATTACCTCTTCTCTCTTGGATTTAGACTCTGGGTCACTTAACTTCTCTGGGCCTCATTTTCTTTATCAGCAATATGGAAAATATACTACTTATCTATGAGATTGATGGAGAAATTAAATGAGATAATACATACAAAGTGTTTAGTGTACTTCCTGGCCCAGAATAACTAATCATTAAATAGTAGCTACTACTGTATTTGATAGATAATTCTTTTATAATCTCTAAGATTCCCTGATAAAATGATTACTTCTTAAGATATATAGTTACATTTTCATCAATAAGAATAAAGTTATCAGTAACTAGCTTTTTACTAATAAGAGAATCACAATTGCCATTTAAATTATTTTACCTATATATTTTGAGAACACAGTCAAATGCTTAAGAGATAGCTAATCAGGACTAGGGTGTAGTCTGAGACTGTAAAAAAAGAAAAAGAAAAGCCAAATGGATGCTAAATGAACCTTTACCTCAATGTTCTAATGTAAATGACCAAAAATAGTGGTTTACATTGACCCTGAAACATCACATCACTCAACAGAAATATGAGGTCACCCACATATGTGAACTGGCTAGTTTTTGCACCAAATTTCCTGTTCAAAACCCATACACCCTGCTCCTCTTTCTTTCCTTCTTTCTTGCCAACAGAGCCCAGATTTTATTCAGGGGATACATGGCCACAGGCTCCAAAGAGATGAGGACCTTCCCAAACCCAGGTAGTGAATCATTATTGACCTAAGCCAGTGGTTGGCAAACTCATTAGTCAACAGAGCCAAATATCAACAGTACAATGATTGAAATTTCTTTTGAGAGCCAAATTTTTTAAACTTACACTTCTTCTAACTCCACTTCTTCAAAATAGACTTGCCCAGGTCGTGGTATTTTGTGGAAGAGCCATACTCAAGGGGCCAAAGAGCCACATGTGGCTCTCAAGTTGCAGTTTGCCAACCATGGACCTAAGCTAATGATAGTATTCTTATCAATTGATTTAACAATAGACTTATGATATGAAATTTGACAGGAAATCTAATGGGGTCTTTGGGAAATAGATTTTCACTTTCAAAAATAAACATTCAAGGAGAAATGTTCCTTTTTGTATTTTCATGTAATACATGGAACTACAGTGGGTAACTTGAGATCGATCATAAGGGAAACCAATGTGAGAAGATAAATCAATATGCTGAGATTGTCAGATGAGAAGGATGGAGAGCACATGAGTCCCTGATGGGACACTGAAGATAATAATTAACCCTGAAGGTGCCCTAACAAGCCCTCCAGACTTCTTGTTAGTGAACTACTTAATCTACTCATTGTTTAAACCAATTTGAGTTGTGTCTTCTGTTATCTGAAGCTGAACACATCTTAACTGATATCCAATCCAGAAAAATAGGTTTTATTAAGCCTACAGAGTCCAAGTTAACAGAGACTATCCAACAGTCTTGATTCTGTGATTCCTACCAAAGGCATATGACTAAAGAAAGAAGGAGAAACAAAAATGCAGTATATAAAGAGGGGAAGGAACTTGAAAAATCCTCAGGTCCTGACCATCTTCCAGATACTGACTGTTCCTTCCCACACTCATTAACTTCTCTTGACTAGCTAGCTACCTCCTAGCCTCTATTGATCTGCTTGTTGTAAATCTGCTTATAGAAATCCCCAGAATGTTATCATAGGACCTCAGATTCAGTTGCAGAAGTACTTCTCCGTAACTGACACATCCCCTGAAAAAGTGTGTCCTTGCTTCAGTGTGTTTCTCTTACTCTGCACACAAACATAAAATGTCACCCCTGACTGGCTCTCTTTGAGCTTCTACTGGACTGGCAATATCAGGAAAGCAACTGAGTCAGATGGGAGTAGTGATGTGTGAGCTGCCCATGAACCACTAGGTGTGTCTCTTGACCATGTTGAGCAATCAGCAAGAGAAACTGTTGCCTGAGTGGGCACAGCCATGGAGAGTGAAGTACAGGAGTTTCTTAGAGCCACTGAATGAAAATCAAGGAGAAGCAGAGACTGACAGTAACAGCCTCCATTTATCAGGGGTGACCGCATGGTTGTCGAGAGCAGCTGTTCTCTTCCACTACTGACAGGCAGCAGGATTACATCTGGGAACAAAACTCCCCACAGCAGTTTGTGAGAATAAAAACATACTATGGAACAACATTATAAATACCTTCCCTGGAGACTTTGTATTATTTTCTCATCAAACTCTATTTATATTTTATATTTATATATATATGGTGAAGCAAAAGTAGGTTTACAGTTATGAGTATATGAAACAGCATTTGTTATTGAATTATTTATTAATTATTGTATTATTTTCCATATGAAGAACTGTAAATCTACTTTTTCCCCACCCTATATATATGTGTGTGTATAAATATATAGAAATATGTGTGTATAAATATATACATATATATCTATAGAGAGGTGAACAGATGTCATGATGATAAGAGAGAGGGACAGAGAGAGAGAGAGAGAGAAAGAGAGAGAGAGAGAGAGAGGCAGAGATTCTATATACAAGGAAAACAGAAGGGACAATACTTAAATGTAGTTCTGTGGTAGATAGACAAGCTATTCTCCAGCCCCATTAATCTGTGATATGGTATATCCTAAGGACACACTCTGCCCCCACCTTCCCAATGATTATTGTCATCATGAATTATTCTTGCACTGGTTGGTCTATTCCTTTCTTCACAGGCTTGACTAAAGAACTCTCCCTGAAATTTCAGCTGTACTTCTTCCTTACCACTGCTTCTCATATCCTCTTTGTTTCCCTGGGTCTCCGATTTCATCCTTTCCCCTCTCTTCTTAATCCATCATTCTTTGTGAGACACTGTTGGCTGAGCACTGCACAATAGGCCTTGTCTCACCCTATTTACCATGCCCATTAAATCTATTAGTCTCAGTACACCATCAGCTTTTAAAAGTGCCCCTTTCACAGGCCCCCTTCTTACCTGTTCTAATGACATTGTCCCCTCTCTCACTGCCCTTTGAACACTCATGTCATTAAGCTCCAATTTCACTTTGCTTTTGATAATGACAAGATGGCTGTCCTCTATCATCTTACTCTGGAGCCTAACAGAGGTACGTTTACAGCAGCAGCCACAAGAGATACCTATTGATTGCTCCCTTTGCCTCTCCTTCCTCAAGGTCCCAGGGCTGCTATTAGGATTTGTTCAGTCCAAGCTAGTTCCCATAGATGGTTTAATTTGTTATTTCATGGGCACTGGAAGGTGGATATTTTGAATGGCTTTCCTCCCTGATGGCCCTTTTTCTCTTCCCTTTCCCCCCTAAGCATTCTGCTCCGATATTCAGATCCTACTCATTCCTTCAACTACTAGTATGTTCTTACTGAGTGTGTTTCAACTGCCAGGCTCTGAACTAGGTGTTAGGGAGACAAGAAAAATGACATTCAGTCCCTTCTACCAGGAGATTTCTATCTGGGCAGAGGGGACGAAGAAGATGGACCTGCCATAACAATTTCCATAACAACAAGTGAGTGGCTTTATCTAATCCATCCAGGGACCCCAATCACACCGTTTTCCTTTTTTATTTTTTTCTGTACTAAAAATAATGGCAGCCTGTGCAGAGCAATGTGAAAGTGCACTGCACCAAATAAGAATGGACCTTGGTTCAAATCTTGCTCAGGCACAAATTTGAACAACCTGAGGCAAATCACTTGAGGGTGCTCAGCTAGAAGGTAAATCAGGGGCTACTGTGAGGATGAAATAGAACAACACCTGGAGAGATAGCTAGCCCAGCACCCGACACTCCATATATGTTAACTGGGGGTACATGAACTTTTCATATTCCTCAGAAACCCTCTGATTTCCGAGGCCAAGTATCCCTCCACTAAACTGTTTCCCCTAGTGATCTACAACTGGTAAATTGCCTAGGAGGGTTGTTGAATCAATGTGTGAGCCAGATCCGCAGCTCAGTTAATTCACCACTAGCACCGGGACATGTTACCCATGAGAGTTTAGACACGGGGAAATTGGTTTAGAGTTTCTTCTGGGAATTTATTCCTGTCACAAAATGGAGCTGGATTTATTACTATTGACAGTCTCTACTCAAGGGGAGTCAGAGCCCTGAAAAACAATGGGGATCCAGATCAAGAGAAAGCCACATTAACTGACTTTCTATGGGGGCCTCATGTCAACGCCTGAGCCGCGAAGGCCTCGAACCATCTCCTGCTGCATTTCATTGTGACAGAAGACCTCCCCTCTTCTCCCCAAGGGAAGGGGATTTCACAAAAATCCTCCCACATATTAACGTTCTAAGGACTAAACAGTAGCAACTGAAGAGCAGTGAAAAATGATTATTGAGGCATGTGCAGACCACCCCAGCATTTTTAATTACAGACCATACAAGAAAAATATAACTTCTTTTGTTTTGCCTATATTCAAGATAGTCTTATCAGGATTGTCAGGAAAGAGTAATACCGCAGTCAAAAGAATATTCAATGCCCCTTCAGGCACTTTTCAGAATTCAGAGTGTTGGCATATATTTAAAAACCAAATACAGACGAAATGCATAACTTAGAGAGTTCAGGTGCTAAATTAGCAGAGTCTGAGGGAAAGAATGAGTCAGGAAAATGCTTCCCCATAATGCAACCTAGCCTTTAGCCCCAACTTTTTCAACTCTTGTCAAAGTGCTGAAGTCTGGTGTGAATGTTGAAATCATATGACAACTTGTAACTCAACTATAAGCAGTTAGGCATAAGCTACAAGTGTCTATTTTTATACAGCAGCAGCAATTCCCCCAGGGACCCCACCTTTCCCTCCCGCCTGCTCTTCTGTCATGCCCTCCTATGGATGTTCCGTTCTCTAGCTGGATGCCTTTAGAGAGTTGCCTTCCAGTTCCTAATTACCTCAAGCAGCTGCCTAATGCAGCTTCCAGGCTCAAACCACTGTGGACTATCCATTTTAACACTGAGCACTCTCACTGACTGGTGTCAAGAGAGAGGGATTGCTTCTGTGACTGTCAGGAAAACAACAGTTGTTGTATTCATTGGCCTCCCAGGAAACTAGGATGCCTTGCCATTGTGCTTGAGATTTTCCCCTGGGACTCTGGCTGATGAGCCATCAGGCACCAAAGAGAAATGGCTTTATTCTGCCCTCTGTTCTCCTTGGCAGGGATTACATCATTTGCTCAAGTACCATCATCAACAAGTCTACATATACACTGCCTACAGAAAACATTTTATAAGCCAAAAGCAGTTATGACAAACAAACACCATTAAGACCTTATTCTCTCTAGGTAACACGACACAGTGCCCAGTTCCCAGGCAGTGACTTACTTAATTCAGGAACAATTCCAATTATAAAGAGCACTCGGTAAAGACTTGTGGATTAATTGATTCCTTGATTGGTCTGGAATACATCGATCGAATACTCTGAAATCTGCATTTTGACATGAGGGCAGGGTTTTCACAGCAATGGCATTTGCTGCCAGCCATTTACAGAAAGGAGAGCTTTCTTTGTTTCCTTACACAGAATAGGCAAACTGCCGAGCCTCCCGTTGTCCTCCTCACCTCCCCCTCCAAAAAAAAGAAAGAAAAAATTATTAAGAAAGGAAAAGCAAGATTCTCATGGGCTTGGGCCTTCATTCAATAAAAATCAACATTTTGCCTGTATTGTTGGTGGTATTTTTGCCTCCTTGTTGGTGCCATTTACTTTGAGACCTGTTTTCAAAGAGTGCCCAATAATTAATTGCTAGTGTTTCAAACTCACTATTCAACAATCTCTCTCTCTCTCTCTTTATTTTCACTAATAGTTTTAGAAAACAATCCAGTATCAGGACTAAGTGTTGAAAGAGCAAGGCTCTTTAATGAGAATAAATATGCAAAATGGGTTCTCAATTTGTAAAAATGGGGCACCTATTAGGACCAAACTTTCAACACTGAATTCTCCCAACATTGAGTTCATTGTGCCTGGTAATTTGGGAGTAGATTCTACTTGGTGAGCTTTTCCAGAAAATGAAGAGATCCAAACTGTCCCACTTTGCCTGGGAAGTACCACATCGACCTGGCATCACAGAATAAGGCAACGTGCTTCGGGAAGGTTGTCCAGCACTTGGTTCCCTGACACTCACCTTTTGCATGAATTTCTTAGAATGACCACCACAACAAGGCCCCTAGGAGTCTGTTGTATCAGTGAGGTGCACAGGAATTAAATATGTTGTAAGATCAGAGTTCCAGGCCTGGTGCCTCCTCTATCCAATAAACTTAATGTCTCTGAGACTCAGGGTCCTTATCTCTAAAATTAAGGAGCAGAACTAACATCTCTCACCTCCCCTTCAGCCAGTCTCTGTGATTCCTCACTGAGGCACCACAGATGGTGTGGCTAGGAGAGAAGAAGGCAGCTGAGAGTCATGAGGGTGCCACAGTTACTGAGCATCTTCCAGAGTGTCATTTTTTTTCTTTCATTAATCTCTTACCTGATTTTCACCATGGGGGTGGGATGATTCACAAGGAAACAGGATTCTACACACTTTCATATGTAGTAGGAATTAGTTACTTGAACTGAAGAGCCCAACTGTGTTTTCAAGAGACCCTCTGCCATGTTAGAACTGGCTCTCCGTTCTGTGGAGGATGGGATTGCTCACAGATATCTCTCAAAAGCACACTTGGGGTGTTTTTCCTGGAGTGATGAGGGATTTGTGATATAGGTTTCGCCTCTCATGACCAAGCATGTGTGTCTGAGAAACACCTACCCAGGCCTTGGGCCCACTGTCACAGCCGAGACAAGACTAGATGCCTGAAGCTGCAACATCTTCGGCTGTGGTCCCAACAGCTCTGAACCCTTCCCAAGGCAGAGGGCCCTGCAGATTCAAAATACAAGGATGGGAGGAGGGAAAAGGAACAGAGAGAGAGAGTGGGGAGGGGGAAGAGAGGAGCTTGGAAACACAGGTCATTTTGCTGCTTAAAAAGTAAAAATTAAGGAAGCTCTTTCTAATATGTTTATCCATTTCTACTTTTATATTTTTTTTCTTTTTCTATCCACATATAATCCTCTGCTATGCATCTTATCTTATTTCCCAGTTGGGCAATAATAAACAGTGTCTTGGCTTTCTTGTTATTGTTTGTGATAAATACTGAGGTTGTTCACCATCACTGCAGATTTTCTATCAATCTCAGGGTAAGACTGACTTTCCTGCCTCCTTGACATTGGTCAGAGACATGTGATTTGCTTTGCCAATAGAATTAGAGGGGAAAAAATCATGTGCATTGCTTTGGGGCAAAACCCATTAATGGGCAGGCATTTTTGCAGGCTTCCTTCCTCCCACCAATGTCACCAGCAAGTCTCCAGACATTGGAGGCTCCATCAGCCTGGCTCCAGAGTGAGAAAGGCTGGGGTAGAGCCCCCAGCTGCCCCCAGCGGACATGTATTGTGAACAGGACATAAAACAACTTTGTTATTTTGAGCCGCAAAGTCTTGGAGGTTCTTCTTATTGCAGCATAACCTAGGCAAACCTGACTGACATGGCGTTGTTATTACTGGTTATGATTAGCAGAAGGCTGTCAAATACTGTTATTTATAATGCAGTTTTACAAAACATTAAATGTCTGACGAAGAGCTGAGACCGGTTTGGCTCAATGGATAGAGCGTCGGCCTGCGGACTGGAGGGTCCCAGATTCGATTCCGGTCAAGGGCATGTACCTTGGTTGCAGGCACATCCCCTGTGGGGGGCGTACAGGAGGCGGCTGATTGATGTTTCTCTCTCATGGATGTTTCTAGCTCTCTATCCCTCTCCCTTTCCCTCTGTAAAAAATCAATAAAAATATATTTTAAATAAATAAATAAATAAATAAATAAATAAATGTCTGACGTAGAAATAAACCCATTTCTAAGAATGGGTTCTGTTCACAAAGAGTTGTTATGATCTTCTGCTGGGTGTGGAGTTCACCACTTGCAGTTTCATCTAAACAAAATTTTCTGTATATTGACAGCACTCTGGGTCTGAGAGGAAGGGTTGATTGAAAATAATGGAGACAGACTTTGCCTTCATCATAGACATTTTTCAGGGATTATGATTACAGAATAATTTTTATGAGTATATAACAGCTGTAAACTTGTCAGAAATAGACACTAGAAAATAAAATTATTGTTGTCATGATTATTTTATCATCTCTAATACCCGGCAGCTAAGCTCTCAATGATTTTTAACACCAAATAAAATTCAGCCAGTTCCAAGCAGGTTTATAAACCTAATAATCTTGTGAAGTTTAATCTGTAGAAATAACTAAATTGATCTGAAAGTATTTTTCAGATGAGAATTCTTAGCTAAAGAGATTAAATATTGGAGAATGCAGATATAAACAAATGTTACCTAACATTTCCTGAACATAGCCTCATCCAGCTGTTGGCATCTTTAATGCAAAAAATGTTTCTATAAAGTCACTAATTTATGGCAGTAGCTTGCATATTCTGGAAATTATGCCCTTTCTTCACACACTTAGCCAATAACAACTCAAAAGGAGGGAGGTATTTTCACAAAGCGGAGAATAGAT
Organism: Cnephaeus nilssonii; assembly: GCF_951640355.1. Lineage (NCBI taxonomy): Eukaryota > Metazoa > Chordata > Mammalia > Chiroptera > Vespertilionidae > Cnephaeus > Cnephaeus nilssonii. The sequence goes on along the minus strand of NC_137081.1, from coordinate 65,282,992 downwards.
TAGCCACTCTAACCTCTGCTCCATTACTGTGTTGTGGAAACATCCTGGCTGAGGTGCAATAATTATAGCTCCTTATGGTGAAAAAAATCCTCCCCTAGTTCTGGCTGGTGTTGCTCAGTGGGTTGGAGCATTGTCCTGTGCACCAAAATGTCAAGGTTTGATTCCTGGTCAGGCCACATACCCAGGTTACATATGCAATCTCTGGTCAGTTTCTCTCACATCGATGTTTCTCTCTCTCTCCCTCTCCATTCTTCTCTCTCTAAAATAAATAATAATAATTAAAAAATCCTTCCCTGCCCTAGCCAGTTTGGCTCAGTGGATAGAGCATTGGCCCTCGGATTGAAGGATCTGGGTTTTTATTCCAGTCAAGGGTATGCGATCCCTGATGTTGGTCAAGTGTAAGGAAGGCAATCAATCGATGTGTCTCTCTCACATTGATGCTTCTGTCTCTCTCTGTTTCTCCCCCTCCCTTCCACTCTCTCTAAAAATCAGTGGGAAAATATCCTCAGGTGAGGATTAACAACAACAACAATAAAAATCCTCCCTTAAGTCTAGAAAAAAGATATTTTTCTAAAAATAGAAAAAAAAATCCAAGAACTTGGATTGTCATCCTTCAATGTAGATGGGTGGGCCATAGAGAACCTGGATTAGAAATAGCCTGCTAGGTTTTTTTCCCAAATCCTGTGTCAAAAGCACAAGAACTTGAAAAACATAGATCTGAGCATTGTGTTCATTTAGTCATTGTTTTTCCATGTCCATAAGTATTGAACTGTATAGGACCTCATTATTATAGAAGTTTCCTCAACCTACATCAAACCATATCAGTAAACACACCCCACTCTGAATAAGCTTAGAAGTTAAGACAGCCTGATGACACATTCACTCCAGTATAAAATAAAATTCATATACATTATTTCTTAACAAATCATTTTGCCTTTATTTACAATAAAGAATCAAAAAATTGCTTTTTTATCATTTCTCATTTTCTACCATTCTTTATGTCTATAAATCACTTGTCATAAAAAGCACCTGTCCCCTTCAAATTCTTCTCCACTCTATCATAATCACAACGTAAGGACGCAAAATATCTTCAGTAACAGGCATTTTTAGTAATGTAAGTTATAAGGAGTAAACATAAAATGCACATGTAATAATCTCATTTAGTCTCAGTAATCAAAAATGAGCACAGGCCCATAAATCAAAGAAAAGAAATAGCTCAGCCTTCACTATGTCAAACACTGTTTACTATTTCTCAGTCTTTTTCCTATCCTATATAATAAAAGGATAATATGCAAATGGACCAAACTGCAGAATGACCGGTCACTATGACATGCACTGACCACCAAGGGGCAGACACTCAACACAGGAGCTGCCCCCTGGTGGTCAGTGCACTCCCACGGGGGGAGTGCTGCTCAGCCAGAAGCCGGGCTCATGGCTGGTAAGTGCAGCTGCCATGGCAGTGAGAGCCTCTCCTGCTGCCATGGCAGTCAGATATCCCCCAAGGGCTCCCAGACTGCGAGAGAGTGCAGGCAGGGCTGAGGAACTGCCCCCCCACCCCGCCCCGCCTAGTGCATGAATTTCATGCACCAGGCCTCTGGTAGAAAAATAATATTTTAAATGTTTCTAATTTCCATTTCCTGAATTGGATTTTTTATTTTTTGGATATTATTTAAATGTACGCTGAAAAACAGAGAGCCTTCACCACAGTTTTTTTTGGTGGCAAAAATACTAAGACAAATGCACTGAACATGCATGCTCCTGAGTAGAATAAGATAATTGGGAGGTGGTATATGTTTGCTTCTTTTCAATACCAAATAATAAACCCTCAGTACATCAGAAGGTCAACATGTAGTCTTATTTAAAGGTAATTAATTCACTTTTCTTGCCAATTTAATAGAATCAAATATTCCTTATTGTTTGAAGACTTCCTATGAAATAATTCTCCATATTTTGTGCTACATAAATGTTTGTGCATTTTATGAGGTAATTAACATTTTCCTACTGTAGTAAATACACATTATTAAAATAATTGATCCTTCCTTTCAAAACAAAAACAGACTCATAGACACAGAGATCAAACTGATGACTGCCAGAGGGGAAGAGAGTGGAGGAATGTGGAAAAAGGTGAAGAGGAGTAAAATCAGATAATAGTGTGATAACTTTGCATGTGACAGATGATTACTAGACTTAGTGGGGTGATCACATCATAAGGTATATAAATGTCAAATCACTATACTGTACACCTGAAACTAATATAATATTGTATGTCAACTCTAATTAATTAATTAAATCCAGGGTTTTTCAGGCCTTCAAAACAGAACATGCCATATCAATATAGGCGATAGTGATATAGCAAGGATTCAGTATAGCTGTTCTCAACAGGATTAGGGATAAATGTATAAAAATCACCACGAAGGTTTTGGGGGTGTTTTTATTTGTTTGTTATTTTGTTTTTTTCAAACTACATACGTCCATACCCTACTCAAGATTCTGGAATATGTCTGGCCTGGAAAAAACACCGCTGGTGATCCTGAAGTTCACAGCTTTAGGAGATTGGGCAGCTCTTTGAATTTAACATAGAAGTGCTGATTAAAATATTTTCTTCTCTCTTCTAAAAATGTTGTGCAGGAGAAAAAAACTCAAATTAATCTTAGAGAACTGATCCATTGAGTGATTTTTAGTTAAGATCTTAACTGCATGGCTAACTCTGCTTTTCAATCCATAGAGGCACATAGACTGCCTTTGTCTTTCACCAAACTAGAAACATTTGCTTAGAGAAACATTTGCTGGAGCGTTGACTATCACCACCAAACACCTCTGTCTTGCAGTTAACTGGCTTTGCTGCAGCCTGCCAGGAGCAAAACAGCAGCTGATGGGCCAAGTCTAAAACACACAGTGAAATGGCTCTATTAAAGTCAGAGATTAAAGCGTCCTGCTTTGCAAACTAGGCTAAAGCTCCAAACCGCAAAATTATCTTGATGCATGTGATTGGGAAGGACTAATTAGAAGAGAGGTTGTCATTTTATTTTCTAACCAACCCTCTCTGATCTGAAGCCTCGACACCCCCTCACTGGTTGCCTAGCAACACTTCTTTGTATATGTAAGGTTATTCCTGCAATGTTATTAAATTTGTTTGCCATTTTAAGTATCTTCATCCTCTTTAGGACTGTCCCACCCTGGTGTGATTGGCCTTCGGCTCTAAAATACCAGAGGGCAGTCAATTAAGTGGGTCTAAGGATCACTGTATGGCCCACCATACAATGGTGCTAAACAAATGCTATAGATTTCACCTTGGACTTTGTGGTTTTACAAGAAACACCACCCCCCACCCCGCTTCTGAACCCATTCTGAAACCCCAACCAACCACCACCCTCTGCTAACCCAGAAATTTTGCTGTCATTGCTTTTATCTTGATTGAAAGAATATATGCAGGACTGCTTCCTTTTAGCTCAGTGGAAAAAATGATTATTAATTTAAACATTAACTGGTGTCCAATCTAATCATGAAGCTAAAAACAGAATTTGCTTCTGCATATTGCACTAAACTTCACAATTTCACCTAAACCCTAGCAATATGTAAATAGGTAATCAGCCACATTTGGAAATGTATTTTTTAATCAGGTAGTTTAGATGCGTAATCACCTCCAAATCAAGCCTCCATTAGAGGCCATTAACTCTTCAAGGGAGGAATCACCGTTAACAGAATTCTGTCAGAGAGAGATCCTGATTCCACCAATAATTCTTGTAGAACCCGGGCTGAGGCTTGTCTCCTAGTTGCCTTGCTTTTGTTCTCCTTAATAAGAGAATTTTGATTCTCCCCCAGTGCTGGAAAAGAGTTAAGAAGCTTAACAAAACAATGAACATAAAGCACTTGAGTTCTTAGAAAAGGCCTATTGCCGCTTTACTGTTTCTATTTTCCCCTCAGTCAGTCACTTGAGAATTGCTCGTAATGCCAAAAGTCTAAATACTGACAGAATACCAAACTCCAGGACATTCTGATATACAATATCTAATATGCAATCTAATATACATACTCATAATAACATTTGCTCAAAGCAGTAGCACAATATTTCTCATGCAAAAATAACCCCTGTTGCAAGAACCCAAATTCCCATTCATGGCGGTACCCAAATAATTCCAAACCTTCACTGCAATTCTTTGGGGGTTTTATACAGAAAAGGAATTTGAAAGCATTTGTTGTCTACCTCCTACTGTGCTGGTTGGGGGATAATGGCAACAGGTGGACCTAAGTCCTAGGATATGAGACAGTGGGGTGCATAGCCTGCCAAATTTAGATAACTCAATTAAAACAGCCCTATTCACCCAGACCAAGAAGAAAAGCTGGGAGCTGGGGGCAGGGAAGAGGGCAAGCCTGGGTGACAACTGCAGATTTTCTTCTCTGGGGTCATTAGCTATGTTTATATTTCTATAGCATAACTGCCTTCGAAGCTAGCATGGTTATTTTTGCCTTTGCCTCATCACTCAGTGCAAAAGGGCAAAGGCGAGAGCCTATAAATTCACACAGCTGCTGGCTAAGAGAAGGCATTTGGAAAATAGTTCAGTATTGTGGGCCTTTATTTCACACAAAGAATTGTTCTTTGAGGAACATTCTCCCCCCCTCTCTCATTCCCCCCCTAAACCAAGAGAGTACCCAGGCTCCTGCAAAACCTTCCCAGGGTAAAGCAAAGCACAATTTCTAGTTCTCCTGCCAGCCGGAGGTAGGCAAAGATTTTCTCAGCAGGAAGTCACTCATAGACATCACATGAATATTTAAACAATGGGAAGCCAGCAAAAAGATTCTTTCACGCTGCAGGATGATAGTGACTTCTGAAATTATCACAATTATCATTCCATTATTGCAAAACAAATGACCTGATTTATTATGCTCTGCCTCTGCTCATCGCTGGATCTCTTCCTGATATATTACACAACCGGTTACTTAGGCATTCTACACAAACAGCATTTGTATCGACTACTTCATTAATATTTTGATTATTATAAATCTCAGGAACTCAATTCACATCCTAGACGAGAGTCAGCTCTCCCCCAGGCTCTTTCCCTGAAGAAGAAGATGAGAGACTTTTAGAGTGGGATACAATGTTGTAGTCCATGAAATTCTGGAAAATGAGGCAGCTCATGAGGTAACTCTCTTTAGTGCAGAAATGCTCCTTACTTATATCTCACAGCAGAAAAGGCCAATAGTTCTTGAATCAGCAAGAAATGAAGTTTACATGAAACAAAATCTAGGCAGAAATTATATTCCCTAACATAATTCCAGTGCCATGTGTAACATTTTTTTCATCTTTATTGTTGAAAGTATTACATATGTCCCTTTTTTCATGTGTGACATCTTTAAAATTAAAAACAAAGAAGTTTCCTCATCATTTCCCTTTAAGAAGTAAAGATGGGGGGTGTATTATGGAGGAGCATAGCAGTTATCATTAAGCAGCAGAGACAATACTAAACATCTGGTCTTCTAATGCTATCCTCTGTTAACTCCTTTTGCTACACAAGGCAGCTGTATGTGCCATATTTGCCAACCCATCTGCCAGGTAAGGCAAGTTTCTTTATCCTCTTAACAAAACTCAGCACAGGGTCGTTGTATCCCAGTGGTGACACAGTAGGGGGAGGGGGGGATTCAGAGACAAAAACAAACAAGACACTTGGCGAAAAGCAGATCATGGCAACATGAGTGTTGTAATGAAACAACTGATGAGCCATGAGTCAAATTCCCACTTCTTCAGCTGGAACGTTATCACAGTATAAAGCGCTTGGAAAAGGGCATATCTGCTATACACTAATGACTTTAAGTGGGCTTGTGCGTCAGGCTGCAGGATGAAAAGAATACTGAAAGCATTTTTCATGTGCTATGGAATCACTTTGCACAAGAGTTTAAGCTTTACCTGTCCAGCAACAACTTTAGTTAGCCCTTTCCTTCATTTGGGTCTAATATATTTGCTCAGGAGGCACAGGATTGCCATCTGCCCTCAAGGTGAATCTAAAATTGGTCATTCCAGGTAAACTGACAATAAAACCTTTGGATGAATTCTCCTGGCCACACCCTTCCCACTTCTTTTATTATATCCCTCCCCCCATATTCTATCTTCCCTTTTAAAAATTTTTCAAGAAGTAAGGGTAAAATTAGCAGGACTCTAAAAGCAACTGGCCTTGTGGATCCTTGTGAAGTTTCTGTTACAATAAATATTTCTTGAACATTATGTAGAACATCATAAAAATAAGATCAAGACGCAGCCCGATCCTCTTCAAGGAGATAATAATATAGGAGAGATACAGAAATCAAGAAGAATCAAGCTAATTCATTTGAAGGAGGTTCATTTAACACAAATTTGTTGACTGTTTATTAGAGAACTTCATTAGAACTATATCCAGCAGGCAAGGAGAAAGGAGCTAAGGGGTAATCTCATTTTATAGTTTAGGGAGAAAATCAGAATTTTTAAAATATATATATATATATTTTATTGATTTCAGAGAGGAAGAGAGAGATAGAAACATTAATGATGAAGGAGAATCATTGATCGGCTGCCTCCTGCACAATTATTGGGGGATTGAGGCATATCCCCTGACCAGGAATTGAACCATAACTTCCTGGTTCATAGGTCTATGCTCAACCACTGAGCCATGCTGGTTGGCCAAAAATCAGACCATTTAAATAAAGATTAAAAAGATAATAATATTTACTCCTAGCTAGCCCTTACCCAGTTTCAAGCCCAGAAATGCACATAGAAAAAGTAGCCCCAAAATAGGGAAAATTGGACAACTTGGTGGGTTCTCATTTCAGTTGACCATAGGTGTTGGGGTGGGATGCTAAGGAAGGAGTTGTTTCCAGACAGAGGTAAAAAGGAAAACCATGTCATGGATACAGCTAACTCTGCCTGGAACCAAGAGCTTGACTGGACTGGTCTGGACGGAAACACCATCTGTCCCTTTCTTTTCATCCACTACATGGGAGGAAACATCTTCATCTCACACAAATGATGCTGTGAAATATCCTAAATTAGCCACAATCCTCTCCTTTAATCAAACAGACATTCTCACTGAAAGGAATAATACTTAAAAGAAATGCATTTATTTCCCTTTTTATTGGAAAGGGCATCAAGTAAAACCATGAGTAGACAAAAAATAAAACTGAATCTTTTGCAATATAGCACTATTGTTTGGTAAAGCATCTACTCTGGGATTATTTTTCTAACCAGAATAAGAAAAAAATTATGTCCTATTTCTCTACCAGTCATCAGTGATAAGCCTAGAACTTTTAAGGCATCAAATAGCCAAGCAAGGGAACTAAAAGAGAGGGAGAGAGAAGTTGAAAAAAAGAAACAATAGCAGCACTGTATAAATGCACAAGTTTAAACCATTGGAGGAAAGCATTCTGTTGCATTACAAATACCTTGAAAGATTGGTCTAACTTTTTTTGACGGGGGAAAATTCTCATTATAATATTCTATTATAATCTTCTATTGTCTAAATCAGACCCATCTCTTACCACAAAACAAGTTGTAATTGGCCTTTGGCACCACAACTGGAATAACTCAAGGAGCGATTCTGGCAGACATCATTTAACATTCTCCCATTATACTTTCCAGGATGTTAGTTTTATTTTCTTATTTCCTTGGATCCAAAAGGATTTCTTTTTAATTAAGGGATAAAGATGTTTTCCTGTGAATCTTGGATTTCTTCGGTCCACTTGCAAGTCATAATGAATGATGCTAAAGAAGTATTTCTCCCATTTTGAATATAAATTATAATGTAGAGACAAAAGATACAATCCTCCATTGCTATAAACCAAGGTCTCCAGTATAGCATAAACTCCAGTCTGAAAATGGCAATAAATTCAAAGTGATAGGCATGTTTTCAAAGAGCTTGCAAAATCTAAAGTGCAATACTTTTATAACCAGATATGTGAGAAATATTTGTATTGATATGATATTATTAAGGTGAAATCATATGGATTAACTGCTCTGTGCCTTAGGTGTCTGCTCCATTGATTTTGAATATCCAGGGAGGTACTTTAAAAAGAAGGAAGAGTCCTGGCCCCATTCTAGATCTAATAAATCAGATTTTCAGGAAGTTGTGAGTGCTTGGGAAAAAATTCTACAGCCCACAAGTGTTGCCTTAACAAGACTAAGAACCATAAGTCTACTCTGGCCTTCAGAAGTAGGACTTCTACAGTATAAGAAGCAAATGGATTTTCCATCTTTCCAAGGTTCCAAGTAGAGTGATGGGAACAGGTTTAAGAATTCATAGCAAAAATATTATCTACAGCTCCAAGAGAAAGCACAACACAGTGGTATAAAGAATTTTGAGGTTTCTCCACAAAGAATATCACACAAATGTTTTTTTCCCAGTTTTGTCTACTTTACTATCCTTTTAAATAAGAATTCCTAATGTCCTCTCCAACCTTGACCATTCCTATGACTCAACAGATATGTCCACTTCAGACACATCATCTATTTTACAGAACAGTGCTTTGGGTAGACAATTTGTTCAAGAATTTCACCTTGCAGATAGGTTAACTGACAGAGGATAGAAGAGCATAAGAATATAAAACTGTCAAATGAAATCACATTAAATTGATGAGTTCCAAGAACAGAAAGTCTATTGTACCCCTCACTATTTCCCAAATATATTAAAGCTTGAACAAGAAGAATCTACGATGGACAGAGACTTGACTTTGGGTGGTGAAACACACGATACAGTGTACAGACAATGTGTTGTAGAATTGTGCACCTAAAACCCATTTAATTTTACTAACTGGTGTCACCCCAATAAATTCAATAAAATAGAGGGAAAATAAACATCTAAAAATAAAAGAATCAAATCCAATGGATATATGACCACAGGGTGATAAAGAGTTATACTAAGTTATGCTATAAATAGACAGGAGAAGAAACACATTCTAAAAAAAAAACTCTTTATGACTTCACCAATGTAGAAATATGTTAATTTGACAACAGAATACAAAAAATATAAGGCAAAATGATCTTACTTACTTAACAATCAATGAAGAGTATTTTCTATGTTCTGGGCATTGGGCTAAGCACTTGGTTAGTATTAGTTCATTTAATTCATGCTCAGAGCAGTTCTATGACAGATTTATTATTAGTAACCCTCCTTTACAAATGATAAAAATGAGACATAAAAATGTTAAGTTACTTACCAAAGACCATATAATTAGTAAGTGGTAGAGCAAGGATGCAAAGCAAGGCACTCTGGCCCCAGAATCCATGAAGTTAAAGCCATGGTCTATAGTCTCTCATCTGTTACCAAAAAAAAACTGTATGGCAGAAAACGTTTATGGCTTCTCCCAACAGCTTATTTCATTTCTTCCTTCAACCAAATTACAACATTTTCTTAGCTCCCAACATTTTCACAGCAACCAGAAGGACTCCTTTTTTTCTCTCTCCTATCAAAGCTTTTGTATCTTGTATTTAATTTCCTGAGTCTTGATGTCTACTGGTTCATAGAATCTACGCCGAGAATTAACAAATAAAAATAGCTTAACATGTTACCTCTTAAAGATAATGGATTTCCACTTAATCACAAGCTGTTAATGCTTAACTCAAAGCAGTAGTTACTGTGGGATTCTTGTCACTAATGTAAACACCTTTGGGGAAGAATTCATATCTCATTCATGTATGTAGTCTCAGCACCAGCACCGTGCCTGGGACATAACTCATTTCTAATGTAAATTTATTGCATTGTAAAAGCAGGCCAGGATGTTCTGCAACCATTCCACATAAGCCAACTTCATCTATGAAAGGACCATCTAATAGGAGCTCTCATGGTTCCCTTGAACTTAAACTAAAATACCTCTAAAATGGGACATCTTGGCTAAGAACCTCCTTTTTTTATAAATGTAGGCCATACATGTTATATTGGCGGGGGCGGGGGGGGGGCATGTTATAGGCAGCCACATTCCAGCCAGTCATAGGAAGAAAGACCGGACCATGGGTCCTGAGTGCCAAAAAAATAAAAAAAGAAAGTTTTGGTGAGGAGCTACCTAGAGAAAAGGTTTTGATTGTAGGTCACTGCTTATGTGTACCAAGCCTAGGGCAACCTGGGATCCTGGCTCCTTAGGGGGACTTACAAGTTAAGAAAGAAATGCTTGCTGAAAGCAAAAGGGATCTAAAATGGAAAATGACTGGAGCTTCACAGGTTTCCCTAGGGATATGTCTATAGAAAAGTCACCAGTGAGGCAGATTATATTTCCCAAGATAGCACGAGACAATCTCTCATTATCATATTCTTCTTACAGTGTGACAGAGACATTCTTCCCATCAAAAAGTGAGCCTGTGTTCCTTCCCCTTAAATCTGGAGAGGTCTGAGACTACAGTGGTAGTGATACTATGTGACTCCCAAGGCTAGGTCATAAAGGGCGATGCTACTTCTTCCTGGTCTTCCTGGGACACTTACACTGGGAACTAGGCTGTTAAGAAGCCAAGAAACCACACGAAGATGCCACAGATAGATATTCCAGCCAACAGCCCAGCTGAAGTCCCAGCTGACAGTAAGCCACCAGACAGGTGGATGAGGAAGCCTTCAAGATGGTTTCAGATGCAGCCAGCATCTGACTCCAGTCACATGAGACACCCCAATAGGGAATCATCTAAATGAACCCAATCAACCCTCAGAATCATGAGAGATAATAAAATAACTATTTTTCTTAGGTCCTTAGTTTGGGGATGATTTGTTACGCAGTACTACTAAAATACCCAGCCTGGAAACAGGTTCAGAAGCCACTTTGTGCAAACCTGGTTAAAACCCAAAGAAGAGTTGGGCTTTCCTAATAAGAGAAAGAGCTGAAGCAGTTTAGAAACTGGGTGGGACTGGCTGAGTCACAGCAACCAGAAGGACTCCGTGTCTTCTTTCTATAAGTTGAGGAGCTATAAAACCTCCCTTGAGAGCATGCTGAGCCTGCCCAGAGAGAAGCCACCTCACAGATGATTAGAATGTAAGTGGATAACGAGCCATTTGAATTATCTGCTCTAGTTCAAACACATGCTGTTGCCAATATGCTGTGGCAGCCAGCTAACATCTGAGCATCTTTAATTTAAATTGCATATACTTAACTTGAAATGGCATCTATACTCGAAAACTAAGAATTTACTGTACCATCATCAGATCATAGGAGAAATCATCTTTTCAGGAATTTCCTAAATTTGCCTTTTTACTGCACTCTAATGTGATAACAGCTTAATGCCTGATGGCTCCCAAGTCAAATGTTTCAGAGTATGAGATATAACTCCTATTCCAATCAGTTTGTTAATACACATGCTGTTTCCTGTCTACATATGTGAATGGAATAATTCTCAGCACTTTAGGTTTCATTCCTTCATAAACACCAAAATCATATCTGTAACCTTAGACAATAGACACATTCATAAAGCTAATGTTTAACTTACTGAGCTTTATCAGAACTAAAATTTTCAAGGCAAAATCTCCAAAAGAAGCTGAAAAAAATTAAAAAAAAAGAAAAACAACAAAACAGACTTATGATAGAAAATTGAGCCTGTACTCAAAATTTGAAAAACAAATATGGAGCCCATATTCTAGGCTCAGGATAAAAACAAACAAAAAGCAACAATCCAAAAACATGTGTTAGACTTAGTCATATTGCATTAGCTATTTAAAAACAGATTGGGTGGGGTTATCATATTAAAATGGCCTCTTTTGAGACATCATCCTACTTGAGCTCCTTGGTATATAACATTGTGGACCATGTAATATCTCCCTCTCTCTGTCCCAAAGCTTCTTTTTCTCTTGGATTTTTACATTATTCCCCCTTCTTTTCTTGCCTCCTGGAGGCAGTTTCTGCATCTGTAAAATAGAGATGATAATGACATAAAGATACAAAGGCCATTTAATGAAATAAGGCATATAAATGACTAGGTACATAATAAGTATTTAGTATATGTTAATTATTAGTTTGTTGTATCTTAATGGTTCTTAGTGTCTTGTTCTCTACTCGCCCCTGAAAAGTTGGATTTCATGGGGATCTGTTCTCACCTCTGTTTACTCCCTCTGAACTGCCATATCCCCTTCAATGGCATCAATCCCCTCTAATATGTCAGTGATTCTCCATTCCTGATCTTTCTACAGACCTTTATTTATATGTGATTACTGCCCTGTTCTTCCAGAGGAACCAAGCCATGCCTACTTTGTGTGTTTAGATCCAGAGGGCAGTTCATACACCTCAGAGGTCCTAGAAATGGTCTATAAATACTGTATTTTTTCCCATGTATAAGATGCCACCATGTATAAGACACCACCCACTTTTCCAACCCAAAATTAAGAAATAAATATTTTAAACATTATGCTGGGTTTCCTCTTAAGGCCTTCTTCTTTTTTGGCATCTTAAGGCGTTGTTCTTCCTGTTTTCTCCACTGTCTGATCATATACTCAGTGGGAGGAGGTCCAAATTGTCTCTCTGCAGCTCTATTTCCATGCTCTTTTACATAGCTGATTACATTCAGTTTGAATTTTGCAGAGTAAAACAATCACTTACCGGTATTTATCTTTTTATTTTTTGACATCTTTATGGGCTCAGAACACTCTGGTCCCTGTTGCATCTACGCACTCTCCACCTCCACCTCCAATCATGGGATCAGCTGACGTCAGTAACAATAAGGCTTATGATGGAAGGAAGCCTGTTTGACAAGGTATGGGCAGCTACTAGGCTGACTTCCGTGTATAAGATGCCCCTCAATTTTCAGTCTAACAATTTTAGGAAAAAAATAGCGTCTTATACATGGAAAAATGCTGTACCTTCATCTATGGGCTATCAGTTGAGAGATTATGAGCCAGATGTTGTTTTAGGAGAATGGGGTTAAGATTTGAGCTTTGAGGCCAATCCTGTGACAAGCTAACAGGCTAAGCAAGCCTTCCTCCTATGTGTCCTGCTATGTTGGGTGTACCCATCCTAATACCACCTTCACCTGTCTCCACCCAGAACTTTGCCCTGGGAAACCTGCATGGACCACATCAAGGGGCCCCTGTGCCCTCTGGCTACTAGCTGGGTTTAGCTACCGGACATCCCTGGCAAGATATTGAAAAGAGGGAAGAGAGAAAGTTTGGCATATTTACTCCCTTGGCTCCTTCCTGTGATGTCTCCTCTCTGTGCTGATTTCAAACCTCAAGTCAATATTGCAGCTCCTTTCATGGCAGCACCTTCCAGAAAACTGTCCTATGGAGTTCCATGCTCCTGTGGTACTAGCCTCAGGGCACATCGCTAACTTGCCTACACCTTTAAACAGTTTCTTCTTTAATTCTCATGAAATGATCCCAATTTCAATGCACCATCTGTCTTCTGCTAGAATCCTGACTAAAACACCTGCCTCTTTGGTAGCATAGACTTTCCTTTTGCTAAAAAAAAAAAAAAAAAGTAAAATTGACTGGAAAATTCTCATGATAAATACATTAAAACTATGCTATAAAAATTATCTATAGACCCATCACACTATTAGAATGTTAATCTATCACTTTGCAGTATTTCTGATATATATTTAACAGTTGTAACTGAGATATTTATAAAATTTCATGGTATTCCCTTTTTCATTTAATGTTCTGAAATTAGAATTTTCATTGTGCTAAATAATCTTTACAAACATCATTTTTAAAGCTGCATAATGTTCTATTAAGGAGAGTGCTCCAATTGGCTTGATTTTTCTCATATTAGTGAACATTTGACATGACCTTTCAAATGACCTTCCCAAGCATACATTCACATCTACCATCAAACATATGGTGATTTCTTTTCCCTTTCTCTACTAGCTTAGCTAGAGGGCAGATTTATAAATTTACATATGTTCTACAAACAAGAGCCATTGTGTTCTCTGAGGTCTCTCCTTTTGAAAAGGTTTTCTAGTCTTGTGCAATGGAAAGCACAATGGGTTTGAAGTCAGAAGTCCTTGGTTTAAAGTCCAGACTTTTTGTTGCAGTCTATGACCAGGAATACTTCTTTGAAGAAGTTAAACAGTTGATCTTTAGTCTCTTCAAGTCTAATATGCTCTACAAATTATTCACTCTAGAGTCACAACCATAAAGATAATGGCAATGAGAAGATCATGAATTTTCGTTTGGAAGCATGAGATCTCAGAAATCATCAGGTTGATTAATACATTCTCTCCTTGTTCTTAATCACCATTCTGAGAATTCCCCTTCTTGCATCTGAGGAAGCCGAGGCCCATAGAGTCTCTGTGACTTGCTAAATCATAAACAGAGCATTAATTCTGGAGCCAGCATTCTGCCCACACCTGGTGACTCCTGGTCCATTGTTGTGTTCAGTACTCCCAGTATAACTCTTGAGAAGAGCATTTAAATATCTACAGACCTGCCTCACTCACTAAGATATAACTCCTTGACCTGCAAGATCATGGTGTTGTTTTTTTTATCTTGCAATTACATAACTTTCCTCACCATGCTTTCACATCAGATGATATCACTGTTTCTTTCCCATGACTATATGCAAAACTGCTAATAGAAATAGGTTTAAAGTTCTTATGAAAATTATAAATGAATGAAGATTGTCCACATAGCTTTTTCCATTGCTCAAAGAACTTGAAGATAGAGGGGGAAGCATTTGAGGCCAAAGTGGAAATGAAAGAAAGGAAGAAAGGGAGAAAGAGAGAAAGGAAGAAAGAAAGAAAGAAAGAAAGAAAGAAAGAAAGAAAGAAAGAAAGAAAGAAAGAAAGAAAGAAAGAAAGAAAGAAAGAAAGAAAGAAAGAAAGAAAGAAAGAAAGAAAGAAAGAAAGAAAGAAAGAAAGAAAGAAAGAAAGAAAGAAAGAAAGAAAGAAAGGGATAAAAATAAACAAAATAGAGTTGACACTGAAATTACACTAATAGACAGTGGTACCTCAAACTCATCCCTGTCCAGTTCTGCAGACACTGAATCATCAGCACCAATCTGATAATTATGCCATCCACACAGTTTTTCAAAGGAACTGTCTCATACATTATCTCATTTTCTTCTCACAACAACCTCTTGAAGTAATTACAGCAAGATTTCCCACTGAACAGAAAAAGATGCAGATAGAGTAGTAAAATGACCTTCCCTTGGCACAGATTTTGTTGTATGAGATTTGGTTGCCCTAATCAGAAATTAGGCAAAGTGGATGAGCACCCTAACTGTAGGCACTCTACCTATCTCAAAGGAGAGTCTTTAGAGCATAACAGGGTGACTCAGATCTAGAATCCCCAGATAAATGAAACTTGAAGTCCCACATGTTTAAGTAGAGATAGCCTGAAACTACATTTTCTCGTTTTCTTGACTGACAAAATATCAATAAAATACAAATAATATATTCTTGTAAAATTATTCCCTCCCAGCTCCTGAAAATAGGGGCCCAAAACAAGCTGTAAAGCAGGCTCCTCTGACAATTACTACTAAATAAAACTAGAAGGTCACAAATTCAATGTCTACAACAAGGCACTGACAAAATGAGAAAGTAAAAAAAGGGTACTTGGTCCCTCCCCACTTTAGAACCAGAAGTGACCCAGAAAACATTGAATTCAACCTCTTCAATCTTGGTTTCTGCATTATTTCTCTTTCCTGTCCATAAATTCCCTCATTACTATATACTGATGGCTATGGTCCCTCAGAAACATTGGTAGCATCTGATCATTCTCATCTATCTTGTCCTGAGACAAGTAAAAAGTATCCTGCCAATGAATAAAGGAGGATAACACATTCCTCAGTTAGAGATTTACCCAATAGTCTTTCTAACTTCTCCCTAATAACAGCATCCCAGTTTATTGGATAAATCATAATGTTACTAAATCATTTCTTCTATCATATCCTCAACTTCCCAGATTCATTTATATGTGACTAATTCTACCCCATGGGGGTTAGAGGGCTTTCTGTTAGAGGACCTCCCTTTGGCTCTCACTGTGTGGTCCCTGGCTTTGACATGGTGTGAAAACCTAATGCTTGAAGCCATGGCCATTACTTTGCCACCATGAGATGAATGCTACAAAGATAAAAAGCCAATGTCATGAGGATGATAATTCAGAAAAGCAGGAAAAGCCTTTAGAGTATCTCTGAGCAGGTGAACCAAGCTTCGGCTGACCTAAATTTCAAACCCTTACATACAATAAATGTGTGTGTGTTTTTTTGTTGAAAGCATGCTTAGATGGCTTTTTTATCCTTATAAATATGTCTTTTCAGGTAACACATGCAATTTGACATGGGTTTCAATGCCTCACAACCCAAAAGATTAACTAAGGCAATCATTATGGGTCCCTGGAGCATTGTGGCACAGGAAGTCATTTTTTAGTAAAGGCATCACCTAAGTGGCCACCACAAGTGGTCATCTACCCCTTTCTCACAGCACTGCTAAAGTTTTCTTTTTGAAGATAGAAAAAAAAAGACATAGCCCCATTACAGAAAGTCATTGCAATAAGTAATATCAAAGCAGCAAAAAAGCAGAGTCCTCCTTTTTATTGTAAACTTCAAGAGACATGTATGCTAATTACCCCCAATAAAGACATGCCTATTCCCAAACAAGTCCTATGTAAAAGCTGAATGGCATACATCCCAACACCAAGGCCAGTGCCATCACCAGCAGCAAAAGGCAAATGCCTTATTTTTCAAAAGCCAACAGTCCCAGAGAGGCCAAAATGCTCCAATTATTTTATGAATTTACCTCAATATTTTCAACATCTAGACTAGTCACTCCTTGTTGAGTTTTTGAAGTGCTACAAGCTGTTAATCTTTCTTCCACTAATAGTTACCTCCATTTGTGAGATGCTCATATAAAAACCATGTTCTCACCAAGCTTTGTGAAAGTAGAGAGTTTCAGAATGTTGGAGAATGCCCATTCAAAACTTCTTCCAGTGGTCACCTCGAACAATGGTTTGGAAATATTCAAGGAGGGGTTTGAGCCCTGGCTCTAGGACTGCATTCCATATTCATTATCTTAAATGCATTTTTCCCTCCTTCAGGATTCCCTTAACACTTTTCATGGGACGTGGATCAGTTTCTATCTCTTATTATATTAATACATGTGCATTTCTCACATCACCCTATAGAGGACACGATTTTTGAGAGAAAAGATAGTCTTTATTTTTGACTCATTGTTATTCCAATCAAAGGCTTTTACTTTTTATTTAAATTAGGCATCTTTTCCTCTACAGCACACATTTATATCTACCATAGAGGAGATCATGGCAAAATACCTCAGTGCAGTCCCCCCTCCCCCACTCCCAGCAGCAAATGGAGAGAAAATGTTCTAAATAAATATTTACTATTCTTAAGTCTAATATTGAGGTCAAATTTTTCTGTTATTTTAAAAAATTTAAAACACAGATACAACTGTTTAAAGGCTCAAGTTTTACAATCCCATTCCAAAAAAAAGTCATCAGATGGTTTCAGATTTAGATTCCTTTGCTAATCTGCAATTTTGGAATTATAGTAGAGCCATGTGATCTTTGCACATTAGAGCAGCTGTTTCTTTTCCCCTTTCCTCATTAAACTTGTGCCTAGACTCCATCACTCTCATCTTCCTTATTGTTTCGACCCATGCAGACTCAAACTTTTATCCTCCACCTGGTATTCTCTCTACTCTTTGATGCCTTTATCACATGCTTTTCCTCCCACCTAAAGGACTATGAAGTCAAGTCCTTATTTCTTGACAGAGGGACAGAGAGCATGCTCCAGCCAGTCTAGTACTCATTCCCTGGTGGTGTCCTCACTCTTTTTGAACTCCTGGCTTGAGTTCTTATTCCCCTCAATTGCTCAAAGAAAAATTACATGTGCCTCATTTTTAATCTCAAATGTACCGCTGTCTGTTGTGTTTTTCCTTTGTAAAAGTTTATGTCTGCACCTTTTGATAGCTTTGTCACTCCCTATATGACCCTTACAGGCTGTCGACTTAGTAGGTATCAATTGTTTAAATGTAAAGAAGAAAGAGTTAAACATGCATGTAGGCTATTTTTCCAGTTGTGGGTTACACTTGCTGTAATCTAGTTATACTTGCTCTGTAACATCTATATATATAAAACCCTAGTACGCAAATAGACCGAATGGCAGAACAACCGAACAACTGGTCGCTATGATGTGCGCTGACCACCAGGGGGTGCATGCAGAACATGGCGGGCGTCGGCAGCAGGCAGCAGAGCATGGAACATGGTGGGTGTTGGCCACAGCGGGATGGTGAAGCAGATGAGCAGGGGCGTCAGACCAAGGCGGGGCGCCAGTTGCTTTTATCAGGGCGAGCCTCTGGTGGTTACTAAAAATTCTTTGCTCCTGTACACTGTAGTCCCACCCAGCGCTCACACCCACTGCCGGCGCTGGAGCTGCCGTTTGCACCCTCTGCCGGCACCTGTCACCAGCCCCGATCACTTAGTGCCGTCATTGGGTGTGAGTGGTGGCTGCCAGCTCCAATCACCCCTCAGGGCTTCTCCACCTTCCCCTGCTCCTGAGCGGCGATTGGGGCAGCAGCCGCCACTCATACCCGCTGATGGTGCCAGCACTGCTTGTACCCACTGCTGGCGCTGGCCCCAATTGTTCCGGGCCATCAGCAGGTGCAAGCAGGGCTGGCGCTGTCAGCGTGTAGGAGCAGTGGTGGCGGGAGCAGGGCTGCTGGCAGACAGGGGACTGGGGCCGTGGCGGGAGGGGCTGGGCAGGGGCACGGACGATGGGCCAAGACCCGCCCCTGTGCCCACCATGGCCCACAGTTCCTTTCAAGGTGCACAAATTCGTGCACTGGGCCCCTAGTTTATGTAATAAAATGATCACTTCAAGTGTTAATGTATGGCCATTGAAAAGATTTAGAGAGAACCCCATTGTGTGCTAATCAGTTGAAAAAATCTCTAAAGTACCCACTCAATAACATCTAGATGTTCCACAATTAAATTAAGAAAATAGGTCATTTAAGTTGCCACCTTTGAAAAACATCTCTAGCTAATACCAATAGAAAATTTATTTTATGTCTACCAACCCTACGAAGGATAAAGAGAAATATAAGAAGGTCAGAGGCCTTAAGTAATTGCAAATTATTTGAAGAGATGATGAATGTTTAAGGAGAATTCAAATGAGGACACACATATTCTGCTTCAACAGTTTGCACCTTCCACCTTTAGTACCAATCAGAAGCCAGTCTATGTTTGCCAGCAGGTCCCATTCTGTTAGGCATTCCCCTCCTCCTTAAATATTGGGGGGAAACCTGACAGTACCCAACTTGCTTTCTAAAAAGACATTTTGAACTTGCCCTCGTCTCTCTTTTTAAATGGATTTACTATTGAACACAAAAAAAGTGTTTTACTTACATGATTTTCAAACTTCTCAGTTCCCACAGTGTATCTCATACAACAGGCCTACATCCTGTCAAGGGGAGGAAAATAACTCCCAGATGGGCTCAATGGAAAACCAAAATCAGGCAGACTGCACCTTGGAATATCAGTGAACATTTTCAGACTCTGCTTTGTGCTCTTGCTCTTTGGGGGCTTTCTTATACTGTGTTTCTCCAGGACACGTGGACAGCTCTTGTCTTTTATATAGAAAACCACGGACTCCAATTATCTGTCAGTTGAAAAGTCGCTTGCTTATCTGCCCTAATCCTTCTTTCATTTTGAATACTGTAAACAAAATTAAATGAAGTTACATAAACAACAACAACAACAACTCTCCAGCTATAACAGATGGACCCTATCCATCTCAGTAGATAATATCTCATAAATGATTCATTGCCATTGCTTTAACCCAGAGCCTTTTGTATTTTGCACATCTAAGTGAATAACCATTAGTAAGCTTTACACATTGCACTGTGTAAATTATCTTGAGTCTGTCACAATCTAGAGAATAGCACTGATATTTGGGGGAAAGGTCTGTTTTAATTATTTCAGTGCTGAATTGTGTACCTCAACAAGAGCTATAGATTATCAAACAGAACCAGATTCAAATTCCAAACCTGATGTGGGTCTTTCCTTTAATGTTTACGAATGGAGCATATGTCTTATTTAATACCTTAACAAATAGAAAGAATTTTTATTCCATAGGCTTTATAAATATTTTATGTTTGACAGGAAAGTTAATTGTAACAAATAATTAAAATGTAGCCTTAAGGAGATACCTGAGTTTTTAAACACAGGCCTCCATTATCTTAGAAATATATCTCGAAATAATAGCCCTATTTACCTGGTGCAGGTACAAAACAAAAACAAGACTTACCTTGACTCAGCTGCTGAATATGGAAGCAATTGGTTCCAAATAATTCTAGGTCTTACTTCAGATATCCAAGGCAGTGGAGGGGCTAAGCCTTTATTAAGGCAGACCTTGCTCCCCCTCCCCCACCACACACACACACACACACACACATACACACACACACACACACAGCTGTATTGTGAAGCAGGGTGTCAAATTCAAAGGATACTATAGTAATGGAGTCACATAGGATAAAGGAAATAAGAAAAGAGGTGGCTGAAAAGTACATGTGGGGGTGTGGGGCTACCATACACTCCTGGCAGGATGCAGAGGTCAGATGGGAGGTCTTGGGCTCCCAGTCTACATTTCTCCAATCCCTCCCCACATGTCTACATTATCAGGCATTCCCAAATACTGTGGCCTGGGATGCCTATGCCCCAGGCCTTGCCACTTCCATCAAAACATACTTCTGCCCTGATCCATTTCCTCCAACACAGCTAGGCCAGTGCTAGCTATTCATTAATCACTTTATACTGGAGTTAGTGGCTGCTGATTCTTCATGTATTAGCCCTCAGAGATAATCTTATTACTTCTTGGGGTTCACTTTACCCTAGGAAATAAGGAATGCAGGAGAAGATATCTTCCAGATCTCCCCCAAAATTCAGAGGGTTGTTAATGGCACATCATCCTAGACCACATATTCTGACATCATATTATTTGCATTTTAAATTAGGGCTATGTTGGACATGGATTGTGGAACAGAATGTGAACTGGTCATTATAGTCCCTTCTTAGGCTCAGGAGAACAAAGTATGCAGAAATGTTATATATAAAATGTACATAAATATGACCCGGCTAAATGACAAGACATTATCAAGCAAGAGAAAAGAGAAGTTATCAAGATAATGAAGGAAGAGAGATAAGGGCCTGTGAATTACCCTAGAGCAAATGCATAAAGGTTTCAAAATGCAAACGCCAAGAGGAAAAATACAAACATTTTAAAGTGGGTTGACTTTTGCTCCAGTTCTGAACCATGTTGATAAATAAAATAAAAGTGGCTAATTAGCATGAGTCGATACCTAACAGCTCACCACCCTATGAGTCATTTTATGGTGTTTTTAACAAGCAAGGTCATTAATACAAGACAACACAAACCAAATAAATAATTTAGACATGAGCCTACTGCACATGGTTTGGGTTCCTTTGCATGACCTTTGAAAGAAAAAGCCCCTTGGCATAATTGATCACCAATGAAAGTGAAGTCAGGTGGAAACTCTCTTCCCATTCTGAAAAGGAAAGTAACACCCTGGGTCAGAACAGAGCCCAAGGTGAAGAGAGGAAGGAGGTTGCTAGCCCTATACACATTCACCTCTTCTCTTTTGTTCTCTCAATCCCAGGTTTAACTGCAGAGTCAGCCCAAAGCCCTGATCAGGAGGAGAGGACTTCTCTCGGCTCCTCAGTTGGGGCATTGGCAAGGAAGAAGTGCCACTGTGCCCATACAATCACAATGCAAAACTTTGCCAGGAATGGGCAGAACTTAATGAGAGGTCTTAGGCTCAGTTTGAAAACTTAACTAAATAGTAACAATTGTGAATGAGTTAATTTTTACTCATTGGCACTGTGGCATGGCAGTTAAGTTACACTCTGGAGTCTATGTTCAAATTCAAGTTATGGCCATTCGTTGAAAACCTTGGGCCTCAGTTTTCACATCTGTAAAATGGGTGTAATAATAGTATCTACCTCATAGATTGAGAATTAAGATAATGATTCTCAAGCACTTAGCCTGAGCCTGGCCTGATATATAATAAGTATTCAATAAGTCCTAATTATTACTATTAATTATCCTTGTAGTCTTACTATAAATTTAGCAGACCATGATGAGAATACATACCTTGGTTGCCAGGCACATTTTTCTGGAAAAACTGACTAATGTCTGCATTCCTTCAGTCACCTCGATCAAACTAAAATTACTTTATGACAAAGGCCAATGAGTAAAATAGTCAATAAAGCAAAGAGACCGAGGATTTTATCATGGTGATAATCAGAGACTGGGTTTCAATACCTTGTTTAAGTCAGGTAGATAAACAGAATTGCCTGCAAAAAATGTCTTCAACATTTCATTCCAATAAGATTAGCTTGTATTAAAAACTGCACAATTACTATTGCTTTGGAAGATATTATCATTTAGAGAAACCGAGTAAAGCGTTCACAGGATTCCTCTGTATTATTTATTTTTTAAAAAAACATGTTCTTATTTATTTCAGAGAGAGGAAGGGAGAGAAAGGAAGATAGAAACATCAATGATGACAGAGAATCATTGATTGGCTACCTCTTGCACACCTCAACTGGGGATCAAGCCCACAACCTAGGCATATGCCCTGACTGGAAATCAAACTGTGACTTCCTGGTTCATAGGTCAACAGTCAACCACTGAGCCACACCAGCCTGGCTTCCATATTATTTCTTACTAGAAGCCCAGTGCACGAAATTCGTGCACGGCGGGGGGTTGTCCCTCAGCCCAGCCTGTACCCTCTCCAATCTGGGACTCCTGAAGGGATGTCCGACTGCCCGTTTAGGCCCGATCCGGGCCTAAACGGGCAGTCGGACATCCCTCTCACAATCCAGGACTGCTGGCTCCCAACTGCTTGCCTGCCTGCCTTCCTGATTGCCCCTAACCGCTTCTGCCTGCCAGCCTGATCACCCCCTATCCACTCCGCTGCCAGACTGGTTGATGCTTAACTGCTCCCCTGCCAGCCTGTTTGCCCCCAGCTTCCCTCCTCTGCCGGCCTGGTCACCCCTAACTGCCCTCTCCTGCAGGGTTGATCACCTCCAACTGCCCTCCCTTGCAAGCCTGGTCCCTCTCAACTGCCCTCCCTTGCAGGCCGGGTGCCTCCCAACTGCCCTCTCCTGCTGGCCATCTTGTAGTGGCCATCTTGTGTCCGCATGGGGGCAGCTATATTGTGTGTTGCAGTGATGACCAATCTGTATATTACTCTTTTATTAGATAGGATAGAGGCCTGGTGCACGGGTGGGGGCCAGCTGGTTTGCCCTGAAGGGTGTCCCGGATCAGGGTGGGGTTCCCTTGGGGTGTGGAGCGGCCTGAGCGAGGGGCCTGTGGTGGTTTGCAGGCCGGCCACGCCCCCTGGCAACCCAAGGGGAGGCCCTGGTATCTGGAATTTATTTACCTTCTACAATTGAAACTTTGTAGCCTGGAGCGGAGCCAAGCCTGCTGCTCCCTCGGGGTGGCAGCCATCTCTGTGGCAGTTAATTCACCTTCTACAATTGAAACTTTGTAGCCTTAAGCGGGTGAGCCCGGCCAGGGTGTGCAGAAAGCTTTGCTTCCCCTGTTGCCGCCGGCAACCCTGGCCTGCTCTCTCAAGCTCCATTCTGCCGCCATTTGTTTGAATTTGTTTACCTTCTATAATTGAAACTTTGTAGCTTGAGTGGAGGCTTAGGCCTGCAACGGCTATGGAAAGCTTGGCTTGCTCTGTTACCTGGGAAACCTTGCTCACTGTGGCTGTAGCCATCTTGGATTGGGGTTAATTTGCATACTCGCCCTGATTGGCTGATGGGCGTGGCTTGGCTGGTGGGCGTGGCTTATGTAGCAGAGTGATGGTTAATTTGCATATTACCATTTTATTAGAGAGGATAACTTCATGTAAATGTACAATTATTTAAAAATAAATTTCATAATTTTAAAATGCTTGAACCAGAACATGGCCTCATAATAATTCAAAAAGAGATCTGGGAGATAAACCATATGACCCAAACATTGCTTGACCCATTGAAAAGCTGAGAACTAGAGAGAATCAGCTGCTTAATAGCTTCTAACCAGAGCTTGTTTCACAACTGTGTTTCTTATATATCAGTATATATTGTGTGCCCTGCTATTTGCCCAGCCCATTGGCAAAACCAAGAAGTGTGTATCATCATTTATAATTCACACATGAGAAAAGGAAGGTACAAACGTACATTATTACTTTAAAAGTTTGTAATTCTAAATTTCAAATGAGGTTCTAGCATATGGTTTATAAGAGTTTCCTAGGGCTGCCATACCAAAATATCACAAACTGGGTGGCTTAAAACAATAGAAATGTATTGTCTCACAGTTTGGGAGTTAAAAGTCTGAAATGAAGGCGTCAGCATAGCCATGCTAGTTCTGAAACTCATAGGGGAGAATCCTTCCTTGCCTCTTCTGAACTCTTATAGTCCTATGTGTTCTTTAGCTTACACAAATGCATCACTCCAATTCTCCATCTTCACAGGGCACTCCTTCTGTGAGTCTTCACATCATCTTTCCACTGTGAGTGTCAGTGTCCCTGTACAAATTCACCCTCTTTGGGAAGACACCAGTCATTTTAGTTTGAGGCCATTCTGAAGACCTTGTTTTAAGATGATTGCCTCTGTAGACCCTATTTCCAAATGAGGTCGCATTCTAGAACTTCAACACATCTTTTTTGGAGGAAACACAGTTCAGCTCATAACTGAACACAGTAGGTGCACAATAGATATCTGATCACTCACTAACAAAGGAAGGAAAGTCATTGACATCAGAAATCAAAACAACCACAGGTACCAAGTCATAAAGGCATGGAACAGATTATTGGATTCATTAGATATAAAAGTAGTTTTGAGGGAGCTTAATATTTGTCGCCATGAGAATGTTCAAACCCATAGACAATTTTTATAAAAATGTATTTGAACATGGCTGGAGTGGCTCAGTGGTCGAGCACTGACCTATGAACTAGGAGGTCATGGTTCGATTCTGGTCAGGGCACATGCCTGGGTTGTGGGCTCAATCTCCAGTGTGGGGCATGATTCTCTCACATCTTTGATACTTCCATCTCTCTCTTCCTCCCCCTTCCTCCCTTTTAAAAATTTTATTCAAATCAAACAGAGGATACGCCTGAAAGCACATTCTCAACAGACTGAGATAAATGCTTCCAACAATAACAGTTTGCAGCTCCTTTTATGCATTTGAGATTAAGAAGGGAAAGTAAGGAAGACTACAGAAAGGTGGAAGAAAGCAAGGGGTGGACTGGATTACAGGATAGTTTTAAGACTATGGGCTATCACAATACAACATACAGATGATGTGTGTGGAATTGTGCACCTGAAACCTGTGTAATATTGTTAACCAGTGTCACCCTGATAAGTTCAATAAACAGGAAAAAATATATATAATATCATTTGGTGCTCACCTGCAAGAGTTTTCCTAAGGTATACTCCTAGGAGGCATAGGAAATATGCATTTTCAACTGTACTAGATCATGTCGAATTATTTTCTAAAGTGATTGTTATCACCTGTCACTGGTGTTCAGGAGACCCTATTATACCCACCAAGTCTTTCCAACACTTAAAACTGTCAGACTTCAAATATGTACCAACCTGGTAAATGTGAATATATCTCCCATTATGATTTTATCTTGTTTTTGCTTGATTGATTCCTAATAAAATTAAGCTACATTGTGTATATTGATCAGCCATTCATGTCTTCTCTTCCGTGAAAAGCCTTTTCATTCTTGTTGCTTCTTTCCTTTTTGGGGGGGAAGGGGATGTTCTTCACTTATTTTTAGGAGCTCTCCATGAATTCTGTATACTAATCTTTTGTTAATTGAATGCATGGCAAATAAGCCCTCCAAATTTTAGGCTTATCTCTCTTTATGACGCCTTTTAATAAAAATAAAAGCATATTTTAAAAAAATAAAAAACCATATGCTCTCTCGATGGTGGTCACCTTTGAAGAGTGGGTCTGAAAAGAGGCATTTCAAAGGCATGTTAACCTTGGTGCACAGAAATAATGGACAGGACTTGCTTAAGGCAAAGATATAAGCCTTTTACTAAAGAAGTGACATGCCTGGGACATGACTACCTATCACGACCAGCCCAGTTAGGAATTTATGATAGATGTGAGGTTACTTTTGTCCACAATATACAAAAGAGAAGAGATGTCTGAGAGACAGGCAAGGACCCTTTCAAGAAGAGCTGGGTTGGAAGCTCAGACATTACCCTGTAGGCAGCTCATAGTGACTGGCAAGAGGTTGTTCCAAAGTTGTTTCTTGAACTAGGGATGAAAGCCAAATAAGACGTAGTGCCTGCCCTCAAGGGCCTCACTGATAATGCAGAGAAGATCATGAGCAAATCATGACAGTTCAGTGTGTGTTCTTGGGAGCCAAAGAAATACTATATCTGCAATATCTTGAGGGCATAGACTACAGCAGAGAGTGAACAATTGTTTGCTGAATGATTTCAATGTGTCAACCTGCTATTTTTTTTTATTAATGCAGGTATAATGATAAAAATAATAAAGTTAATAGTAACTAGATTGTTTGGCAAGCACTGTGATAAGGACTTTGATATATCTCATTTAATCCTCATTACAATGCTCTGAGTTGTGTACTGTTTCATCTCATTCTACAGATGAGGAAAGCAAGACTTTGAGAGTTTAAAGTAACAGATCTAGAAAGGGGTAGAACTGGGATCTGAACTCAGATCCACATGATTTCTAAGCCCTGGATCTTACCTATTACACTGCAATGTTAATTGATGAGCTTTTCAATGATCTTATACTCTAATTCTAGAAGTTAGTGGTGATTTTCTTTTAAAGTACATCAATATCCTTTCACCACATGGGGTAAAGCTTATAAAAATGCTGACTGAGTGAATTCAAGAGCAGTGTGTCAATGGCCATTAATCAGTCTATAATCAATGTGCAAACTCTCTGCTAAACAATTAACTTGCTGGAAAATGTGTAAAACAAGACAATTTTGGTTACGGCAGATATTAGCTGATAGGTGTGGAGATACAACATTAGGGACCAGCAAACTGCCCTTCATTTAATTATATTTGTAACACACCTATTGTATATGTAATGAACTTCCCTAGAAATAAGCCCCCTGGGACCTTCAGGTAATTGAGAATTGTTCCTTTCTGCCCGATTCAAGAAGCAATCAGTCTCACTAACAATAAATGGAAAATCTAGTTGGAAGTGAAATTGTAAGACAGTAGGTAACAAACAAACAATAAAACTGTTTTAGGTTCAAATATCTGATTTGCATTTGATGCCATAGTAGTTTTGAAAGGGATGATCCAGTTCATAGGATCTTTTTTTTTCTGATCACAAGTTTATTCAACACAAAATAAATCCCTCCAACTTTACTGAGGTAGTTGACTTTGCCCATGACCAAATCTGCCTCTAAACTGGAATTCGGTTGCTGACTTAGCCCTGGCTCAGCTTTCTTGTCAGCACCAGGGAGCACAGCACCCTTTCTGTAGTTGTCTCTTAGTGTGAGTTTTGCAGGTCCATCGCCCTTCAGACCTTTGGGCCTTGGCCTGACAGTCTCAGGCGCAGAGTGGCAGGCATGATCTCAGGGGGCAGGTGGAGGTAATTGCGGAGATACTGGACACCCTTGTTGGTAAGGTACCAGTAGAAACGTTTCCAGGCAAACTGCTCCTTCACGTAGCCTCATGATTTGAGAGATTGCATGCCTTCATGACGTGAAGATTAGTCAGGTTCTTGTCTGCCAGCTCGGGGTGTTTAGGCATGTGCACATCCTTCTTGGCCACCATCACTCCCTCCTTAAAAAGAAGTTTGTAAATGGAAATCTGGTTCTTCTTGGGCATCAACATCATGATGGCTGCTGTGTCTGGGACTGGAGCTATAAAGGAAGGGCCAGTTCATAGGATCTTAACTTCAGAATCTTATGTAGGAACCCATGGACCACTCCAAACCTGTTTTCATATGTTATGTTTATTATGTTCTCTCTCTCTCTCTCTCCCTCTTCTTCTCTCTCTCTCTCTCTCTCTCTCTCTCTCTCTCTCTCTCTCTCTCTCTCTCTCTCCCTCTCCCTCTCCCTCTCCCTCTCCCTCTCTCTCCCTTTATCTCTCTCTCTCTCTCTCTCTCTCTCTCTCTCTCTCTCTCTCACACACACACACACACACACACACACACACACACACACACACACACATGCATGGGAAAGGAATCACAGCTTTATCAAATTCTTTTTAGGGTCCATATAGCAAGAAGGTTGAAAACCAAACTCATCTTAACACAAATGAGTAAATTGAGGTTGAGAGATGTTAGGACACCTCATGCAATCATTTGTGGAAAATCTAGAAAAAGAGCCCATTGTCTCCCAGCCTGAAGCTCCAGTCTCCTACCCCGAACATTTAAAAAACTGTGGACCTGACATGAGTATGTTCCATAAACTACTGCAGACAAAGATCGATGCCTAAGAAAGCAAACATTGTCCTATCACTCCACATTGCAGTCTGATACTTCCAATAGTTGACAGGATGAAAAAGTGCCACTTTAGGCCATATATATTAAGGCAAATATTTACAGTCTAACAAGCACTTATTTATTTATACTTTAAAAGAAATGAGTCCTTCAAGTACTCTGGTGGTATTATATTTCAATGGAATGTAAAGGCGACCCCCTTTCCTCCTCCCTCTATTCCCCATTGCTCCCAACCCTGCTGCATGATTGGCCACTTCTGCCAGCAGCAAAAATACAATCCAATCACTACTTAGAACCCTGGGCTGCTATTTGGAATGTAATTGCTCAGCACCCCACAGAGAATGCATTCTCCAAACCAGCAGCAAAGCTTTCCATTGAGACCAGGCAGAGAACTCTGAAGGCTAATTTGGAGGATGTTAAAACAATGAACTTTATATTTTTGAGTGAAAATAGAAACCACCCCCAAATAAGGACTCAAATCTCAGCTCTATTTTCACATTAGCTCTGGACTAGATCTACATTTTTCAGCCCAGTTTATACAACTGTGGAATTTTAAGTAAGATCCAGGTGCAGTCCTTCTAAATCATTGAGAATCTTACTGACATATGACTGGAGTTTTTAATTCCCATTGAATCCTAGATACGCAACTCTTCCATGCAGCCTACAACCCTACATTTGGTTTTCCTAAAGCCACTGTTTGTAAGCCTCAAAACAGCAAAGGAAACAGAGAGAACATGTTTCTCTTTTCTTTTTTTAAAATTCTTTATTGTTTAAAGTATTACATATAGTATTACATATGTCTCCTTTTTTGCCCATAGACCTCTCCCCAGCCACCCCCACCCCCAGCACATGCCCTCACCCCCCTAGTGTCTGTGTCCATTGGTTATGCTTATATGCATGCATATAAGTCCTCTGGTTGATCTCTTATCCTTCCCCCGCGCCCGACCCCTGCTTCCCTCTGAAGTTTCATGGTCTGTTCGATGCTTCTCTGTTTCTGGCTCTGTTTTTGTTCATCAGGTTATGTTGTTCATTATATTCCACAAGTGAGTAAGATCATGTGATATTTATCTTTCTCTGACTGGCTTAGTTTGCTTAGCATAATGCTCTCCATGTCTACCCATGCTGTTGCAAATGGTAAGAGTTCTTTCTTTTTACAGCAGCGTAGTATTCCATTGTGTAGATGTACCACAGTTTTTTAATCCACTCATCTGCTGATGGACACTTAGGCTTTTTCCAAATCTTAGCTATTGTAGATTGTGATGCTATGAACATAGGGGTGCATATGTCCTTTCTGATTGGTGTTTCTGATTTCTTGGGATATATTTCTAGAAGTGGGATCACTGGGTCAAATGGAAGTTCCATTTTTAATTTTTTGAGGAAACTCCATACTGTTCTCCACAGTAGCTGCACCAGTCTGCATTCACACTAGCAGTGCACCGGGATTCCTTTTTCGCCACAGCCTCACTAGCACTTGTCATTTGTCGATTTGAGCTCTTCTGACAGGTGTGAGATGGTATCTCATTGGTGTTTTGATTTGCATACCTTGGATGATTAGTGACTTTGAGCATGTTTTCATATGTCTCTTGGCCTTCTGTATGTCCACTTTCAAAAAGTGTCTATTTAAGTTTTTGCCTATTTTTTTATTGGATTGTTTATCTTCCTTTTGTTAAGATGTATGAGCTCCCTGTATACTTTGGAGATTAGGCCCTTATAAGATATAGCATTGGCAAATATGTTCTCCCATGCAATGCACTTTCTTGTTTTGTTGATGGTTTCTTTTGCTGTGCAGAAGCTTTTCTGGTTCCACCACCTCCACCATTACTATCTTGTGCTGGCCCAAGGAATTAAAATAAGGGATCAGTCAACAACATTGGCCAGAGACTAACAATTCCATTCACCTTGAGGGGCTGTGCTCCAACGAATCCTTTTCAATACAACTTCATGGGTTTTACATATCTACAGGTTGACTTCCACTTGGATATATTGGAGTAAGATAAAGTGCCATCTACACTTGCTTCCAGGAGTGCCAAATACCTATGCTTATTGCCTCAATGCTGCAAGTTGACAAGAGGATGTTCTGTGTGTTTGTATTTTAAGTGAAAAGGAAATATATGTGCTGTTTGCTGTCATGACAGTAAGGGAGCTTTGATGACACAGATGTCTCCAGAAAGATGAGTAAATTGGCCCTTTCAGAGAGCAGGGCTGCCAAGAAACTGAGGGAGTGGGGGTGGTGTCAGCTTCAGGGAAACGCCGTCTGGCCTATAAATTAGGCAAATCACTTTCCTTAAAACTTTACTTTAGCAATTGATTTTTATATTAAGATGGACAGATAGACAGGACATTCAATTAACATGCCTCACCTTTATCTCCTTTGGTGCAAATTAACCCCCTATTTAAAAACTCTGAGTGCCACTGAAAATGAATTTCAAAGTTTGTAATACCTGATTAGAATCAGATCATTGTGTTCTTTCTACTGTAAGCATCAAAGTACTTAAGATTGTTTTGGGGGAGATGGGAATGGGGAGAGGATTTATTTGTTGGAAAAAAAGTATGTCATTTTCAAAATAACAGAAAAATCTTTATACTGTTGAGCACCAAAATTTCATTTCACATTCACAAGACCAAAACCAAACTCAGGATCTTCTGTCCACATATCAGTTTTCTTGTTATCTTGGATAAGTTAATTAGCACCCAACAGTTTAGAAATCAGTCATTCATTCACAAATATTTATTGAGCACCTACAAAGTACCACACAGTAATAGAAAATAAGCAGACTAAGTCTTCCTCATTGAGCTGACATAAGAGATAGACATTAAGCAAATGAGTATGGGCTATATTGTCATATACATTGCTATAAAGATATATAAAGCAGGGTAATGGGATAGACAGCAACAGAAGCTTTCAGTTAACATGGATGAAAAGGGAGTTCCTCTCTGAAAAAGTAACTTTTGAATAGAGACCTGTATGGCTAAAACAGTGATGTCATATGAACATTTGGGGCAGAGTATTCCAGACACAGAGAACAAAGAGCAAAGATAAAGGCCATTGGATAAGTTGGCTACTTTTACAGAGACTAGTGTGGCTGGCCCACAGGAAGCTTGGATGGTAGGAAGGAGGTCAGCTAGGCAGCCAGGGGCTCAGACTTGCAGCAATTTATAGACCATGGTAAAGATGAATTTCATTCTAACTATCATTGGAAGCTATTGGAGGGTTTTGAGCAGAAGAATGACATGATCTGCTTTATATCCCTTTTAATTATCTCCCATTTATATCTCTCATCTTTGGTTCACAAATTCAGTTGATTCTCCTTCATGTATCCCTTGTTTTGATCCTAAACCCATCCTACATCATATCTGCACTTCCTTATACATGCACCATCACAAGAAGACTTTTAGTTAGTATTCCAGTCCCCAGTTTCTCCAAGGTCCAATCAATCTAAGTGCCAAATTGATCTTCCAAAAATACCAACCAGTTCATGCTATTTTCCTGTTTTAGAATAGGAAGCAACTTAGTCCCTACTGGCCATAGTCTAAAGCTCAAATTTCTCATTCTGTAGTTGAGAATTTAACAATATGGCCTCAATATTGTCAATTATTAAAGCCACAAAAAGAAAAGAAAAACCCACAAATGAACACACTAAAAACCAGCTGATCTCCATATCTACCTCTAAACATGCCTGACTCATCTTTGATCTTTGGCCAAACCCTTCATCAAATGGGATTGGTTCTCCTTTTATATCAGCCATTGATATCATATAATATATGATTTGTCTTTTGGACTTAATTCAAAACACACCCTCTTCTCTGAGGTTCTTCTGAATGACTTGAATTCAAAATGTCTGCAGTGCACACATCTAGCATAACCCATTTTTGCATATATTTTCATATTCTACCTTGAAATACTATGCACTTGCTTTATGTAATTACATGCTATCTTCACAATAAAGCCATAAGCTCCTGGGGTCTCACTACTTCCAACTTAATGGCTTACACACATTTAACATCGAGTCTATGTTCAAGGAATGTTGAGAATCATAAATGAAAGTTAGAGCTTTCCATTTCTGGTCCCTCATTTTATGGGTAAAAAGTTCAAGACGCAGAGATGTGAAGGGCTTTGCCCAGGGTCACATAGCTATTTACTGGCAGAAGCAGAACTCACGCACAAGTGCCCTGACTCTTTCAAAGACATCATGTTGGCTGGATCAAAGCATAAATTCCACTATTGTCCCACTATTACCACTTTCTAACTATTACGGCTGCAAGTTTTTATTATTTTTAAACAATCTTTGTTTTTAAATCATACTACTGCTATGAAGTAATCAGATGACCTTCACCAATTACAAAAACATAATTATTATTCTCAGTGACAAATAAGAGAAACCAGCTCTGGATGGCTTGAGCAAAAGGAAACTCATTAGAAACATATCAGAGGCTGGCAGAATTGATGAGAAATTTGAGAATGCATGAAAAGCACAGGAATTCCTGAGAGCTGGGCAGCAGGCTCCACAGTTGATAACAGCACAAGTGAGTCTGAGCATCACAGCATCACCATGATGAATGAATGACCTCAACTGCTCCTTCTATCCATTGCCACAGATTCAGGATTCAAAACACCCCCCACCCCCACCTGCCTCCCCCCTCCCACCCCTCGCCCCCACCCCAGGCCGCATACACACACAACCCACAGAGTGGCAGATTGGTCAAATGTAGGTACCAGGAAACGGTGAGAAGAAAATTCTGGAACCTCCAGCCTCCACAGTATAAAGCAGGAACAAGAAACAACACTTTCACCAAGATCACGCATGAAGAGGTTCAATAATCCAAAATCAGTTGTGTACTATCATGAAGGGGGAATGATCAGAAGTCAACAAATCTCAAGTGTCTACTACACCAACCATCTCTACAGAGATCAGGGAAAACGTTAGTTCTTCAATTCCATTTCTGCTTAGAATGAAGGAATAGAGTAGGAACAGAGTGAGAAGATAGGGGAATGAGACAAGCCGCTTGATTGAAATGGGTCAGGATCATTTCATCTATCCACTATCCCTGATTTTCACAAAGCAAAAAGAGGTTAAAATCAAAATCTTCCCAAGAGGTATGTTTTAACTGCAGCTACTATGCAGTTCTATGTTGATTTCTTAACCCCTGAGTGCTATCAGTTCAGTTATCCTATACAATAAAGAGGTAATATGCAAATTGACCCTCACACCCTTACGTCACAAGATGGCCACCCCATATCATCACAAGATGGCCACAACAAGATGGCCACCCCATGTCACCACAAGATGGCCGCCCCCACATTGTCACATGATGGCCGGCAGGGGAGGGCAGTTGGGGGAGACCAGGCCTGCAGGGGAGGACAGTTGGGGGCAATCAGGCCAGCATGGGAGCAGTTAGATGTCAATCAGGCTAGCAGGGGAGCAGTTAGGGGACTATCAGGCTGGCAGGCAGAGTGGTTAGGGGCAATCAAGCAGGCAGGCAGGCAGGCGAGCAGTTAGGAGCCAGCGGTCCCAAGCCAGTGGTCCCGGATTGTGAGAGGGATCCCAGATTGGAGAGGATGCAGACTGGGCTGAGGGACACACACCCCCCACCCCCACCCCCCAGTGCACGAATTTCATGCACCAGGTCTCTATATGATAAAAAAATGTTCTTTTGCCTACATTTTACCAGGGACTTGACATACATTATCTCATTTATTCCTTAGGGGGGGAAACATAAATTTAGTATTATTTTCCCACTTTAAGGAAATATAACTGAGGTTCAGAGAGTCCAAGCTGGAATTTCAACCTCAATCTATTGACTCCAAAGTTCCTGTCCTTCCCATCATGTTATTGATAAAACAGGGGATACATGCAAATAGAATATTTGGACTTGCATCCAAATATGCAGTTCAGAGATGTAGCTCTGGGCAAATCATTTTAACTTCTCTGTGCCTCAGTAATCTCATCTAGAAAATGGGGATAACTAAATATCACTACTCATTCTCCCTCATAAAACTGTTAGAAGGAACACATGTGAAAGGTCCTTGGAAACTGTAACTATAAACCTATAAAATGCTATTTAAATAAGTATTAGTAACTACCATTACTCCAGACAACTGGAGACAAGCAGAATACAGGCTCAGACACATCTGGCTATATGTGGTATGCTTGTTGAGATCTGGAAAGAGGTCCCAGATTGTAACTTTGCTCTGACCAAGTCTACTGGTGTATGAGAAGCAAGAGCCAGAATTATCTTGAAAGACTGTACCCAATAGAATCTGAAATTAGGATATCATTTTGCAGCTGTCTTGCTGTTACAGGAATGAATACAACAAAACCACTGAATTTAAAGACAATCTTGTTACTCTTGATAGACTGGTTGCCTGACAACATTTTGGAACTGCCAGAGGAGGCAAGGTTACTTTTATGTAACTTTAAAACTGTCAGGGAAGTAGAGAGTAAAATTAAGTTTTTTCCTTTTTGCCACTTCAGGTAGAGGTAAATTGCACTGCTAGATGAAGGAGAAGGCATGTGACGGCTCTAATATTACAAATTAATACCTTTATGAGCACTGAAAGTTTGTGCACAGAGAATGATTTTTCCCCCATTTGGTAGAATTATAGAAAAGTGATGTACTGCAGATCAAAGCCAAAAGAGAAAACTAGAACCAACTACAATATAATAACCACTCAACAGAAGTGCAGATGTAAGAAAAAATCCATTTGTTTTAATTTAAAGACATTTCTGTTTGAAGGAGATGTGAAAACAGGAGCATCCAAACTGATGTTTACATAGAATTACTTCCAATTTACGCTTTGCCAGTCTTCCTCCTTTTTATTAGAATTTATGAATCATGATTGTAGCATGAGTATTTATTCAAAAATATCATGCAGTGTGCATTTAAATACACCTTTCTAACACCAAATGTCTGCAACCATTTGCCCTTTCCGCCAATTACAATGAAGAAATATTCCTCCTCCTTTCAAAGGCCAAGAGTTACACAATAAGCCCCTCTGTCTGCAGTATCATCACTCACATATGATCTAGTATTTCTCACTGGAAGTCTGGGAAAACCTGGACCCCATGGCATCTTTCAGCTATTGTCTTCTCCATCTAGGACCCTGGATGGTCAAGAGTCTCACAATTAGAATTTTAGCCTCAACTTCTTTATTCTCGTGGACTCTGCATTTCACTCCAGTCAGATATCTGCCCACACTAAAAACCATCCTCTCGAAAAAAAATTATTCACATTGCTTGATTGAACGAGATGTTTTTCATCTTCATTCTGAACTTCTCAGCAGCATTTAGGACACATGACCACCTGCTTCTTTGTTCTTTCTCTTGGATTTCTTAACCGTACACTGTGTCCCCAAGTTTTGCTATCATTTCTCTCTGGCTATTCCTTAATATCTGTTGCTGGCTCTTCTTTTCCATCTGATACTAAGTGTCCTTACACTCTTCCCCCCCCCCACCCCCCGCCTCATATCATATTCTCTTCCTAGGCAAACTCAATGACTTATTGCTTTAAATTCCAAATGTACAAAATGGCTCCCAAATTTAGATTTCCAGCCCAGCCTCTTCTTTAAGCATTTATAATTGAATATTCAACTAACTACTTGGTGTTTCCCCTTCGTTGTCTCACAGGTATTTTAAAAGTCCAAAGTCAACTTTTGATATCTCTTCCCACTTTGTATTGGTTATTCTTTCACAGTACTCTTCCTCAACACTTAATTTCATTATACATATATACTCATAGTCTATACCAATAACATCAGAGTTAGCCCTGACCTGAGAGTTCACATCTAATCTGTGAACTCTATATCCAGAATATATCTCATTCTTCTCAACAACTGCTAACAATCAAGTTCAAATTATCAGCATCCTTCACTGGGGCTGCTACAATGACCTCCCAATGAATCTCCCACGTCCATCTCCAATCCTTTCTGTACATGGGGCAATGCAGTCTTTTAAATGCAGCTCTAATCATGCCACTCCCCTACTTAAACACTTTCTGTGGGGAACTAAATTGCCCTTAAGATAAAATCTTCACATACCTGAGAGGTCATATGACAGCTGTTCCATGGGCAGAGCCCTAACCTGGGCTTTGGCTATCACCACAGGGATCAGACCAAGTTAAAACTTGCAAACCTTTTGGAGAATCAACTTGAGACATCCCTGCCTTCAGTGTGCTTGGAAGGACACATATCATGTAAATAAGATTATGCAAGTCTGCTAGACTGAGAAATTATATATTAATATATTTTAAATAAAGGTAATTTATAAAATTATCCTTTTATCTATTATAACTCTACCCTTCATGAGAAGATTCAAAATTATACTAAATTACTAAAGCGATCTTTATCAGAATTTCTTAGAAGATTAAAAAATCATTAAAAATTGAATTATTTTCCCATTTAATAGCCAACAGATATTTTTGCTACCTTGGTATACACTATATATAAAGAAGAAAAGGAAATTCAAATTTCATGTTCAACTGACAAAAAACTTCCATAAACCTTTGAAAACATTTGTCATTTCAAGATATGTGTATGTAATATAAGCTTTAGTTTTCATATTTTCAAAAAATGTTATATAGGAAAATAGCATGCATGCACATTCATAATTTGCATTGTTTTCTGGAGGCCTATAACAAAGTCAAATATTAACTATTTAAAATAAAACATACCTATAATCTCTGTCTACAGTAATTAAATAGACACAATGAGTAGGTAGTTAGAGTGATATCATTTTCTGAACTCCAGAATAATGTTTTAAAGATGACTTTTGCAGGTGTTAATAACCTTATAAACTCCTTTGATAGTTCATGATTTATTTACTGCCATCATTATCCTTCATTCAGTTATTTTACTGCCCCTACAGAGTTATATAAAATTGCTCTGGTGCCCATCGCTACTACCTACTACCTTGTGGAGTCACACTGGTCAGCCAGCCAGGCAAAAATGTACAAGGCTTCTCTGTTCTCCCCCCAGAATGTCAGCTTTGCTGCCTGCCTCCAGTTTATAGATTACTCTTTAGTCATCATCCCAGAAAATGTGCACTCCCACTACTCACTGGAATTCTATACCTATTTGACCTGTATTCAGGGCCTGCCAAAGCCAACTAATGTTCCAGTGGAGAAACACATTAACTACCCAGTCCTCTAGATTCTCTGATCTCTATTCCCATAACAAGTTAGGGCACCAATAACCCATGTCCCTGGACTGTACTAACCTACTTCCTTAATTACAATTTAGTGTAATGAGAATTGTTCATTTCAATATATTGACTAGATCGCTTGCAAAACTGTAGCTGAATGAATTGTCTCCTCTGTCTCTGAGACAATTCAACAAATCCCTTCTTGATTTTAGCATTGAGAAATTTGTCCTTTTTAGCAAATGGGTACACTTCTATGTGTTAGCCAAGGAGAACTACCTAACTTGTCAGGTTTGCTTTTTGCTTTGACATCTAGAAACCAAAGAACTAAATCTACTCTTCAATTTGCATCACTACCTTACTGAGAGCTCCTGGTAAAATAATTTCCTTCCTTCTCTAAATAATTTTTTTCCTGCCTGCCACATTGGCAAGAAACAGCAGAGCCTCATCAGTAACACTGATTCACTACAACAGTAGGGCACTGACCCAGATGCGACTAAAAAGTCCCCCCAAAAGCCTCTGTATTGAGCAAGAATGTCACCTTGGGAGAAGAGCAGATTCTCATCAGTAAATGGTTTGCTATAAAAGCCAGGATTCTCACTGGGATTCTTAAACTAGATTATCCTGAATGCACACCTTCCCCTCCATTCCTTTGTTCCCTTTCTCACCTCACCTCAGTTAAGAATCATTGATCTAAATCAGGGGCTGGCAAACTTTCTATAAAGGGCCAGATACTAAATATTTGAAGCTTTGCAGGCCATATGGCCTTTATCACCGCTACTTCACTCTGACACTCTGGCATTCAAGCAACCTCAAAAAATATGTAAATAAGTGAACATGTCTATGCTTCTGTAAAACTTCATTTATAAAAATGTGCTGTGGGCTTAATTGGACCATGAGCTGTAATTTGTTACCCCCTGATCTAACTGGTTTCTTCTATTGGTTTTTAATTTTTATTTTAATGTTCTAAGTTGTTTATGTTTAATATGTTAAGCCACTTCAAAATGTCTTATTGGAGTAGAAGAGCGTAAACAATAAATAAAGAATGAACAAAATTCAGGAACTCCATATTAAAGACAGCCAAGATATAATTCACTCAAGTCCTGGGTACCAAAAATTGGGAATGGGATCTCTGCTCTCCAGAAATGTATACTCTGCTATAGGAGAAAAGATGCCTCTACAAATAAGTAAAACATCATGCTGAAGGAGAGTTACAATGTCTTGTGGGAGATTACAAGGACCCCTTTGGTCCTTCAAACCCCAGGGGCAGGAAAACATCCTAATAGAAATGATGTTAGATCTAAATGGAATGGGCATGCCAAACAGAGGGGTGGGGTGGTCCAACACCACATTACCAGGTAAAACAGCCTGGGTGTGTTCAGAAACTTTCCTGTTTGGCTGTAATATAGGGTAAGCATAGAAGAAAACAGAGATGTCATGATGATAAGATTTATTAAGGATGCAAAGTTGAGAAGTTTGGAATTTTTAATAGGCAGAAGAGAACCATTGAAGGCTTTTGAGCAGGGAAAGAATTGTATCTTAATCTTGATTGGGTATAAAAAATTAATCTGTCAGCAGCATAAAAAAAAACAAAAAGTGAATATAATAACTTTAAAGGAATGATGTTCAACATATAGGGCTTTTTTTAAACTGCCTACCTTGATCCCAAAGATTTTTCATATGGCTCTTAGTTGGAGAATAACCCCCACACTCCATTTAATACTGGTAACTGAGAATTGCCACCTTTGCAAGCCATCATTGCAGTTCTGTGTGTGTGTGTGTGTGCCTTGAGTGTGTTGGGAATAGGTAATAAAAGTTGAAAAAGCCTGGCAGGAAGGCTGTCGCAAAAACCTAGGCAAGAAGTAAAGAGGTAAGATATGGTGATAAGAATAGAAATAAAAATAAGGGTTTAAGAGACTTTGCCCAAACAGGGCTTGCCTCTCACTTGGAAAGTCCACTCTGAAGTATCTGGGAGGTGGTGCAGAATTAACAGAAGTGGGGATGTCAGAAGGAGCACAGTCAGGGGCAAAGGTGAGTTCAGTGACAGGCATGTGAAGTCTGAAGTGTTAAGCAGATTGTGCAGGTGAAGAGCTGCTGGGGCTGACCAGCAGCCCCTGAACAATGGACGAACAGATTACTCAGACACAGTTTGACTGTGAAAAAGAGGGCTAAGGGGCTCACGGCTCTAGCGGCCTGAGCAGCCTCGATTGTCTGCCTTGTTAGCCTTTTATTGCAGTTTTTATCTTTAGATACAATCAGTAGGGTGAGTAGTCTTGGGAGGACACATGTGTTTATGTTGTCCTCTAGGCAAGGGCATCCAGGGATTAAGCATAAGCATTCCAGTAAACACCCAGGGGTCTGCACATGCACAGGCTTGTTTGGAAAGGTCAAGGAATAATTAGGGGCACTGCATTTGACACTCCCCTATGTCTCCCTTAAGTGAGAATTCCAATAAACAGGGCAGGCGGCCTTCCACACACTTCCCTTTTATCAGAATGTCCTCCTTACAAACTTTCCAAACAAATCTCATGTGCTCCTCAACAAAGAGCAAGCAAAAGATTGAGCATGTGAGAGTAAAGCTTGAGGGATTTGGGTCTGGAAGTAGAGATGTGGGCATTGTTCACATGAGGTGATAGTCATGGCCACTGTTCTGCTTCCGGTCACAGAGAGAGCATGTTCAGAGAGAAGTAAGCACTTGAGGATCAGTCATATTTTGGTGCCACAAGAAGAGAGCCAAGAGGAAGCATTTAGAGAAAGAAGGAGAAAAAGTTGAACAATCCCAGAAGTCAACAGTCAGAGCAAAGGAGACAAAAAGGAAATATTGGCCAAAAAATTAAAAACTTGGAAACAGGCCTTTAGAGCGAACAAAGATGTCACTATCCACCTTTGGAAGGACAGATGGGTTCTAGCAGAACACAGGCTTCAATGGATGGAGGCGTGAACTGGGTGAGGAATTGCAAGTAGCAACTGTAAATCCGCTTGAGAAATTTGGGAGTGGTTGGTTCCTGGGATGCTATAAATAACAGGAATGCAGGAAGCAGGAAGTCGGGAGATAAAAGGGACATCTTAGTAACAGGAGAGGAGTTTGCCATGGACAGTGCTTGTAATTAACTAGCCCCAAGGTTACAATCAGCCGATGGTGTGATATGCAAGCCTTGAAATGTTTGTCACCCAGAATATGGTGGGTTCTGGCTTTCAGTCATGGGACAACTGGCCAGCAGACACCATCATCATCATCAAAAGTAGTTAGAGAGCCCCTGAGTGCAAGTTGCATGCGCTTTGCTTAAAACACTTAAGCAAATGAGGTTTATATTGTAGAGAAGCTAAGAATTTCGGAGAGAAAACACCAACTTGAAATAGAGGCAGTTGAGAAAACACTGAGCTAATTGAAATCATGACTATATATTATGGTCAAATTATGGATACCATTCCTTTTGTGAGGCAGAATGTGAAGACAACGTTATAATTTGTTCATGATTAAGCAGTGTTGTTGCGGGTGTGGCTCCAATCCCTTCAGGGAGCCCACAGAGTGGCATAACCACCAGCCACCCACCAATTAACCACAAGGATTCACAGGCCAGCTCATCTCAGTAGCTGTGTCAAATTTCTGGGTGTCCTGCCCATCACTATTGAATTTGCTCCAGCCAATTCAGCTTCCTCTTCTACAAACTCAAGTTTTCAATGAAAACATATGTATCTCACATCGGCCGAATATAGAAAGAAAGATGTCATCAACCCTCACCCAAATACTTCTTCCAACTTTCTCTCTGGATGAGGCCCCTATGGTTTTTCCACTTCACGTGATCACAGCCCTGCCCAACAATGCAATCAGAGTTTTGGTAGGTAACACAGACACAAGGGAGAAGGACGTTTCTAAAATCCATTTCTACACAGTTGCCATTTTTAAAAGCAACTCCTTGAAGTACCTGAGAAAAGGAGTGCTTGGGACACTGGAAATTCTGTTTCACCCCATATCATTGAACAATCATCAGTCTTTCAGGGAGAGAGAAAGAAACTGCTGCTATTTCTCAGTGGTCAAAAAAAAATACCTTGTGTTCTGATGAGGGTGAAAGCCAAAAGCACTTTTTCAGACTTTGCCACAGTATCTGCAAAGCTGAGCTGGACAGAACTTGATAGCCCAGGCAATGTTGGCTGTAGGCCTAATGTTATGGAGTTCACTTTTCCCCTGGTGCAAAGGTTTCCCTTAATTATTCTCTCCATTCAGCCTCCTAAACAGCAGGCTGCTGGATCTTCCCATATTACCAGGCCCAGGCCTGGGAATGACGTCATGCCCCCTGACAGCTGGGTTGGAGTCAGTTACATGATGAGGCCGACCAGACTGAATGATATGTTGGGATTATCCAAAGGCCATGTAACATATAGCCCTTCTGCCTTAGAGGAGACCTTTATAATTCCTTTGTTCCAAAATACATCCTCTGGCACTGCCGTTCCCACCCTAATCCAAACTGTCCATTTCTAGGCCAGGCCATTGAAAAACTTCCAAATGATGCTCCCAACAACAGAGCTACAATCTCAGCATCTCTCTCCATTTCAATGAGATTCCATCCTTCCTCTGAATAGAAATAATACTCAACAGCAAATGACCTCATCTGTACTGGATACCAGCCATAATCCTTGTTGGTCCTACTGGGAGGGCCAACAGGCTAATATGTGGCCGATCATGGGGCTCTTTATATTTTTTGGCGGAGGCGAAGAAAGCAGTAATATGGTGACCACACAGCAACCACTTGGAGACCACCCAGCAAGAGGCTTAGGAGTACAGCCTGTCCACAGAAGACCTCTAAATGGCTCATGGGCCACTCTGCCATCCCATGGGAAATCAGGGGAGGGGCTGGGAGACACTTTCCATTATAGAATTATTAGCAAATGATCCACACACAGTTCTGTCTCTTGGCTGCTTCTAATCTTCACTGAACTGATCTTGGTACCAAAATAAAACAGAAGCTGAGGCCCAATCCACCACCCTAGTATCTCATCAATCCATCACTTCATAGAAAAATGTTAAGCTTCAGCAGAGCAAAAAAATAGCATAATTTCAGAAAAAAAGAAAATAACAGATTGTCATCCATATTTGCTAAAAATATTTTCCCCAAAGAGTTAATATTTATATTACATAAAAACTCATATAAAATGATTATAAAAATATCTAAAAACTGTCATTTATCAGGAATTTAAGTTCA
Organism: Cnephaeus nilssonii; assembly: GCF_951640355.1. NCBI lineage: Eukaryota > Metazoa > Chordata > Mammalia > Chiroptera > Vespertilionidae > Cnephaeus > Cnephaeus nilssonii. The sequence continues at coordinate 65,240,256 of NC_137081.1, read as the reverse complement.
GGCACGAAATTTAATTTCTTCAAGACTCAGCCTTCTCCTGTATATAATGAAGGTAGAAATACCAACTTTGCTGAGGTGCTGGAGATTAAATGAGATCATGCATTTAAAGTGCCAAGAACAAAGTCTGAGCATAATAGGTTCCCTTTTTGGCCCCTCAAATGCTACAACATCAAAGTGGGGAAAGGCCAGAACAAAAAAAAAACAAAATTCATATTGGAGGAAATATGGTTAGGAAACAAAAGTGAGAAAATATTCAACCTTACTAACTATGCAAGAAATGCAGGTTAAAAAGACACCTGACATCTATTACAGAGAAAAAAAAATTAAAATAATGACACTACTTTAAGATTGTCAATGAGGTTGTCAGGAAGACTGTATATTCCATCCATTCTCTACCAGTGATGGCACATATTGGGAAACCCTTTTTGAAAGCCTTTGGCAATACCCTTTGTGCTTAAAGACACAAAACGCTCATATCGTTTGACCTAGTATTCTTTTCCTAGAAATTTCTTCTAAGACACAGCCCAAAGACAAAGAACTACAAGCACAAAGATTTTTTATTGCCACAATATTCATTATAATGAAAAGATCTAGAACAACTTAGTGCATAATATCAGATAAAATTTAATTACATAGCGGAAAAGCAGAGAATGCACAATTACATCTCTATTATGGTTATGTTTTTATATGCGCTTGTAAACAAGAAGTGGGTAACATGAACAAATTTTAAAGGACTGATACATCTGAGGTAACAATTATATTGGGGTACTTTTTGCCTTGATTAGATTTCTTGCATTATCATTATAATATATTTTTTCAATTCTTTTTAAAAAAAAAAAAAATAACATAATTCCCATTTCCACAGCCTTCATCTTAAGTAGGGCCTCTTCACCCCTTGGCTAGATCAAATGCTCACTCCCTAAATTTTTTTCTCTTTTGTGTCATACCTCCTGGAAATGGAGGCAACAATAACATTCATCACTTACTAGGTACTTCTTCCTTTGTCCCACACACTATATACAAAGCCCTCACTTCTGTCTCATATAAAATCCTCACAAACACCACATGGGGAAAGTCTAAGAAGGATCCTCATGGTTCAGATGAGGAACATGAAGTTTAAACTCCCCTGCCTAAAGTTTGTGAGTCCCATGTGCTCTAGGATCTGAAGTAGAACCTGCATTTATTCAACCTCGGTTTAAATACAGATTTTTAACTTGTAAAATTATTAGTTTTAACTAGAAGGATGCATAAATGGTTTATCTTCTTATTTCTATAGAGACAAGATAGAGGCTTACAGCTGTAAGGCCCATTTCAGGGAGCTAAAGGTAGGAGAGTTATCATAGATTATTCTTAACTGTTGAATCCACAAGCTTCACAATCTTTACTCAACAGTTTGTACAGTCCAACCAAAGGGGAAATGGCAGATAATTTTGAACACATTACTGAATATAGAGTAGATATTTAACAAATATTCACTGGTAGAATTAATGACTCCAAAGACCTGCTCAAAGCCCAGGCAAGGTCATGAAGTCAGTTTTCAAAGCCCCAGCCTCCCCTCTCCTTTCTCTGCTCATCTCTTTCCACTCAGTCCTTTCTAATGCTCTGTTAATGCAGAGTTCTGTATTTCAAAGACCTGTGGAATTAAGAAATATGGGAGGCTGAATTTAACTTACAAGTTAAACTTGTAAGTGTTCATATGTGACTTCTTTTGAGATTGTTATCACTTAAGCTGGAAAGTACAAGTCAAAGCAATAAATCTCTAATTGTGAAACATTACTTTCCCAGGTATCTGCCACTGGAGAAAGAAATAGCTTAGAGAGGGTCAGCTAACTCATTCTTTAAATGATAGTTGAAAGAAGTGTCCGACTTTGTTAACAAAAGGCTCAACAGGCCTAGTTACTATCATGTTCATGTATAATTTTTTTATCCTTGTGTGCACACTCATTCTTAAGTTTTCAAAATAGTTAATGTACTAGGAAGCTTTTCTATTATAAAGTAAGATAAATAGAAACTTTTCTGATTACTTAATATCTATTAAGGATAATTATATCCATATAAACAGAGTATTGAAACAACTAAGATATAAACACATAAATAAATAAAATGAAAGGACATTTGTGAGTCCTTAAGGTCTCTAGATTGATTAAACTTGACATCTGTCTAACTTAATAGAACTGATCTTAAGGAATTTAGCTCTTCTTGCCTTATCCATCCATTGTCGCTCCAGTTGGACCTTGTTAATGGCTTTATTAGTGTCAGACTAGATAAGAGGGATTGCCCTATCCACCAGCATCCACAGCATTTCCTGGTGTGTAGATTCAGGTGATTAAAAAAAAAAAAAAAAAAAACCCTAAAAAAACAACCTTAAATGACCAGAGTCAAATTAAATACTGAAAATATAACACTTTAGAATTTGCTTTCTCTAAAGTTTTCTTAAAACCATTTTTGGATCTTAATTGGAACTATCAATTTTATTTGGCCAGGAATGTCACCAATGCATGGAATAAAATATTTCTGATTAAGTTCACCTGGCCAGGACAGCATTCACATTTCTGGCAGAGGACGGGCTAGTAAAAGGCTGCAGACATATTTTAGTTGTCTTGAAACAATAGTCATCTTAACAGGATGGACTGTAATTGACCATCCTGTCACACTTACCAGAACAATCCATACCAATGGATTGAGCCAGCTCTCCTCCAGGGGGTCAGTGCATGAAGCGCACATCCTAATTATACACAGCCTGCTGAAACCATACATACTGAGGCTTTTTCCTTTGGCTTCTTGGCTCTGAGATACAGAGAAGCACGTAATGTGTTCAAGCAGATGTTGGACCTGCAATGTCAACACCCAAAAAACATGTAGCCCTCATTAAGTACAGAATGAGTCTGGTAGCCCTCAAGTTCATACTTGGGCCCCTCCCTCAGCCTCCTCAAAAGCTTGACTTTAGAGTAAATTCTGGAATAATGACCAGAGTCTAATTAAATACTGAAAATATAAAACATTGCTAGAAAATCTTTCTGTTATTAAACTTATTAGCAAATGCCATTGGTGTCTTCCCCTCACAACACCCCCTACCCACCCCACCTCTCTCCCACAGTCAGAATCTTTGAACTATGGTCCATGTAAAGCAGGGGTCCTCAAACTTTTTAAACAGGGGGCCAGTTCACTGTCCCTCAGACCGTTGGAGGGCCGGACTATAGTTTAAAAAAACTATGAACAAATTCCTGTGCACACTGCACATATCTTATTTTGAAGTAAAAAAACAAAACGGCAAAAACACCCGCATGTGGCCCGTGGGCCGTAGTTTGAGGACGCCTGAAAAGTATATGGAAGTCAGATTAATAGATAATCATGTATTGATCTTAAAAGATACAATGAGAACCCCAGCCTCTCACATAAAGTCCCAATTATATTAGAACATTACTACCCAGTAACCCTGCAGAAGGCTAAGTGTCACAATTACAATAGTTTTCAAATCCTTATAACCAGGAAAATCTAATAAGTAATCTGAATTTCCTTGCCTACAAACAAAGACATATTGTAAGCCTGTTCTTACAGCTCCATTGGGATCTGGTCCCTGTTTGCTTCTCCAAGCTTCACCTTTCCTCTCACCTGCCCTGGCCTGGATTCCAGGCTCTTCTATGCCTGCTGAATGCCCCAAATCAATAAGCTTAGAGACAGGCACAGAGCTGTGAGGACACAAGCACTCATGCTCTAGCACTGCTGCTCTTTTTTACCTCTCTGCCTACCCATCCTTCAAAATGGCCTTCCTCCCTGATCTACTTGCCTTTAGGCTTCTCCTGTGCTCTCCCATTATGTCCTCTGGATACCCCTATCCTAGCACCTGTCATGTTTATATGCTAACTAGAGGCCTGGTACACAAAATTTGTGCATGGGGGGGGGGGGTGTCCCTCAGCCCAGCCTGCACCCTCTCCAATCTGGGATCCCTCTCACAATCCAGGACTGCTGGCTCCCAACTGCTCGCCTGCCTGCCTTCCTGATTGCCCCTAACCGCTTCTGCCTGCCAGCCTGATCACCCCTAACCACTCCCCTGCCAGCCTGATTGATGCCTAACTGCTCCCCTGCCAGCCTGATTGCCCCTAACTGCCCTCCCCTGCAGGCCTGGTCCCCACAACTGCCCTTCCCTGCAGCCTGGTCCCCCCAAGTGCTCTCCCCTACAAGCTTGGGCCCCTCCCCCCCAACTTCCCTTCCCTGCAGGTCCGGTCGCCCCCAACTTCCCTCCTCTGCTCGTCTGGTCACTTCTAACTGCCCTCCCTTGCAGGCTTGATTGCCCCCAACTGCCCTCCCTTGCAGGCCTGGTCCCTCCCAACTGCCCTCCCCTGCTGGCCATCTTGTGGTGGCCAACTTGTGTCCACATGGGGGCAGCCATCTTTGACCACGTGGGGGCAGCCATCTTGTGTTGGAGTGACAATCAATTGGCATATTACTCTTTTATTAGGTAGGATAAGGCTAAATTGTTTGTCCACCCACCAGATTATTCTTGAAAAATCTTTCTATTATAAATACTCACTCTTAGTTTTGCTCATACTAAGGACTCAATAACTGTTAAGTGAATGAATGGATGAATGAACAAATAATCAAATGAATAAACCCTAATTCTTTTGCCTATAATATCCTTTCCCTTTTCCTTTATCTAGCCTTCATTGAAACCCTCTCTATCTCACAGACAAGCAGGTAATGAACATACTAAAAACAGAAGAAAAAAAAAACAGAAATAAAACTATGTAAACATGAGTAGAGTTCTAAAATTGGATTGTGGTGATGGTTGCAAAACTGTAAATTTACTAAATATTATTGACTTGTATGGATGAATTTTATAGTATTCAAATGATAACCCATTAGGGCTATTTTTTAAAATGCACAGAAAATAAAATATTTACATTTTACATTGGTCCAAAGTGAGACATTCAGAAATGGAAAATGGTTCGTTTAAAAAGCTGTGTGATAAGTGAGAGAAGTAACTGGAAATTCCTCATTGAGTTTTCTTATGTTGTTATTGCAAAGTTGCTTTTTACCTGGACAAGACATTGCTAGGAAGTTTGCAATTAAATACACTTATGAGAATGTGAGAGTGTACATGCTGAAATTGAACTATTTCCAAACTGGCAGAAGGGACCACCCAATTTCAGAGTTGAATTCATGGTTTGAAAAACAACAAATTTATTTTTATTAATCCTACTTTTATTAAATTAATGAATAGAGTTCAAATTATGTAATTTAACTCTAAAAATGTGTTGACAGCAAATTAAAAACAATAAATTTTTGCAATGAAACTTTATTGACCTTATTTTTGTAGTTTGCTAGTTCTAAGCAAATAAAGTGTTATCTGTTTTTAATCAGCTTCACTATCACTTAATTTCCACTAAAATTTTCTTTGGGGTGTGCCAGTCCTTGTCTGCTGGGCTGCAAATGAAGGGATTTCTTCATATAGCATCTAACATCTAAATTACATAAAAGTGGCCCTGTTTCCCTTTTAAGTTCTTAACTACCTTACATTGAGAAGGAGTTCCTTTTAAATAGATCCTCTTTTATAAATAATAGCAAATGCTTTCATCTGTCCATCAAAATCAGGTTGAAAATTCCTTTTCAACCTCATTTTTATGACACCTCTACCTTTTGGGATATAATTTATTAAGAAGGAAAATCACACCACAATAATAACTTCAGACCTCTTTTCTTTGTAGAGATAGCCCGAGGTACAAATACAACATGAAAATAATTCTTTTCATTATCTGCCTCTTAAAACATAAAATAAAAGTTAGACAATGAATTCCTGTTGGAAACATCAAAGTTAAGTATACTCCTTGACAGACTTTTAATAAAATCAAATATGAAGAACAGGAAGGCTAAGTTGTTATAAACATCAGTTGGCATGTCTTGCAGTTCTTGGTGGTCTAAGATCACCGCTTTAAATTTCAAAGGAGTTGAGTAAAGACAGCTTCACAGTTGCTCTGGAGTCTTCATATCTGAGAGAAGCCCTTTACAGATCTAAAATGGACTGATTTGATATTTATTACAGAGCCGTCATGGTCCTTCAAGGAATCGATGACTTACACTTGTAACCATACTTTCAGTGAGAATATCTTTTTTAATGAGTGGTGGGCAAGGATGTGAGGGGCACATAGATCATTCACGGCTGTCCTTGTCACCCCGTTGCTTTTTGTTTGTGACCATGGCTGGCACTTCCGTACTTGTACTGCACGTCCATACTTGTTATCAGTAGGGTTTGGCTATTGTTGTTGTTGTTGTTATTGTTGTTCTGATTAAAGGCATATGTGGCATTCTTTCTAAATTACGTGTCACTTTGTTGTGATTGTTATTTCTGGCAATTTTAATAGTCTGTGAACAGGAATGCTTTGAAATGACTGTCCTCTGTCCTTTGGCATAAACCAATCACCAGGATTTAAACTTACCTGACAAAACTATGGTGACAGATTTGAGAACAAAGTGGTTTTAAATTGTTACTTTTGACTATTTAACCTTTCCTGTTTTCTGTAACTAGATGTTTTCAAGTACAATATGTGATCATGAAAATAGCCTCAGCTTTTGTTATTTCCTCAACCAAAAGCATGTCTTCCAGACATTCCTATACCCTTTAGTGATGAGCAATGGCTTAAATTCATTAACTACCTCCTGTTGTTGCAATAGGGATGTGTACAAAAGCTTCAGAACCAAGCTCAATTCCTAAAAACCCACGTTTGATTCTTAAAGATACATAAGCAATTGTTATTCAAGTTTTTTTAAGGGAAAATAATTAAAAGCAGAAATACTTTTTCTCAACTTTCAACCATATCTGAGAGGTATCCAAGCCAGGTTTAGAAGGTGATACTACCAGGTTTCCCTAAAGAAAGTTATTTTTTTTAGTTGTGGACAATTACTATTGTTCATGATGCATGAACAGAAGAATTCTTACAGCTCTACTTGGTACCAACAGAATATAAGAAAATGTAGCATGTGCTCACTGGGCATGCTGTCAGGCAAAGCAGCTCCTAGGCAATTTGACACAGTAACAAAAGTCACCAAATTCCTTCCAAACCACATATTGCACAAAAGTCCGCTTTTGTGCATTACTTTCCAAGTCATGAAAGCATTGAAACATTCAGAGATATGTCTGGCCAATAGGATATGAAGTGAAATAATGAAAAGCACTTTTCTTTGGTCATTCTCAAACAGACCATAAATATTTACATCCCATTATAAAACACCTTAACAGCTCGGTGAGATTGAATGCAATAGCACTCATTGCAATATAACTCCAAACACTTTACAACTCCAATGGACTTTATAACTGTTCCTGATAGAGTTTATCATGCAGGAAAATCTGAGTTGACTAGTTAATGTTCTTTGTTTAAAAAACATGCGAGAGAAACACTATATGCACTATATGATCAGCATTTTAAAATAACGTCTATATTTTATATAGTTTCATCCAAAGGGCCATGTGAGCCCTCAAGGAATTGGACAAAGGCACTAGGTTTATTTCCTGAGGGTTATTGTACCACTTATCCACAAATCTTATAAAAAGGAAAATGTGTGTGCTTAGAGCAAAGAGCACCTTATGAGCCTTACATTTAAATAGTGTTTTATGGTTCACCAAGCATTTCCTTGTTGTTTTCTTATTTTATCATCAGGTAAGGAGATGGGAGGAAAGGAGAGCAGGAGGGAGGGAAGGGATATTTACTGAGCACCTACTACTAGTATATACCAAAGACCTCAGGAATGTATATTTATTTGTTGGCCGCATTCTGAAAACCATGTGGAGTATATGTTTTCATTTACATTGTATAGATGAGGCTCAGAAAGATTAATTTTATTGTCAATGACATATAGGTAAAAACTGGCAGAGCTGGGACTGAACCCCAAGTCTTATTCCAAAAGCAGGAGTGTTTTCCCTCTTTTCAAATAATTATCAGTATTGACTTTTGAACAATTCTAAGACTATAGTTGTTCTATTTTTGTGGTTAAAATGCCCTGTCTTTTTATATAGTGGCAAAGCTTTTTGAAATATCCTTTAGTATCTACTCTTTGAAGTATCCTTTTTTGGCAAAATAAAACATTGGGAAGGCCACTTCAGCCTCCCATATTTCTTAATTCCAGAGGTCTTTGAAATACAGAACTCTGCGAATGAGTATGTTCTGGTTCTCTTCATAGATTGATCTAGTGCAGGCTTGAGAAGTATGATCACAGACTAGAGTCCTCTACATCTATAGACAAATGAGATAGGGAAGAGGAATCAAATTTTCTTTGGTTCATGAGTAACATATGAATGATTCATAAGTGGATAAGCAAAGAAAAACTCTTTATATTTTGACCCTTTACTATTGGCCCAGTTACCTACTGTCTGCATGAGAGAGGAGGACTGAGAATTCTGTCCCAAGGAGTTGTCAAATGCCCTTTTCACCTTTTCTTTCTTAGCCCGGTGGATCTCAAACTATGTTCCTTAGACCTCAGGAGTTCTGTTGAGGCACTTACGAGCCATTAAGAGGCAAAGGGAGAGTCATCTTCAACCATACCAGCAATATTTTAACTACTTTACATATGGAGATTTCATTTTATGATTTTTTAAAGAGATTTGTACTCTGTAAGAACACACACACATATATACATGTATGAGTATACATATATTAAAAACTACCAATCTTAGCCTAATGTTTATCAGTTTGAGGTTCTCACATGCTAAAAACAAATCTGCAAACCTAGCAATAAGGTTTGGGAAGTTACTTTTGTATTTTTAATATTACCAAACTATTAACAGTCAATTTTAGCATAAGAAATTAACTTCATTTTTTTAAAAAAAGAGGATACTTATGATTAAATGTTGGTTACCTATTCTGATTTAGAGAAAGTAAGTATATGATTACTATCTAAGGGTGCTCAAAACATCAATTATATAGGTCTTTGATAACCAAAAGAATAAAGGAATTAATTAACACTTTAAATTAAAAAAAAAAACCAGAATGATTCAAAGTATGGGACCTATAATGAAAGAAAGACTTTTTAAAAAGTTGGTGGATTTTCTCCATCAGGCTCTTTTCTTCTTTGATCAAGCTTATTTTCACCTCCTCTTTTGATCTTCACTAAACTCCACAAGTTACCTAGAGCCTGTAGGACTGTTGGATGTGAAAACTGACATCCAAAGTCTTCTGACCAGGTCCTAGGATAACATATGGCAGAGCCAGGAATACTGGACCTGAACCTTGTCCACTAACACGCCCTGTCTAAGGACTGGTAGAAATCTTCTCATTTGGAGAAGTGATCAAACATCTAACTATTTTGCTATAAGATGGAATTAAAGGTTAATATTAATAAATTCACATTAACATTGCCAACAGTAGCTATACTGCTTATCAGAAATTTAATATGAGCATCACAGGCCATCTATGAAGAATACTGTTGCAATAATCAAATTAGGATTTTCCACCATCGGGTTTTCTCCTCCTCTGACAACAAAAGAAGAAACCTTTTCCACCACAAGCCAGGTAAATGCCACTGAAGAGCTTGCTCTCTGAACTTGACTTCTATGATAGTATGATTTGAGAGGCTTAAAAGCATTTTTAAAGTGTTTCCCTTTAAGAGAAGGAAGAAGAAACTCATGTTTTTGAACTTCCTAGCATGTGCCTCTTTAATTTAATCTTCATGAACTGCAATATGGAGGGAGAGATTATGAAGTTTTAAATTTAAGGTTATTTTTCTGTTATTGTTATTGTTGTGGTTGTTGTATTAGTACAATTGACCAGCTGCGCTGTTCTGAAGTAGCCATTGACTGAGGAGGCTTTTTGATTTCTGAAAGAGTAACACTCCTTCCCACTGCCACCTTGTCTGCGAGGACCCTCACCCATTCACTGGAATGGGACTTCTTCATTTACCATTTCATCGATCCTTACAACCATGTAATGATACAGATAGTGTCAAAATTGTTCTTTCCTGGGAAATGGGTAAGAGGCAATCATTGAAGATTAAATGGGGCTAGAGCAGAGAGTCAAGTGAAATTAAGAACACATCTGGAACCAAGAGTTGAGCAGATAATAAAGCTAAAAAAGGAAATAAAAATGAGTCAAGCAGAAATCAGAAACAAGGAGAGTGGGATAGGATGCTGATAATAGAGACATCAGGATCTTGGTGACATATAGAGTAAAATGAACATAATTAAAACTTAAATAGATCCTCCACCCCATCCTCAGCACTCACTTCCTGACCTTGGCCATCATGCTATCCTTTATTCTTTTCCTTTTGAGGTTATGATGTTGAAAAGTAGGATTGGTTTATCTGAATGTGGCTCGGGGTCAGAAGCAGAAAATGCCAACTCATGGCATGGTATTTCTCCAAAGATCAGAGAAAAAGTAAGGGTTTCTGTTGCATTAACTTCTTGCTAATGTTTTTCAGCAGCAAGTTCAATGGTTTATTTTCTAAGGTCATGAAATAGTGTGAAACCCTTGGCTACTTCCTGCTATGACCATATGGCTCCATTAAATCAGTTGCATTTTACTCTTAAAAATGTGGTCAGTACTGAAAAATACACATCAGGGAGCTATAGGATGATGGAGTTAGCATTTCCCAGGCAAAACTTTTATAATGCAAGCACTAGCCTTGTCCTTTCTGCCATAAAAGTTGTGTCTCTAGTACCCTCTGGAAAAGGGAATTCCCAGAGGAGAGCCTGGCCTTACTGTAGCTTCAGCTTGGATAGCCGAATATACTCCCAGTTCCCTGGTTTGTTTTTTCATCTTGTAAATTGTACAGCTTCACATATTTGTTGAATGTCCATGACTTTTGCCTCTATTCTACTTCATTGAAAACTGGTTCCACCGAGAGGAAAGATGACCCTTGGTCCAGGAAAAATGATGGTGGGTTTCACATTAACTAGGGTTGGTTTTCTTCTTCAATAGATAAAAATATACCTTTCCACCACATGGGTTTCTTCTCAAAGATTACCTATCTGATCTACATGACAAACTCCTGTTCCTCTCATTTATAAGACTGTGACCCAATTCCATATGAAATAATAATTCTAGCTTACCATACCTAAGATCTAGTCACTCTCTCTGCTGTGGGATTTCATGATACAGGTTTCTATACCAAACATTTTAGAATGCACTGAAACTTTACTCCCTCTTGTTTTGCTTTGATAGACATTGGTCTCTACAGTTAGCTTTTTTGTACTTCTTACTTACTAAGAGGAACGTTGGAGAAGCCATATTCTCTTAAGAACAGGGGATTGGGTCATAGATAGAGAAGCTAGTTGAACCTCCATTATTACAAATGTCAAAAATGAGGGTTAGAGAAATTAAGTGACTTCTCCAAGGAGAAATATATTTGGGCCTATAACCCATATTTCCTAATGAGTCCTCTCCCCATTATAGTGTTTTAATCCATTATGGTACATAGCTTCACAGTCACTTTGCGGAATATATCTGTAAAAGTCAATGCTTTTATGTAGAACAGTTCGACAGAGTAGAGAGAGTAGAAGCCACAAAATATATTTTTTGAAGAGATTTAAACACTTCTAAAGATCAGATGCCTCTGCCTCATCCACTCTAAAAGCATAACATAATCCTATGACTTCTCTTTAAGAAATAAAAGAATCTTCTATTGCTGTTTAGCAAGAAGGGATCACATTGAGCATGGAACCAACCCTCCCACTCTCTAGCCCCAGTGTCAGGCTTCTGGGCAAATCAGCTTAAGCCCAATTCCAGTTCTTGGGGCAAAATTTCACATGCTACCTGTCAGCTTAAAGCTGTTGCTCTCAACTCAAAAACTGAGATAAAAACTTTTCTTTTAGTCTAAGTGGCTTAGAATATTCCCTCTTCCATCCCAGAGGCACCAAGATGATGGAAACTTATGAACAAGAATAAGCATCTGGTTTTCTTAGCCCTGGGCATGGATTAAAATTTTGTAGGTCACTATTAGCAAGATTGTGACTATAAATGTCTAACCTTGACCTATATTGGAACATGAATCTTTCAACATTTAAGCCACTTCATTATTCTCCTTAGGATGATCAGATCACTTTCACTTAGCTTAGAAGAATTTTTATGATTTTCCAGGAAATGTAGGCAATCCATGATCAATACCATAAGAACAAGAGCCATTGAGAAATACTAATTAACAAAGAATAAAGGCTTTGGACTAGCACCAAGAATTCAACAAAAAAGCCAAGAAAGTTTCACTCATCCTAAAGAAGTGGACAATTCCCAAGGTTTTGTATGCTTTTTAGTTACTTCCCCCTTACAGATAGCTTCCCTTTATCAGTGTGCTACTCCTGCAGAAATCTTGACATAGTTACTATGACTAATTCCATAGTTATTCTCAAATAATGCTAATTTACTATTTAACCATTACTATGGCTTAATTCTTAACTGACAACCAAAGAAAAGTCATTGGTCAAAAAAATACATATTAAAAGTGCAGAACAATAACCTGACATGTACTGAATCTTTTGGTGGCTTAGATTTACAGTTAATTTTTCTTTCCTTTTTTGATTAAATGGCTCTGAATGCAGATAACTTTCAGTTGTCCTTGTGTTTCTTGCCTGAAAGAACCCTTTAAGTGCTCTTGAAATGGTTAGATGAGCAGCAGAAACAATTGCATCTTTTCAACCCTGATCACAACCATCCTGAGATTTTGATGAGTAAAAAGCATTGGGAAGATTTTAAGTCAATAGTGGCCCTCCAAATTCTGAAGTTCTTTCAGAGTACAAACTATGTCACTTGTACTCTCCTGGCATGATTTTGCTCATTTGCAGGAAAACCATATTTTGCACCACATCCTCACATATTGATATGTTGAGGAAATAAACAGCAAACATCACTTCCCATCCATCTGCTAAGCTTGTTAGAAAGATGAACACCCAATGTTCAGATGTTTTTCACTCAGGTTTGAAACTCCATGCTCAGCATAATTTGCTTTTACTTTTCAAAACACATTTTAATATAATAAAAGGAAATTCTACTCCTTTGCTGAAAACAAATCATACTAATACGTAGAAAGTCCATCCATGTAGAACATTGTCAAGATACATCTGCAACTGGGTTCCTGTTAAGGTTCTAGAAACATAAGCACCAATTTGGACAAAAGACAATTTTCTCCATTTTTTATAAGCAAGTTCAGCAGTTATTGTTCATATAGGAATAATGTACTTTGATTTCAAAGTACCAGATAAAATACTAAAAATGAGGGTAAAGCACTTAATCTATCATTTCTAACAAACTGTTTTCTAAAGATCTGCACACTCATGCATCAGTACCCAGAACTACACAAGCTCTTCTTGGGTTGCAAATATTTTAAAAGCATGAAGCAAGGTAATAAAAGTCAATGGAACAAGCAAAAACCTGGCAGTCACAGTGCCCACTGGAAACTGAGCCAAATGCTCTTTTGTAAAAAGCAGTAAGAATGAATGGTACCAGCATCCATAGATTTGTCCCTCCCAATATTTTTTGCTTCCTCTTTTGTATGGAATTCCAACTCATCAGGGGATGTTTGCTTTTCTCCTGTTTTTGATTACTCTTCACATTTTAAAGGGTAGAAGGGGTGATTTTGTAAATTATATGTCAGTGGGATACAAAACAGCAATGAAGCAGATGAACAACAAATACTTTCTAAGTTATACCTAACAAAAACCCTTGGAGTCCTATGCAACATAATCCTATATAATAAAAGCCCAGCAACTGAATGGCAGAACGAACAGAATGACCGCTCAACAAGTCGCTATGATGCATACTAACCACCAGAGGGGAGACGCTCAATGCAGGAGCTGTCCGCTAGTGGTCAGTGCACTCCCACAGTGGGAGTGCCACTCAGCTGACCAGGATGAGTGGCTATCCCACAGCGGGAGCAGCCGCTCAGAGGGCGGGTCCACAGCCGCTCAGCTGACTGAGATGATCGGTGCTCCCACAGTGGGCCGATCCCCGTAGGCCATGCCCCCCACCAGTGCATGAATACTGTGCACTGGGCCTCTAGTATTTTTATAATACCGGTGTTGGTTTTCTTTGTGTAACTAGAAAACGAATATAGTATAGATCTTTTAACTTATCATTATGACATGAAGAAGCTAAGTTGAATGAATTCAGTCTCACTAGTTATTTTACAAAATTCAATACATCAAACTTAATCAAGGGTCAACAGCTCCTGGGAAGACCATAATGACCCTGTAGGAGCCATAGTGAAATTCTAATGAAGAAGCAGAGAATAAGAAAATGCAGAGTTCTGAACAAGAAAGGATTTCAAAAGCTGTGTACCATCCAGTTCTTCTCTAACTATGCTATGTGCTCAGATCACTTGAGAACCTTGTTATAATGTGAATTCTGACTCTGTAGGTCTGAGGTGGGGTTACCATTCTGCACTTCTGACAGCTCCTGTATGATGCTGATGCTGTGACTCTATGGACTACATTTAGAATATCAAGTTTCTCGTAGCACATCCCCCAGGAACAAAGAAATTCAAAACAGGAAACTATTTAACAATAATTATTTTTGAAATAATTGTTATGACTTAAACCTAATAAATAAGCATTGGCACTGTGAGGAAACAGGTGACATATTAAAAAATAGGTAAGTTTTTGTGCAAATAAACTTATAAATCAACAGACATTGATTATGGACTTACAACAAAGGATAAAAAAGATATATAGTCTCTACTCTCAAGTCTAGTACCCTAATTTATCAATTTACCTTTCCTCAAATATGACCTACCTATCTAGGGAGAATACCTTTTATCTAGTTACTAGATTAATGTCATCCTGCCTGTTCTGAGATCTTGTTCTGCCATTATCCCTCACTTTCCTGTGTCATTCTTCTCTCCTCTCAGCATCTTTCCTTGGTGGCTATTTACTCTCCCTAAAGTGACTTCATTTACCATCTACTGCCATGACTTCAAGGCCAGTGGTCCCCGTTATCCATCTAAGGCAGAGATTTCTCCCCTACGATAAAGTTGTTCTTTCTACTTGCCTCCTGGACATCTCCCAGCATGTGCAATTTAACTGAACTTATTATCATATCTACAGAAGGTTCTTCCGCTCTTCTTTCCCTGTTTCCCAGAATCCAGTCTTTCCTCTGCATCTCACAGCTACAGCTCAGTTTCCAGCTGGCCTCCGTCTCTCCACTCTGTCCATAATCTATGTCGGTATCAGAATTCTCATCCTAGTAAATAAATCTTTTTTATAAATATCAGCACTCTGAAAGCTAAATGTATAAATGTCTTAGCAGATAAGAACCCCAACAAGCTGGACCCAGGCTATTACTTTCATCTTCTTCCCCACCTTCCAAACCACATGCACACAAAATATGCTTAAGCTCCTCTACTCAATTCACCAGTTACCATGGACATTATGCCCTCTTAAGACTCTACTTCTGCATAAAATGCTCTGTCTGCCTGGTACATTGCCCCCGCCTTCCCTGCCTAGAAAATTTCAATCTATCTTTAAGATCCATCCTAATCTCCATGAAGCCTTCTCTAGAGTTAGTCATTCTTCTCTCTAAGAAGCCTCCAGCACTCACTTCATACTTCCTTTATGGCACATAACACATCAAAGAGTGGTACTGGCATCTTTTCTTCACTAACATAAGCACTCCCGGTTGAGATCAGACACAATGCCCAACTCTTACTCTTGTTACCATAGTGCCTGGACCAAAGCAAATATTCAGGAAATGTTTATTACATGGCTGAATGGACATAAAACAGAAACTAATAATGCAAAAATGCAGATGACAAATGACTTGTACACATTAAAAGGCTTATAGGCACACAAAGCAAGGAGTGTTTACTGTGTAAAATTAAATGCTAAAATGCATGCAGTATGACCTTCAGAGTAGACATTCAAGGCCACCTTTGTGCAGGAAAAAGAAATATAATATGGGCCTTGAAGGAAGTATCACTCTTACACATGTGTAGGAGGTGACATTACCTGTAAAGCCATAGGGTTAGGGCAGGTAGGTAATTATATGCTGTATGTAATGAGGTACCATCCTGAGTAGGGCATACGATATTTTTTAAAGAAAAATAGATAAAGTTGATTAAGGAGCACAAGGGAAAGAGAATAGGTATCAAACTTCATAGAAAATTGCCCTGGCTGTGGAGGGATAGGACTGTAGGTAGCACACCACACCCTCCTGTGGCATCAGAACACACTTATTATCAGGACTTGTTGCTAATTTTTTATTATCACTCTTGGAAGAATACAAATCCATTCTTTCTGGTTCTGCCTCTACATATCTGCAATCATAAACTCTTTGTAATCAACTTCTTAATAGTTGAAACTCATTTGAAGTTACTCTCAGCTTTGCTTTCTCAGTACAGGTGAGTCATTTTGAGAAAGGAAAGCGGAGAATAACTTCAAATCTCTTTTTTGGACTTTTTCTCCTTTTCTCTTCTCCAATTTCTCATTCACACTCCTAGACATTGGAGGCACTATGGAGATCTGAGCAGAGCTGGGGAACACTGACTCAGATGCTTCATTACCAGCCACTTGGTTGGCTGCGCTGGCAGCAAAGACTAATGATGGGAAGGGAGGCCCTGGCCCTGCCCCACCTCCACCACAATGCCCAGAAGGCCTCCTGGTCCTGGGAATCTCCACATCATTCACACCACCCCATTGGATTAAAGCAACAACAGCAGCTTCCAAATTGCTAATGATACAGGAGAAGAAAAAGAGAGCAAGCCATTATCAATTGCTGCTTCATTCCTGATCATTCATTTCCCGGGTTAGTGGCAACAGAAAGGAAGCCTTGTAGAAACACACCAGGCACACAGAAAGTCAACATTAATGCATAAATAATTGTAACACTTGGTGTAAAGGGCGTCCAGATGAAATTAAAAGTCTACCCTCAGATTATTCTACCCCTCTCTCTCTTTTTTATAACTTTGTTATGTGGAGGCTGGAACACTGCCATTTCAAAACTGAGGAGATTTCCTCTCGAAGTAAGAGGACTGAATTCATCTTTGGGGCAGATTGTTCCTTTGCTTTGGGATAATTGCTTCAAATGGACCCCTTCATTGACAGGAATGTAAAGGAAGTTCACACCCATTATTGTTCTTGGGGGAAATTGTGAAGTAAACTGAGTGCAGGTGTTTTCAACTGAGAAAGTAAGTATACTACTTGGTAATATAAACTGTGGGGTACAGGTTTATAGCCAAATTCTTTATACTTGTTTCTTTCAGGGCAATGTGGTTGTTTTTTACTATCCTGTTTGATAGAGACAAACTTCTGCATGTTCTTGTGGTGTGTGTGCATGCGTGTGAATGTGTGTGATTGTGTGTATGTGTACATTTTTCTGATTGCTCAAAGGAGATAGATTGGAGACGCTGAGAGAAAGGTCACACTAGCCTGATCTTCACCTCAGGATGGATGAGAGAGGGTAAAAAGAACTGGAAAATCTCAGAAACTTGAACTGGACCATTGAGTTTTTATATGTAAAATTATTTAAGACTAAACTTCCAAAGAACAACTAGTGTAACCTATTGATTTTCAAGTCATTTATAGTCATTCTCCTGTTGGAATTAGAGGACCTGGCCACAGTCTCTGGAAGTCTTTCCCAAGAAAGCAAATATTCTCTTTGTCAATCATCCTGGAATGGGACTTGAATTTTAGAAATGAGGCTCGAGGAGGTGAGCCTTAGTCTGAAAGGAAGGAGAAGCACCTGGTTTCTTTGGGATGACTGCAGATGCCAGCTTCAAGGCCTAAAGAGCTCTGAGCATTCTATGAGGTACAAATGGGGAGAGGCTGGGCAGGAGAGCAGTAGAGCAGCAGGAAGCAGATTGTTGAGGATAGCCCTGGCCAGTGGACTTTGAGGGAAATTTCCTCTAGTCCCAGCTATATGCTAATATCTCGAATATATTTTCCTTTCATTGCTACATGGATATAGGAAAGCCTTGTAAAAACTTCCAGCTTATTATCAGCTACTCTTCTGGGGAATGGGGAGAAGGATCCTAGAAAATGCTGAGAAAGAGGGGAAAGGAATGAGCAGTGCTCCTCTCCCTGGCCAGGGCCCTTGTTCAGGTCAGCAATGTCCTTGGCAAAGACCAGTTACCTCACACTGTGAGTGTGTCCACCTGTACACTATGGCTTCTTGACAAGGAAGCCAGATGGGAGGGAGGAAAGTACTGAAGACTCTTACAAATACCTGGAGAGCAGTTAGAGGAGTCTAAATTCCTTTATGGGCAGGTAGGGGCAAAGTCATTATAATTTCCATATTAATGAAATTGTGACCTAGTTTTAGACACACAGGCCAATGAGGACTAGGCATACAAGGAATTTAGAGGGGTTAATTGTTATTTTTTCTGGTTATAAAATTGATGTATACTCATTGTTGAGAAATTAGAAATTAGAAAATAAAGATATCAAAAAGAAAACTAAAATAGCCCACAACTCTACCAAGAGATAGCCATAGTTACTGCTAGGCAGTTTTGTAATCTGCTTCCCTGATCAGTAATTAATCTCCAGTTAAAAGAAATTCAAAACTATTTTCCAAAAAAAATTCCTTACCCTACTCATAGATACTCCTTTGATTCACCTCTGTGCCAAGGTGAGATGGTCTTTTATTTAAGTATGCATCCTAGTAAAGCTTCTCAATTTTCAAATGAGGTGTCAATCAACCCCACCTGGGTTCTACTTTATACTTAACCAGCAATATAGGAAGACTGCATTCCAGGTATTTGTGAAAGAGAGCTTGAAGTCACTATCCTCCAATATTTTTCAAAACCCCACTTAGAGAAAAATTATTGACCAAGGATGTTCCAAAGCAAGTGAAATTCAATAATTACTCTTTATAGTCCAAAGTCCATCCTAACACACCCACAGAACCATATGCATAAACTTATCCTATTTTGTCATTTGTCTTGACTTGGTGACATTAACATTTTCTTAAATAATGTATTTAAAAAACTTTACAACACCACCTAGAATAGCTGCATGGTAGCTATTTTGGGAATACCTCATAATTTATTTGGATATTTAATTTCAGTTTTTCATTATTATATTTGAAACAGCAAAGAGCATCTTTGCATACAAGTCTTTTATCAAGACAATTAGAGAGTGGAACACAGAAAAACGTAAGCGATGAGTTGCTATAGTGAAGAGGCCAAGGGCCATATGGGAAGTGAAGCCCTCACCAAAGGGCAGAGAGTTGCAAGAGGGAGGAGAAAGAGGAGCAAACCTTGCCCCTTCTCAGCTTCATCTAAGGGTAAAGTTGCCCTCAGTTTATGAGGTACTGAGATACCTACCAACAGTGTCACCTTCTTCTATAAATTCTCTATTATTTAGCATGGTCAGGAAATGGTACATTTATTTTGATTAATCATACATTCTGGTTAATAGAGAATTGGAATATATGCCATACACCAATAACTGATCTCTCAAGGATTGGAATATAATAAAGTTTAGTAAAGCTAAGGTGAATAAAATTTACATTTTTGTCAGTAATTCTAAGGAATGGTCAGAATCTGCCCATTAATTCATTCATTTCTCAAATATTTATTAAAAATCTATAATTACATAGGGCACTATGTTAGGTGCTATTGCATCCGTGATCTATTGTCTATTAATTCTAATTAGTATATATTTTCATCTATCTGACTTTGCACAAAGGATAAAAGTCATAATTTATAGAGAATCAGGCTATTAATAATTGTTTTTAAAAAATTAAAGAGATTACTTTCTAAAGTTGCCAAATTTGTTATCTGGATGGATTTAATGTTATTTTAAAAATTCATCCTCAGGGGGTGGAGGGGAAGAGATTAATCAAAGGACTTGTATGCATGCTTATAAGGATGAGGGCATGTGCTGGGGGTAGGAGTGGCCACAGAGAGGTCAATGGGGGAAAGAGGAGACATATGTAATACTTTAAACAATAAAGAATTTTTAAAAAATCATCTTCCCTCAAGGCTCTATTGTAAAAGTCAACATCCAAGAAAAATTCTGTGGCAGATTTACTATTTTTAATGGTAGTAAGAGATAAGAACTATCACATTTCTTTATTTTCTATAAACAACATAATTTTGGTTTCCCCTCCTGCCTGGGTGGAGGGAAATTCAACTTCAGTCGTTCTCAGGGTCCCCAAAGTTGGGCCAAGGTTCAATGTCTTTCAGACTTTGAGACTTTATGAAGTTCCTTGGGGTCATTGGCCTTCTGTGCAAAGTTATTGGTGCCAGACACCCTGTGTTCCAGCTGCACAGTCTCTCTAGATCCACCACTTCAGGCTTTTGAGGTGCACCTGGATCTGGAAATACCGAGCAAGACCAGCACTCCAGACCTCCATTCTATCCCACAGATAGGCTCTGACCTTTTGCTCTGCGATTGTGCTTCCACTTCAGGATACAGCCAGGCAATGAGATATGTGGCCCCTTGTCCCAGGATCTCAAGATCTGCTCTCCCCTCTACAACCCTAGGGGAATCCTTTGAAGTCTCAGATCTCTACATGTTTCCTCAAAAGCAAGTCAACCCACCTCAATGGAACTTATTGTGCCCTTGTTAAGTACAAGCACAGTTCTGAAAGCTATGCATGTATCATCTCATTGAATATCATTCAATCTTGTTTTTCCCCAAAGGAGAAAATTTACTTTGAAAGTCACAAAGGTAGAAAGAGGTGAGTCAGCTGAGCTGTGTGGGCCCTTGGAGCTTAGGAAAAAGAAAGGCAAAGGTAATGCACCTGGGGGAAGTAGAGAGGGAAAGGCATGGGTGTGTGGGCCTTGGGAAGAGAAAGGGTGTGGGGGAAGGGTTGAGCATGCCAGAGAGAGAGAGAGAGAGAGAGAGAGAGAGAGAGAGAGAGAGAGAGAGAGAGAGAAAGAGAGAGAGAGAGAGAGAGAGAGAGAGAGAGAGAATGAATTCACCTCATTGAATCTTAATTACAACCCTGTCAATTAGGCCATATCCCTAACTTACAGATAAGGGAACTGAAGCTCAGAGAGTTCAGGTAACTTGTCTAAGATCACACAGTCAGTGTACCAGCACTGCAATCGCCATTCCTATTACTCTCCATCTTACATTTCTGAACCTTATAATAACTATTCTTATCCTTTTGAAAACACCAAAAAATTGAGACACCAAATTGAGACACCAAGAATGTAAGTGATTGATACTAGGGCACACAATCCAATATTCCCTTGGTATACCATTTTTTTAAAAATATATTTTATTGATTTTTTACAGAGAGGAAGGGAGAGGGATAGAGAGTTAGAAACATCGATGAGAGAGAAACATCAATCAGCTGCCTCCTGCACGCCCCCCACTGGGGATGTGCCCGCAACCATGGTATGTGCCCCTGACCAGAATCGAACCTGGGACCTTTCAGTCCGCAGGCTGACGCTCTATCCACTGAGTTAAACCGGCTTCGGCTATACCATTTTTTTTTTAAATCATAGGATTTAGGCTTATGAGCACATAAAATTTAAATGAGACATCATCATAGTAGTGGCAAGAGTATAAACTTAGCCAGATTGGTCAAGAGAATGAGGACTTAGCAAAAGAACTAAAATGCACTACTTTGAATATATGTATATTTAAATGAATAAATATCTATATATTATTATTATTAGGCAAATGTCTATTTAATGCTTTCCATGAGCAAAATTCTATGTTCAGTGCTCTGAGAGATAAGACTCCACCCCTTGTCTTCCCACAGCTTATCAGCCAGTGCATTCATATCATACACAGGTATACAAATAGACCAAGGAAGTGAATACAAACCAGGGAGGAGGACTGCTGAGAGTGCTGAGTGTAGGCTGAGCATGGACACAGCCAGCCTGGAGTTTCCAAACCTGAGTATAGGAGCGTGGGTATCAAGGCAAACAGTGTGGGTGACCCCGCCTTTCTCCTCTTTCCAAGGGATGAGAATGCTAGAAGCTCAGCTGTTGCAGAATGTAAACCATACGGATTGCCCAGAGTTACTGACTTGCCTAAAGCCATAAAAACATTTTTTATGAGTTATTTTTCACTTCTTTTTCTGCCAGGATCAAGTATCAGCATTGTTATATTCAGAAACACGCCACTTTTAACACAGTAAAGAAGAGCTAGCCCGACCGGGGTAGGCATAAAACAGTTGTCAGAGGCAGGAAGTCTCCCAGACTCCAGCCCCAAGCTACAGCAGAATAAATTTGAGACATTCAACAGATTTCTAATGCGCTGGGATGCCTGAACTAGCCTTCATATTTACTAGTAAAGAGACAAAGAATGTTGTTTTGACAGAGCCAAAAAGAGATTTCAAGCAGATTTGGAATACTCAGATGAGTTTTTCTGAACTGATCTAAAAATCTAAAAAAGAAATTTAATTACTGCTCAGAACCTTAAAACTACTGCAAAGATTTCTTCTCCGTCGCTGGCTTTCTTGAGCTCCTTCAGGGTATACCCAACAGTACCAGGGGCTTTGCACTACTATAACAAATCATTATACTCCATCTGTCCCCCCACCATTTGTTGAATTCTTTACCAAATAGAAAAAAAAAAAATGTCAAGAGACTCCAGTTGCCTGGTTTTAGGTTTTGACTGACTCCTACCCCATCAAGGGCCAGGATCACCATTTTCTTTGTCTTTGACTTTTCAGGAGACCCAGAGATTGAAATCCAATACTTTTGTCTGCATCTGCTGCTAAAAGCCTTTTTTCCCTGACCATGCCACAGCTCCCTCGAGGCTCATTAAGCACATTTACATTTGGCTCTTAAAATCCTAAATAGCCCATTTCACGCCTAGCAATGGTGTATTGATGAAAGAAGCACTCAGCTGATGGCCTGCAGGATGAGAGGGAAGTCTCTTTTGATTCTAGATATCTCCCACAAAGGAATTGTACATGCTGTTAAGGACTTAAACAGAATCCTGCTAGCAGTAGACTATTGTTAGAAGGACACATGCACACAAATGCCATCCTTATGTACCATCAGATGTACCCCTTCATGTGCAGAAAACATGTCAAGGATCTAAAATGTAGTGGAAATGCACAGAGGTGAGAGAGAGAAAGAGAGGGGGGGCGGGGAGTAGAGAGAACAGGAAGGAACGTGAGTAAAAAGAATCTGCATTGAATTTCAATGTAAATCTTTTTAGCTCACCAAATTGTAGGGTTAATAAGGAGGAAATAAGATGGGTAGACTAATAAAAGCATGTGAATGGATGTCAATGAGCTATGCCTGGATCATGGGAGGCTAATGAGGGACCAAAGGGTTCACATCACCCTAAGATTCAGGTTGAAACACTTGGGAAAGAAACAGAAGATCCACATTTTCTTGACAATCTTCATTTCCTTTCACAACCCAAAATAGAGTAATACTTATCTTTGTGATTTCATGCTCTCTGGAGCAAGAGACTCAGCACACGATAGAAAGTGTCTCCTTCTAGCCTACCCAAATTGAATATCTATTCAATTCCATGCTGGTTTCTCAAGGATACACAAGAAACAATTCTTGATCATTGGCTGGTCAAGGTAGGAAAGAGACCTTTTATTTTTCATTTTATATCTTTCTGTATTTTTTAAATAAAAGTAATAGATGCACATGATTAAAGTTCAAAGACAATACAGGTTATATGTGCAGTGAGATCATTTACATTTTGGTTTTCTTCATTATATTTATCTGTATTAAAAAACTGTCAATAAAAATATTTTCATGGTAGTTCAGGGAAAGGATTGTCTACTGTACCATCTTTACTACCCCATGCTCTGTATGTAATCTGATTAAAATTTAAGTGGAAACCAGTATGAAGATTCCTCAAAATATTAAAAATAGAACTACCATATGATCCAACACTTCTGGTTATTCATCTGGAGAAAATGAAAACACTAACTTGAAAAGATATATGCATCCTTATGTTCATTGCAGCATTATTTACAATAGCCAGGATCTGGAAACAATTTAAGTGTTCTTTGAAGGATGAATGGATAAAAAAGGTGTGTGTATAAATGGAATAATGGAATATTATTCAGCTACAGAAAAGAAGAAAATCTTTCCACTTGAGACAATACAGATGGACCTTGAGGGCGCTATGCTAAGTGAAGTGAAATAAGTCAGACAAAGACAGACATGATCTCACTTATATGGGAAATCTAAAACAAACAAACCAAAAAACAAGCTCATAGATGGGTGTGGAGGGTGGGTGAAATGGGTAAAGGTGGTCAAAATGTACAAACTTATTTATAAAATAAGTTATGGGACTATAATATACAGCATGGTGACTATTAATAATAATAAAAGGGTAATATGCTAATTAGACCAGACGTCCTTCCAGATGTCCTTCCTTCCGGACAAAGCCGCAGTGGGCAGCGGGCGGGGGCAGGGCCGGGGGCCGGGGCCAAGGCCCTTGCACGAATTTCGTGCATTAGGCCTCTAGTAATTAATAATACTGTCTTGCATATTTGAAAGTTGTTAAGAGTAGATCTTAAAAGTCCTCATCACACACACAAAAGTTTTGTAACTATGTATGGCCACAGATGTTAACTGGACTTATTATGGTGATGATTTGGCAATAGATGTAAATATAAAATCATTATGTGGTACACCTGAAACTAATATAATGTTATATGTCGATTATATCTCAATAAATATATTTTTTAAAATTTTTAAATAGACTACTGAAAATCTTAATTAATTGCAGCTGCCATGTACCTAGCATTGTGCCTGGGACAGAGTAGGGACCCAATAAAAGTAGATGAATGAATGAATGAATGAATGAATGAATGAACATAAATTCAGGGCACTTCCTAGAGAGCCTAAAAAATGACATATGTAGTGTATTTATATAATTAAACTCTAATTTTATTTTTATTTTTCTTAACAAGGCCTTTAGGAAATTTAGGGCCGTCAAAGCTTCAACTAAATGAGAAAAGGCAAAACATAATTAGCAAGCCCCAAACAGATGATGTTTTCAGTGAGGTTTATGTCTTGTTAAAAGGAAACAATTTGTACAACCCTCTCTGAGCACACCTCATCTATCATTCTCACAGTCCTGCTTTCCTCAGGGCTTTTTCCACGTTGAGCTAAGAGACTTTCAATGTTTGCTGACCAAGAGTGAAACCTGGCCTTTGGAAGTGGCCTCCCCCAAAACATCTGCTTACCAAGGGGTCTCCTCAGCCAAAGCACGTGTTTTATTAATAAGATGTGCCCCCAAAACTAGTGATTCCCACATCAGTGAAGTCTTGGTCTGCCAAGGCCATAATTTCCACATTAGTTGAAATTACCATAGTAAATCCAAGTCCTTGATGTTGCTTTTATTGAGGCTGACTGCTTTGTGCACATAAGGGTGAAGGTGTGTGCGTGTGCGTGCGTGCGCGCGCGCGCGCGTGTGTGTGTGTGTGTGTGTGTGTGTGTGTGTGTGTATGTATAAAAATCAGTAAGATTGCTAGTTATTTATAATTCTTCTTAAGGTGCATTCTTCATGAAGCTAGCCTTTGAAAACAATGTGGCTACTTAATGTAAGGGGTTTGAGAGCACTGGAGTGGGAAGAGCCAGGTGTGGCCAACCCCCTCCACTAAGGTAGAGCTGTGGAAGGTAGAGGTCAGTTCACCAGCCTCTCTCCATACACATCTCTGCTTCACAGAGGAGGATACTGAAGCTCAGAAGGGTGGAATAACACACAACTAGCAAGGGACCACCAGGATTTGACTCCAACCCAGTCTCTCTCTTACTTCCTCACCTTGATGCCAAAGTATTACCCAGAAAAACCTAGGAAGCTTGAGGGGAATCTAGGAGGAGAATGTGTTTAATTTCATTCATACCCGATTGGGCTTTAACAAAATTAAAATAACTTTGAATTACTAGCAGTAGCAAATATTTACTGAGCAGGTACCACTTGGAACACTCAGTGCTAGGTGAGATGGTATAAATTTGGTACATACCTTCCATCCAAGGCCCTGGGAGACAGTCTCCATGCTCAGAGGCAAAAACAAGGAGATGATCACAGCTAATCAGTTTATCACCGCCTGCTGCTAGCCTCTTTTCAAGAATTACCTCGCTTAATCTTTACAACATTACTATCAGGTGGGTATAATTACATGCTCATTTTACAGAGAAGGAAACTGAGACTCAGAGAGGTTACATAACTTGTCCCCACACAGCCACTAAGTCAAAAGACAGGTTTCTAACTTAAGATGTCTGATGTAGGAGCTTATACTTCTAACCTGGATTTGTTTCCTAGAGCTGCCATGACTAAGTACCACAAACTAGGTGGCTTAAGTACTGAAGGCCAGAAGTTTAAAATCAGGTGTCAGCTCTCCTAAGGACTCTGAGAATCTCTTTCATGCCTCTCCCTTAGCTTCTGATGACAGCTGCCAACATGTGGCATTTCTTAGTGTATAGGTGCATCATTCGAACCTCTGCCTCCACCTTCACATGGCATTCTGTGTGTCTGTGTCCAAATTTCCCTCTTCTTATAAGGACACTAGTCCTATTGGATGAAGGCCCACCCTAATGACTTCATCTTAAATTGATTACATCTGCAAAGACCCTATTTCCAAATATGGCCACATTCACAGGTCCTGGGGATTAGAACTTCAACGTATCTTTTTTTTAGAGGGATGCAATTCAACCTATAACATAACCACTACACCATGTTGCCCTTCATAATCCCAATGTTATAAACATTTCTCACCCTCTGCAGATATTTTGTACTGTTTGCATTTTCTTTTCTATTTAATAAACAAGAGATCACATCCCACCATCTTCACTGGCAACTGAGCAATTTGAAAAACAAAAACAAGGAACCTCTCTGACTCAGGACACCATAAAATCCAAACCCTGCTTCTGTTAGTGATTATTTAAAAATAATTATCTAATAGAGTCCTGAACTTCATTTTACACCAAGTTAACTTTCTGAAGCAGGTTTAGCCCAAGGCCATTATAAGATATCTGGAAACAGTCATACATAGAATTCTAGAATATCCCAGCAAAAAAAGGTCCCGATGGGTCCACCCGCCGCATTTTACAGGTGATGAACATCAGGCTCAGAATCAATGACCAGTCTGAAGTCACATGGCTGATTATGGCAGCAGCAGGACCAGAACCCAGGTCTCCTGGCCTGCAGTCTGAATCTCTTTTTGGAACTCAGAGGGCTACTGGTCTTCTGTCAGTCTATTCCAGATGTGCCCAGAAGTATTTTTGATACTTTGCACTATTTTGGGAACTCCAACAAGGTGGGTATATCTATCCAGGGGCACATACATATTTGAAGACAAGCAGGCTCCCTACCCCATGTACTATCTGAACTATCTCATTTGACTGGAGAAACTGAGCAACATCAGTCTGGGTAGCTTAATCGTTTCAAGTGCCAGGATTTTGCTTTCAGTCCCAGGAGCCTACTTTCATTCCTGAATATTCAGATAAAAATGACACCTTAACAGCACTTCCTTTCTTCACTCCTTTCAGTTTGACAATTCAGATATGAAAACATTTGCCAAAGATAAGTGTAAAGTAAAAGGCTCCAAAGAGAAATATTACATAGGTTCACCTTGGAGAATATTTTTCTCTTTAATTGGGGTCCAGTCAGTGGTGTCTGATTGGGAGGCTGAGCAGAAGAGATCCCGGCCTCACACTCAGATTTCCCAGGCCAGGCCAATGGGAAGGAGAAGCTCCCTCTCTCCAAGACTGTCCTTACAAAGCAGGGAGGGGCCAAGACTGTCCATACAAAGCAGGGAGGGGCCAAGACTGTCCATACAAAGCAGGGAGGGGCCAAGACTGCCCATACAAAGCAGGGAGGGGCCAAGACTGTCCATACAAAGCAGGGAGGGGCCAACACTGTCCATACAAAGCAGGGAGGGGCCAACACTGTCCATACAAAGCAGGGAGGGGCCAACACTGTCCATAGCAATTTCAGTGTCCAGCTTTACAAAGAACTCTCTTACCCAAGTGGCCTTTCCACCAAAAGTTTATTTAAATAAATCAACAATTAAAAGCTCTAATGTGCATCACCATGAAACTCTAGCTCATGGTCACTCAATGGATTAATTTAGGTAAAAAATGTCTATCTCTACAGTTCTCTTCTGATAAGTTAAACCACAACCCCATCTCACCTCCTTTTCTGAATTCTGTCCTGTTGGGGCCAGGATGGCTGATATATTTATGCTCAGATAGTAAATTGAGATATGAGATATAATGAGGCAACAGGGGTACATCACAAGTCTTGATTTCTGACACCCAGCTTAGTAATGCTCTTCCCCTTTGCTGACCTAAAGAGTGAGCAATTTATTCCTGAGTAGATGGGTTGCATTAGGGCACCTTTGAGTTGCTCTCCTGCCTGAAATTCCCTCCCAGCCCTTCTCAATCATGGAATCAGTTATTTAACATCTGTATCCTCCACCAGAAGGCAAGCTTCATTTCTGTTGGAATCATCTCTATATACTCATCTAATGCCAGGCTCATTTTATTAGGCACTACCTTTTTTTTTTATTGAATTGAAGTTTCTCAAATTTTTGTAAGGAGTCAACATCTGGTTCATAGTTCTACAATTTATGACTTCCAATAAATGATATTGTCCTTAACCCAGTATTTCAAATTCTCAGCTTTTAGCAGAATGAAAGGTCAACAGACATCTGTATGGCAGAATTTGCCCATGACACTGCCACATTTTTCACCTGGCCAGGTAGCTTACAGTATGTCCTCACCCCCTAACCACTAAAACACTTGTGTTCTCTCTCCTTTTATTTTCAGTAATGGTCTCTGCTATGCACTTAGGCTTCAATTTTGCGGCCATCCATACATAGGTATGGCTTTGGGGCATGCCCATCATTTTTATTTCATCTGTTTCCTTTGAACAAAGCAAATTCCAGTCCGTAAAGTCCCAGGGTTTTCTATGTCATTGGATCTGGTTCCTAGTGCTAAAACTCCAGATTGACTTTATTTATTACTTATAATCTGTATATAATCTAAGATCATAAGTATAGTTCTCAAACATCGCCCCTGTTATTTTCCTCAGTAAATTACTAGGCACCTCCCTCATCACTGTGCTGTCTGTGCCATGCTGGCTGTCTTCCTAATATCTAGTTTATAGGCCCTTTTTACTCCTCCCACTCAAATTTCAGTGTAAAGCTTTCTTAATTAGATTGGTGAATCTCTTTGCCCTTGTATTTTTTACTCTTCCTAGTGTGTTTGGTGTGTATTCTGTCTCTTGACATTTTGTTTCTTGAGCCATGTTTGAGAAATCTCATTCTTTGACAGGGCCTCTGGAGCCAGATGACACCTTTTCAGATTTTCTTTCCTAATTCAAAATTATGAGGATTACTTAGAAGGAGAATTGAAATTGGCACCCATAGCCAGGAGTTCTTAAAATTCCTGACCCTGATTTGTATAGATAATGAAGAAATTTTGGAATGAAAAAGTACAAGGGAGAGTTGCTGCTAGAGCCCATATCCTTCAATATCTTTTTCCTTCTGATGTCCTTGGATACAACTTGGTGCTTGTCCAGAAGAGTTTCTTCAGCCCTTCCAAGAAATCAGAGCAGCTTTCATCATGGCCTTTGATCTTACACTGACACACAAGACAGACCTGCACTGATAGCACCAGAATGCCCATCCCCTAAAGCTTAAACCCACAGAGATGCAGAGTTAACATACTTTTCCATACCCAAAGATGAGGGCATCATTCCTTTGGTTTATCTTCTGGGATAAGCTATATAGATATTAAGACACAGCTAGAAGAAAGGAAGGAAAGAAACAAAGGAGACATTCAAGATGTAAAAATCACATTTCTCTCTGAGTTTCACCTTAGTTCTCTACTCAACAAAGTCAATTATCTAAATACATGTATACCTCATTGCCCCTTTCCCAGACCAATCCTCAGTTATTATTTAATTGTTAATGGTTACCTCCTTTAAGGCTTACTATAATTAGACACATCTCTAGTCAAAGGAGTTCTGGAGAACCTGTTGATTTCCTCTTGCTATTCCCTCCTCAAGGGAGGCTAAGGGGAGGGAGGAAGAGGCCACTATGTGATTCTGGGGGAGTGGCGGGGGAGGTGAGTGCGAGGATGGTAAAAGTGGTGTGAGGGCTCTCTGCTTCTATATCCCATAGGTCATTCTACTTGACCTTTCCATTGCAGAGCAGGGTTCTGTTAAATAACCAATTCATTTGGCAAACTTTTATTACAAGCCTACTTCATGCCAAATCATATCTAGGTGCTGGGTACGAGAATGAATATCACAGGCAAATAAGGACATCAACAAATAGGCCTTGAGTTTGAAGAATTTAGCTAAAGAAAAATGCAATATATATGCAACGTTTTTTACAAACTTAGAAGGACCTATTATAGAACCTAAAACACTGTGGCTCTTCAAATGAGTATTTTCTGAATAAATAAATGAACTGCTATTGTAAATGTTGAGGAATGACTCTGTTCAGCCTCCTGGGAAATACTGCCTACTTAATAAGAACAGTGATGACTCTCACATTGGTGCATTTCTAGATGTATATTGTGTTTTTCAGGTCTTCATCTCTGTTGGGGGACATTTTTTCAGAGCCCAGTAAGTTCTCCCATTTCAACCTATACCACCACTTACAGCTCAGACCCTGTTTTGTGCAACTACACATATCTTGATTATGTCATTTCCTGTTTCATTTACTCACTAACCTGCCCTGCATCTCACCATCACCATCACCATCACATACCAAACCCATGCTGTTCAGGGTAGAGTCCAAGGCTTACCGAGGCTCATAGGCTCTATCGGAGGGAGCTGCTGAGTACCTCTCAAGCCTCATTTCTTGCCTCCCTTCCAATCATCCTACATTTTGTGTCAATTGATAGTTCTTAGAAGAAGAAAAAAAGATGTTTTTGCTTCTTTTCTGTCTTTGTACAGGCTATTTCCTTTTTCTCCTGGGTAACTCCCACTGGTCCTTGAGGATTCAACTTAAGCATCCTTCCACTCTGGAAGCCCTTCTAGAAAAACCCAGAGTGATTTTGATGCCTCTTCTCAGGCTCCCAAAGCATCCTGCACACACAGTGTCCTGAAATTGTCAGCATTTGCTTAACATATCTTACCAATTACACTAGCTGCTTGAGGGCAGGAATTGTCTTTCTCTTCACTATACCTCTACTGTACATCCCAGTGGCCAGAACAC
Source organism: Cnephaeus nilssonii (assembly GCF_951640355.1). NCBI lineage: Eukaryota > Metazoa > Chordata > Mammalia > Chiroptera > Vespertilionidae > Cnephaeus > Cnephaeus nilssonii. The sequence continues at coordinate 65,209,228 of NC_137081.1, read as the reverse complement.
AATAGGGTGTGTGTGTGTGTGTGTGTGTGTGTGTGTGTGTGTGTGTCCCCACACAAACATATATGAAAGGGAAAGATAATAGAAAAGAAACAAAAACAAACAAAAAAGCACCTGGCTTTGGAATCCTAGCCTCCCAGAGGTGGCTGGCAGGCAGGCAGGAAATTGCCAATGTGTTCATGTGAGTACTCTCTCTATGGACTGGAGAGAAGCCAAAGGAATAGAATATTCTAGCACTTAGAGATTTTACAGCCAAAGAAGGGGGGGAAAGCAGACATTTTAAAAGGGACATGAAACTTTTGAGAATCATAGGGATGGAGAAGCATAAATTAACAGTGTGCAAATTGCATGATTACCTCGTTATTGGGTTTTTAAAAGACATTTGGTGATGCAACTATTGGCATTATTTCTGTTTTGGGAAATAGGAGCTATAAGAAATATAGACCATTACCAGAGTCCACCTGAGCTATCATTAACAGATAAGCAAACTCTGTTTACTGAAATACCAGCACCCAGTGGGAGACAGGCCACATATAACCAAGCTTCTGTCTAGAAACCCCAGGGTCAAGGCTGCCCCAAGTGGTGTTCCACTGATAGAGGAAGCCTTCTTTGTGCCATGATTTTCCTGCTCCCCTGACCTCTCTGCCCATAAATCAACTTCCCTTATTTAGGCTCATTTCCCATGGGCTCTGCTCTCTAAAGAGAAAGGGAACATTTGTTGAGCCCTCTCTATGTGCACATCTGATATAATTTCCAAATGCCTGTAGATGTGGAGAAATATAGCCATCTTATGATGATGAAACTTAGACTCTGAAAAGTGAATAATCTGCCCATAATCACATGGTTAGCAAGCAATAGAGCCAAGATTCAAATCCTACTCTTTGATTCTAAGGACAACACTCCTTTCATTACAATAGACTATTTGTGCTAAGTAAGGTTGCCTTAACCTTTCTCTTCCCCCTGTTAAAATTCACACTGGGACCTTTGGCTCTTTACCCCCAAAAAGTACCCACCAAGGCCAAGCTAGTTACCATAGCAATGGCAGATGGAGAAATTTTGGCTATAAGAGTCTTGCAGCTCCCCCTCCAATTACATCAGGTGTGTACCATGGACTCCTCCTAAATTGTTCTAATAATCACTGTGCCGATTCTTAAAATTGCTCAGCATGTGCAATCAAAAACAAAATGATATGGAAATTGATAGTGAAGTAAAATAGAACACCTCATATATCCACAACACTGCCTTTGTATTTATAATTTCATCAGGAAGGGAAAGCTTATAGGAAGATAATGGCACCATTTATTCTTACAAGCAGGTTTATACCTGTGAATACATATGAGTTAAGGTTAGTTTAAACACTGTAATCTCTTTTCATGCATTTTTAAAATTTTAATTTGTGTTTAAAATATTTAGATGGCTTCTTTGTACCCATGAATAAATAATCCTATGTATGCTTTTTTGGCCCACTTAGCAGAAAATGACTAATCTATAGTTTAATCCTTTCTTATAATATTACTGAATTCACAGCTTTCTTAGGAATTCAGGAGAGGAAATGTGGGCTCTGTCCTTTTGCCTTCTATTTCTCCCCTGCGCCCAAGAAGGGCTCCAGACCTGGGGAGAAATAAAAGTGTCTCCTTCTGGAAGGGGAGGGGAGCTGGGTGTCCTGGGGACCCCCAAAAGGGTGATGTCATGTAAAAGGGAGCACTGCTTCCAGGTCTTCTGACCACAGTAGTCAGTTGCCGTGCAGGGATTATCATGAAGCATCCAAAGAAACCTTACATCACCCCTTCCTCTAGGACTAGGGTCTAAACTGCTATAAAAATTCCTCCAAGTCATGTTTGTTGAAATTGGGCTGAGGGCCGTGGTGGTTCATTATGACTGAAAGCTCGGAACGAACATGAAAGAAGCACGAGATATGGAGAGAGGTGTCATTCTGAAGCCTGGCGCCAGCATAGAAGTATTTAGAAAAGCAGTCGGGGTGTAAGCCAGATTTATTTTCGCACATGTTTAGCTTAGTTAACCAACATCAGATGCCCTAAAGCCAGCACTCTCCACCCCACCCAAACCAAAACTCAGAGTTTCAAGAATAGCAATAAAAAAATTAACTCATGAACATGTTAACTGAATTTCCCTTTCTTCTGAGATTTTTTTAAACACCACAGCAAAATAAATCTCTGCCAGTTTTTGTTTCTAAACTGTACGTCAGAGAACCTGTCTATATTAAAAGTGTTCATAAGGTCATACGATGCTTAGAATTTTTTCTGTAGAGATTTTGATTCTTGAGTCTGGCACTCAAGAAGCTATTTGTAGGGGGTCACATTGCCAGCTATGAGAATGTCCCACCTATGAGAGAGAGTACCTTTGTAAGAAGTTGTGCTTTGATGACAAAGTCAAAGATTCAAATGATCAATTTTTCAATCAATAACTCTTATCAAAATAAAACTCATTATAAGGCAGTTAAGTCTGATGACATTAAAGAGCAACCTTATTTAAGAAAATCATACATATTTAGAGTAAGATATAAAGAAATATTTTAAAACTCTAGAACACATTATTACTTCCTCACTAATACTTCATTGATGTTGTTAAACAGGAAGCAAAAAAAAATTATATAGAAATATAAAGTGAACCCAGCCAGCATGGCTCAGTGGTTGAGCGTCGACCTATAAACCAGGAGGTCATGGTTTGATTCCCAGTCAGGGCACATGCCTGGGTTGTGGGTTCCATCCCCAGTAGGGAGTGTGCAGGAGGCAGCCGATCAATGATTCTCTGTCATCATTGATGTTCCTCTCTCTCTCCCTCCTCTCTGAAATCAATATATATATATATGAAATATAAAGTGGTTTCAGTAAGAACCTGTAACCAAAAGAAAGAAAGAAAGAAAGAAAGAAAGAAAGAAAGAAAGAAAGAAAGAAAGAAAGAAAGAAAGAAAGACAAGTTACACAGGATTCTGAAAAAACATAATTCACATAAATAGAAATTATAATTTAAATTGGCAATATGCTTGTCCACATGACAGCATTGGTCTCAGGCTAATAATAGCTGGTATTTCAATAAAATGAATGTAATAGAAGCACACTGGCTTTGATAAAAATATATCTCATCTGTTATTTCTTTATATTCCCATGAAATGTTCATGTTATATATTAAGCAAATATTATCTTTTTCAATCTTACAAGTAGGAGTTATGAGGGACTGAAAGAAAATTTTGAAATGTTAAATATTGTTAAAATGAAAATGCCTGCACATATTACACAGATATTACAAGAGCTGGAACAAAATTCTAGCTCTCCTAATTCTCATTCACTGATCCTTTTACAGATCACTCCAGCTACTTGGAATTCTAATGCTCACCACCATCACAGGGACCTGGGGCTATATTTTTAAGAGTAGACTGAATAGTGATCATGTGATATTTGTGCATATAGACACTTGCACACTAAAATTGCACTTGGAATGAGGCAGGGAGAGAATAATTGAAAAAATGGATGTTAGAATTATGATCCAAAAAAGATCCTGACAAGCTATGACATGGACCATGTTGAAAACATTCTCTCCTGCAGGGCTTCATCCATCCTTAAATAGCTCCAATTTTCAGTAAGTAATCCATAGTGATTCTTTTGTATATGCCTATACTCAAAGAAATATGTATTAAGAACTTACTTCATGATAGCTAGGCATTTGTGTTAGATCCTAGAATTAAAATGGCATATTGATTGCTATTGCTGTGTAACTAACCACCCCCAAAACTCAGTGACTTGAAACAATAAGCATTTATTATTGACTAGAGGCCCAGTGCATGAAATCTGTGCATGGGTGTGGTCCCTAGGCCTGGCTGGCGACCAAAGCGCAGGTGTCGGGCATGGAAGGGCAGGTCCCAGCTGACCTCTGGGCCTTGGGCAGCACCTGGTTCCCTGGGCCTCCATAAGCCCCCTCCACCTGAGTCATCAGGCCCAGCCTGGCTCCCTCAGCACCCAGGAGCCGGGCTGAGGCCCTGCACCCCCACCGCTGCCACTGGATGCCATCTGTGGGGCGATCAGTGGGGCGATCAGGCCCTGCTCGCACCCACCTTGGCCTGACTCTGCCTGCTCACCTGCTCTCCTCGGGGCCAATCGGGGCCAGCAGTGCCTCCACTGCCGCCCGCTGCCAGCGCTGCATCACTGACACCCACCATGTTCCGTGCTGCCCCCTGGTGGTCAGTGCACATCATAGCAAGTGGTTGAACTCCTAGTCGAACTCTGGGTCAAGGGGACAATTTGCATATTAGGCTTTTATTATATAGGATTACAAGTCCACAAGTCAGCTGAGTGGGTCTACTGATGTGTGCCAGCTTCACTCATATATCTGGAAAACCAACCAGGTTGGTTGGTTAGGCTAGTATAGATTGACTAATCACATGTCTGGCAGTTGACTGACTATTGACTAATAAAGCAACAGAATGACTGGACCACATACAGTATGCAGGAGGCAGCCGATCAATGATTCTCTCTCATCATTGATGTTCCTCTCTCTCTCCCTCTATTCTTTCCTCTCTGAAATCAATATATATATGAAATATAAAGTGGTTTCGGTAAGAACATGTGACAAAAAGAAAGAAAGAAAGAAAGAAAGAAAGAAAGAAAGAAAGAAAGAAAGAAAGAAAGAAAGAAAGGAAGGAAGGAAGGAAGGAAGGAAGGAAGGAAGGAAGGAAGGAAGGAAGGAAGGAAAGAAGAAAGGAAGAAAAACAAGTTACACAAGATTCTGAAAAAACATAATTCACATAAATAGAAATTATAATTTAAACTAGAGGCCCAGTGCATGATTGAATCATGCACATGTAGGGTCCCCTACACGCTTTCACTTTCGATCACGGGGGAGCTAGGTGCCTGTCCGCTGGTGCACCAGGCCTTTCAGAAGCCTCTGGCACGGCGGAGGCTTCTGAAAGGCCTGGTGCCTGAGCGGACAGGCACCCAGCTCCCACGCTTTTGATGGTCCCCAGTGGGACGTGAGCTCGCTGCCCCAGAGGCCCCTTCTGTGCCGCAGCACAGCCATGGCTCAGACGCTGAGCTCGAGCCACCGCTGGCGACTGGAGCTCAGCATCCCGCCAGCCCAATCGGCCACCCCGGCCACCCCGAGTCCCGCCCCCCTGCGCCTCCTGGCCAATCGCGGGCATAGCGAAGGTACGGTCAATTTGCATATTTGTCTATTATTATGTAGGATTGGCAATATGCAACAGATAGTTGCATGAGACCAAGGGAACAAGCAAAAGTGTGCAGTGTTCTCAAGGTCTAGTCCTAGAAGTTGCACAGTCACTTTCACTGCATTCTATTAGCCAACGTAATAACAAGTCCAGGTCAGAAATAACAGATGAAGTAACAGAATCCACATCTTGATGGGAGGAGGTGAAAAGTCACATTGCAAAGGGTTTGGAAGCAGGAAGGCATAAAGATCTTGGATTATTTTTATAATCAATCTACTACAAATGAGTCAGACAAGCAATGACCCTACCCTATCAGAACTCAGGAACTTTGTTACTATAGCTTCTAACCATGAATTATGGTTTATAGAACAAATCTCATCCCTTTCTCCATGACCAGTTCTTCAAATACTTGAATTCATCTCTCATATCTCATGTGAGTTTTCTTTTAAGGCTAAGTATGTCACGTTTCTTGCAACTATCATGATACAGTAGGTAACATGAGACTCTGCAGTACTGGGAATGTTTATTTCCTAAGGCTTCTGAAAGCCAAGGGAGGAATTATGTCAAGGATGTGTTGCAACTTGTTTTGGTTTAGAGATAGACTCTCAAAGTAACACGTAGCTGCCTGGCAGAATAGTTCTAGTACATACACTTGCATATTGTGAATTCTTAAATGAAAAATATTAGTGTCAAAATGGGGTGAAATTAAGTAAGTCTTAAAATGAAGTCATTAGAAATTGTCAAATAATATCATGGGGATAAAGGAATATAAAAAAGAGATTTTTACAGGGAATATGAAATGATATTTATCTAAGTTATCTATCCATAGGGCTTCTGAAAAATGGCTAAAAGATAAGAGATTTGGGGGTCATTCAAATATAGGGCTGAACATGAGAATTTGGGCTGAATAGGTAAAAGTAATTACAGAAATAATATCACTATGGGAAAAAATGCATATGTTTTTATCAATCAAGGAAAATTAATGACAACACTGTTTTTTAAGGACAGTAATAAACAATGATGAAATATTGACTTTCTAGCATAACCAGGAAATAAATAACAAAAATCTTTAATATTTGCAGCCCTAAGAACCTTCAAAACAAAAATAAATAAATAAAAATGGATGCCCAAATCACAAAAGCGGATGATACCGAATTTGTTTTTCTATCAGTGGCATTATCTGAAGGAAAATTCATTCCTACAGCCAGGTTGACTATCAAATTTAGCATGAAACTATTCGAAGGATTTGAAAGTGACTGTTCCATAGAAGGGAGTGAACAATAGCCTATTATGAGCTCTAGTTTACAATGAGCTTTCCCTGAAAATGTTTTTGACAGAAAAACACCATCACCTGGGTTGATCACCCATCTTAGTCATCAACTTTGGCTCTGAGTGACTAGTACAGGTATTTCCAAAACTCAAATTCAGTTTAAAAGCCCCAGCATATCCCCAATGCTGCTTCATCTCCAAAGGCAATTCCGAAAATAAAAATTTTAAAGCATTTTGGAAGATAAAGCAGCATTAGAACAAGTGAGTGCCCCTCTAGTAACCACTTAAAGGAAGTTTTGGAGATGGGCTAAGCTGATTTTCCCTCTAATAGATGCTGGGAAGACAGGTCAGACCTCATTCTCATTTAAATTTTAAAATTAGGGGTCAGGAAACCAGCACTCTTAGGTCAACTGCAGTCCTCAGAATGTTTTTGTAAATTAAGTTTTACTAGAACATAGCCTGCCCATGGGTTTACTTTCAGTTCACGGTTGCTTTCATATACAGTGGCAGAGTGGGATAATTGAGACAGAGACCACATGGCCCACAAAGTCTAAAATATATTTTATCTGGTCCTTGACAGTTTTGTCCACTCCTGATTTAGACTATCATCAGCGTAATGTAAGTATATACATCAACCATCTCTTTTATTTTATATCCACAGCTCTCTATATATTTACTATTTATTCATTGGCTGAGTTACTTATTTGTCTTGTTTTAACTTTTATTTTAAAATAACTTTTATTTTAAAATAATTTTATTTTAAAATAAAGCAGAGATACAGAAAATTACCCAACAAATATAGAGTAAAATGAATTATTATAAGATAGAAACTCTTGTACCACAATTCAGGTCAAGAAATAGAGTGTTGCCAGCCACCCATACTCTCTTTTGTGTGTCCTCTTCCCTAATGTGCAGCCAATATTCTAACTTTTATGGTAATACTCTTTTTGCATTTGTATAGGTTTATCACCCAAGTGTGCACTCCTGCTGTGGCTCATTTTTAAAATGTATCTATCTTTTAAGTCACTCTAGTCTGCAGTCCCCACCACTATCACCACCAGTGTCTTTTCCTGATGGCATTTGGAAGGAGAATTTCCCAGGTCATTTGAGCAGGAGAATTTCCCACAGTCTAAATCTTTCTCACTGCATACACATGGTGCAATTGAGCATGTTTATCTGTTCCAGGTATTTCCTGTAAACTACACGTTGGACCCAGAGGCTTGATCAGACTGCTCTGATTAATTTTTCTTTTAGCAACGTCCATATGACAGGGCTCAGGACAACCAGTGAAAGGGTAGGAAAGAGTGGCCTCATGAGTCATCCCTTCCCCTTTTATTTTGTCCTCACCCCACCTTTGTAGGGTAGGTGCATAGCTGTCTGGGACCCTATTTTACAAATGAAGAAAGAGGGACGAGGCAGGTGAAAGTTTGCCCAGCAGTGTTCAGCTAGTCAGTAGGAAAGGCAGAACCAACAGCCAGGTGTCCTGCCTTCCAGACAGCTCTGATCATTCCACAGTCTCCTGCTTGTCTGTGCCCAGTCTAATGGTTCACTTAACTTAAGTGTGCTATACAAGAACTTAGTGCCTACGGCGGCTGGGTACTGAGGACATAGATAGATATGGTCCCTACACTTAAGTTACAGAATGATCTAGTGCAAGCATGTTAAACTCAAAGGCTAACACATGCCAAATAAACGAGGCATGAAGCCCGTGGGCCACGAGTTTGACATGCTTGATCTAGTGGAAATAAAAAAATATCTTCATTATTCAAATAATTATTTAATCACCAATGTGTTATATGCAATAAGGGGGGGGAAAAAACAGGGTTTTCTTAGAGTAAGTAATATGGGCAAAAACTCAGTTTGGGGGTAATGATTAGGGAAAAGTGCTATTTGAACTGAGAGCTAAAGGAGTGATGCAACAGATGGGCAGAATGGATGAAGGAAGGAGTGGTGATGGAGGCAGAGTAGGCAGGGCCTTGAATTCCCCGCAGGAGGAACATACCTGTGAAGTGCCTGGAGGGAGTAAGGGGATAGCAAAGCCCTGACGGAGACAGTGGAGAGCAGTGGCTGAGAGAGCAGACTGGAGCCCAGCCCCTGGGTTACGCTACACAGTCCACATGGTTCTGCCCCTTACCAGCTGCCTGCCCTTAAGCAAGTTTTTAACTGGTGCTACAGCTTCCCCATCTGTAAAAGGGGGATGAGGAACATGATAACAACCCTACAGAATTATTATGGGGCTTAAAGGAGTTAATGGATATGAAACACCTAGAACAGCCTGGTCATGTGGCTCAGTTGATTAGAGCATTGTCCCGGACAACAAAATATTGCAGGTTCACCCTGCTTGGGGCACAGACAGGAGACAATCAATTGATGTTTCTCTCTCACATCAATGTCTCTCTCTCTCTCTCTCTCTCTCTCTCTCTCTCTCTCTCTCTCTCTCTCTCTCTCAATATCCTTGGGTGAGAATTAAAAAACAAACACACCGTATTTGAGTGTATTTGAGAAATAAAAGAAGGTGAGTATTCTGAGCAAACAGAGAACTTGGTGGTGGTTACACTGTCATTTTTTTAACTTTATCCTAAGAACAATGGCAAGCCTTGAAGGTGTTAAATAGGACAGTGACAGGATCAAAAGGGTTGGCAAAACAAATGCCTGAAATATCAACAACAGCAAAATGAACACAAGACAGTCGATCATCTGACACACTAATATTTTGATCTTCTACAAACTCCTGAGGAAAAGAGACACCATCAATTAAGTAAACAAATGACTGGATTAAGAATGAAAGTATCCACATAACCACCATCTCTTTCACCACAGCTAATGAATTCCACATTCAAGAAGGATGATTTACTGGTAGATGCTGGGCATGCCTGATCATTGAAATGCAATGTTTCTGTCCTTGGAGGAGTTATTTTATATGTGACCCAAACGCAGGCTAGAGCATAACCTCCTTTCAGGACAAGAATAAGTCTCACTTGTCTTTGCAACCCCTGTCCTGCATCTCTGCTCAGAGTAGGCACTCAGGAAATTCTTATCCCAGTGGGTTGAACAATTCTGTGACATTTGATCTCAGAGCTGTCTCCATTTATGCTGCTCCAAACCAGGAAAATAACCTACACAATGCCCAGCCGGAAATTCACCCACATTTCAGGGCGATGATCAGGCTGGAGGCCTTGGTTATTAACTCAGAAATGATTGCACTGAATGATGTAAATTTCCAACAGGAGCTGCTTTGGGGGGAAGTTATAGGCTTGTAATATGCTGTCAGACTGCCTTGTTGACACCTGTAGTCTACCCAGAAGCCTTCAGAGAATCAGCTTTCCATTCAGTTGTGCCCTTGTGTCTAGCATAACTGCAAAATAATGAATACTTCCTTGATGAATCCAGTACTTTCCAGACCTTCCAAATGCCATCAGAAAAAGACACTACCAATGAAAGCATATTATCTGATGACTTCCCAAAAAACCACCATAAGAGACTAAGAGATGATATTTCTCATAGGCCTCAAATACTGCAAGAACTTCCTCTCCCTGCCTGAAGTGGGATCCAATTCATTCTTCCCAAGGTCAGATTCGACCTCCACCACCACTATCTGCTGGGTAACCTTGACAATGGACCTCACCTCTTTCTGTCTTGAGTTTGTCTTTTTCTTCTCTACAACCTTGCTCACAGAGTTGGAAAGTTATAAGAATGTAAGTTGCTTTGCCCATGCCAGGTACACAAGTAAGAACTCAATCAGCATAAGCTGCTATTACCTTTCCAGATTCTTTGGAGCAACGAATTTCAGTCCCAGTTTTACAATGTCCCAAATTCTGAAAACAAACAGTGTTAATTCACTTTTATTTTAAAAGTGCCACACAGCAATTTTAAAAGGAGTGGGAGGGTGCCATGAAGTAAAAAAATCTGGTGTTTGCAATTTCAAAAAAGGTCAGGAATCATAGCCAAGGAGTTGACTATTTTGGTCTGTCCCCACTGCCCCAACAAGACACTGCAGAAATTGTCCTTTTGGGTCATAGCAAACTTGAGGGGACCCACAGTGAAAGAGACCTCTTCCAAGATACACAGCAAGAACATTATAGGAGATGGAATTCCAAAAAAGAGACATGGAAACTCTGGGTCAAACTTTGATCAGCAAAACCCCAAAATGAGTTCATCTATAGCCCATTTTCCAATATAAACATAACACACCTCACAAAAGAAGACTAACCTAAAAAAGACTTACACTATTGTATAGTTTCTCCCTTTCCCACTTCATCTTTTTTTTTTTTCTCCCCTCTCCCTCTCTCACTAAAGGTCAGGTTTAAGAATATAATATAATTCTTATTGTCTCCTACAAATAAGTGGCAATGAATTTGGAACCACGAGTAGTTAATCCTGTAAAAGCTATCATGCAAGAACATTTACTTACATTCATACTTTAATAAATTAAAGCTCTTTGTTCTTTGTTCATAAAGACATTAATGTAGCCATTGAATCATGGAACAATTATTGCTTTTTGATTACAGATAAATTGTCACTTTTAACCAGATTAAGATCTTTTAAGCCTAAAAACCCAAGTTGCTTTATTTTCAATATTTCTAGGAGAAAATTCTATATTTCATAAACTTTAAGGTCTGTACAGTCTGTACATTCTTAATGATAAAGCAGCCTGTTCTGTTGTGTCAACCAACAGTCATTATTAGCAAGGTGATGCTGGTTTTAATCTAAATACACAGTCACCAGCCATCCTTGCTGTTATTGCTTAAAAATCAAATGAGAGAATGGCTAAGTATAGAGAACAAATTTGATCACAAAAGCCTTTTCTTTGATCCACCTGTTGTCAAATTTCCTGGAAATGCAAATATTGGCCTTAAGAATTTCAAAGGTCCATCACATCAATCAACCAATGTAAGCAAGCTCATAAATGTCTTGCCAATGTTATTCAAGAGAGTTAAACATAAGTATAGCTGTAGATTGAAACAAAATTAACAAAGGGAGGGCTAAATACTCTTACAACCAGGTAGTCCTAAGGACAAATTAATCCTCTTTCTTTACAGATGGATGGATGGATGGATGGATGGATGGATGGATGGATGGATGGATGGGTGGATCCATGGATGGATCCATGGATGGGTAGATAGATAGAGAAAACAGAATCATTACTATTACTTGGGCAATATAAGACATTGAGTCTGAGGATCCCTTTCCTATTCAAGGAACTAGGTTGTGTTATCTAGGGTCTTCAACAAGATAAGGCATTTGTTCATTACTACAAGGCCCAGAACAACCTTGAATCTAATGAGAGTTTGGTAGATCTAAGGGATTGATAAATGTGTTGGGTAAAAGGTCAGCCCTAACTACTGAGACCTAAGAAAAAAAATGTGTTCCCAACTCACCCAATCACTGTCTTTTCTTGGCAGCTCACTGTGAGAATATGAGGAGTCAGCTACTGGGCACAGCCACTATTTTACACAACTCTAAAATCACCATATACATCAGAACCCATTTGAGCAGTGTACAGTATACACAGAAGGATACTACAGCTCTGACCAACAGCCTGTCCTCTTTCTAGGTAACATGATGACCAGAATGAAGCTCTGCAAGGGGGAAAGACACTCTAGAAAAACACAACACATCTTCAATATAGACCTAAAGATTTCAAAGTCCTAACTCAGAAAAGGGCCAGGGTAGTCCAGTAAATGCTCACCATGTCATTCCTTCAAGGAAAATATTACACTAGCTTGAGTAAGAGCTGAGACAAGAAATTACCATGCAGTCCTGGCTGGTGTGCTCAGTGGTAAGAGCATCGACTCACCCACCAAAGCCTTGTGGATTTGATTCCCAGTTAAAGGCACTTACCTGGATTGCAGGTTCAGTTCCTGGCCCTGATTGGGAAACATGCAAGAGGCAACTAATTGATGTGGCTCTCTCACATAGATGTTTCTCTCTCTTTCTCTTTCCCTCCCTCCCACTTTCTCAAAAATAAAAAATCAATGGAAAAATATATTCAGGTGAGGATTAACCAAAAACAAAGAAAAATTACCATGCAGGACTCTTACAACTCTAAAATTGGCTAATCTTCAGATTTCCCAAGTAAGGTAAAAACTAAAGAATAATTCCCTGAAATTATTAAAATCACGAGACCCCTGGGCCATGGTTCTCATTCTGATCTCAATTTTCAGTGTGATTTTAGGCGAATCACTCAACTTCTCCTTATGTCACTTATTGAGGAAGTAAACATGAAAAGTTTTGAATGTTAAAAGTGGAAGATACGTGTTAACTATTATTTTTGTTATGAGGTTATTGCAATGGTGTCGTATTAGGGAGAATACGGGATTCCGAAGATTTGCTTCAAATCCAATTTTCCCACTCAGTTCTTGGAGAACTTACTTAATTCATCCTTTGTATCAATGTCCTCATTCTGTAAAACAGGGATAAATAAATAAAAAAAACACTATATATTATCTCATTCAATCATCTTTGTACTAAATTCATGATACATTGTAGGTTCTTAACAAAGGTGAAGTTCCTTTTCTTCTTTTTGTCAATAAAGTCCCAATAAGAACATCTATTTAATAAGGGTGATCATTCACTCGCCAGGAATTTTGTTCCAGGGATCCCAGAAAAATCCCCCACAAGGGGTTGAGTGCAGCTGCATAGAAAGGAATTTCCCAGAACTTGGCTCTTCCTCCACAGACTCTTTACTTAGTTGTGTTTTCTATCCCAGACATATTTAACACAAGAAGCTCAAGGGAATTGACTGATATCTCTGGCCTGGTCTGAGACACAAAGCCATCTGGAGAATATAACTTCCAACACTCATTCCTGGTTGCATCACACCTAACCACAAAACCCCATCCATGCTCAAAATTTCTCCTCCACTTTCCTTTCTCCATGGACTTATATTCATAGGCCTGCAGTGACCTTTTAAAACTTACAAAAAATAATTCTACCTTTAGTCTCCTCTGGGCTGTTTTCCTAATTAGGAATCAGAAATATGGAGAAGGCAATTTAGGAATAAAGCCAAACCATCCAAAGTCAGTCATTTCTGCATTGTTCTGAAATATATGGCACATGTTTTCCTGGGAGCAAATTTATCTTCTTAATTGGGTTTTATTTAGTCAACTATTGAAATTAATTTCCATTCCCTGAGCATATTTCATTTGATAGCAATGGCAGGCAGCCTAAGATTAAATTTTCACTATGAATAAGCTACAAAAGAAAGTGTTTGTGTGGCTAATCAAGAACAACACATCTTTGATATAGACCTAAAGATTTCAAAGTTCTAATTCAGAAATAGCACTCAGTGTCCTGCTGAACAACCAACAAGCTATTAAAGTCTGCCTTCCTGCTTGCACATTTGGTCTTAATTCTTATCCTGGTACCATTCCCAAACTTTCCATCCCCATTGGGCTAAAGTTACTCCAGAAATCCTTCCACACGAGATGCAATCATTCTACTTCTCTCTGCCACCTTGGCCCAAGCCAAGGAGAGCTGGCTCTTTCCAATGCCTCGAGGTAGCTTTTTGTTACTAAGACACGTATTCCAGCATAAAGAATGGCTGAGTCGCCTGCAGTCCTGAGGTTTGGCTCTGTTTGGTGATCTGACTCTGCCTGTGACCAAAAAAACAGCTGAGTAGCAGGGTGGTGAGTATTCTGAATCAACATAAGGTAACCAGACGCTTAGAAAAAGGCACTTATGAAATATATTCAATAAATATCCACATCCAATGTGGTCTCTTTAATTGTGACAGAGGGAATACAAACAAATCAGCAGCACACAATTAGCTCTCCATCCATGGAATGGAATTTCTCAAAATTTCCACTTGCAATCAAGTCTGAGACTGCCACGTAAACCTAACCCTTGCAAGAATACTGCCAGAGATGTAAACAAGATGCTCCTTTGGTTGCTTTTGCCCATTATGCCACTTGTATCCTTGGACTCTCAGTTTGATAAGCCTTCTTTGCCCTTGTAGTTGACAAAGGGCCAGATATGCAGTTAGTCAGTTGTTTGAAACTAATTGATCAGAAGCCATTGAGGATGTTTTCCCAGACTAAGAGGAGAGAAGCAGCCCTAATTACATCAGCATTTATCAAGAGATTTTTACATAAATATATGGCACAAATAAGTAGAGCTAGAACCAGCATGATAATAAATTCAGCAGTTTAATTATCACCAGGCAATTTGATTCAATGCAACCCAGGTGATTTTATTTGGAGATTAAAAGTGAAGAACAGTAATGTTAAGAAAGTAGTACAGACAGTGGGTAAGAAGACATTGGCTAAGGGATCAGACTTGGATTCAAATTACAGCTCTAATATTTATCAATTATGTGGTCCTGAGCAAGTAAATTAACCTCTAAGCCTCAGTTTCCCATTATTATGTGCATAGGGGACTGTAACACAAAGTAAGAATCAATAAAAGTGAGCAGTAATAAACTCTCAATACCAAAATGTTATAGAACTGTTTTAGTCTCAGTTTGAACTGAGCCCACTAGACTAGTGCCAATTACTCCCAAATTTCAACATGAGATACAAAGTAACCCGATTTGCAAAGGAAGTTTTATCAAGCCCCTCACCTCTCATGGGAATATAAAGAAATCATTTGATAAGGCTGGTAGAACTGAAGATTGGAGGAAGGACTTTTTTTTCGGTGGGAGGGGATTTCTACTATCACCTCAGTACTAAAGAGAGTGACTTCAAGGAGACCATTTGGTGAATTTGTTAGAGAGCTCATGGGTGTTGAATGACATAGTAAATGGACACTGAGAAATATAAAGGGCCAGGGCTGGTTAAATTGACTTGTGGAAGAAGAGTAGAGATCTCTAGCTGCAAAGTAATTGCATGCCCACAGAAAGAGAACCTCAGATATGGATCACATGAGAGAGATGTCAGGGCAATAGGGAAAAAATTGTAAACCCTCCCCAAGAAACATATGGTAGGCAGATTCTAAGATTGCCCTCAATATTCACACCCCCTGGGGTCTGCTACATAATCCCCTTCCCTTGTATAATTGCCTCCATAGGGCGAGACCTGTAAATATGATAGTATATCGCTCTCTTGATTAGACTACTGATCCACTGAGTTGATCAAAAGAAATATTTACTGAATGGGACTGACCTACTTAGATAAGCCTTTAAAAGAAGGCAAAGTGTCACAGAGACACTCTCCTGCTGGCCTGGAAGATACAAGGAAATAAATTCTGCCAACAATCATGTGAGATCAGAAGAGAACGCCTAACTTCACTTGAGAACACTGCTCTGGCCAACACCTTGATTCTGGCCTGGTGAGACCCTGAGCATAGGACCCAGCTATGCTGTGCCTGCACTTCTGACCACAGAAACTGAGATAATAAATTTGCATTGTTTTAAACCACTACGTTGGTAGTAATTTCTTTCACAGCAATAGAAAACTAATATGAGGACCCTCTGGAAGAGCAAGAAAACCTCAGCAATGTGCTGGGGATAAATTGCCAGATGTCCGGAACTGAGAAAGGTAACATAGGCAGCCAGTCTGAGTGTACCTCACTTGTAACAGAACAGATCAGGTGAAAGGTCCTTGGTGATGGGCTGTTGAGGGAGGGGAGCTTCAAGCTTCTGCAAAGCCCACAGTGCTCCAGTGCCAGCTCCCAATAGTTTCAGTCATGCAAGACCCCTCCTGTCCCCTTACCCTCCCTCTTACACCCATCTCTCAACTTCAAGCTACCAATGGGGAAGAGGGTCAGAAGCCATACTTAGCAAGCTGTGGGAGGAAGGGTAGAAATATAACACTGAGAAATATAGAAGGAGCTATTCAGGTACCCTCTCTCCCTCCTTTCCCCACTTCCAGTCTTCCACCTGCATAGGCCTAAAGTTCTGCCTTTGACTGAGGTTCCTACTTTTGATCATTGCACTAAATTGGACCTATAGGGGGAAAAACTGAGTCTAGCTTTTTTCTTTCCAACTAAGATGACTAGAGAATATTTCATTATCTGAAAACAAGAAGCTAAATTCCAAGCTTAGCCAACATTTTTTCCAAGGATAGGGAAAGAAATAACTGCATTTACATAAGCATTATTAAGAAAAAAATAGAGTTGTTTCACAGTGGTACCATACTTGTCTGTTCTTTGAACATAAGTGTTATTGAGATTGTAATGATGATTCAACACACCAAGAAAAATCTCTCTGTCCTGTTTCTAGATAGAAACCATCAAGTTGAGAGAATTATGTGAGAAAATCGTCCATGTTTGCTGATTAGAGCCTTGAAATTGACCTAATGTAATCACAGATAATGTTGATGGGGCCATGATAAAAAAAAAAATCTGCCATCAGATTATCCTGAATTCTGCTCCAATGAAAATCTCAGACTCTTGGTTCCATCTTAGTGGGGAAAGTGAAGAAGGTTGGAGTACTCAATAAAGCTCTAAGATTCAAATCTAACATGACAATTCCAGGAACTCTGCTACCCAGCTAAAGTGGAAAACATTTCTTGGACACCAATAATTGAAAATTTTTCCATAGAAACTCATTATTTATTCAGTATAAATACTGTTCTACACAAGATACATACCTAAAAGTCATTGTTCTCACTCCTGGTAACACTACTTCTACTTCATTGGTTTTAATATAAATTCCCCTACTGGGGAAAAAAAAGGTACATATGAATGATAAGTACATACAAACATACACTCACAGACACTTCCCCTTTTCAAAAGTGTGAGAAAGTGCCAAATTTACATTTTTATTTCTAGTCATACAAAGAATATAGCAGGGGGGCGGGGAAATGTTGGATCACAGAGAGATGGGGGAGTCTCAAGCAGGAAGCAAAGAGAATGAAGATAAGGCAAATGGGGTAAGAAGAAGGCCTGAGGTTTAGACCAGAAGAGGTAGCAGCGAAGGGCAGACATAGAGAATGCACCAAACCAGGAGTATGGGGACAATGTGAGGATCCCAGCATCCCTTCAATTTCTATGGCTTATGCCTGATGAGGACTAGGCCTGGAGGGCAGGGTCCTGGTGGGGAGGTCCTATCATTTCACTTCTCAGCATAAAATAAAGAGGTGGCTACTTAGGACATTCCCTCCTTCTGAGCAGTTTTATCTCCTGTCTGAAGGACTTGGGCTGACTGATCACTGCATATTTCTAACAATGAGTCATCTGAAGACTTACTCTAAGACTCTGGCCATAACCATACTTCCCTGCCTGGAATGTCTTTCTGTGACACCCTTTCATCTCCCTACTGAAATATTGCCCTACTTTAAGACCTAACTTAAACCCTACCATTCCATAAATTTCTGTCTCTCTTCTCTAACCTCTTATTACATTTAGAAGGAAAGGAGAAGGGAACTGAGATGATGGGATAACCTAACTTGTACAAAGATCTGTGTTGGGTGGTTTCCATTCTGTCCCTGTTATCTCTCTGTGTAACAAACCATCCCCTGAACAGAGTGACCTGAAATAGCCATTTTGTTATGCTCATGAGTTCCATGTATCAGAGATTTGGAAAGGGTACAGTGGAGACAGTCCTTCTCTGTTCCTCTTATTTGGGGCCTTGGCCCAGGTGACTTTTAGGGCTTGGAGTGACTCAATAACTGAGAGCTGGAATAACTGGGGGATCCACATCCAAGATAGCTTCTATACTTACATATCAGTTACATAGTGGAAGAATAGCTCAACTAAAACTCAATCAGAAGGCCTACATGTGGCCACAGTGGCCTTAGGGTCTTTAGAATTATCATGTAGTGGCTCAGAGTCCCAAGAAAGAGAACTCTGTTTGATCATTTATGACTTGGCCTTGGAGGTCATAGAGTATCACTTTTGCTGTACTCTCTTAGTCCCAGTAAGAATGATATGTTCAAATTCAAAGGAATTTGAACATATTTGAACTTCTCAATGGAAGAAGTGACAAAGAATTTGCAGTTGTGTTTTAAACCCCCCATAGGTACAATGACACGTGATCTGATGCCTAGAGAAAGTAGTCCAACTTTATCTGATTTTAATGCCACCAATATTTTCATTTAGGCTTTCTGCCGCCCTTGAATCATCATCACATTGACATCTCCCTAATCCTACACTCTTTGAGAGCACAGATTGTATCACTTGTTTCTTATTACATACACATGACCTAAATACCTAAGTTAATAGTGGGACTTCTCATGGATGTTAGCCAACTGATTTCCACCCCTTTCTCCTGCCAAAAGCATTGTATCCTTCATTATACTGCATAGGTAAGTAAGCTGGGTTGACACCAAGGCTACCCCCTCTTAAGAGAAAGTATAGCAGAGAGTCAAGTACACAAAAACAGAAGCTTTTTTTTCTAGCAGAGAAAAAAATGCAAAACAAAGCATTCATTATTTCAACAAATATTTATAGAGCACCTACTATGTGCCACTCACTGTTCTAGGCAATGGAGATAAGGGATTAACTAAAGTCCCTGCCCTTATGGACTCACATTCTAGGGGCTGAGCTGGACAAATTAATAAAAATATAATGTGTCAGGTAATAATTAGCACATAAAGAAAAAAAACTCAGGGTAAGGGTGTAGAAAGTTTAACAGGATGCCTTTTTGGGTAAGGTGTCAGATAATACAATTTGAAAAGGTGACAAAGGAAATGAAGTTAGAAAGTCAACCAATTGTCTGATGCATAGCATCTCATAGGCCATAGCAAAGAGTTTGAATTGTATCCTAAGTTTGATGAGAAGACATATAAGAGTTTTAAAGTAATGAGGAGTGACATGATCTGATTTTCATTTTTTTTAAAACATTGGCTTGTGACACTCTGAAAATAATTGATAATAGAAGGATGTGGAATATTAAAGACAGCCACGAAATGTTTTACACTTCTCTCATTGAAGGGAGGGTCTATTTCTCTTCTCCTTGAATCTGAGCTGGCTCTGTGATTGTTTTGACTGATAGAATATAATGAAAGAGATGTTTTGCCAATTTTCCAGATAAGGGTATTCACAAACTGGCAGCTTCTACTTCCGGTGTCTTGGAACACTCATTCATTCATGTAACCTAGCTACCACGCTGAGGGAAAACCCAGGTAGCCTCAAGGAAAGGCCTTATGGAGAGGAACTGAGGCCCCCAGATAACAGCCCTGACTAAACTCATGGCCAAGAGCCAGCAAATGCTTGCCAGCCATATGAGTGAGCCATCTTGGAAGTAGATGCTCCAGCCTCAGTCAAGCTGCCCCAGGTGACAATGCTGAACAATTCTGAATCCTGACTCACAAAATTGTGAGTAAACATTTTGGTGTAGTTTGCTATGCAACAATCAGTAACTAGAACAAATGATGAGAGAGGAGGAAGGAGGACCAATGAGGGAGGCCATTGCAGCAATCCAGATGATTGTAATGGGCTTAAGCCAGGCTGTTGTCCTTGAACGTGCTAAAAATCATGAAGATTCAGAATGTGTTTCATAGCAGGAATTGGTGACTAACTCAGACTGAAAGAATAGTCATCTAAAGTTAATGGTAATAGGTCATATTATTAAATGTTTTACTAAATGGCAGGCATTGTTTTTAAAATTTAAACCTCATGACAACCTATGAGATAGATCCAATTATTACCCATGGTTACATGTGAAGAAACTGAGGCACAGAGGAGTTCATTAACTTTCCTAAGTTTCTTATTTAGGGAAGAGTTATCAACTGGTAACTTGAATACAGGCTGGCCAGCTCCAGAAACTGTGCTCTTAACCGATCTTGACCACTGTGTTATACAACATACACTATACTCTGAGTAACTAGCTTTATAACCTTTATAAGTACTTGACCTTCCTGGAACTCAGTTTTGTAATCTGTAAACTGAGGAGCTGGAGAGATAATCTTTAAGATATCTGCAAACGTAACATCCTGTGATTCCAAATGCCAGAATTCCTGGGCCTGCTTGTTTTTGGAATTTAGAATGGATAACTTCAAGGTTAGTCATAAGATATGAGAGACAGAAAGCTTATTACAGACTCTAGAGACACTCCAGGCCTGTGCACTAGATGGAAAACTAGGCACTTTAGAACCAGCCCCCTCAAGAGGAGGTTAGGCACCCAGAGCAAGCAGCAGCTTGCCTCCCTCCCTTCTCTCTTGCCTCTGCAGTCCAGTGTGACTAGCAAGATCACCCAGGAGCACATCCCTCAGGTTCAGATAATGCTGACTATAAAGCCACAATTTCCCTATGGGGCCCAAAGAAGGATCAGTCCATCATGTATGGTGCAGGAAAAGAGACGGCAGCCCTTCTGGGCTCTAACCATAGGGTACTACCCACATTAGCTCAAGTATGTTACCAAAAATCGTAGTACTGAGAACACATACTGCACTGCTGGAGAGAAGCAGAGTGGGGATAAGACTGCCCAAGCACAGTCAAGGGCCACCAACCAAATTCAGATAGGGGAAGATAAAGTTATGCTTTAAGAACACCACTCTTTTTATAAATTTGCCCTCACAAGCAACATGTAAGTTGGTGTTTTATAGCACTATTTCCATAGACTAGATGAAAACATAGAAGCCTTTGGGTCCAAAATCACCCAACACATTTTCAGCAGCATCAGTAGGTGCCATGGTGCCATTGTCACCCAGCCCTCAGCCCAACCACAGAATCCTACAGTTAGTTGTGGAACCTTATAAGTCATGTAATGTAAATACGTCCTGATGGAGAAATACCACTCACACCACCTCTAGATCTGGTCACCAGGTTCTACTCTTATGACAAATGGATGTTTGTGAACATGGAAACATCTTTCACCTGGATCTGTCTCCTACCAAAGTCCTCATTCTGTTCTAAGGCGTCAAATAATAAGTCTAGATTGTCTTATACTTTTTTTTCCCTTGATTATTTTAATATGTTTTTAAATCCTAACTGGGGGATGTTTTTATTGGTTTTTAGAGAGAGAGGAAGGGGGAAGAAAGTGAGAGACATCAATGTGAGAGAAACATCCATCAGTTGCCTCCCATACATGCTCCAACTGGGGATTGAACCCACATCCTAGGAGTGTGCCTCAACCGGGAATCTAACCTGCAACTTTTTCATGTATGGGATGATGCTCCATCCAACTGAGCCACCTGGCCAGGGCTCCTTGAGTACTTTAAATTAATCATCATGAATTTATTGACCCATTACTCTGAACTATCAACAAATCTTCTCTTCAGAAAAATTAAGCTTCCCAGTTCGATTGAATGTTTTCTCATGAAATGTGGTTTCATGGAAAAACATTGTGTCATTTTATTCACTTGCCTCTAGATGTGATCCCGATTATCAAAGCTCTTGTTTAGGTGGAGAGTGTGATTCCACAAGAGAGCATAATTCCAGTTATGCCATGGCCACCACAGAGTGCAGCAAGACCTTCCCCTTTGTTGATATAAGTGCTAACATCTCTAGTTCAGCACATGATTGCATTGCATTTTTAGCAACTACATCACACCAGTGGCTCCCTATCTGCAGGTAGCTATGGACCCTTTGCTTGAAAAGGGAAATTTTAGGAAATGACCAGGTTTTTGAATCCTTCCTTCACTAAGCTTAAACTCTTTCCTGGTTCTAAAAGCCAGTCCTGTAGTCCTCAGTGTGAAGGCGTCACCCTTTCTTGAGAAGTGTACTGCAGCTGCCTACAGTGAGGGCCCAGCAGCAGTAGTGGAGTGAGACTACTTAAGGGGCAAGGAGGGGCCTCTAGAAGCAAAGTAAGTGGCACATAGCAGGAGCTTCCAGTAGCATTTCATTGATCCTCAGCCCGCCACTCACAGAGTTTAAGAAACTTGCCCAAAATTGCAGAGCTACTCAATAATAGAGCTGAATAAATGTGTCTGAGAAGTATTCTTGTTCACTACTCTGTACTCTCTAACTTGCTAGTTTAGTATTTCTCAAGTCATAACCCATGGACCATTACATTAGAACAATAAAAATATACCTTCTTGGATACCACATCAGTCTTACTACATCAGATTCTCTGATGATGCTCTGCAATCTTTTCACAAACTTCCCAAGTAATTCTTAAGTACATCAATGTTTGGGAACCAATATCTTAGGTAAAACAGAAAAACTATTCTAAACCTAGGAGAATAAGAGGATAAAGACTCTCTCCTAGTCTTTAAGATTTGCTGGGATGCAACACACACACACACACACACACACACACACACACACACACACACACACCACAGAACATCAAACAGTAGTTAAGCAATACTCTGTCTTTTTTTGTTTGGTGGGAAAAGTGTTGATTAAAGCTGGCTGGTCTCATGGGACTAAAGATAAGAAGATCAAAAGATTTAAATAATTGTTAGTCACTGTTCTTCTGGCAAACAGTATTATTACATGAACTAGCAACACCTCAGAGTCTCCATGATTTAGTGACCTGAAATGGAATAGAATTCAAGAAGCAAGAGAAGCTCTCCACCAGTCAGGATACATCAAGAAGTCATCAGCCCAACTAGTCTCTCTTTCCACTTATTTATTGTTTTGCTTTGATCAGAGTAAGGAAACCTCAGCTTTGATAAGCAAATATATGCAAACGCACCATGCAAATCAGGGCCTGGCTCATGCACCCCTTCTGGGGCTGCTTTCCAGGGGACTGGAAGAGAACCCACAGAGATTGTTTCTAGCTCATTCATCCATCCTAAACTCAGAGTCAGCCCAGAGGACCAGAAAATAAATGAGGTGTTAAGTGACCCTGAGGCAGAAGAAAACATACCCCAGCATCCCCTCTGCATGTGCCCAGACAATCTCCTCAGTTACCCCACATCCAAGTGCCTGCTCATGGGAGTCTCCTCCCACCTAGAAGGTTTCCTCTTTCCTTCTTCTCTCTGACTCCAAAGCATCCTTCAAGACCCAATCAAAGTCTCCCCTGTTCAAGGAAGCCTTTGTCAATGTCTCCTTGCCTGCTTCCAAGGATATGTGTCATCCTTTAAGTTCCGGGCACTAGTCTTATAGTCCTGATTCTCTCATGGTGCCTACCACTAAGATGGCCACAAGGAAGAACATAAGATTTCCTTTGCCTTTTTAAAAAAGCTAAGCAAAACCACAAACGAATAAATACTGGTATAAAAAACCAGCCTATGCCTGGACCTATGACAAGAGCTTGTCAAGAGGAGCCCTCCCCATATCCTCTTCCACATATTGCCTTTCTCTTCTCAATGTTCCTACTCTTCTCAGAACCTGTTTCCACCACAGCATTTATAGCATTTAGTCACGTGAACTAATAATTCAATTCCATTAGACGGAAGGAAAAAAAACTCATATTGTAGAAGCATTTCTTGAGTGGCTACTCTATGCCAGGTTCTATACCAGGTGCTGAGGAAATAGAGATGAACCAGAGACCTTCCCTCAGAGCTTAATACTTTGCTTTATGCCTTCCAAACTGGACTGGGGCTTCCAGAGGATGAGGACTCAGATCTGATTCTTCTTTGAGTCCCCATCATCAAGCACAGACAAGCCCATAAGAATGCCTTGAGTCCCAGATGGTATGGATCAGAGACTGAGCACTGAACCAGGCACCAGGAGGTAGATGCCTGGACAGGGCATATGCTTGGTTGATACCAGCAGGGGGCATGCAGGAGGCAGCCAATCTATGTTCATGTTTCTCTCTTATCGAAGTTTCTATCTCTCTCTCCCTTCTTCTCTTTCTAAAATAATATTAATAATAATAATCCTATCTAATAAAGAGAGAATATGCAAATTGACCATCACACCGTCACAAAGATGGTGGCACCCATAGCCACAAGATGGCGGTGCCCAGTCTCCTCAGCCCTGCTGGAGTCCCCCAGTCCTTTCAGCCCCACCAGGGGGGTGGCAGGAGTGTGGTGCGGCCAGACTCGCCCGCAGCCCCTCATTCACCCAGGGCTGGTCCAAGGCGCAGGCAAGTCTTGGTTGGTGGCTGCCCAGCTGCCCAGGGCTGCCCAAGGCTCAGGTAACCAGGGCCGGTTGAGGCTTGTGCTGCCAGCAGTGGCAGCAGCCGAGGTGTGATGGGGACACTGCCTTCCCCTGATCGCTGGGTTGCCTCCCATCCCTGAGGGCTCCTGGACTGTGAGAGGGGGCAGGCCGGGCTAAGGGACCCCCCATCCAATGCATGAATTTTCATGTACCAGGCCTCTAGTAATAATAATAAAACTTTGTGAGTAAAAGATTGACTTTTTGCCCAGCCTGTGTGGCTCAGTGGTTTAATGTCACAAAAAAATTAAAAAATAATAACAAGGCAAGAGAAGGATATAGAGGAAAACAGGAATAATCCATAAAATACTAGTAGTCCTTGATAAAGAGTTTAGATTTTTATCTCTTTTGAGATAAAGAGTTGTGACAGAAACTGGTTAATTTTTCCCAACTCTCTTTCCTTTCCTCCTAGGTAAGAGACTGCAGCTGGACTGCACTGCTGAGTTTCCCTACAGTTAAGTGTGGTCATATAACTAATGTTTGGCCAATGAGATATGGGTGGACTTTGGTTGTTTTTTTTTTTTTGCTTATTTGTTTTTGACATTACAAACATGGTCACTTAATAAAGTCAATGCTCTTTTTTCCCCCCAGAATTAATAGAGTGGGCAAACCACATCAGCATCAATGCTGTTGGCCTTATTATTAACTAGAGGCCCGGTGCATGAAATTCGTGCATGGGGGGGGGGGGGCGCATGTGTGTCCCACAGCCCAGCCTGCACCCTCTCCAATCTGGAACTCCTCAAGGAATGTCCGACTGACCGTTTAGACCCGATCCCACCGGACATCCCTCTCACAATCCAGGACTGCTGGCTCCTAACCACTCACCTGCCTGCCTGCCTGATTGCCCTAACCGCTTCTGCCTGCCAGCCTGATCACCCCCTAACCACTCTCCTGCCAGCCTGATCGATGCCTAACTGCTCCCCTGCCAGCCCCATTGCCTCTAACTGCCCTCCCCTGCTGGCCTGGTCTCCCCCTAACTGCCCGACCCTGCCGGCTTGGTTGCCCCCTACTGCCCTCACCTACAGGCCTGGTTGCTCCTAACTATCCTCCCTTGCCAGCCTGATTGCCCACAACTGCCCTCCCCTGCTGGCCATCTTGTGGTGGCCATCTTGTGTCCACATGGGGGCAGCCATCTTTGACCACATGGGGTTGGCCATCTTGTGTGTTGGAGCGATGGTCAATATGCATATTACCTCTTTATTATATAAGATCATTTAATATGGACCTAGCACTTTACATGTATCAACTCATTTAATATTTACAGCAACCCCAAAAGGGCAAGTGCTCTTATCTCTATTTTTGCAGATAAGAAAGCAGAGGCTCTGATCATAAGACTGGCTCATTTACACAGTTAGTAAAGGACAAGCCAGGACTCAATGTCTGATCAATCTTGATGCCAAGGCTCATGCTTTTTTTCCCCTTATGCCCATTTAGAGTTGTCAGATTAGCAAGTAAAAATACAGGATGCCCAGTTAAATTTGAATTTCTGCTAAACAATATCAATCAAATGTTGGTGTCAATTCAACACCAACAGGAATCCCCAATTTGGGGTGTCCTGAAGAGGGGCAGTTTATTTAATTTAAACAGCTCAATTGTGACACAGCATGGCTGTGAAAGCAGCTGTTAGAAGGCCCTGGGGTGAGGGGGCCCTGGGGCCAGGTTGAGATATGGGTGGAAGTTCCATTCTCTACTTCTAGGTCTGGGCCATAAAATCATCCTCTCCTATCTCCCAGGTTCTCTTTCTCCCCATTCACCAGCCAGAAGTTAAAGACCACAGAGATATCAAGGTTGGTAAAGTCAATAGAAGGAAGAAGCCTGGGTCTCTGGATCAGCACTTTAAAAGCCACTCATTTGAACACTCATATTACACCATTGCTTGAGCAAGAAATAAGTATTTATTCCATTAAGATATTGAAAATTGGGGAATTATTTATTACAATAGCTAGCATTATATTAACTAATATGGAAATTATTGCAGGACTTAAGTTAACATGATGAGTTCTTTTTTTTTTCTTTATTAAGGTATTGCATGTATGTCCTTATCTCCCCATTGCCCCCCACCCCCCCACTCATGCCCTCACCACCACCCCCTCCCCTGTTGTCTGTGTCCATTGGTTAGGCTTATATGCATACATACAAGTCCTTTGGTTGATCTTTCCCCCTTACCCCCACCCTCCCCTGCCTTCCCTCTGAGGTTTGACAGTCTGATTGATGCTTCTCTGTCTCTGGATCTGTTTTTGTTCATCAGTTTATGTTGTTCATTATATTACACAAATGAGTGAGATCATGTGATATTTATCCTTCTCTGACTGGCTTATTTCACTTAGCATACTGCTCTCCAGTTCCATCCATGCTGTGGCAAATGGTGAGAATTCCTTTTCTACTGCAGCATAGTATTCCATTGTGTAGATGTACCAGTTTTTTAATGATGAGTTCTTTATAGAAAAGCCAATATGATGTCATACCACTTGGCAAAATTTAGAATCAAAAGGTGAAAAGAACATTAGTTGCTTACAGGGAAACTTCTCTGTTTAAAATTTAAAACAAAACAAAACAAAAGATCAAGCCCTAGCTGGTTTTGCTCAGTGGATAGAGCATTGGCCTGTGGACTGAAGGGTCCCGGGTTCGATTCTGGTCAATGGCACGTACTTCAGTTGCAGGTTCCACCCTGGCCTGGGCCCTGGTCAGGGCTTGTGCAGGAGACAACCGATCAATGTGTTTCTTTCACATCAATGTTTCTCTCTGTCTTTCCCTCTCTCTTCCACTCTCTCTAAAAATCAATGGAAAATATCCTTGGGTGAGGATTAAAAGAAAAATGAATTTAAAAAAGGTCAAGGGTACTGATTCTATGAGTCATTTAATTCAATTAACCTGTTTGTGGGCAGATGAATATCCATCAACCATTCAAATCAAAGGGTTGTTTCCATATTTCTAAAGAGCTCTAACAATTATTTTACCTCAGATAGTAACCCAGAAATAGTCTTTGGCTAAAGACATTTTTCTTTATATATAAACTAGAGGCATGATGCACGAAGATTCGTGCAAGAATGGGCCTTCCTCCCGCTGGCTGCCGGCACCGCCTTCGCTCTGGCCAGAGCCACCTTTCCGCCTGCCCATGCTGCCCAGAGGCCCAGAGTGCCTGGGGCGGTGGGGAACACCTGCGTCACTGCCATGGCAACAATGTAAGCATCCCGCCCCCGGCTGCTCGGCCCCTGTGTATGCAAATTAACCCACCATTTTTGTTGGGTTAATTTGCATACTTACTCCTGATTGGCTGGTGGGCATCATGAAGGTACGGTCAATTTGCATCTTTCTCTTTTATTAGTGTAGATATAGTTTTGCTGCACTTGAAAAATAATCTCTGAGTAACTGGTATGGCAGTCTGCTACTTTCCCTGAAATCCACTCTTCCCTTCTTCCAAACTGTCATAGTTCTCGGTAGTTCTAACTGGGCCAACCAGTTAGAAACTATGTTTCCCAGACCTTCTTTCAATTAGGTGTGACTAGACAGAATGTGAGTGGAAGCATTGGATGTAACAAACTCCAACCAGACAGCACATTTGTTAATGTAGTTGACAATGCAGTGCTCTTTCAGAGGCACTGGCAATCAGATGCATGGGATAAATTTGCCATTACTTTCTACCACATGTTAACTTTGTCATGAACACAAAACAATATGTTTTAGTGTGATAGTATTTCCTGCATGGGGAAAAATGAAAGTAGAGGACCAGGAATTGATCTTTCTAGTTTATAATACAATTTTTTAGGCTCCCATTTGGTGCTTACTTCCAAGGCCCACAGTGTCCCTCTATGACAAAGAGAAACATTTTAAAATATGTCTAAAGCAGCCACTCTTTACACCTCCCTTCCTTAAATTTAAAAATGACATTCATCTTCAAAGACTTATAAAACTAACCAGCATAAATTTTATAATTAAAAAATATATATATACAGGTAAGTACAAAGAATTGGAAAATGCAAAATTCTCATAATTTTATCCACAGTGATAACTATTTTCTTCTAGTCCTTTTTTATTAATAGATACCTATATATATTTTTTTTACAAAAATAAGATAAGAAAAAAAATAAGGTCATAAGTAAATGGAGTTAGATATCTTGATTTTTTTTCTTTTTAGTTCCTTTAGTCTGTTTTTTGAAAATAACAGTTTTATCTTACCTAATAATAGAGAAACATGTAAACTGACCATCCTCCAATACACCCACAGCCAATCAAAGTGAGTATGCAAATTAACCCAGCAAAGATGGAGGTTAATTTGCATACATACCTGGGTCCCAAGAACCTCCTCAGCACCCAGGTCACTCCCATCCAGCCATCTGAGGGGTTGAGCCTGTGATCGGAGGGGTGGGGTGGGCTTCCCAAGCATAAAGCCTGGGGCTTGGGAAGGGGCCAAGCCTGCGACCAAACCCATGGGAAGTCAGCGCTGGGTTGCCCAGCTGCAGCCTGGCAACCCAACACTGACTGCTCAGGTGGCTGAGACCCAGAAAGTGAGTCAGGGTCTGATCTGCAGCCTCAGTGGAAGCTGTTGATCAGTGTACTTACCTCTCTCTTTCTCTCCCTCTTTCTTTCTGATCTTCGCCAGCAGCCAGGCTTTTCTTTCTCTCCCAGCCTGCGTGGGGACTGCTGTTAAGCCCCACTTCTTTGATCAGGCCCAGAGATAGGCCTGGAGATGCTGACTGGCATAGGAACTAACCAATGAGAACCAAAGGTGGGTGCTGTGGGGAACCAATGGCTGCCTAGGAGGCGGAGCTTCTGACGCTGACTGGCATAGGAACTGACCAATGAGAACCAAATCTGAGTGCTGTGGGGAGCCAATGGCTGCCTAGGAGGCGGAGCTTCTGACGCTGACTGGCATAGGAACTGACCAATGAGAACCAAATCTGAGTGCTGTGGGGAGCCAATGGCTGCCTAGGAGGTGGAGCTTTTGACACTGACTGGCATTGAAACCGACCAATGAGAACCAAATCTGGGTACTGTGGGGAGCCAATGGCTGTCTAGGAGGCAGAGCTTTTGATGCTGACTGGCATAGGAACCAAACAATGAGAACCAAATCTGGGTGCTGTGGGGAGCCAATGGCTGCCTAGGAGGTGAAGTTTTTGATGCTGGCATAGGGACCAACCAATCAGAACCAAATTGGCCAGCAGAGGAGGGCAGTTGGGGGCAACATCAGGCCTGCAGGAGAGGGCAGTTAGGGGTGATCAGGCAGGCAGGCAGGTGAGCAGTTAAGAGCCTGTGGTCCCAGACTGTGAGAGGGATGTCTGACTGCCGGTATAGGCCTGATCCCGGGGGCCTAAAGTATAGGAATCGGGCCTAAAATGGCAGTCAGACATCCCGCAAAGGGTCCCCAATTAGAGTGGGTGCAGGCTGAGTTGAGGGAATCTCCCCTCCGTGCATGAATTTCGTGCACTGGGCCTCTAGTTAAAATATAATTCACATAACATTAAATTCAATCTAAAAAGGTGGTCGTTAGTATATTAAGATTCTGCAACCATCCAAATGTAGAAAATTTCACCAATCCGAAAAGAAACTCAATATCCATTAGCAGTTACTCCGCATTCCTTTCTCTGTCCAGCCGAGCCCCTAGCAACCACTAATCTACTTTCTGTCTCTGTGTGTTTTCATATTCTGGACATTGCATATAAATGGAATAATATAGTATATGGCCTTTTGTGTCTCTCTTCCTTCACTTAACATAATGTTTTCAAAGTTCATTCATGTTGTATCAGTAAACTATTCCTTTTTAAGGTTGAATAATATTTCGTCGTGTGAATATACCAGGTTTTATGTATCCATTTATCAGTTGATGGACATTTTGTTTATCAGTTGGTAACTTATTTTTTTGCTTATCAAAAAATTTTTATTAACATGGAATTAAAAATCATGTTTAATGTCTGTGGAGTATTCTATTAGAATGGCCTCCAATATAAAGAACCATTCCATTTAATGAGATGTAGCATATTATTTAATTTAACTATCTTGCAATAAACATCTCTATAGAGACTAGACAAATTTTAGCAATTCTGTCTCACTTTAGATTTGGGCAACTAGAATAGGATTGACTACATTCTGGAATGAGGGGGTTGGGAGGCAGGAGTTAAGTGCAAACATAGGGTGGAATAGAGTTGTGGGGGAAGGAGAGAGTCCGCTTTCTTAAGCTATCTACAGTCAAGGAAAGTGGGTTCAGAATATGCCACTGACAATGTCTGTAATCTAACAAATACAATGATTTGCCTGACCAAAGGCAGATATAGGTCCCAGATTGCACAGGTGTGGCTCTAGCTTCTTTCAGACCTGAAGCAGCCTGAGGCAGTACTCTGTCAGCCCTAAAAGGCTGACTATAAATCATGCTTGTTGGCAGTTTCTGCTGACATGCTGCCTGGCACATGGCTGAAAGCATTTCTCAGGGCTGAGAGTAAATTCCAAGACAGCAATGACAGCTATAACAATGATGCCACGTGTTAAAGTGTTTAAAATCCCTCATCAGGAGTAGTCACCCAACACAACATCCTTTACTTAGATAGATCCTGAACGCTGGAAGACAATGGAGAGGCAGGCTGTGCTAAAGAAGAACAGGAGATTGCTCTGCAAAAGACTATAGCAGTGGGGTTAATACATGGTATTTGATGAAGTAGCCCCTGTCCCACCTTCACCTCCCCAAGCCCAAAGGGACTGAGCTCTTCTAAGGCATTTCAGTTGTGAGCAGATGTCTACTGTGCAACAAGAAAATGAGACAAAGGGGGATACAGAATTGCTTGAAGGAACATAATAAACACAAATCATGCTGCTTCCAATAGACTGTGTGGTTTTCATTTACAATCTGGCTTATTCCACTTGATTTGTTTCTAAAGGACTCAGGTTTGTTCTGGGATGGGGAGAGAGAGGCGGCGAGGCCAACATTGTGTCCTGAGGATAAGCTTCTGTGGGGTATCCACACAGAAACATGTGCACTAAGGACATTTCGGGCGGGGGGCGGGGGGCGGGGGCGTCTAAGGGTTTTGCTTAAAAAGCAGTCACAAAAGGGAAAAGGTTTGGCGTCCTCTTTGAAGAGATAAAAAGTATACCTTTTTAGTAGTATGCCTTTGAAAGAATTTATCCCAGACTAATTTTTTAACCAATAAAACTGTATGTGTGTGCATGTGTGTTTTCAGAGAGCTGTTTTGCAAAAGGAACATGTCTTGAGATTTATGAGAAGAATTGCCAGCGTGGAGCAAATGAGGGACCTTCTTGAGTCAAAAGAGAAAAAAAAAATCCCCGGTGGTTTCTGGCTCACAGATACTCTGCAAAATGTCCTGGGATGGAGACCATCTGGACAAAGATATTCCCACCCCACCAAACAAAATGCAAGTTAGAAAACAGGAAAAACACACCCCCACACACAGAGCTGAGCCAAGACACCGAATGATTGAAGGGCGGCGACTTCGCACAATGCAGGAGGAAGTGGGGCTCCACAGGCACCTGGGAATGCAGAGCCCCTGGGAACCCTGGGAATGCTCTGCACAGCGTCCTAGGAGAGAGAAAGGACACAGATCCTGCTGAATGTGAGGCTATAGAAGACTGACTGGCCAAAGGGGGAAAAAAAGGGAAGACAGGAAATGGAGAAATTTCCATTTTCACAGTCATTTTCCATGCTTTCTCCAAGCACTCAAAAGCTGTCCAAATTAACAGCTACTTGCTGGGTGGCTTTGAATGATGGAATGGGCATTTCTTGGGATTCCTTAGTATGTTTAAACTCATGAGAGGTATAAAAGGGTATAAGATTTCTTCTGCTAGATCAGATGGATAGTCAGCTTCGCAAACATAACAATAAACATGTAAGATAGTCACCAACACATGTGCAAACTTAACCAAACTTTCTAAGTTTACTTTAAAAAAAATTTTTTTTACTGGATTAGGTTCTCTAAACTTACAGGTTAGTTTGAAAAAGAAACTTTCATAATAGTCAGTAGTGGTCCACAGGAATAACACAGATATGTGTGCTGTGGTATCACTGTTGCTTTCATGGTGTTGGTTTTCTAAGTACAATAATATGTCGGGCTCTCCATTCCTTACATAGAAAAATTATTCATGATTTTATGTGGAATGGAGTCTAACACACAAAACATTGTTTTCCCATCAGAATGGTGAGGATGTGGCTTTTTTCCCCCTCCCATAACTGAATACCCCACACTTTCCTACTCCTCATAAGTCACTTCAATTTCTTTTCACTGTATCTTTGAATGATGTAGTCAGAGTCTCTTCTGTCAATCAGCAGTCCATTCCTTTCCACTTAAGAAACATATTGGTTTTGGACTTGTGTTTTCTAGAACAGCTGTCCTCAACTTGTGACCCACAGTTTTGTGCTGGTCCAAGAAGATTTGGCAAGTGATCCAAAGTGCCCTCCCTAGACAGAGGTGATGTTAAAAAAAAGTTGACTGCTGCTTGTCAAACAAAATAACCTCAGAAAGATGCACGAGGAATCACTAATCTAGACCTCAGGATAGTCTCCATCTATAATAAGAGCTTTAAAAAATAAAATCAATCTGTTTGGCCAGGCCAGAAACATTGTGGACCTGGTTGCTAAGCACCCAGTTTCTAGTCAGGAATTTTGCTTCACCATTCAGTTACCATTGCTTTGCAATTTTTTTCTAAAATGCTGTGTGTGTGTGTGTGTGTGTGTGTGTGTGTGTGTGTGTGTGTGTGGTGTATATTTATGTGTGTGTACCTCATCATCTTTACCTCTGAAATAGGGGATAAAAATATATAGGCACTTGAAGTTTAGACTATTCAGAAAAAAGAAAATTGAATGAAGAAAGATAGCACTGTGGTAGCCTTCCTTCCTTTTTTCTTTCCTTCTTCCTTCCTTGTGTCCTTCATCTTTTCTTTTTTGGCAGCGAGATGCCTTTTCCTAGAAGCATGTTAAAATTAACCCCATTATATAAAAATACAAAAGTGGAGCTGCTCTGGATAAGATGGGATAAAGGACCCTTATTCTTGCTCAAGTACTGCTTTCCTCTGTTAGCTACAGAGATTGTTTCCCGGGGTCCTAGGGATCCAGAAAAGGTCTGAAAACCATTGGTTTTCTGGGAAGACCATTTCCTGGGTATCAGGAGACCCAGATTCCCATTTAGAAGTGGAGCTTTGGTCACGTCGGGTCATGTCAGGAACCAGAGGACCGGGTGGTCTGGGAGCTCAGAGACCATTTCAACAGGGGAAGTCAGCCTGGCTGTGGAGGAGAGTTGGCATAGCCCCCATGCTTCAACAGAGTAGCTTCTCTGCCAGCTGTTCCTATCCCAGCATTCCACTGGGGTGTCAGAACCTGTCAAATCACTTGAACAGGTGATCTATAAAGTATCTTTCAATCACAAAGTTCTATACTACAGTTCTAACTCAGCTGTAGTCCATCTAATAATTTCTTTGAAGAAAATGCTCTCTGAACGGTCTTAGAATATAGCCAATGCATTCATTTGCTAGTTGTTGATGGTATGTTATTAGTATTTCCCCTCCCTTGTTATGCTTAACATCCCATAGTAAAAATACCTGGCTACTCTTCTCAGAAAAGAAAGATAATCATGGCAGTTCAGGAAGCAAGGTATCAGCTAGTTCTATGTTATTCCTTTAAATAGTTTATTACAGCCATGTACGTAAGATGTAATCACTTTAACCAAGTTAACTTTATGAGTTTGGACCAATTCAACTTTTTTAGCTTCAATGCTGTTACAAAGCATACACATTTTAGAAACTCATCTTTTTCATAGTTCCCCGAATTATACCGAACATCAGTGGATTGTTTGTATAAAAATTACACATTGAAGAAATGATGGGACTGCAGAAATAACTTTTTCCAAAAAAGTTAATCTCCAAATAAACAAACTTTATTCTCAATTTTGCCTATTGCCTTCTAGTTCCTACATATACTTTCTAGCCATTACTCTGGTGTCCACATAAAATTGCAACATGATTTACAATTATTTTGCAAAATTAATAATTGGCAAAGGCTGTATAACATTCCGTTGTATGTACACTTCACCCACAGATTAAGTAGCAATAAAAGCTCAGAATCTTAACACCAGAAGTTGTAGCTCTGCTTTGTGAAGGCCCGTCTCTGAACCACTAAAGTCAAGGGTCAAGGATTGAGTGAGCATATTACAGGGCCTCATATGATGTTCTCAAGGTTGGAAAATATGCATGGCAAGTGGAGTACAAAATGCACACCATACAAGGACTTTTAAGCCTACCATAGTCTCCAAATACAGAGAAAATTGAAAATGTTAACCTATATAGTCCCATCAGGTTTTGGTCAAAGCAGCCAGGTCATAGACACTGCCATACCCAAGTCATTCTTAGTTATCTCCAGTCCTGCTTTGCACACAAAAATTAAGTCAGAATTTTCTACAGAAGTGACTCAAATGAGAAGTAATTTCTCCTTTTAAAATTATTTGAGTTGGAAATAACCTCACAAGCTTTGGAGCTGGAAATTTTTAAGGATGGACCCATGGATGGGATCTAGGAAATATGTCCTCATATAAAATAACTTACTTCTACTTGGCATTCTGAGAGCATTTGGATATTTTGAACAAAGATTTTGCCATCTTCCAATACATCAGGCAACACTGGGCCTTCAGTTGTATATTTCAGAATGGATAGACCTTGACTTTTTCTCCAATCAGAATTTGGTTTTCAGATGCAATGGGTGGTTGGTTATTTTTATTATGTTCCACATCTGTTGAGAGGATTTTGTCAAGGGGAGCCTAAAAATGTCACTGCTTAGAAATGTTCCTTTTTGTTCCCTTCTTCCTGTTAGTCCTTCTCATTCTTGTTCTAAAACATGCTAAATAATTCCAACCTTCCAACACTGTTTGCACCTTTCCAATGCTCGTAGCAAGTACATGGGGCTGTATAAATACTAACGAGGAAATCAAACTCTGAAAAGTGCTAAATAATCACATTGTTGGAGCTATAACAGCAATACAAAGCACTTTCATTTTCACAAGTACATTTTGAACATAATAAAATAAAGTGTGTTAGTTAAACAGAGACATTTGCACCATGGGAGGTTGTAGAACTATTCAAAGGTAACATTGATAGAGGTTAATATATGAAAGAGGCTTTGGGGAACAGATTATTATTATTATTTTAAGTGGAAATATACTTACAGCATTCAAAAGGAATAGGACTGCAATTTTATTATGATAGGTCCTCAAGCTCTTGATTTTCTTTAAAACTACAAATTTGAATTTGACTCATAGATATTATTCAATGAAATTGAAATGCTACCATCATTTTCCCACCTTCTTCCTTTTTTTCTCTAAAACCTTCCAAGTTCAGTATGTTGTTGGTAAAATCTAACTAGAATAAACAACCAGCTTGAAATGAATGTGATTCTCAGTGGTCACAATCATGCGAAATATAATGACCACTTTCCTCAGCTGTCACCAGAGCTCATGTGTCTTTAAGAGAATGGAATCCTAGCCTTTGTCTCCACTAAAGAAACCTACTATTGGGCTTTGAAGATGGGAACTCCACTACAATCACCAACACCAACCACCTGGAAATATATTGTGCCAAAAACTTACGCCTTCTCACACACCCCTTTCCAAAAAAGTTCCAAAAGTACACTTGGCAATTACTCATTTATTTGAGACTTTTATTTACTGGTATTGTCACAGCAAAAGAGGTACATGTGATCAAAGCAGTACTTAACTTTCCAGAATTGCAAATGCATTTGAAAAATCCCTTTTTACTTTCCTGTGCCCCCCAAACATATGTTTTATGCAATAAAAATTTAAAGATACACTGACAATGCCTTGCCATACTAACAGTCAGCAGATGTGCGTCACTGTAGATTGCCCAGGACCAAACCAGAGAGGGTCGGACCTGCATTACCACCACTGATTCATTTGCCTCTCAGCATAACCATTATTGCTTGTCTCATTTTCGGTTCCTATAAGTGTATTCCTAGTATCACATGAGCTCACTCATCTAGGGGAAAAGATGAGCAACATAGACTGAAGAACAAGAACAGCATCGATCAGACTGTCAGATCTCAGAGGGAAGGTAGGGGAGGGTGGGGATAAGGGAGATAGATCAACCAAAGGACTTGTGTGATTGCATATGAGCCTAACCAGTGATCACGGACAACAGGTGGGTGGGGGCATGCGTGTGGAGGGGTTTGGGATGGGAATGGGGGGGGGGGGTTGAAGACAAATATGTGATACCTTAATCAATAAAGTAATTTTAAAAAATAAAAATAAAAAATAAATAAATAAAGATACACTGAATCTCTTTGGTACCTTGGACCATCATGATTGGGCCTCATTGAACAATATTATAAGTCATTGTATAATAGGAAAGCAGGAAATGTCTCTATCATTGCCTCTACTTCCCCTTTGCAGTCCTCTCAACTTCTTTGTCTGTCAGTGATATAGCTGTACCCAAAGTTATGCCTGAGATAATGAAAAAAAAAGCACTCCCTCAAAAAATAGCCATAGTTCTGGACCTCAAGGAGCTTATAAACATTCCTGTTACCCTAATTCATATGATATCCATTGATTGATTGATTGATTGATTGACAAGAATCCTTAACTCTCTTTTATTTTGTTTATAGCTGTTTCACCTCAATTGTAAAAATTTTAAGTTTTACTCAGCAAACATCTCACCAGACCCTGGGAAAGAGGAAAACATAGTGACCTAAAACTGACATCATGTCAAATCTCACCTCTGCCACTCCGCTGTTTGTTGTGTAACAATTACTTAACTTCTCTAAGCCTCAGTGTTCTCATCTATAAAATAGGATAATTGTGTTCATGGGATTATTGTAAGAATTTAATAAAACACCTGTGAAGGTAGCTACCTCAGGACTTGACACAAAATAAACCAAAAGGTAAGCTTAGTTGACTTTTCATTAGTGTGGTTTTCATTCCATCCATCTCATTTTGTTTAAGTGATGGCTACTTACCCAGGACTACTAGTAAATGAACATACCCTCTACTTGTGGCTCATGGGTTGAATCCATCCATACCATATTTTCTTCCTTCTGATGGTCCAATATCTTATATTCTGAAATTGCCCTCTTGTTTTAACTTTTCATCTGGATTATGAATGTTTTTAGGGAAAGGATATTATCCTATGTTTTTTCCTGTTGGATTGAATTATTTGGAGAGGAAATCACTTATGGGACACCTATTAGTTGCAAAGCATTCCACACACACTCAATCAATCAGCAAGCACTATTGATAGCAGGCTGTACACATACAAATATCATCATAGTGGTTTATAGGCTTCAAAGGTTTACCTGGAGTGAAATTATCTTTTCACAGTTTGGTTTTTATTATGTAGAAGGCTCATGTTTAAAAGAATGAAACCACTTCCCTTAGTAGAGATTTACACTACCAGAAAATCTTCCTTTTTGAGTAAGTGTAAACATCTTCTCAATATGAGTAGGAAGTTCAAGGTCTGTTAGAAAACACTTATGAACAATAAACACAAAGTAATAAAGATATCACAATTTCAGTGCAAATCTACAGGGAACCTGAGAACCCCACAATTATATAATGTTATAATTTCAAAATACTTTTAACGAGCATCTGTAGGAATTGAGTTATGCCTTTAAAAAAAAAAAGATTTGCAA
The DNA here is from genome assembly GCF_951640355.1 of Cnephaeus nilssonii. Taxonomy (NCBI): domain Eukaryota; kingdom Metazoa; phylum Chordata; class Mammalia; order Chiroptera; family Vespertilionidae; genus Cnephaeus; species Cnephaeus nilssonii. The sequence goes on along the minus strand of NC_137081.1, from coordinate 65,171,288 downwards.
GATAACATGAAGTCCCCATCAAAGGGAACCTCACAATAGCATCCAATTTAAAATGTTACAAATACAACATTATTGCCCAACATTTGTTTTATGATCTGATGGTGTCATTATAAGATTATTTCAGAAGTCAAGAGAGACCCTTATGCTGCTATTATTCTTAGATTACGTTCCTATTATCCCCCTATCAGGCTCATGGCTAGAAAGGTAAAGAACCATCTAGTCAGAGGAGAACAAGGAATGTAAACTTAGCCCATTTTATTTAGGGTCCCACCTTACCTGCTCTAAAGAAATGATTGCCTATTTGTCAAGCAATGTAATTGTTGCTATGGTTTGAAAGTTTGTGTCACCCCAAAATTCATATGTTGAAATCCTAATGCCTAGGAAGTGGGGTTTGGGAGGTGCTTAGGTTGTGAGGCAGAGCCCCCATGAATGGGATTAGTACCCTTATAAAAGACACCTCATGCAAGTCTCTTGCCCTACTAACCATGTGAGGACACACAGAGAAGGTGACAGTATGAACCAGGAAGAGGGTCCTCACCAGAAGGCAACCATGCTGGTGCCATGATCTTAAAGTTTCAACCTCCACAATTATAATTGTCATTTATTAGCCATCCAGTCTGTGGTATTTTGTTATAGCAGCTAAAATGGGCTGAGATAGTCATCAATTACCAAACATAATTTCCATAAATTCAAAAAGAAAAGTTATAATTTCAGTTCTATTTTAATAAATTAATTTTTTACCTCAAAGTATCTTAAGTTAGCAGAGATGCAACAAATGTGATGATCTATCTTCTGGTAAGATATGTAGATATTATTTTATGTATACAGACTAGAGGCCCAGTGCACGAATTCGTGCACGGGTGGGGTCCCTCTGGGTGCTCTGCAGGGATCGGGCTGAAACCGCAGTCCAATGTAGCCTGCAGCTCCTACCTGCTGCTCCCACTCATCCCGGCCCCACTGTGCCTGCCGCGGACTCTTGCCCAATCAGTCCCGATCAATCAGGAGAGACTTATGTTGCCACAGCAGTGCTCACCAGCCATGAGCCCTATGTCTGGTGCCCTCCCAAGGGGAGAGGCCTGTGGGATTGGGCTGAAACCAGCTCTCTGACATCCCCCGAGGGGTCCCAGACTGTGAGAGGGTGCAGGCCAGGCTGAGGGACCCCACCACTGCACAATCAGGCCAGGGAGAGAACACGGGAGGGCTCCAGGGCATGTCCAGCCCATCTCGCTCAATCCTGATCAGCCGGACCCCAGCAGCAAGCTAACCTACCAGTCGGAGCATCTGCCCCCTGGTGGTCAGTGCACATCATAGCGACTGGTCGGCCAGTTGACTGTCTGCTCCCTGGTGGTCAGTGCACATCATAGCGAGCAGTTGAGCAGCTTTAGCATATCATTAGCATATTATGCTTTGATTGGTTGTTCAGTTGTTCTGCCATTCAGTCTATTTGCATATTACCCTTTTATTATATAGGATTATTATTTTTTTTTATATTGATTTTTTACAGAGAGGAAGAGAGAGGGATAGAGAGTTAGAAACATCGATGAGAGAGAAACATCGATCAGCTGCCTCCTGCACACCCCCTACTGGGGATGTGCCCGCAACCAAGGTACATGCCCTTGACCAGAATCGAACCTGGGACCCTTGAGTCCGCAGGCCGACGCTCTATCCACTGAGCCAAACCGGTTTCGGCTATATAGGATTATTAATAAAAGCCATCAAACTGCTCTTTGTAAAAGTAATTATCATGCATATAATTAGTAGAAAATTATTTTTGTACATTTAAACTGTTTGAAATAATACACTCAGAATAAATTCATTATCAAAAGTCTCCAGTCCCAAACCTCCACACATTAAAGGCACATAATTACATGCTTTTATAATACATGCTTTTATAATAGCCTTGACCTTTATATCCTGGACATTAACAAACCAGACCTCGCTATCATTGATAGTGACACTGACTATTACACACACATTTGTTCGTACATATTTTTGGAAGAAATTTTGTATGAGCAAGAGAGTAGATTCCATGGAAGACACAAGGCTGAAGTATAATCTGTTTCTCCAGAATGAACAAAAAAACAAGAGAAACTTTTAAGATAACAAGTGCACAGTATAATCAATCACTATTCCTAAAGAGAGTAGAGTCCTTCACATAGAGGGACTGCTTTTTTTCCACATCAGTCATAATTTGTAATGTAAATCTATTCAGTGCCTGAGACACAATAGAGATATGCAATAAGTGATAACTACCCCACACCACAAAATTAAAATAAGATAGGAGCAGCAAAATGTTCATGCTATTGATCTCCCACATCTTTCCTCCATTTTCCAGTTAAGAAGAGCAGATATCAGCTGCGAGAGGGCAGAGATTGCTTCTTTTATTCACTGCTGTATCTTCAGGGTCTGAAAGAGTACCTGGCATATAACAGGCACTCAATAAATAATTGTTGGCTAATTAGTATTATTATTTTATTTAAATCAAGTATTTATTGGGGTGACATTGATTAATGGGATCACAGGGGGTTTCAAGTGTACATTTCTATGATCTGTATATTACATTGTGTGCCCAGTACCCAAAGTCACCATATATTTGGCACCCTTTACCCCCACTAGCTCTCCTACCCCCTTCCCTCTGGTAACCACCCTACTGTTTTCTGTTTCTATGAGTTTCAGTTTTATATCCCACACATGAATGAAACCATATGGTTCTTGACTTTATTTATCTGACTTATTTCACTTAGCATGATATCCTCAAGATCCATCCATGTTGTCACAAGTGGCTATAGTTCATATTGTTTTGATAACTGAGTGTATTCCATTGTATATATGTGCTGCATCTTCTTTATACAATCATCTATCGAAGGACACTTTAGTTGTTTCCATGTCTTGGCCACCGTGAATAATGCTGCAATGAACATAGGGGTGCATATCTTTTTGCAATTAAAGGTTTTCAAGTTTGTCAGATAGACACCCAGAATAGCAATTGCTAGGTCACATGGTAACTCTATTCTTAATTTTTTTTGAGGAACCATCATACTGTTTTTCATAATGGCGGTACCACTCTATATTTCCACCAGCAGTGAATGAGGGTTTCTTTTTCTTCACAACCTCTCCAACACTTGTTATTACTTGTCATGTTCATAATAACCATTCTAACAGGTGTGAGGTTGTATCTCATTGTACTTTTGGTTTTCATTTCCCTAATAGCTAGGAAGTTGAACATTTTTTCATATATCTGTTGGTCATTTGTATGCCTTCCTGGGAGAGATGTCAGGTCAGGTTCTCTGCCCATTTTTTTAATTTGATTGTTTTTGTTTGTTTGCTGTTGAGTTGTTTGAGTTCTTTATTAATATTGATATTAACCCCATGTTGGAGCTGTTGTTTGCAAATATCATCTCCCATTCAGTTGGTTGCCTTTTAGTTTTGTTGTTGGTTTCTTTTGCTGTACAGAAGCTTTTTAGTTTGATATAATTGTTGGCTAATTAAATGGCTCTTCCGTTCCTCCCCCAATCATCTCTATCCCTGCTCTCTTCCTCCAAAATCTCTGGATCCTAAACCCAGGAGGATAGAGCTTGGGAGGTAACAGAGAGGAAGGTTGATAGGAGCTGGGTTCCCAGATGAAGGAGGCCTCAAAGCTGGGAATACTGTGGCTTGGATTGCATGGTCTTTTGTTTAGCTCTAAGTTGCCTATAAAAACATTAAAGATTCATGCACTAATGTACTATTAGGACTTGACTGTTCATTATGGTTAATAATGCTTTGTTTGAAATTTGTAAATAAGAAATAATATCTTTAAACTTTACAGAAGTTTCCATTTAAGTCAATAAGACTCTTGGAATCATTCAGAATGGTAAGAGATTCAGATGGGAAACATTTTAAAATGCAAGTCAATATAGGAATTCCATAAGAAGATTGAAAAGCAGTATCAGTAAAAAAGAACAACTAGATTCTTATTTTATCTTCTGAAACAAAAACTGAACTAGGCATGGTGTACTGAATCACTTTGAAGGATCATCAATCTCTAGATTAGAAGAACATCGCATTCTGGGATGCCATGATATTGGCAGGTTTATAAATCAGCTTTGTTTTGCTCAATCATTTCAGAAAATATAAGATTTAACTCTCTAGTCTTCACACAGGTAAACTGATCAAGAATAAAAAATAGTACATACATACATTGTTATGTACACATGATTAAATAGATCCATATACTAGGAAAAAATGTATACATTTGATCCATATTCTTTTTTAAAAGCCAAAAAATATTCAGAAAGATCAAAGCTAAATTCTAGAGTCCTTCAGTCTGGTTTCATTTCTATTACACCTCGTTTTAACCCACTGGATAAAGCAAGTAATATAGCACAAATATTCTGCTAGCAATGTGGGAATAATGCTATATATAATAGTAGAAATGGTGTTAGAACACTTTTAAAACACACACACACACATACACATATACACACTTAAGCTTAAGCAACATACATGCCAGAGATTATTTTCTTTATTGCTTGAATCAAGAATAATTTTAACTTATTTTTCAGTGTGACATACTTATAGGAGGCACACGGAATTTCTAACTAGAATAAAGTTTATATTCTAACAGTTATAGGTTGATTTTTTAAGAGTCAGTTTAATAATAAAGCCACATTTCTGGAAACATTTAGGTCCTTAAGAGCCTGATAGGATGTTAGACTGCTATAATGAACTTTTATTCATTAAACTGAAATTATCTGTTATTAGCAAAATAGGATATAATTCTAAAAGAATGTTGGCATACTCTTGAACATATGAGGCAAATTGTAAGTTAGACAGAATAAGTAAAAGAGAAAATGTACCATCATTATGTACAAAGTATTTGCTGACTTCAAGAGGTGTAATTCTCTAAGTCAAAGGTCAAAGGTCACTTCCCTACATTATGCGCTAGGTAAATGTTCATTAAAATAATGAATCTGCACTTTATAGACTAACAAATTCTGACTCAGAAAATTTAAATATCTTAGCCAAATCACACCTTTAGAAGACAGAGCTTGAACCCCAGATCTCTGAGTCCTCATCATCAGTAGTAGCACAGCTCCATAAAATGCAGAGGGCTCATAACCACACACATCTCGCAATGGGAAACATGTAGAGCAATGTCTGGAAGGAATGGGGAAGAGAGAAAATGTTGTGGGATCCTATAGTGAGGGTAGAAAAGCAGTCAGAGTCCAAAATCACAAGTCCAAAGGTCAGAAGCCAAACTTAAGTCCCTCTTACTAGGAATGGACGCCAGAGAAGAGCCAGGAAAGAGAGAGGGGACTTCAACACTTCTGCCAGGTGGCGGTTCTTGTCAGGGAGCAAGGTTGTCAAGTAGAAAGTAGACAGGTGGACGTCAAATAAAGGAGAGGTTCCTGGCCTACTGACAGGATCCAGAGTAAACCCAGGACATGGGAGCACACTCACTTCCACACAGAGGGACGCGGCAGAGAACAAAGGTTAAGACTCCTGTCATAGCTGTTTGGATTGCCTGGCCCTTTGCTAGACCAAAACTGCAATAGCCTTCAGACATTGGACAGCCAAGCATTGTTTCCAAACCTGAATACTAATAGGGATGTGGCTACAGACCCCACACCTATTTAGTGCCACTGCTTCTGGGCTTGGGTTTGAGCCTGAATGGGGTAGCTAAGGGAGTCCAGACAGGCAATGATGGATACAACTCATCCAGATCTGTTTCCACAAACCACATGGAGTTCAATGTCCCTGTGTCACAAAAACTGGCATAAATGCAGGCTTGGTGACTTCAAGCTGACATAATAATGGGCCAAAAGGTAGGATACTAAGAGTGTAGTAAAAATTTAGTCCCATTATAGAAGCTAACTAAACGGGGTAGAATGTTTGGCATGGTACCATAGACGATCACATGAAGTTAAAAAAAAACTTAAAAATTAGTTTAAATTTATTATTAATGATGTAAAATATCAATATTCCGTTTTAAACAAAAAGTCGCAAGAGATTTTAATAATATTGCATGCAGTGAGTGATAATGGTACTCCCCTATATTAAAAACAAGTGTATAAACTGGGGAGTGCAACTTGGCTATATATAGAGAGCCTTAAAAAGTGTGCTTATACCCAGTAATTCTACTTTTAAGAATCCTTCCTGAGGATATCATCTCAGATTCAGATACTTATAAACCACAATATTTATCATATCATTACTTATCATACGAAAAAGTTAGAATCACCTAAATATACAAAAATAGGTAAATTACAGTACCTACATTCTATGGAGCATTAAATGATCATTAAGCATATTGATTGTTTTTGAAGAATTTTTAATATAATATTGTTTGGTAAAGTAGACCATAAAATTATTATATGCCATATGATTCCAATGATGTGTGCACACATATACAAAGAGAAATATGTATCCCTATATATTTGTTTATATGTATATTCACATATGTATCTACATAAATCTAGATATAAGTATAGGTATAGATGAAAAAAACATCGATATAAGCTGCAGAGAGAAATAGACTAAAAGGAAATTGAACAGAACTTTATCAAAACATAGCATTGTGGGTGATATTTATTTTTTGTCATTTATTTGAACTTTCTAAGTTTCCTATAATGAACCTTTATTGCTTTTTATAATGAGGAAAAATATAATAAGTTGTTCCTTTATATTGGTGTTTTTTAATTTTACATGGTATGCAGCTTTGTATCAGAATCCTATTTTACCCTTTATACCAGCTCTCTGATCTTGAGCAGATTATTTATCTTCTCTGAGATAATTTTCCTCATATGTAAAATGGAGATAAAATCATCTCAAAGGGTTGTGAAGATTAAATAAGAACATGAAGATAAAACAATTATCATGATACCCAAAAATGGTTTAGAGACTCAATAAATGGCAGCTGTTATATTATTCCCAGTAACCTTGCCCCCCAAATCTACCATCCTACCACATACATCCAGTCTTCAGAGAACAGGTTTGTAATGACATTCAATTAGCACTCTATACCAGGCAGTAGACTGCCTCAAGGGTTATGAGGGACTAAACCCTAGGATTAGAAAAGAAAACTATTTAGAACCACATGGTTCACACAATTAAGTCCCAGCAGCTTCCCTGGCAATTCATTCCAGCCCCACAATTACTTCTTTCCATAACTGAAGAGCTTTAAAGTCACTGATACTTATAAATCTAACTCTTTCATTGAGTTGCACAATGTCCTATACTCCCATACACTATGAAGTTAATTTTATATTCATAACTTGAACTCCATGCTAAAAATGTAATCTTCTTTATATTTAATTATTGTTTGGACATTTGCTCTTCACACAATTCTGGGTACATGTTAGGTAAAACAATTTACTGAACACAGAATCACAATTGCATTCTCTCCAAAATAATATATGCAACCAGTAATTCACTGCAATAAAATAATGCATACAAAGACTAAAGATAATTCAACAGTTTTATCTTGAAAAGTGAAGATTACAGCCTCTTAGTCTAAGAGGTTTTATGTATAAAGCTATTGTTTACCCTGATACTATATGAAAATGTAAGGAAGGAAGGGAAGGAGGAAAGAAAGGAGGGAGTAAGAGAGAAAGAAAGAGAGACAGAAACAGAGGAAAAACTTAACATATCCTATATAATAAAGAGGTAATATGCAAATTGACCCTCACGCCCTCGTGTCACAAGATGGCCTCCCCCACATCATCACAAGATAGTCACCACAAGATGGCCACCCCCACATCATCACAAGAGGGCCACCCGCAAGTCGTCACAAGATGGCCAGCAGGGGAGGGCAGTTGGGGGCAACCAGGCCTGCAGGGGAGGGCAGTTAGGGGTGACCAGACCTGCAGGGGAGGGCAGTTGTGGGGGACCAGGCCTGCAAGGGAGGGCAGTTGGGAGTGATCGAGCCAGCAGGGGAGGGCAGTTGGGGGCAACCAGGCTTGCAGGGGAGGGCAGATGGGAGGGACCAGGCCAGCAGGGGAGCAGTTAGGTGTCAATCAGGCCGGCAGGGGAGCAGTTAGGGGGCTATCAGGCTGGAAGGCAGAGTGGTTAGGGGCAATAAGGCAGCCAGGCAGGCAAGTGGTTAGGAGCCAGCAGTCTTGGATTGTGAGAGGGATGTCCGACTGCCAGATTGGATAGAGTCCCAGATTGGAGAGGGTGCAGGCAGGGCTGAGGGACACCCCCCTCCCCCAGTGCATGAATTTTGTGCACTGGGCCTCTAGTAGTAAGATAAAATGCTCCCATTAAAAAAAAAAAAAAGATTTTTCAGGTGACAGAGCTTTTCAAATATTAACATAAATATTTGGGTAAGTTGTGGATTCTTCCTAATTTGGGGTGGAAGTAGAAGATGAGGAGAAAATTTGAAGATAGATTTTCATCTGCCTAAGTTGATGGCTAAGATTGGTTCCACTGATTCCATAGATCATAATTACTTATTTTAATCCTCTTCTTTGAAGATTGAGTACAAAAAATAACCTACATGGAAGACACATTTTCAGATTATTGAGATGTTTCTACCTGAGATCAAAGTGAGAGAAAGAAGACCATGCTATTCTATGCAACAAGAGCCACTGCAAATCACTCGATTCACTCAATAAATATTTATTGAAAATCTGCTCTGTGCCATGTCCTGTTCTAGGGCTGGGAACATAGCAGTGAACTAGCTCTGCATGTCCTTGATCTCAGGACTGTATATCTTAAACAGTCTTAAAACTAGGATAGCATATGACACATTTTCAATGTAGATTACTCCAAATAAAGTGATTAGAAATTCTTTGTATACTTATTGCCCTGAAAATAAATTAATGGATGGGTAAAGAAAGAATAAGGCAGGGGAGATATAATCAATCCTCAAAATTCACAGATTCTGTATATCTATATTCTCCTGCTCAGTAACATTTCTTTGTTACCCCAAATCAATATTGAGGTTCTTTCACGGTTATTCATGGATGTGCAGTGAGCAATGAAAAATCTTTGCCACCAGACAGGCATGTTCCCAGCTGTGTTCTTTTTGTGTTCTATCTGGTGGCACATTTGTGTGCTCTTTGTGGATAATTTCAGTGTTTAAAATGGCCCCCAAGCATAGTACTAAAACACTGTCAGTGATTCCTAAGCACAAGAAGGCTATGATGTCTCCATGATAGCATAGGGAATATAGTCAATAATATTTTAATGACTATGTGTGGTATCAGGTGGGTACTAGTCTTCCTGGATGATCAATTAGAAGGTAAGGTATATAAATGTCTAATCACTATGTTGTGCACCTAAAACTAATATATTGTTTTCCAACTGTAATTGGAAAATAAATTTTAAAAAATTTATAAATAAATAAATAAATGCTGTGATTTGCCTTATGGAGAAAATATGTGTTAGATGAGCTTATTCGGCTATGAATTATACAGCAGTTTGATGAGAGTTCATGGCAATGAATCAACAATATCTATACATATACATATGTATTATTTATTCATATATATATATAAACATTATATATATATATACATATATATATATATATATATATATATATATATATATATATATATGTATATATATTAAACAAGCTGTCTTTAAGCCAAAACACACGTGAAACAAAGTCTTTATTGACAAGTTGGTGAAAATGTAACCAGGGACTCTCAGTATTTTCCCTAGGAATAAGGTTCAGTATTCACTAATTCAGTGTTCACAGTGACTTGATAAAACATAACTGCCATGAATGATTAAAATTGACTGAAGATAGATTAGATAGATGATAGATAGATAGATAGATAGATAGATAGATAGATAGATAGATAGATGATAGACTGATAGGTGATAGCTATACAGCTTTTAGAAGCATGGGAGAGTTCATGTATATAACAGAGCACAGATACCTGTGGTGGGGCGGGGGCGGTGGTGGTGAAATGTCTTGCTTCTGAAATAGAAGTTTGCCTTGAATTCTTCTGGAATGATTAGCTCCAGTTAGGAGGCTGGGCATCCTGCGGGATCATTCCGAGAAAGAAGGCTAACCCTTAAAGATCTCCATGTGTGCCAGCTGTGGGCCTTTCCTGCCCCCCTCGTTAGAAAGGAATATTTTCCCAGGCATGTATTTTATTTCAACACTCAATTATTTTCTTCAACCTCACCTACATGTTAGTACATGTCCAATAAAGTGTTGAATTTTTTTTTCTCCTTAGCTGTAAACACAGTACAAATCCAACTCCCACATAAACAGTATCTGCTGCAAAATCATGTAGCACCCACATATTTATTTAATGAAACAGGCCCAAATGGAAAAGTTACAATCCCATTTGAAGTTTAGATGCCTGCGGACAATTCTGATAATGTTTGGAGGTGTATAATTGTGGGAAACAGAAGAAATGAAAGATAAATATTGGCAGTGGCTTAAAGAAAAGGAAAAAGACTGCATTCAGATCCATGAGCAACACTAATAAATAGCACAAGGTAAAAGACCAAGGATTTCATGAGTATTTGATGTCTAGGTATATAGTTTTCTCAAGTGCCAGGAGCTTTCTGATTTCCAAAGGATAATTGTTTATAAAAGGAATCAGAAGTATTTATTATTGCAAAGCACTCAGCAATGGCCTTGAATTTGCAAAATTTAACTAGAAGTCCTACTGTTTTCAGAGACTAAGGACCTCTAGGTAGATAGAGAACACTAAGAAATTTTGATATCGGTACCCGAACAATGCCACAAGGTAAAAACAAGGGAAGAACGGTGCTTTGGAAGCTCTCCTTCCCTCTCAGAACAAGGGGTACCACATTCGACAGATGTTCAAGAGTCACTGAGAAGCCAACACTTGATACATGGATGAATTACAGGGACTAATCACAAGGATCTCCTTTTTTCTTTGTTTTGTTTTTCAAGATGTAAAAAATAGAAATTATATAATTGGGCCTCAATGTTTGTTTAGCTTAGAAGATGACTTATTGCAACATTTGAGTGATGTTTACAAGAAATCTTTCAACTTACTTTTCACTGAAGGATCCAAGGCATTCAAAATTTACTGGAAACTGGAATCGTTTCTTAGAAACATCTGATGACCAGATTTAGCTTTAGCTAAAATGACACGTGTTATTGTTTTTGTTTTTGCATCTGGTGTGTGTATTTATGACTGACATTGATGTTTGTCTCCCACAAAAGGCCCTCTAAGTGCCCTCTTGGGTTCTGATTATTAGTCACCAGGGAGACCATCACAAAAAGCCAGTCTAGAGGGACCAGGGAGTTAGGAGCTAGGAGTGAGGCTGAAAGGGCAAAGGTCTAATGAAAACAAATGAACAGAGACCACTGGTGCCAGGAGTCAATCTCAGGAACTTGGCCATGGCGCTAAGGTTAAGCTGGCTGAATTAGATACTCTGAACTGAGCAACACTTCCCTTATTCTATATCCGACTGTGGCTACAACAACCTGGGACCTCCAGGTGATATCATGATACTGATAAGACTAATGAGCTCAATTCCTGTTGAGGCCCATTCCTTTCACTGTTTCACTGCCAAAGATGTCATTACTCTCTTTAGTTCATTACTATCACACATGGGCAAACTTTGTCAAAGTCTTTATCCCCCAACAGTTTAATTATAGGATATAGTGGCTCAGACTATGAGTTCTGGAATTACACTTCCTGGGGTTGGGTCCTGACTCCACTAGTAACACTACTGTGGGCACTTTCCTCATTCATAAAATATGGTCTAGTAAACTTTTTTTTTCTCATTTACCTGATCATTATTTGTAGCTATAGTTATGTTTATAGAGTCTCTCTCTAGAAATTTTGGTGTAAAGCAGAATCAACCTCCCAATATGGAACCTGGAAATGTGAAACATTCATCATCCCAGGTTCTCTTGCAGCTAAGGTGTAGTCACATGGCCAAAACAATCAGATTCACCCACTCCCGAGTTTTACTCAAATAATTAGGGATGGCAAGAATCCCTACTTCTGGGGTAGGTGGTCCGCTTTCTCAGGCAGCAGACAGGGGGCCAGTTGGGAGCTAGGGGTGTCAGGAAATTGAAGCATCTGGAGTTTAGTGGTGTCAGTTCTGAGGCATAATTTTGGCTTAGGTGAAAAATAATTGTTTAAAGTAAAATATATTAAAAGAAGAAGGATAACAGAAATAGAGTAAGGAAAAACAAAACTGATCAAATCTGTCCTCTGTTTTAAAACCTTTAATAGATTTTTATCTTATAAAATAATATGCAAGTTATTAACCTATAGATCTCTTCTGAGTTTGGCAAAACCTAAATTCCCAAACTAAAACCCTGCTGCTAGGCCCATGCAAATTAGTCTCAAGCCACAACTATTCTACCCCAGGTTGCAAACATTATCATTCACATTCATGCCTTAAAGTTCCTTCTCAAAAATCCTTTTCTTGGTGCAGCCTCTTCCAACTCTGTTACCAAGGTAGAATCAGTTGCTGCCTTCCTCTGTGTTCCCCTAGTCTTTGATAAGAAGTAGCTACTGAGAGCATTTACTACAGGCATTGTGATTTGCATGCCTTCCCCAAAGCAAATTAGATTTTTAATTTCCTGATTCCTAGCATCTAGCACATTGCCAGTCAGTGGATGGGCACTCAACAAATAATTAAATATAAGCAATAAAGGTCAAGAACCTAGTTTTGAGAGAACCCAATATTTTAAAAATGTAATAATTAAGGGATAGTTTGGTCCCAGCCAGCAACACATTTTTGTCTAGTGTGTCTACATAGTAAAAGCATTCAAATATGATTACTACACTGTTTGCTAGTGGGAGAACTACATAAATTCAGGCATCTAACTAGAGCAGAATTAAGTGAAAAGAGTGTTACAGTCCAATAAACATTTTTCTCAACAAACACATACAAATGATCAATGCTCCTCATGCCAAAAAGAAATTTGTTAAGACAGAAAGCAAGATGAAGTAAAATAAAATATAGGCTGACTTGTTTACTCTTTAGTTTGTAAACGTGAGGATTTTGTGGAAGATTTCTAAAGATATTTGCAATACATAATGCAAAAAGGAGGTAGGGAAGTTGAAATAAAAAAGGAAAGAAACTAGATATGCATGGGTGAAGCCAATGTCCAATGTAAGCACGCTTGTCCAATGTGCTCACCATCGTAGCTCATTGTTTTCATCAAGTCTTTGAATCCATTGACTTCTCTACTTCTCTCTATTCATTACAAATATCTGCAGGTCCCTTGCCCCTTTGTGCTTCTATAACCTCTACCTAGCAATATTCCAGTCCTGTTCACTGTGGCATTTTGGCATGATTCACTTTTGATCTACCACCCACCCCCCTCTTCTTGGGGAGGTTGCTCCATCACTAACCCCTCTCCTGCATTCTCAAACACTTCCTCTCTTCTCCTCATTCCCATCAGTATTCAAACATGCTTTAGTATCTCCCATCTGTTAAAAGTTCTCTCTAGATCTGCAACCCCACCAGTGACCACTCCTCTCTATGCTTCCCTTTACAGCCAATCTTTTCCTAAGACTTTTTCTACACGTTCCACATTCACTTTCTCACTGTCTATTATTCAGCTTACTGTAATCTAAGTCCTGCCTCTACTTCAAAAATTATTCTCATCAAAATTGCCAAAGTCCCCTAAATTATTAAGTTCTCATTTTCCTAAACTAACAACAACATTTAATTAACCTGACTTCTCTTCTCTTGTTGGCATGCTCTTTTTGGTCCCTTCTATGACACCACATTCTTCTAAGTGCCTTCTTATTTCTTCTATTTGTACCTTCTTGGCTCATTAACAGAAACTCCTCTATATGACCTTTAAATTTTAGAGTCCCTCAGGGCTGTCTTCCTTTCTTCTGCTTCTTCTTCTTCTTTTGTTTGTTTGTTTGTTTTTTGTTAATCCTCACTAGAGGATATTTTTTTCTGTTGATTTTAGAGAGAATGAAGAGAGTGGGGAGAGAGAGAGAAATATCATCATCAATGTGAGAGAGCCAAATCGATTGGTTGTCTCCCACATGTATCTCAGCCGCAGGCCCCCACCCCCCTAAACAGGGCAGGGAACCTGCAACCAAGGTATGTGGCCTTAAGATCTTGGGCAGACTTTCTAACTACTGAGCCATACCAGCCAGGTCTGAAGCTCTTTTTCTATTTACCAGTAAAATTATATACACGTGGTTTTAAATGGCACCTCTGTGCTGACAAATTTTCAACTTGTATCTCTAACTGGGAACACTTGTATCAAATTAAGTCTTTTTTCTTTTAAAGCTTTTTATTTTTTATTTATTTTTTTCAAGAAAAACTATTTTAAATATAATAATATTATATGCAATAAACAATATTTCAAGAGAAATTATTTTAAATATAATAATATTACTAAAACTGTATTAACATAGTATAATATCACAAAAGTTGTAGGAAATATTAAAAATCTGCAAATAAGAGGATTACTTCTATTATATTCTAAAGTATTTTCCCCCCTCTGGCTCTATTTTTGTTCATCAGTTTATGCTGTTCATTATATTCCACAAATGAGTGAGATCACGTGATATTTATCATTCTCTGATTGGCTTATTTCACTTAACATAATGCTCTTCAGCATAATGTTCCATCCATGCTGTTGCAAATGGTAAGAATTCCTTCTTTTTTACAGCAGTGTAGTAATCCATTTTGTAGATGTACCACAGTTTTCTAATCCACTCATCTGCTGATGAGCATTTAGGCTGTTTCCAAATCTTAGCTATTATAAATTGTGCTGCTATGAACATAGGGGTGCATATATCCTTTCTGATTGGTGTTTCTGCTTTCTTGGGATATATTCCTAGAAGTGGGATCACTGGGTCAAATGGGAGTTCCATTTTTAATTTTTTGAGGAAACTCCATACTCTTCTCCACAGTGGCTACACCAGTCTGCATTCCCACCAGCAGTGCACCAGGGTTCCTTTTTCTCCGCATCCTCAACAGCACTTGTCGTTTATTCATTTCTTGATGATAGCCATTCTGACAGGTGCGAGGTGGTACCTCATTGTTGTTTTGATTTGCATCTCTGGGATGATTAATGACTTTGAGCATCTTTTTATATGTCTCTTGGCCTTCTGTAAGTCCTCTTTCGAAAAGTGTCTTTTTAGGTCCATTGCCCATTTTTTGATTGGGTGTTTATCTTCCTTTTGTTAAGTTGTATGAGTTCCCTGTAAATGTTGGAGATTAAACCCTTATCAGAGATATCATTGGCATATATGTTCTCCCATGCAGTGGGTTTTCTTGTTTTGTTGATGGTTTCTCTTACTGTGAAGAAGCTTTTTATTTTGATGTAGTCCCGTTTGTTTATTTTCTCCTTAGTTTCCCTTGTCCTAGGAGCTGTATTGGTAAAGATATTGCTACAACATGTGTCTGATATTTTGCTGCCTATGGATTCTTCTAAGATTTTTATGGTTTCCTATCTTATGTTTAAATCCTTTATCCATTTTGAGTTAATTTTTTGTGTATGGTGTAAGTTGGTGGTCTAGTTTCATCTTTTGCATGTATCTGTCCAATTTTCCCAGCACCATTTGTTGAAGAGACTATCTTGACTTCAAATTAAGTCTTTAATCTTACCACTATAATGTCTGAAATACATTTCAACCATGATGTATTAAAATTAAAATTTTATTTACCCTCTATTTTCTCCAACTCCTTCCCCATTTCAGTAAATGGCATGATTTTCCATCCACTTAATTGCACTAAAAATCTGGAAGTCACACTCATCACTTTCTTCTTCCTTATCCCCTCATCTAAGCCATTGCCAAATCCTATCTATTTTACTGATAAAGTATGTCTGAATCTAGTAGCTTCTGCTATCCCTGAAGTCCAAGCTGCCATGCCCTTGTCTTTGGCTCAAGTACTAATGCTCCATTTTCCATTCTCGCCTTTTCCTCCAGATGACTTTCCATACAGTAGCCAGAGTGATCTTTGGCTACTTAATCCAGTTGTGTAATTCCCTTATTTAAAAGCTTGCAATGGCTTGCTATTCTTCTTAGTATAAACTCCAAAACCCTTGAAATGGACTACATGCCTTGCATGATTCAGCTTTTGCCCATATCCCTAGATTTATCCCATAATTGTCATTTCCACACAGTGAGGCTCTGACTATGCTGACTGCCTTTCTGTTCCTCGAATGCTTCTAGTTCTTCCCCTCCCCAGGGCCTGCAAGCTGGTGCTTCTGTCTGCCTGAAACAATATTCTCTCCAACTCACCCCTTGGCTAATTCTTACTCATCCTTCAAATCATCTTAATGTTATTCTCAAAAAGGTCTTTCTGACTTCTCAAACTAACATCAATTACAATCTTCAATCAAAGCTTGAATCTTATATGTTCCACCATAATTTCGTACAACTATTTGAAGTTATACAATTTTTCATTTAATTGGTGTCTGTTTCCTAAGTATGTCATAACATCTATGAGGATAGAAATTGTGTCCATTTTGTTCACTGCTGCATTTTCAGTATCCATCCTATTGATAAACATTTGCTGAATGGATGGGAAAGTAACAGTTTAATAAAGCAACATTAGGCTGTCCTCACCTGCTTAAAGAGGGTAGGAAGTAGCTTTGGTAAGGGGGTAAAAAGAATGATACACCTTCAAGACACAGAAGGACAACACAGAGAGCAAGGGGCAAGGCCAAGAGACTGTAGAATTAAAAACCCTAGCTCAGTTTTCTGGGTGACTGGCATCGAAACAAGGGGTCAAAATGTGAGATTAGAACTCATTAGAATTATATACTCTGCTAGATGGAGTTGCAATTATTCATTTGAATTTCTGCATCTCATCCCTCTGTATATTGTTCATGAACTTAAAGGTTCTACTAAAACACCATACTTAAAGCTTTCAGTACATTTACAAAAGTAGGTACTTTTGTACATTTTGAACAAAAGTATGAGGCTTACTGCCTCATTTCACTGACCTGTACACTGGTTCCTCTGTCCAAGGGTGCAAACAAGAACGTGCATTTAATTTTGTGACTCATCTTGTTATAAACATAAAAGAATAAGACCAAAAAAGATGCTACATGGGTGGAAAAGAAAGTCCAGAGCTGTGAATAATATTCCTGCAGATTCTCAAGTAAAATGAAATAATAAACAACTGTCATACCAGGCCAGATCCTGTTATTTAAGTGTTATATTCCAGAAACCCTATCAACAGTCAAGATAATTATATTCACCAATAATCAGAAGAGTTCTCTCAGCCCACCATTGCTGCCCCCAAAAGAATAAAGGTCAGATACTTAAAATCATAAAAAGTTTGCTTCACTTACTTGTTTCCTTTCCAAAAGCTTTTTAAAAACTATGATAAAGGTTCTTCCTTTAGCCAGTTGAATATTTCCTAAGCATACATTTCTTCTCTTCTACAAAACACACAAACCAAATAAATTAAGAATTACATGGGTATTAATTCCTTTGCTGCACTGATGACTAAGTCTAAATTTATATTGCAGCTTGCAAAATATACCTAAAGCTTAAGTATACTATCTTTCTTTCTATATTGGAAGTCATATACCATTCTGTTCAAGCGCTTAGCTTCATAAAATTTGACTTTTTCCAAAGGAATAGTAAAGCTTAAATCAATCAGCATATTATTAAGTATGAGATTTGGTAATGAGGGTTGTTAAGCAAGAAAAAAAATTAGTTTCAAAGCTTGCTGATCTTTAATGATTCAAGGTTTTGCTGTGTCTTCAGTCCTTTCTGAACGTTAATTATAGTCATAAGATAGTAGGTACAGGAGATTAAACAGATTTTTCACTAATCCCAACCATAATATGAAATGTGGTTTCTTGAACAAAGCAACAGTACGACTTCATTGGCATTTACTTTTTCTCCTAATGTAGATTATACAAAAATAGCAATCAACTAATATTCTGCTAAATTAAGACCTTTGTGCTTTAAGGCCTTTGTGTTTTAAGAACAAACTAAATGTCTGTTTCTGGGTAAAGTCCTGGAAAACTAGGGAACTTCTCATAGATCAATCTTTTTTGGCTGCAATAAAACCAGTCCAAGAGTTCACAGCCAGCTCCCTCTCTTAGAATTCAGAAGCAGAGATATAGTTATTAGAAAGAGGAGTGAGCTTCAGATGCTGAAAGGAAGTAAGGCTATCTGCTCAGACCACTGCTATGCTTACAGACACAAGGTGTCTCCATGATGTATTTTACTACAAGTATTTTAATACTGTAATAAATTGATATGCAACTTGAGCAACCACATATTTTCACAAGTATACCCAATAAACCAGGAGCTTATACTCCAAATACCATACATTTTTGCTTTCCCTCTTGTATACTTCTCCAACAAAGGCCACAAAACCTTATCTGGAAGGCTTATTTTCATCCTCAGAGCCCAGTGCATGAGAACAAGCAATTTTTAAAATCAACCGAAGTAATGCAAAAATAATAATAATAAATTATAAAGGAGGTGGACTATAGAAAGTAAAGTAGGCATTAGGAAAAATAATGACCATTTGAACTAGGTTTATTCTTGGGCCCAAATCACCTACGCCTACACCCTGACACAGACCAGCCATCCAAGGGCACAATCAGTGGGGAGTCTGCTTCCCAGAGGTCACTGTGGAATGGATTCTGCACTGCCTCACTGGTGACATTGTTCAACTTTTCATGTTTGAAGACCTAAGCAAGTTCATGCCAAAAACAGACTTCCTCTGCTCCTTCCTCACACAGCAGACCTTGCAGCATTCTAGGTCTGCTTCCAAGAGGCTTCCTGAGAGGCCCAGTTCCAGCCATTCTCTCCATTTCTCTTACCGTGTCCTGCGGCTGTCAGCACCAGAGCCACAGCAGCAAAATCCTGCCCAAAAGAACTGCTCCCTCTTTACCTGCCCTCAAGACCCCTCAGAATCAGAACTGTCCTCTCTCTCTCTCTCTCTCTCTCTCATATTTTTATTGATTTCAGAGAGGGAGAGAGAGATAGAAACATCAATGATGAGAGAAAATCATTGTTTGGCTGCCTATAACTGGGGATGGAGCCTGTAACCTGGGCATGTGTCCTGACTGGAAATCAAACTGTGACCTCCTGATTCATAGGTTGATGTTCAACCACTGAGCCATGCAGGCCAGGATGTCCTCTCTTTTTAGTATGAGGAAACCACAGTCTAGAGATGATGTGTTACTCGCCCAAGGTCACACCACCAATGAGGGCCCATGTTGTGGGATGAAATGACCATTAGGCCCCAACCATCTGTTTTTCCTTTTTCACCCTTCTACCATCCCTCAGCTGAACCTGGGAGCTGGAGGAAAGGCTGGCTCATGCATCCCTGTGTTTTGCCAGTTCGTTAAAAATTGTTGTTAATATGATGGGAGTCCAGAAGCAGAATAGCCAAGAAGGAAAGGCAGCAGTCTGCAACCTAATATGATTTTACAGAAGTCACTTCTCCTAGTAAGATGGTCCAGCCACCAGCTCTCTGTTTCTCCCTGTTTCCAACCATTTTGGCAGAGTGTCATCTCTCTAGCCTCTAGAGTTACATATGGTGCAAGATCTCACTGTGTAAACTGACAGCAGAACCACTCCAAGTTCTCCCCCATGAAAAGGGACTGGTGGGATCCCCTGTGTCAGAAAAACAGAAAGAATTTGTATCGCAAATAGCAATTTCCACAGGGGGGAAAAGGCTCCAAGGTCCTTATTCAAAGTAAGGGTCCCTAATCTTTTTTTTGCATGAACCCCTTCGCAGTCAGGTAAAGTTTTATAATGCCTACTCACAATAATGTTTTTAAAAGCATAAGATTTTAAAATGTAGGAATACAAAGGAAACCAAATATATTCAAATACTAATATAAAAATGTTTAAAAATGGTGACATAATATACTCTTTATTACTTTATGAAATAACAAGATCTATTTGCAAGTCTAATTATCATCTTTTGCAGTGGTGTTGAATGTAAACTGTATCTTATGGTGCAGGAAAACAACAGTAATATCTGTGGTTTCTACTAATGACTAAGTCACAGGTACCTTGGATATTACTGTAAGTAGAAGTCAATATTCATGATGAAAGAAATGTTACATTTCATTAGAAATTAGGGGGAAATCAAGGTGTACCCTCTTTTCAATCCAAGCCCACTAAATGTCTGAATTCCATCCAGGGACCCCAGGTGAAGAACCTCTGCTCTGAAGAATCATTGATATAGCCATTAGCACCGCCTAATGAGTACACACCCTGTACGCTTGAGAATGCTCAGCTTAACATTTCTTAATGTCATTACCTTTCAATTGAAGGTTATCAAGGAGCTAGTAGGAATTAGATTACTCTGCCATCACTTTCACTAAACCAATAGCTAATATATTCTCATTAGCTCAATGGGCTCATAAGCATTATTTCCAGAGTGAGATCATCAAACCAGCAAATATTGATTATTCACATGGATTATAGCAGGTCTTAAGTGTAGTCTGTGTGTCTTCGGGGTTGTATATGCAGGCCAGCATCTCAGCTGATAATATGGTGGTGAAGCACTGGTTAAATGAGTATAGGGGTCTCCACTTATTGTAGGAAAGTAAAGACATTCACTGTGCAGCAAGTGGGGACCCGAGGCTGCCCACCTCCGATTTATAGAGTTAGACAAAATCACAACACTGACAGAAATTCAATTAAGTTCATCAAATTCTCATTGCCTTCTATCTTATTTACTAATATTCCTATCCCATCCTCTTATTCTTGCATCTAAGTTTTAGGAAGTAGTAAATGCATTCTTGATTAAATACTATCTCTAATCATACTCTTTTTTTACATCTGCCTGTTAGTTTTTGCTATACTACTAAATTATAAGTTATGTGTAAGGCAGAAAAAATACTTACTTGCCAAAGCACTGAGTACAGTGCTGGGCACAATATAGAAGAATTTTTAAATACTTGCCCATTGACCAGAAGTAAATGAGAAATATTGAAAAAGAAGGAAGCAAATATATTAACTTCTTGGCTAGCCACTATATATACATAGAAAGAATTGGTGTATCAGGATTGTTTGGGTAATAGTTGCCAAGGATGGATAATGTTTTCTTTGGGGAAGTCACATTAGCAAAAATGTTATTTAGAATGGATATATGTGATATAACAGCAGAATCACCAAAGCCTAGCATTCATTTGCTCATGCATTCAATCATTAAACAAACATGGAATAAGGGCTCACAAGGTGTGAGGAAGGAATAAAACCTGGTGCAGAGAATAAGGAAATCAAAGCTTGGGAAGGTAACAATAATCCATGTGATTTCCTCTATTTCTTTCCTTTGCTGCTACTCAATGAAGGCCTGGAATCCTTGAAATGTCTTCCTGTCGTTGGCTCCCATTTCCAGTCATGTGTTATTTGTGTAACATAACCTTCTTCTTCAAATCATATTGCTGCCAAATGAATCTTAATAAAATAATTATAACATTATTTAATAATAAATAGATAATCCAAATGTTCAACAATAAGGAAATGGTTGAGGAAATAACAGTATTTCTACAAAATATTGTACAACCAATAAAAACTATGTTCATGAAGAGTTTTTAATAATATAGGGCATTAATGTTGTTCTGTTAAGTCCAAAAACTGAAAATAAATTGTATATACAAGGTGATCTCAACTACAAAAGTCCACATGCACAAAGACAGTTATAAAGAAACATGATAATGAAAATGCATTAACTTTTGTACAGCGTTAAGTCTACTATCTCGTTTTATTAACCAAAGAAAGTATTCCAAAACTATGAGTCTGATTAAGCAAATCACAATCCTGGCCCATAACTCTTCACTGCCTTGCTATGATTTAGTGAAGACAGACCAATTCTCTTAAATTAGACAACCCTTCAAGGCCTCTATAAGCTGATGTCCCTTACTTGGCAGCAGTCTCTGCCACATCTATCCTACAGATGATGTCTCACATTCTTGTATGACACACCAAGCTCTCCAGCCTCTGAACCTTTGTGCAAGCTGTTGCTTCTTCCCAGAGTCAGATTAGGGTGCGGGCCAGATGGCAACCACGCTAGCAGTGCTCAAGAATGAAGGGAAATGCAGCAAACTGTGTTTACTAGAACTCTTTCAGAAACAGCACTGTAGGTGTTAGGAAGGAATAATTTAATAAAGCCACTTGGGGTTGCGGAGGATTGGCAGGACCAAGTGTGAATGACCACAGATGGCAGGTGGTTAGATAGCCTTTCAGGGAAGTGGATCCAGGTAACTGCAGGGTTTTTATTCTGCTAAATAATGGTACACAAGTTTGGGACTAGAGCTGAATTATTTGGGTTTTGTTCTCTGCACTACAAAATGTTGAAAAAGTATTTTAAAACCATTAGTTTGTAGGACCGCCAATTCATAAACCCAGTCAGAGGGCTCTCACCTTGGTCCTGGTTCTACTGTAAACTCTCAGATATCTTCTCCTCTATTATCTCCTTACCTCTCTCACCCACCACCATCTGAACATCTCCCTTCCCTGAACTGGGCATGTCTCAATCCGTTTTGTTTTAACATTATTTAGGATGTTCCTTAACTTCTTAATTAGATGAAAAACTTGTTATTTATTTTAGCTGCACCTAGCATACTATTCAACATATATCAAATTTAAAAGTGACTAAATTAATTAGAAAAAAAAAAGTAAGCTAACTAGAAGCTAAACCAAGAAGACAGAGTTTCACTAAGAATGAGAAGCGGCTCTACAGATAAATTTGGGCCAGTCTGACATAGGCCAGGGTGGGAAAAGAGCAGAGACTTGCCAAAGATTTTACCTTGGTGTGGCCATGACCTTGTATCCAGGGTCCTCTTCAGAGCACATTAAAGTGTCACTGTCTGACAGCTGGCTATAAGCAGTATAAGCAGTCCTATAACTTTCGTGAGAAAATGTCATTGAAATGTGAATAATCTGAAGCCCCACTGGAATCCCCTAAGTACTGTTACCTAGATGAGCGGCTTTCCAGCCTGATGTCACACTGCGTTCTTTGGGTGGAGGTGGGAGTTGAACAAGCAAGCGCTCAGAACTGCACGCTATAAATAGAACACTGACTCACACTTTCTAATGACAATAACCATCCCTGAGCTATGTAGCCATCACCTGCTATATTTCACACTCCTCATATTTCCCAACTCATTTGCAAGAACCAGGCCTCTGCCATGAATCACCCTGTGTTGCTAGTTCAATTCATTCTTCCAGAATTAACCTCCAGGCTCAGCAGAAAATCAAAAGTCCCAAAGTACATTGTCCCTCATACATGTAAATTAACCATCTCCCTTTTCAAACCTCTGCGGGGCTTATCTACTCTGGGAAGCTTCTCTCAAACAAGAGTCTCGAGAGCTCCTTTCACACACTATCTACAGTGGCTTCTACTTCTCTCTGTAGCCATGGCTGCCAAGATCCAGTCCCATCAATTCTTCTGGTTTGTTTGGAATTTCACTTTTATGGGCTCCGGCTGGCCTGTTAAACTGGGATTTTCTTTAGCAGGTCCTGGACAGATCTTCCCTTCCTCTCTCTACCCAGAGCTCTGAAAGTAATAGCTGCTCAAAAGACTTAAATGCTTCATTAGTGCATCATTTGTTTTCAATACTGTGAGACTTTCATTAAAAATTCTACTTAGAAAGCAATTCAAAAAAAATAGGAATAGAAATCACAGAAGATGCTTCTTGTACATACATTTAGGTTGCATGTTGCCTATTAGCTACAATATACATATCCTGACTTTTTTTTTTTTTTCATATCTAATTGACCATTCTAACTTTCACAGTGCTGGTGAAAAAATATCCAAATGGACCCTCTTAGAATGGCTGGATGGAAGTCAGTATTTCCTGCTCTGCTGAAGTGAAGATTCTGCTGGGCAAAAATCCTCCTTCACTCAGCACTGGAAGTCAGTGAACCTAACGAGGTAGTGGGATTTGTAGGGGTTCTTAAAAAAAATCTGTAGTCCACAAGTCTCTTCCCCACCACTACAAGCTGCCGGGGTCCCTGGAGCTGCTCTCAGCACATTTACTCTTTTGAGTAAGGCAATGGGTTCCCCAAAGTCCCACATTGTCTGCTTGAATTCCCTACAATACCCAGGACACCGCAAGTGAAGGCAAACAGACTGCCTCTTGACTCATGTAACCCTCGTTTGGACAATTCTAGCTTTAAAAAAAAAAATAACTTTCTAAAATGTCATAGTAAAATTGGCACCCACCAACCATTTAGAATTTACAATTTTGACATCTTTTTCTTTTTTTTAATTTTATGAAAAAAAATTAAGTGTTACAGGTAAAGTTGAAGTCCCTTCTCGTTGGTCAGCCTATCTCCCTCCTCAGAGGAATTTAGTGGGATTAATTTGAAGCTGTTTCTTAAACTTCTCTAGATTTAGTTTGAATAATATGTTAATCTTCAACTGTTTCTTGATCTAAGCAATTCAATTTCATGTGATTCAGCCTAACATATACATGTTTTGTGGATGTGACTTTTAAAATGTGCATAAATGATATCGTACCATACATATCAATCTGTAATTTGTTGGTTTCACTCAATATAGTGTTTTGAAGTCAATATATACATTAAGAGAGCTAGTGCATTCACTTTAACAGCCATATGGGATCCCATTATATGATAAAGCAGTCTTTTATTTGTTTGCTGTTACAAAGAAGGTTCACGATGGACATCTTTGCCCATTTCACCCTCGAGTACAAGAATGAGAGAGTCTCAAAAATATACAACAAGAAGTAGAATTGCTGGGTTATAGAATACATTTTCAATTAAACAAAAGATTGCCAATTTAAAGATTTCCTCTCTAGCTGTCAGCAATCATTATAGAACTCCGACTTCCACCGATGATAACTGAGGTTCTTACTTTCACACACTCTCACCAGACTTGACACTAGCAGACTTTTTCGTTTTTGCCAATGTGAAAGGTAAGAAATTATTTCTATCTAGCATTTTAACTTTCATTTTTCTGATTACTAGTGGGATTGAGAGAGTTCTAATTTTCAGATAGTGCTTCCTTACTGTAAGTCAAAACCTGCAACTTCTACCCATTTATTTACTATGTCAGCAGTTCTCAACCTTCCCTGGCACCCTAGAAAGTCGGCTTCTGATAAGTTCCACCAGCAAAGCACCACAACAAATTCTCCACCACCAGTGAACCCTGGAAATGCCCTCCAGCAAGTTCACAATCTCAACCCTGGGGGGATCTCCTGCAGGTGCACTATCTAAGCCCTAGGATAGTGGGTGCTCCTTATAAATGCTCTTTCTATATTCTTTAGTGTTTTCTTTAGTTATTACTTCCAGTTCCTCAAAACTCTAATCCCCTTGCTATAATTAATAATTCTTTATATTCAACTTTCCTTGTTCAAATAACTATATGGCTTATATCTCCTGATTGGATCCTGACTGATATAGACACAGAGAACAAAACTTAATTTTCCCATTTCAAAATAAACCTCTTTGAGGGTTATTATCAGAGATATTCTCATCTGTTGAAAGAGGCCCTAAGCATTAAGACACAGATAGGAAAGTTTTAAGAGAAGAAAATAGAAGATATAGAGAAATGAAAAGTTTATTGTGCAGAGTTTAAGTGGGAAGGATATGAATAAGGACTAAGAATAGAAGTATCAGGAAATTCAGGCAGACAATATGAGGGATTTGATCAGCCAACAAGGGAAATAACTGAGTAACCTATTAGGGTGACCTATTTTGTATTCACCTTATATTTCAATTTTCTACTGCTATGATGTTTCTAGCTATGTACAAACATAGCTAGAAACAACTCAAATGTACCAGCTTACAGTTTGGGAGGTCAAAAGTCCAAAATGGGTCTCACTGAGCTAAAGTCAAGGTGTTGGAAGGCTACGTTTCCTTTCTGGAGACCATTTCATTGTCTTTTCTAGCCTCTGGAGGCCACCCATATTCTTTGGCTTTTGACTCTCCAACTGCAAAGCCAGCAATAAAGGATTACATCCTCATGTTACATCTGTCTGACTTCTTCTTCTGCCTCCCTCTTCTGCTCCTAAGGACCCTATGATTACATTGAATCCACCCATATAAAATAGGACAATCTCACTATTATAAGGGCAGCTTATTAGTAACCTTAATTCCACCTACAACCTTAATTTCCTTTTGCTATGTAAGGTAACATACTTATAGGTTTCAGAAATTAGAATGTGGACATCTTTGAGGAGCACTATATTGCCTGTCACACCGTGGCATAGGTTGCCTCCTAAAGCTCACCCAACAAGGCTTAAAGGAAGAAATGTTGATGGGAGAAAATTAATGATAGAAAGGAAAGTAACCATTCTTGAAAACTGCGATTTTATGAGATTGTATTGTGTTTTGTTTTTATTAAGTTTATGTATGCATTTAATGCCAGTTTTTACTCTCAAGGAGATTAAATTTGAACATAGAAAAACAAAACAAATCAAATGTTTCTCCTAAAAAAAAGAAACTTGCTATTAAGGACAGATAATATTTTATTCTTCTTTGTTTTTTCTGAACTCAAAGCACAGTACCTTGCAAATAGGAGCAAATGTTTAGTGGCGAAGAGGTCAAGAAAGAGTTATAAAGAATAATATGTTTTATACACAACACACACACATTTTAGAAGACAAGAAAGAAGGTGTAAGTTACAACAATATATTAAAATAAAAGGAAGTGTAGAAATAGAAAAAGTTTTAATTGCACATTTTAATGTAATTTCACATATTATTACCTTATTATAGTAGTCTCTCAAAAATAGCCAACTGAAGTAGGCTTTCTATGTTTCTCTTCCAATTTAACATGAGGGAGAGGGAAGTGTATCCTCCCCTCTTCAAAACAATGCAAAATATAAGAAAAAAAATTCAAAGGTGATAACTTTCAATTCAGAGGGTAAATTTTTATAGTTACATTAAGTTACAGCCTCATGGGTTTTAAAAATGAAAATGTTGACAGGCCCTGAAATATAGCAGTAGTACCCAGGGTCTCCCTCCCTTTCTCTCTTTTCCTCACTGTCACCCACCTTCTCCATTGCTCCTCCCATTTCCACTACTCAATGGAACTGAGCTATTTTTTTTACCAGCTTTTGCTGTCTGTTCTCAAAGACTACCCTACTTTGTGTCATAAAAACTGATAAAAAAAATAGTATTTATTTGCCAAAAGCCATGATATAATTATTTGAAATGTCTGTCCTAGAACATGTCTAATAACATCTACTGTGTGACCCTGGACACTCCCAATTAGGGATTCTGAAGGGCAAACACGGAAGCAGTAACTGCCAGCCCTTGCCACCTGAGTTCCTTGCTAACTGAGTAAAGGGCTCTGAAAAATGGCAAAGGAGAAGAAGCAGAAGGGAGGCCGTGAGGGATTCAGTGAGGAAGTATCTTGGGACACTGACTGTTGCCAGAGCTTGCTTCCTTTTTGGAAAGCTCTAGGATTGTTATGTCCCCCAGGATCAGCCTCTGGGTTTACATACTGCTGAAGTCATTAGGAGGGCTTTAAAGGAAGTGAATGTTTTTTGGAAACTCCTCCAGAATCAACTCTGGCTGATCTGGGAGAGGATGAACGTCCTTACAGGTTATAGCTCACCTGGCATGGCTACAGCTATCAATAGTTATACTGAGAAGAGTCATTGAAGCAGCACAGAAGTGAGTGAGTGCTTAAGGGTTTATGCTGTGAGTTGGCAGGTCTGAATGTGGGCCACAGGTTGCAAAACCTAACAGACCAGATTTTCTAGTTGTTTGATGTTTTTAAAATATCCATTATACAAAAGATGCAAAATATACCTCTTTTGATACTATCTTACTGCCTCTCAGCAGCCTCTTCTCCCAGGTGCCTTCTACCTAAAACTAACTGTCCCAGCCAATAGCATCCCAACTTCACATCCTTCCCACAGCCTTCCCCATTCAAAATGCAAGTTCCTGTATCCCATGCCCTCAAGTCACTCATCCCAGGTAAAACGTTTTACAGATGCTTTCTGGGGAGAAAAAAAGACACACAAAACAAAACAAAAAAACTTAAAACAGTGAAAATGAAATGAAAAAATTTCAAATCTTAGACAATTTATTTGAGGACGGTGCACTTAGGTACCTGTCAAATCAAACCATATAGGTTCTTAACATGGTAGATAAAAAAAGGACATAAACACAATTCGTAGGCAAAAACACATAAACTGAGTATCACAGGACTTCAGAGAGGTAAGAACTGCTTCCTGCATGTATTAAAGGTCAATTTCAGACACAATATCCATATGGCCATGATTATACTTTCTCACCTATGCATGCCAGTCTTACTGAAACCCTAGCTAGGCTTAACCTCTATCCCTGTTTATGTTTCAACAATAACAAATAAAAGAAAGAAGTTATCTGATAAGGGAAGAAAATAAATCATACAGCTTATAAAAATACCCAGGATAATTTATTTTCCTTCCTAGCTGTCACTGGTTTATTTTTGTTTGTTTTTTAATATTTTTAATTAATTAATTTTTTTCCTACTGTTGTCATTGATTTAAAAAACAAAATCTAAACAAAAATGGTGAAGTAACAACTGACACCTCAGGAATACAAAGGATTGTAAGAAAATACTATGAGCAACTATATGCCAACAAGCTGGACAACCTGGATGAAATGAACAAATTCATAGAAAAATAAAACCTTCCAAAACTGAATCAGCGTGCAGCCACTGTGGAAAACAGTATGGAGTTTCCTCAAAAAATTAAAAATGGAACTTCCATTTGACCCAGTAATTCCACTTCTAGAAATATATCCCAGGAAAACAGAAACACCAATTAGAAAGGATATATGCACCCTTATGTTCATAGTAGCACAATTTACAATAGCTAAGATTTGGAAACAGCCCAAGTGTCCATCAGCAGATGAGTGGATTAGAAAACTGTAGTACATCTACACAATGAAATACTATGCTGCTGTAAAAAAGAAGGAATTCTTACCATTTGCAACAGCATGGATGGAACTGGAGAATATTATGCTAAGCGAAGTAAGCCAGACAGAGAAAGATAAATATCACATGATCTCACTAAATGAACAACATAAACTGATTAACAAAAATAGAACCAGAGTCATAAAAGCATCAAACACTGTCCAACCTGTGAGGGAAGGCGGGGGGGAGGGGCGTGGGCGGGGGGGGGGGGGGAATGAGGAGGTATGAAATCAACCAAAGGACTTGTATTCATGCATATGAGCATAACCAGTGGACACTGACTTGGGGAGGAGGGAGTGAGGGCACTTGCTGGGTGCTGGGGGGGGCGGGGCGGCCGGGAAGAGGTCAATGGGAGAAAAAGGAGACTTATGTAATACTTTAAACAATAAAGAATTAAAAAAATAATAATAATTTACCAAATTCCCAGTCAAAAAAAAAAAAAACTGTTTCAGGAAGTATCAGAAAACCTGAATAGGCCACAACAATTGATGAAATTGAAACAGTAATAAAAAAAACCAAAACACTCCCTACAAACAAAAGCCCTGGTCCAGACAGCTTTACAGGGGAGTTTTACTAAACATTCAAAGAACTAACACCTATACTTCTCAAACTATTCCAAAAAATCCAAGAGGAAGGAACACTTCCAACCTCTTTTTATAAGGCCAGCATTATCCTAATTCCAAAAACAGATAAAGACACTACAAAGAAAGAGAATTATAAGCCAATATCCCTGGTGAACATAAAATCCTCAACAAAATATTAGCAAATCAGATACAGCAATATATTAAAAAGATCATGCACCATGACCAAGTGGGATTTATTCCAAGGATGCAAGGCTGGTACAATATTTGCAAATCAATAAACATGATACATCACATAAACAAACTGAAAGATAAAAATTACATGATCATATCAATAGACACAGAAAAAAACATTCAACAAAATCCAACATTCATTTTTGATAAAAACTCTCAATAAAGTGGGAATAGAGAGATTATATCTCAACATAATAAAGGCCATATATAACAAACCCACAGCCAACTTTATACTCAATGGGCAAAAACTAAAATCATTTCCCCTAAGAATAGGAACAAGATAGGGATATCCACTTCCACACTCTTATTCAACATAATATTAGAAGACCTAGCCACAGCAATCAGAAAAGAAGAAAACATAAAAGGCATCCAAATTGGAAAGAAGGAAGTAAACGTCTCATTATTCACAGATGATATGATAATGAACTTAGAAAACCCTAAAGACTCCACCTAAAAACTACTAGATTTAATAAATGAATTCAGCAACGTAGCAGGATACCAAATTAACACCCAGAAACCAATGGCATTTTTATCCACCAATAATTAATTCTCAGAAAGAGAAACTAAACAAACAATCCCACTTATCATTGCAACAAAAAATTAAGATACTTAGGAATGAACTTAACCAAGGAAGTAAAAGACTTGTACTCGGAAAACTATAGGATATCGAATAAAGAGGTAAAGGAAGATATAAACAAGTGGAAGAATAGACAGTGTTCATGGATTGGTAGAATTAACATCATTAAAATGTCCATACTACCCAAAGCAATCTATAGATTCAATGCAATCCCTATTAAATTACCAATGGCATATTTCACAGATCTAGATAGAACAAATACTCCAAAAATTTATATGGAACCAAAAAAGACACCAAATAGCCACAGTGATCTTGAGAAAGAACAAAGTTGGAGGGGTCACAATACCAAATATCAAGTTATACTACAAAGTCACTGTAATCAAAATAGTTTGGTATGGCACAAGAACAGACATACCTGGTATAGATCAATGGAACAGAATAGAGACCCCAGAAATCCACCCAAGCCATTACACTCAATTAATATTTGACAAAGGAGGCAAGAGCATACAATGGAATTAAGACAATCTCTTCAATAAATGGTGCTAGGGAAATTAAACAGATACATGCAAAAAAATGAAATTAGACAACCAACCAACCAACTTGCACCATACACAAAAATAAACCCAAAATGGATAAAAGACTTAAATGTAAGTTGGGAAACCATAAAAATCTCAGAAGAAACCATAGGCAGCAAAATCTCAGACATCTCTCACCTATCCTATCTAATAAAGAGGGAATATTGACCCTTGCACCGTTGCAAAGATGGCGGCGCCCACAGCCAATAAGGAGGGAATATGCTAATTGACTGCCATGTCCTTAAAGATGGCGGTGCCCACAGCCAATAAGGAGGTAATATGCTAATTGACTGTCCCGCCCTCAAATATGGCGGCGCCCACAGCCAATAAGGAGGGAATATGCTAATTGACTGCCATGTCCTCAAAGATGGAAGCGCCCACAGCCACAAGATGGTGGCACCCAGTCCCCTCAGACCCCCAGCTGCCCAGGGTCTCCCGAGGCTTAGGTAACCAGGGCCGGCCGAAATATGCGCTGCCGGCAGTGGCAGCAGCAGAGGTGTGATGGGGCATCGCCTTCCCCTGATTGCTGGGTCGCCTCCTGCCCCTGAAGGATCCCGGACTGTAAGAGGGGGCAGGCCGGGCTGAGGGCCTCCCCCCCCCCCGCCCCCCACTGCCTCCAGTGCATGAATTTTCATGCACCGGGCCTCTAGTATATACAAAAGGCTAATATGCAAAGTGTCCTTTCTGGAGTTTGACCAGGAGACCAGGAGTTTGATCGCTTGCTATGATGTGCGCTGACCACCAGGGGGCAGTGCAGAATGAAGGAAGGCCCAGGCTGGCAGCTGGAAGGCCCCGATTGGCCCTGATCGCTGGCCAGGCCAAGGGACCCTACTCGTACATGAATTTCATGCACCGGGCCTCTAGTAGCAATATGTTTACGGATACATCTGCTGGGCAAAGGAAACAAAGGAAAAAATAAGCAAATGGGACTACATCAAAATAAAAAGCTTCCGCACAGCAATATAAATCATCAACACAATGAAAAGGGAGCCCACTGTATGGGAGAAAATATTTGGCAATGACACATCTGATAAAAGGTTAATATCCAAAATATATAAGGAACTCATACAACTTAACAAAAGGAAGACAAACAATCCAATTTAAAAATGAGCAAAGGACCTAAATAGACACTTCTAAGCAGACATACAGATGGCCAAAAGACATGAAAAAATGCTCAAAGTCACTGATCATCAGAGAGATGCAAATTAAAATGACAATGAGGTATCACCTCACAGCTGTCAGAATGGTTATCATCAACAAATCAACAAATGACAAGTGCTGGCGAGGATGCGGAGAAAAGGGAACCCTAGTGCACTGCTGGTGAGAATGCAGACCAGTGCAGCCATTATGGAAAACAGCATGGAGTTTCCTCAAAAAATTAAATATGGAGTTGCCATTGACCCAGTGATTCCACTTCTAGGGATATATCCTAAGAAACCCAAAACACCAATAAAAAAGAATGTATGCACCCCTATGTTCATAGCAGCACAATTACAATAGCTAAGATCTGTAAACAGCCCAATTGCCCAGCAGTAGATGAGTGGATAAAGAAGCTGTGGTACATTTACACCATGGAATACTATGCAGCAGTATAAAAAAAAAGGATCTCTTACCCTTTGAGATAGCATAGAGGGACCTGGAGATTGTTGTGCTAAGCGAAATAAGCCAGTCAGAGTAAAATAAATATCACATGATCTCACTCATATGTGGAATCTAATGAATAGAATAAACTGTTGAACAAAATAGATCAGAGACATATACTGGTAAACATGGAACAGACTGTCGAATCTCAGAGGAAAGGCGGGGGTGGATGGGTGGGTGGATAGGAACTGATCAACCAAAGAACTTATATGCACACATGCATAACCCATGGACACAGACAATAGGGTGGTGAAGGCCTGGGGTGTGATAGGGAGGGATGGGTGGGCAAGAAGGGATCAATGGGGGGGAAAGGAGACATTTGTAATACTTTCAACAATAAAGATTTTAAAATAAAATACAAAATCTATAACCTGAGAAAGAAAGCAGATGGTTGGACACCGACTTGATTTTGTAAGAGAGTAAGAATTTTTTAAATGCATCACTGTCCTTTAAACTTCGTGTACTTTGGGCAGCCTGAACAGTAAAGGGCCTCAGAAGATTGTTTCCCTTACTGCTTATCTATGTGTTGCTAGGATAACATTTAAAAAGTCCACCAGAAGTTCAGTTGGAAGTATTTACTGGCATAGGAATAGCACCTCAAGCTCCTGGATATTTTATTATTATCCTTTCAGAAATCTCACCTGCCTAGCAGATTGCTTTGCTTAAAGTGAGAAAAATAGAGGTGTCTATTTTAAGCATCATGATCCTTAATTTCTTAATCTTCTCTTCTTGAGTTCTATAATAAATCCACTCCAAGCTCCACATATGCATTAAGAAGCACATAAAAGTTACCTTTTCATTTCTCTCCAAAACATTAAAGCTTTTTTATTCTGTTTTAAAAGAAGACTCTTTTAAAGCAAATTCTCTAAACCAGCTTTCTAGCCATCACAGAACACTAGGATCTAGTTTTTCTAGATGCAATAACTAGTATAATACTTGATAGAGTTATTTCACACATCAGCATCTCAAGGAAAAGTAGCTTCTGAGCAGGGCCAGGACCAACTCTAGGAAAAAGAGGTGGAAGTGCTATGTTTAGGGTCTCTCTCTCACTGTCTCTCTCTCTCTGTGTGTGTGTGTCTCTCTCTCTCAAACACAGCTCAATTTTCACCAAATCCCCAAAATATTAGCCAATTGTAACTACTAAGGATTCATTAGAAATGCCTTATAACTGGTAAAGATTCCCAGACATATTCCAGGAAAATAACTCTGATCCACATTCCCCTTCATATGACTCAAACCCAAGATATGACCACAATGTTCCCCAGTAGGTTCTGGGATGGAGGTGCTTGTCCAAAGTTAGAGGTCAGGACAGGCAGGAAAGGTAACTTTCTAGATCACTAAATTTCAAAAACCATCTCCTTCTCTCACCCTCCCCACTTTTCTCTCTCTGGAAAAAAAAAAAAATAATGAACATCTTGGCAATAAGATATAGAAAGAGATAAGGATCTGTAAATACCTCCCTAATTTAATATATTAATACATTTGCCTGTCTCAGAAATTCAGATATAAATTCCCCGCTCCCCCCCCCCAAAAAAAAAAACAACTGGCCTCTTTTAAACGAAAGTATTTGTGCTGCCATCACGCACGGTTCTTCAAGGGTTTAGGAGGTCGAAAGGCTGCATACCATTAAAGCAAACCCCTTAAGGCAACTTATATTAATAAGTAATATACACATTTGCACAATTGATCATTAAAAAGTGCAACAATTTTACAGTGAAAGAATTTCTAAACAGCCTCCTTGGCTTTTCCCATGCTTTGCCTCATTGAAGCTCTGCCCCTGTCACTCACAGGGCCCTCCTCTTAGGCCAATCCATCCAGAATCTCTCCTCCCTCTTCTAGAAATCCTTTCCCTAACTGGTGCTTTCCCCTACCTCTTACTACCGCCATCACGTCATAATGGTCCATTGATCGCAGCTCACTTTGTGAGAGGTCGGTGCAATTTGGAACATCTCAGGGTCACACTGCTTTTACCCACGCAAGGACCCTTCCAGGAGTTCCTCTAGCACTGGGACATACTCAGTGACCTCAACATGCACAGGATTCCTTCAACACCCTCATGTCTCAGTTCTTCACTGATGAACTCCATGGGGTTGCTTGGGCCACTTACAGTCACCCTCAAGCCCGGTGGCCAACATCTCTCACCACTCGGATGCTCTCGTCCTCCATCTGACACCTACCCTGCATGTCTCCCACTCTCTGGTCTCTCAGCTTCACTTTTCTCTACATGCAAACTTCACGTCAGGCATTGCAACTACAGTTGACCCTTGAACAACACAGGAATTGGACACTGACCCCTATGCAGTCAGAAATCCCTAGATCTGTAACTTTTCACTCTATGGTGAACCCTTGCATCTGCAAGATCAACCATTCACCCATGGAAAACAGCATTTTAAATCTACACTTGGGAATCCACCATTGGAAATCTGCAGTTGGGAATGCAAAATTACTGTTTCAGATCCACAGTTGGTTGAATCCACAGATGCAAAACCTCTAGGTAGAAAGGGCCCACTGTATTTATTGAAAACAAATCCACGGATAACTGGACCCACACAGTTAAAACCTTCACTATTCAAGAGTCCACTCTATGCCGAAAACCGGTTTGGCTCAGTGGATAGAGCGTCGGCCTGCAGACTGAAGGGTCCCAGGTTCGATTCCGGTCAGGGGCATGTACCTTGGTTGCAGGCACATCCCCAGTAGGGGTTGTGCAAGAGGCAGCTGATCAATGTCTCTCTATCATCGATGTCTCTCTATCATCGATGTTTCTAACTCTCTATCCCTCTCTCTTCCTCTCTGTAAAAAAATCAATAATATATATATATATATATATATATATATATATATATATATATATATATATATATATATATATATAAAAGAGTCCACTCTATATTCTTGCCAGCACCCTGGGATTCCTCAAATTTTTACCTTTTAAAGCTATACAACCCACATTGCCAATCCTTGATCCTGGGTAAAGTGAACCATGCCTGTTTCTGTTCTGAGCTGCTGGCATCCACCAGCAAAAATAGCAGCCAAATGAGGGCTAACTGGCACCTATAGAAACGCACACCTGAGTCCACGGAGAAAGGTCACAGGTTGCCTTTCCACTCTGGACAGAGAAGAAATGCCCTGAAATGCTGTACTGCGTTTGTTGCCTCAGGATAAGTCTCAAATGATTCCAGTTCCTTTAGCTCAAGCATGTCAAACGTGTGGCCCGTGGGCTGCATGCGGCCCACGATGAATATTTTTGCTGCCCAGCTAATATAACGGTATGTAAGAAACATTTTAATAAAAATTTTGTAACTTAATTTTTACAATATCTTATTATACATAAGTATTAATAACAAACTACAATGTTCACTAATGGCTGATTACTAGAATCATTCATTTGATTGAATGAATGAAAAAAAAGCATTCATTTCCCTTACGCACCTTATGCGCAGGCGCACCATTTCTCTCCACAAATACTAGCAGCAAATATTTTAGCAGCCAATTGCCACATCATTATCTTGGACTGACTTGTTGGTGTGCACAACAGGAAATAATTCACTTTTGGAGAACAAGAAAAATAGGTTTATTTGCGTTACGCTTATTAATTTGTGCAGTTATTCAGTGTCTGGTAAGTTAATGTTCAAGAAAAAATATTAATTTTCATTAAAATATTCTATTTTATGTTAACAATTACTCATTTATTTCAGCCCTTTGTATTTAACATATCTCTATCGAAATAAACCTACGTTTCTATGAAAATTGAAGCTTGTGCTTTTTTTGCGGCACACATAAACTTAAACCTTGTTTATTTGGCCCGTGTTAGCCTTTGAGTTTGACATGCTTGCCTCAGCTTCTCTTATCCTCTCCTTTATATGGGCATTCCTAAGGGTTACAGCTAGCCTTCCCCTCTGCCAGGTCCCAGCAGGAGCTTTTCTGCAAACGCCTGGAGGGAAGAGACTGCTGGGCAATGTGGGCAGAGCACGTTCCTCCCTGAGCAGAGAGATAGCACCAAAGCCCCAGGAATGGACTGTTGAACTTTCGATCCTGGGTCTACAGCTCATTTGCCATATAACATTGGGCAATTGACCTAACTTTCCTGTCCCAAAACTTTATCTGGAAAATGGGTAGAGTAAAAATACCTAAGTCATTGTGTTGCTGGGAGAATGAAAGAGGTTAGCACTTAGAAGCTGTTAGAAGGGTGCCCATGGGGAGTGCTCAGTGTATGTTATTTTTAGCTAGTGGAAAGGAGCACTCATTTACTTCATGGACCTTCGAAAAGCTATGTCCCCAACAGTGAACATCCACATCCATCTGACTCAGCTCACCTTCCCCTCTCCTCCCGGATTGTCCAATGGAGTGCTGGAATCTCCCCCTCCAGGAGGCTAGATTTCTACAGTCTCTCTTGTCTGTGGATATCTGCTCAACTCAGTTTTCTTCATGTTTCCCCAACCTCAGCCAGAGGGGTTAGGGCAGACTTGCTGGCTCCTACTGGTTTTACATCCCATATTGAGGTCTGCCTGCCTATTACCAGATAGACAGCTGGGCAAGATTCCTTCCCGGTCCCTTGGTGTATGGTATTGGATCCCACAACTCCCACAGAGACACTTTTATTCATGTACCAGTACGGATGCCTAATTAGTTGTTAAAAAAGGGGAACAGCCCAGCCAGTGTGGCTTAGTAGTTGACCATCGACCTATGAACCAGGAGGTCATGGTTCTATTCCTGGCCGGTGCACACGCCTGGGTTGTGGCTCTACCCCCAGTAAGGGGTGTGCAGAAGGCAGCTAATCAATGATTCTCATAATTGATGTTTCTATCTCTTTCTCCCTCCCCCTTCCTCTCTGAAATCAATAAAAATATTTTTTAAGAAGGGGGGACAAAAAGGAGAGACATCTTACATTACCATGATGCTGACGTCACTCCAGAATTTCAGTTGCACATTTAAAAGCCCCCCCCACCCACCATACATGATGAAGTTCCCCATGTTCCCCAAGGGCAGACACTGTACAGTTTTACTTATTTTTTAACTCTGGATTACATAAGTAAGTCTGCTGTCCACTGCTAGATGAAAGGGAAGAGCTTCATCCCCCAAAATGCCATGACCAGAGTAGGTATCAGGAAATATTTCCTAATCTGAGTTTGACTTGGTTTGGCTACTCAAATTAATAAAATCTCCCTCAATTAGCCTCAGACATTCTTCCTTCACACCTATAGAAGCCCAGCCAATCACCCAAAAGCCCCCGCAGCTCCAAAATCAAAGATTGCCTCCAGGTATCAGGATCCCATCGGGGTTCGTCTAGGACACACTTCTAGTGAACCTCCACTTCAAATTTGGAACCACCCAAGACTCTCACTAGTCTTCCCTCAAACATTAGGGAGATTCACCTGGGAGGCTTATTTCACTAGCAGGTCCCAAGGCTCAACCCCCAGTGATTTGGAGTCAGCAGGTTTGGAGTGAAGCTCAGATGTCTGGATTTTTATCATCTTCTGGTGATGCTGAGAAGGTACATGAAATCATTGGAGGACAGGGGAACAGGTCTTATTCTTGGCTCGTATTTCTAATACCCCACACAGTGTCTGAAACATGTTTGTTAGTCTGACTCCAAAACAGCTAGTCCTACCTAGGTGCCAACCAATGTGGCATTGAATTAAAAGTAGCAGTGTTTGAGATGAGACTGGGGATTCAGCTGGTCCTGTACTTTACCTGCATCTCTCTTTTCCCTGGCAGAGCCACTCTCAGCCTCACTTTGCACCTTGTTGACAAACACCTGGCTAGTTCTAGGAGCATTCAGCTAGCTTACATTACTGTCTTGGCCCTGCAGTTACAGATGACCACATGGGTCTGTGTTCTACCATCAGAACCAGCCTAGAAAACAAGTTCAGGTGACTAGAGAGACAAGCAACCTGGAGGAAAGAGAGGAAATGTGGGTCAAATTTCAGGAAGAAACTGAGCCTAGAGTGCTCATTCCTCCTCTCTGTTTCCCTTTGGCTTTGCAGGAACTGGTGGCTTCAAGAAAATTGAGGCTGTGGCTGCGGCATTTGTACATGTTGTCTGGTGGGGAATGACATGATGATAAGGTGGGCAGGGAGGGAAGCCAATGCAAATGTTGTGGGCTGGAAAATTGCTTAAGGAGTTTTGAAATCCTCTACAAGGCTGACTCCCATTGCATCCTGACTTCCATGCACCCACCATACCCCAGTTCCATTCGGAAGGCAAAGCAGAGGCCAAGAGCAGGGTCCCTGATAACGTATTGCTTGGAGTGGTTCAGTGTGAGGCACACTAGGGTTGAGCTGAGCTTCAAGAAACAATGTATCAGAGTTCTAGTCACAGCCTCTTCACCACCAGTTTGTTCATTTAGGCTTCAATTGTCTCCTTTGAAAAATGAGGTGGCTGGAGGCAATGCACTAGGGTTTTCTGCATGTTTAACATGAAAAG
This sequence comes from Cnephaeus nilssonii, assembly GCF_951640355.1. NCBI lineage: Eukaryota > Metazoa > Chordata > Mammalia > Chiroptera > Vespertilionidae > Cnephaeus > Cnephaeus nilssonii. The sequence continues at coordinate 65,132,464 of NC_137081.1, read as the reverse complement.
AAACCTAAATCCAAGTCCTTTTATGCACCCCTTCCTCAGAGTACTGCATCATAGGAAGTTCACCTCTGTGCACTGCAGAATTCCTGAATCCATTAAATAAGAACAATTTGATAGCCTCCATTCTGCAGATATTGATGTGCAGAAAACTAATAAATAAAAGTAAGTACCTAGAAATGATAAATTATTATAAATTTGTACAGCCATCTCAAGAATGACAGTGTTCTGCTGTCTTCTTCATTATTAATGAACTAGACAGCCTTATTTAAAATAACAATAGTGAATAGCAAGAAGATAAATATTTTACATTTTGCATTCAGGACCTTCTTTCCACGAAGAGAAATTTCATCTTATAAATAGCTCATGCTATTTATTCAATTATTTCACTGTATATTGCTCTCTCCCATAGGAATTTGTTTAGGGAGAAGAGCCCGATTGTTTTTTGTTTTTTCTTTTGTACTTGAAACTCAGGCTCAATCCTGCCTTTTGCACTAAATCATCATCTTAGCCCATTTTCCTTTGCCTCTTTTGGATTTTAATATTTGAAAATGGGCAATTACTTTTCTTCTACAAAGGTAGAGATTATTTATTACTCACATAGCTCAACTCCAAAAGTGTGAGTGTGCACAGAACTCATGCAAACGATGGCATCTTTTTGCTGTGCCACTTTCAACCAGCACTAATACTCTTACTCTCCAATTGTCAGGAAATAACATAGGCACTGAGATAGAAATCCCTTCACGACCTAAACCCTGCAAACATTCAGTCTTTTTTATTTTAAATATATTTTTATTGATTTCAGAGAGGAAGGAAGAGGGGGAGAGAGATAGAAACATCAGTGATGAGAAGGAATCATTAATTGGCTGCCTCCTGCATGCCCCCTACTGGGGCTCTAGCCCGCAACCCAGGCATGTGTCCTTGACTGGAATTGAACCCTTCAATGTGTCCTTGAACCCCATGTGTCCTTGACTGGAATTGAACCCCATGTGTCCTTGGCTGGAATTGAACCCATCATACAGGACCCTTTAGTCCATAGTATGATGCTCTATCCACCGAGCCAAACCGGCTAGGGTAACATTCAGTCTTAATAGAATGCCTTGGACACAACCAGAACCTACGCCATATTCATTAGCTAAACTGATCACTCTTGAAGTAGGTTCTAAATGAAGGGAGAACATAATGCCTTATATTTAAAGTATAATTTCCAGTTTAAGAAATACTTTAACATATCTCATTTGATCCCCACATTAATCCAGCCTTTAGCCCATTTTATGGACTAAGATGCTAAGAAAAGGCAGAGGTCATTTCACAACTTCCCAAAAAAGCCTACAACCATTCCACCTGGGAAATGGAAGATTTCTATAACCCTCTCACTTCAAGCAACATTAAGTTCTGGTTTGGCTACTCACTAGCTGTGTGACCTTGGGTAAATTACCTACCTTACCTGAAACTCAAAACATTTACACCTATGAAAAATAGAACACATAGTAAGCTACCTCTCTGGGTTGATATAATGGTTAAATAAAATCATGGAAGTAACAGGCCTTGCTTTGATGCCTGGCACTCAACTACTCAGAAAAGGATGTTTTAGCACAGTGCCACCTGCTCTTCCTAATTAACGTCCCTCATAAACACACCCAAATGAAATAACAAACCAAGGAAGATTCCACCCATGAAATCTTATAAAACATGCCACCTTCTAATCAGCAACACTGTTCCTGTATCTCTTAAAATATGATGAGATCTTGATTCCAGGGGCTTACAAAAGCAGGTCTTCCTCACACTAGACACAGAGGAGAGTTTGGAAATGAGTCGCCTCCTTGGGGCAATTTCTGTTGCTGCTTCCTTTGCATATCTGACCTACACAGAGAAACTTCCTGTTCCTCTTCACCATTGATTAATGGCAATTTTCATAGGTGATTTACAAGCCTTTAACGCGTGATGTCCTGATGAAGCGTGACAAAGCCATAATCCTTGGTTTATCCATCTGTCTCATTTCTCTGTCCTAACCTGGGAAACAGATATCATTCTGTGACAAAAGGCATTGCTCCTTGTGCTCGGGCAGTCCTTGCCTCGTTCCAGGCTTCTTTCCTCCCCTCCCGTCCCTTTTCAGACACCAGGCAAATGGGATTCCTTCAGGGAGGGCTTGGATGGAATCCAATTCAAAGACATATAATTGGCACTTTTTTTCATCTTTCAAAGGCCTTTTCAATACTCATGCAGCTACAGTCAGACTTGCTTTGATTCTCACAAAGCATTGCCTCACCTCCAAGACTGTTGCTAGGATATAGGGGATATCACAACTCCTGAATACATAGGCGGAAGGAAAAGATTTCCTCCTTCTCACAAATGTCACTCCAATTCTAGCTCTGCTTTTCTTCAAGGCCAAACTCAGGACAAAGAATAGGATTACCAGGATAAAGTATTCAACATGAAAGTTAGAAACCAGAGAGACCAGGCCTGACTGGGAATGGGGGTGGGGAAGGCCCTGTGGGAGAGGAGCTTTGCTCGCAGCAGTGGTCAGATGACTCACCAGATGTGGACCTGGTCCAGAACCAGCAAGGGTGATTGCGTGTATGTGAGTGTGTGTGTACGTGCTGGTGTGTACATCACAGATAGGAGAGGGTATTAAAAATCAACCAGAAACTAAAATGTCCCCGTTATGCCCTCTCTCAAAGTCATAGATCAGAGAAGGGAGCTCTAAAGTGTATTAAGCATTGAACAACTTGAGGAAGAGTTAGCAAACTAAAGGGTTATCCACTGTGGTAGTTTAAAAACATATCCATCATTTCTTCGATGCTACTTCCTTCAAAAGGTGGAGCCAAATTGCCCTTCTCCTAAGTATTTAGTGACTCTTTTAGCTAAAAGAATGTGGTAGAACTGACAGTGAGACCCCGTGGCTTCTGAAATTAGGACATAAAAAGTTGGTGTGACTTCTTCCGTACACTCTTCTGTATCGGCCACTCTGAAGGAAGCCAGCGGCCATGCCATGAGGGCACTCAGACAGCCCTGTGAAGAAGCTTACCAAGGGAGGACCTGAGGCCTCCAGCCTATAACTATGGGAGTGAGCCACCTGGAAGCTGATTCTCCACCTGCTGTCTAGCCTTGGGATGACTGAAGCCCCAGCCAATATCCTGACTACAACCTCATGAAAGACCAAAAACCAGGACCATCCCACTAAACTCCTCCCAAATTTTTGACCCAAGGAAACTATGAAGTTCATAATGTTTGTTGCTTTAAGCCACTCAGTATTGGGTTAGTTTGTTTTGCAGCAATATATATCTAATACTTCCACTTTTTCTCCACGAACATAATAGTTCAAATTAGCTAACCACCCAGCCACTGAGGAAACCAGGCCTAGGACCAAAGTATTTCAAAGAGAGGAAAAAGTTAAGTATTTTATATTCTTTTATCATTTAGAGACCAATTTGTGCTAACAGAGAGGACAAACCAGGGTAGAGCACAGTGGGAAATCTCATGATACCAGAGCTAGCAGGGCCCAAAAGAAGATGGAAAAAAATCCAGAGAGGAGCTTTGACCTATTTCTGACATTTCCCAGAACTTGCCTATTGATCATCACAAGTATGGGCCCACCTTTTGATTCCAAAAGACAGGACTCACCTGCACCCAATGAGGCAAATCAACTAGCACAGAAAACCAGAAGCAGGAAGATCAATCATGGCCAAGAAAGGCCAGAATATCCCCAATTTAGCCAGCCTAGGAGTGAAGGACTAACATTTCAAAGAACACAAAAATTTCATAAAGAGACCTGGCTCATGTGGCTCAGTTGGTTGGAGCATTGTCCCATACACAGAGCGGCTGAGGGTTTAATTCAGGGGTCCTCAAACTTTTTAAACAGGGGGCCAGTTCACTGTCCCTCAGACCGTTGGAGGGCCGGACTATAGTTTAAAAAAAAACTATGAACAAATTCCTATGCACACTGCACATATCTTATTTTGAAGTAAAAAAACAAAATGGCATAAACACCCGCATGTGGCCCATGGGCTGTAGTTTGAGGACGCCTGGTTAATTCTTGGTTCGGGCACATACCTAGGTTGTGGGTTCAATCCCTAGTCAGGGCACTTATGGAAGGCAACCAATCAATGTTTTCTCTCATCTCTCTCTCTCTCTCTCGCTCTCTCTCTCGCTCTCTCCCCTTTACTCACTCCCTTCCCCTCTCTCTAAGATCAGTAGGCATATCCTTCTGTAAGGATTAAAAAGTTTTCAGAAAGAGCAATACATGAGATGCTTTGCATGGGTTTAAACAATTAGACCAGTCAGCGTGAATGTAACAAAGTTCCAAACGCAACAGTCCCCAAACCCAGTGACACAATGACACCTGATAAGTTTGGGAAAATGCACATTACTTGGCCCCACCCCAGAATCTATGGAATCAGATGTTGGATCAGTGGCTTTGGTCACAGTTACCTCACTGGTCCCAGATTCTCCATTTACAAAGAAGGAATGAAAAGTACTTCCCCTCTCCCTCACAGCAATGCAGAAACAATTAGTTAGATAATGCCAGAACATCTTGAGCTCATCATTAGAAAGGCAGCAGGGTTTACCATTGCTATTATTCTCCTCAAGGGACAGCTGCTACAGTTGCTACAGAAGCCTACCTCCCTATGGCAAGAAACCTTTGAAGCTGGTCAGTCTTCATCTGCAATGGACAATATGTAGATTGGGACTTCTTCTAATAACGTCTACCCTGGAGGTGACCTTCAGGGCAACTGGTTGTGTGTGTGTGTGTGTGTGTGTGTGTGTGTGTGTGTGTGTGTGTGTGTGTAGAGGGTCAGGGGGCCATATCCATGGCCAATGGCTTGCTGTATCTTGGCATTTATACCCATCATCCTGGTAACTGGACTGATATTCTGATAGCACAGGCTTTTATCACAGAAGCTCATCCACAAATTATAGCCCTGAGAAGCCACTAATAGCATCTAGTAGATGTTTCCGAAAGTATCTCCACTATATATGTATTTATAGCAGAAGAATACAGGAAGGAAATATATTATTATGTTGCTTATGGTTATTGCTCGGTAGTAGAATTTCAGGTAACTCAACATTTCCTTTTTATAGTTTTATTTTGTTTCCATTTTTTTATAATGGTCATGCAATATGTATAATTAGAAAATAATTTTGTTGTTGTTTTTACTGTAAAAAGGGGTAGAAGGCAGGAGGTGGTAGTGCCAGATCCCAGAGGCTGGGGCATCCGGGAGACAGCTGGGTCCAGGTAAGCCTGCCTGTGGAGAGCTGGGACCACAAAAGGAGGGACTGTTTGTGAGCTGGAAACACTGCAGAAGTTGCTACCTGAGACATCAAAGGGGACAGAATACCCAAACTCCCCTCATTCCTTCCACCCTCCACCCTCCAAATTCCTGCTCCTTCCTCTTTCTGGTTGACCCTGACTATGCAGAGCAGAGCCTGAGAAGGGCGGGGAATCAGTCTGAGAGCAAACTGGGAAATGACCAGCACCACTGAGTTTCATAATTACGTTCCATTTTATTTTTCAGTATTTAAGAGCATGGGAGGAGATAAGCCCGCACAATCCTACAGTGCTCCTGGCAGCACCACACCAAAATGAGAATGCATTTTTAAAGCACTGTGTGAATCACCTAGCTGATTGTGTAAGTTCAATTTTTGAGGAAAGGCCCTAAGGCATCAAAACCCAGCGGTGGGAGGAAGGAGTACAGTTCACAAAATGAGCTCTATTTCTCATTAGAAATGTTTCCTACATATGTTTAGACGTTTAGGCCTATTCACAAATTTATAAGCAGAGAGCTCTTGTGGAGAAGGTTCTTTTAAATCACTTATTTGTAAGAGGAAGAAGTTACACAGGCTGGATTTTTAGGTAAGTCATCACTTTCTTCGTCGTCTTTGTTCTGTATAGTCAGGTTGTGCTCTGAAACTGAGACCCCCATTACAATAATAATTATTATCTTGAAAGAAGGAGATAATCAAATACTCACCAAACCAACTAAGAATTTGCAGATTTTGTGATTGTGATAGCTCTGAAAGAGAGGCATAATCTATTTCTCCAGTACCAACCTCGTCACACACTTCACCTCTGAAACAACATCAGAATCTATTGTTTTATGAAATACTTTGTAAGTGTGAGTTAACTAGGTTTCAGTTTTAGTTCTCTTTATACACATCTCCCATTTATTTATTAGATCTTTTAAACTGCAGTCTTTGCTAAAAGCCAGTCCACAAACACAATAAAATTTTTCATTAAAATATTTAAAACCCAGAACAGCAGCAATAACATCAAAACAAAATGCTAGCAGCCTGCAACAGAAAATCCCAAGAGGCCCTTCCACCATCAGCACTGTTGAAAGAGGCAGCGTTTCACACTTTGTCCTGAAACTTATTAAGCCCAGTTTCCTGAAGGAGCAAGGTAAGAAGAGCTATCCAAAATCTTGACCTGTTCAAAGCAACTCTCTCTCTCTCTCTATTTTCTTTATAATGGATAATTGGATGGGTGGATAGATGATAGATAGATAGATGATAGAGATACATAGATAGATAGATAGATAGATAGATAGATAGATAGATAGATAGATAGATAGAGATAGAATTACTGCACAGCATTGAGTCTGCTATGAATAGCAATCTACAATGCCCTAAGCATGGAGGCCTAGGCAGGATCAGGAACTGTAGCTACCCAAGAAGAGTAGGGGACCAACTTAGCATTAAGAGATAGAAGCATTTGTGTATGTTGCCTGTATACATACCTAACATATTCATCAAAGTAAGAGTAAAGCGCCTACTGTACACCAGACAAAATTTTATTTCCCAAACCAAACCCACCAACCAAGAAAATATTTTTACACACGGAATAGAATACCTCCCTGAAATGAGGACCTCCCTGGGAAACACTGGCCTTGAGGACTCTAAGGCCCAGAGAGCCAGCCCATGAAGCCTAAGGACATGGCGCTCTTCCAAGACTGCCAATTGGACCCTGCCCCCGTGGGCCCTTTTCCAGAAAATTCTGGAATTGTCTGTAATCCCCTTAATAGGGGCAGAGTTCCACAACTTGCAATAAAAACCTCAAGTTGCAGACACACCTGGGGAAGGTAATACTGTTAACTTGATTTTGCACAAAGTCTGAATAGCTGCTTTCTTGAGAGTGGGTTTGATGTGCAGGGGAAGGTTGAGTGATAACAGGGAGGAGGTATGCGACAAGGATCCTGTGTGCCTGGAAAAGAGTTGTCCTGGGGAGGAAGAAAGTAAGGCCAACAGGATGTCTGAAATAAAATTGCCTTAGGACACAATTTAACCTAGGGAAGAATTTACTTCTCTTACTCACTTTTCTGTTCACCTACACATGGTATGTACATCATGGCAACTGTCTCACTGACCCCACCCCAACTCGGCATAAGCCCAAAGTCAACCCCTGGCTGGTGGCCAGAGCAGATTGCAGAACCTGTGGTCACAAGCACACAGTGGTAGCAGCCGGCTGTGGGCCCTAAGACCAGGGATAGAGCATTCTCAACATGCAAGACAGAGGGCTGGTGAGGAAAATCAGAGGAAGTCATATTCCTTCAGACTATTCATTGGCTTTTTAAAGACTTTTCTTCTGTCTTGTTTTTGGGTTTGGTGATCCCAGCTGTACAATGCACTTGTTGTATTGTAACAGAGTTCCTATTTTCCCATAAAAACCAACTGTCATTTAATTCTCCTAGCAATCCTGTCAGGCAGATACGAAATTGCATTTCAAAGGAAAATTTCCGTGACTTGTCCAAGGTCACAAAGCTAATTGCAGGTATCAGAATTTGAGCCCAGATCTGCCTCCCCTTTTGAAACTTGTATTAAATCAATCAACGAATGCTACAAAGCCCAGTAATTTTCATTCCACTATGCTTGGACTGATAGTCCCTTTGAATGAAGAGCTTATATTCTAATTTTGGAAGACCCACTCCACTACAATATGGCAGATGCTCAAAGTCAACTTCATCTGCCTCTTTAAAAGATACATAAAACCTTGCTACATGCAACACATTTCAAGTCCCCAGGACCCCAGATAAAGAAATTTGCTGCCTAGGCAAAATCCAGCTCCACAAAAAAATAAGTCTTGCAAATCCAAGTGCTAAGAAAGGAGTTCCAAAGCAATGACTACAATAGCCCACAGGTCACAGATTTGAAGATGACGTTTACACATCAGTCTTTGACGGCATGGATAATCTGCAAGATTCTCATTATTAACCAAATTCCAAAATCCCATCAAGGGTGCATTTCTTGTTTATGTTTGAAAGCTCTTATTGTAAGAGCTCCTCCATGAAATGGTATCCTTCCTCATTGCTATGAAAATAATCAAGGTACCACTTAACACTTTTGTCACAAGATACTTATACTGAGTGGCCAGATTATTATGCTCTCTGAACACATAATAATCTGGCCACTCAGTGTATATATATTAGAGCCCCGGTGCATGAGTTTGTGCATGGGTGGGGTCCGGCCAGCCTGGCCGGGGGAGGGGACATGGGCGGTTGGCCAGCCTGCCTGCTGGTCGAACTCCTGGTCGAGGGGACAATTTGCATATTAGCCTTTTATTATATAGGATATACACTGAGTGGCCACATTATTATGCGTTCAGAGATCATAATAATCTGGCCACTCAGTGTATTTTTAAAAGCCTCTTACTCTTAACTATGTGGTGGAAACCTCTACCTCCCCAGTCATTTCTATCGCTTAGAGATTATACTTATTAAAATGAAACAACATTTTTTTCAATAAACAAAACTTAAAGTAAAATGTACTCTTCTCCCTCACAATTATTCCTATAATAACTAGAAACACAAACACGGGGATCATTATATTTCAGCAATTGTCATGGTGACAATGTATTGCCAGACAGCTGCATATGATTTTTTAAATGTTTTCATTTGTTAGAATATTTTAAACATTGTTAGGATCCTTTCACCAGCTGGCCAGAAATGAATAGCAGTTCACTACAGGCTACAATGCCTCTAAAGCCAAGGAGCCTCGGACTTTTTGAAGTCCCCTCACTAACAGGGTCCACATGTGTAAATAAGGAAAGCAAGCTTTACAGCTTGGGGGTTTGTCGCCTGGATCTCACTCCCACAATGATTGAAAAATTCCCAACTTGATTAACTTTCTGAGCCCATAAAGTACTTTGAGCTCCTCCAAGAAAGACGCTATATAAATACAAAGTATTATTATTAGGTGGCACTGGAATCTATTAACAGTTTAGTTACTCCAGCAGTTTCTTGGCATTAGTTTTTGTTCTGGCTTGCACAAATCCACCTGTAGGGTTCAAATTCAGCCCAATGATTCAAATATCCACCCTCCCTCAGGTAATAAAGAGAGCAAAGATAGTCTCATTAGCCAGAAATAATTAACCTTATCCCAACTACCCATAGGTAAAGTCATGCTAAGTCACTTCCAGGGTCAGCCAAATTCAGTTATTCTGTTTCTTTCAGGTGGCACCATTGATGAACCATCACAATTTACCTACATGATATAAAAAAACAAATGCATCCAAAATGCTCTTGAGTGCCTTAATATGTTTTCTTATACAATAATTTAGCTAAACTTGCATGTTCCACCCTTTTTTTACATACACTTTCAGATAGAGTGACTTTCATAAATTTAGTATCAACAGTCAAAATTCATATACGTATTATTTGTCAATTGAGTAACAAGTATTTATTGATTTTCTAAAATAATTTAAAGAAAAATTCCCACATGGACAGTTCAACGTGGAAAGCATTGTAGTTGCTGTGCTTTGAAGAGAAAGGAATATGGAATATAAAGCACATGCAAGGGATTTAGGATCCTGCTGAAGAGATGAGATGAATGCACTCTGGAAGAAGATTAACAACCCAAAGCAGGTAGTTTTTTCCTGTTGAATGAATTAAATCAAATATTATATTAACTATGAGTGCCCCAGCAAGAGGTCAGAACTAGTGAAATCAAGTCATGCATCACCAAAGTCCAGTTGGGGCTAAACTGGTGGTCCTTCCCACCTGGTTTCTATTAAAATCACCTGGAAAGCTTTAAAATAATACTGATGCCTGGGCCCAACCCCTACCCAATTAAGTTAGAGCCTCTGGCAGTGGGACCCGGGCATGGTATTTTTAAAAGCTCTCTAGGTATTTCTAATATGCAGCCAAGGTTGAGAACCTTTAGGCAAGCCTTGGAAGGAGTCAGCTGAACAGAAAAGCAGAAGGGAAGGCCCTTGAAGTGATTAGGAAGGTGCACTGGGGGAACAGTGAAGCAACATAGCATGGATGGCAGAGATTCTGATAAGGAGCAGTGAAGACCAGCAGGAGGGATAAGGACTGGTCCCCACTGTGGAGGGCTTTAATGTCCAGAACCATTACTTGACGCATCATTTTTTTTCCTGGACCACAGTCATTCTAAGCTTAATCTCTCCTCCAGATGATAGGCTTTTGATAAAACAATTTTTAAAATTTTAAATGTCATCCTATCTCCAGAACGTTTACTTTTCTTTTCTGGGCTAAATCCCTCCCAGTTCATCCATTCCTCACAAGACATTCCAGCCTTCTCCAAATTCGAAGCCCAGGAAAACTCAGTCTTTGGGAAGTGTTCTCACCAGGCCACAGCAGCCCTCCTCCAACCTTGGTGCTGGACACTTGCCCCATAGAGCTGAGGCCTTAACGCTTTCTCATTCAGGCCACTTTGCTGCATGCCTATGGAGCTTTTAATCAACTAAAGCCTTTCAAGTTGGGTGGATTCTGTTGTGTCTTGCTTTGTTTTAATAAGCCACAGTTATTCTATGTATGTGTAAGCTGATTTTTTTAACTGCAGGACTTTGTATTCATCTTTGTTCTATTTTAGCATATTTGTTTTGGCCTGCTCTTCTAGCCTCCTTCCTTGAAAGTTAATTATGTTTGATTAACATGATCTGAATGTGTCTATTTCCAAGTGCCAAAGTGAAGTGTTCATTAGCCCTAAGGTGAGATACACAAATTACTCCACCAAACACTAAGAAACCAATTTGGACTTTGGGTATAATTTAACTCAATTTCAAGACATTCCCATGCCATTTCCCTGGTATTACTCCCACCTAAACTATTTATGTGAAGGAAAGGGAGCAAGGAATTTATGAGCTAAACAAAAAGTGAGGAATCATGAGGCGAGTTTCCTAAATGACTTTCTGTGACCTTTGATCAAGCAAACATCATCTACGCTTCTATAGAAGTCCAGTGTGAGATGACAATGTGGGTCCTGAATCCTGTTTCTAAACTTTAGTTTCTCTACCACCATATGATTATTTATTTGATTCCAAGATCCCAAGCTCTAACCTATTGTTCATTATAAGCTTCTTCATAATTAAATCTAGGAGGAATGTAATTTCTGTTTGGAGGACAGTTTGGTGGAAGTCACCTGGACTTAGCTCTGGCCCTGGCCAGCTTTCCGCCTCTGTACATCAGAGATTATATCAACCTGCTTTCCTCGGCTTAGCTAATAAAAAGTTGTGTGAAGTGCCGTCCAGATAAAAAAAGATTTCTGTGCTGCCAGTTGCATGGGCTGGCCATGAATTCCTAAAGCTTAGAAGGCGGTGCCTCTAAAGTCTGCATTCCAGTTACAACTAAGAAAATTCCCTGGGTTTGCAAGTAAGAGATGTTACTTTTTACTTGGAACAAGAAAAGTTGAAGAAGGTAGAAGAGTGGGAGCCTATGGAACATCTCTGAGTTGAGAAATAAACCTGAGCATGAGATCACATTGAAGGCTGAACTCATGAGTGTGAACATACATGCATGTGAGTATACATTCTCAAGTATATATATACTAGTGGCCTGGTAAATGAAATTCATGCACATTAAAAGGGAATTAATTAGAGGAAATATTTTAATATTGCTATTTGCCCTTTCTCTATATTAGAAGTGTCAGAGATGAAAGAAAATTAGTAAAATGTATATGAAAATCTTCCTCCTGTCAGAGTCTGGGGTGCACTGCAGGACCCAGAGTCAAGTCCCCGCCCACCCACGCGTGCCTCAAAATCACACAAGACCCAGACCCGGCCGGCCCCACCCCCATTGGGTGAGATCCAGACCCGGCCGGCCCCACCCCTGTCAAGCCCCGCTGGATGGGGGCACACCCTCAGGTCCCCTGGCCCAGCGCCAGGGCTGGGGGTGTAGCCTGAGGTCCTCTGTCAAGCCCCACCAGGCAGGGGGGGTGGGGGGGCGCAGCCTCAGGTCTCCTGCCCTGGCCCAGTGCCACGCAGCCTCAGGTCCCTGCTGATTGCTCATTAAGTCTCATTATGGGAACTCGGCCTCTGCTGTGGGTGCAGCCATCTGTGTTACAGGATCCCCGTCTCTGCTGTGGGTGCAGCCATCTTGTTATGGTGTGATGGTCAATTTGCATATTCCCTCTTAGATAGGATTTGGGGAAGTGTTCAGCCTGAGATTGACTTCTCACCTCTTTGAGCAGTGACAGCATAAGACAGGGAAGGAGGAAGGGAGCTCTGGACACCAAAACAATGAAGACAAAGACTGCTTCACCTTCTATCAGGAAGAGATGAGATGGAGGAACTGGAGAGTCACATGGCACCAAACACTTCACATTCAGATTCTGCAGTTTCTAAAACTGTTCTTCGTGCTTAATTTCCCCCCTTTGCTGATATTAATAATGATAGCACTTAGCATTTCTAAAATACTTTTCATCTTCAAAGCACTATGTGAATATTACCTAATTAACTAACATTAACTAATTATAATTAAACCTGCCCTGGGCTCACAGATCCAAACTCTATGAAAGGAGGGGGAGAGGAGGAGAAAAGAAGAAAAGCTTCCTAGCCAGACAGGTTTTCCAAGTTTTCTCAGATTAAAGTTTGATTCACATTATCACATATTTTAAACAATCCTTGAGATAACCTAAAAGTCGTCCCTTGCTTCCCGATGGTTAAATGTTGATGAGAATGATAGTAAGTGGTCCCCTGAAAAGAAAGTTGTCATTCTTATCCTAACTTGTATTAATAGAAAAGTTTAAATGCCAACTAAAAGGTGTTTTTCTAAAGCAACATGCTCTAAAATATTGAGCCAACAAAATTTCTTTCCCTAGAGCAACCTCTCACTTTACACACACATACATGCACAAACACATGTACACATGTGCGTATACACCCACATGAATAGACACACACACAGAGACTCACTGCTGAGTAGAGTCAGAATTATGACTTCCACACTTTTAAGTGCAATGAGCTCAGTGTTCTAACTCATGAGCCTGTTTCAGACATTTTAATGTATCTATTGCATTTCCTTTTTATTAACCTTAGCAAAAACTTTCAGTAATATTATATCCTAAGATCAAATAAAGCATCCTGTTTCCATAATTCCTAGACAGAAAAGCCATATAATCAAATGAGTTTATTTGGATGCTTATTTTCTGTACATTACACTTGTCTAAAATTATACTTGAAGGAATAGGTAGGGAGATAGGGTTTAAGGCCTCTTAAAAGTTCCCCCTCGTTTTCATTCTAGAAATGTCTAAATGAAATATGTAGCTATGCTTCACTGGAAGCCATCGCTGAGGCTTTGTTCTAGTCAGAACATGCTCAGACTGTTCTAATGTATTCGCTTTAGAAACCTGCAAGTTCAGTACTGTATCAAAAATAATGTTCCTCTTTATATAAATTCCCCTTAAAACGACAGTGTTTAGTAGGGCAGCTGTGAAAAATCTGGTAGTAATGGCATAATTTACCTAGTGGTGTGATTTTTTTTAATTCATGCTGCTTGCATTGGTGAAATTACTCTATGTCTGTCAATAAAGCAGACCTGCAAAATGCTAGAAAGAAATCATTGCAACAAGCCTGTGTCTCTTTCGGTTTGCTTACTTTAAAGGCCTCCAATCGCAAAAGGGATGTGATCTTCCCTCCTCGGCGAGTCTCCAGGAGAGACTGATACAGCTCAGCTGACAGTGGTTACTCTCAGAAGCCGGTTATCGATCAGCTAAGATGATGCGTGCCGTTTATCTCTGCTGAATTTGATCTTTTTATTGTGCTCCTCCAACCTCTATGTAATGAGAGCCTGCGGGCCAGTGCTTGGCGGATCTTTATCCACTGAAGTCACTTCCACCTTCTTATTACCCCTGTGCCTCCCTATGAAGCTATACTTCATCTTTCTCCTCTGAAGACTGAATATCAAAGATAATAGAGGGTATGGGCACAAACAAAAGCTGGAAGCACCATCAATACATCATCCACAAAGAAGTCAGAGCATCTCATCTGGTGCTAAACATTATTCATTTTTCAAATATGATCTGTAGGCTTCTCTGATTTGCAAAGATACATAGCCATTTTAATTGTTTTTGCTATCTTAAGACTATTTTTTAAGCAGCAAAATTAATTCAATGCTTGGAAAGTGTTTAATATCAAAGAAAAAAATGTATGCAGTATACAGAATTTAACATGTCAGGTTAAAAAAGGGATGATCCCTTGAGCATCCCCATCACAGGCCTCTTTCAGAAAAATGAGACAAACAAAAGGGACCACAGAATAAATCAAAAGAGGACATAATTTTCAAGAAAAATATTTTAAAACCTCTCTCCATAAGGCTAATGACATGTGCCATTTTTATTTGGTAGCCTGAAGCAAAGTCACCTAACAACCCATCACACTCCCAGAATGCCGTCTTTATTTTTTAGCTTCTGCCAGGGAAGTTGTACAACTCCTTATGGCATCTTATGAAAGCTTAGTACGCAATGCATACAAATCTGCCAAAGCTTGCTCTGCTACCTTAATCCTGTAGAGAGATTTATTCACACTGATGAAAACCTAATTTTTGAGCCCCGCCTATTTGCTGAACCCAAAATCTCTGTTACGCTCTTGATAATTGCTCTATAGAATTCCAGTTTCAATGACATAAAATCTTTCCAAGCAATAAACAGCTACATATAGCGAGATCCTCCTCAAACATCCTTCTAAGCAAAAAAAAAAAAAAAAATTGGCACGCCATGTGTACTGAGCTTGACAATACATAATAAGACACAAAGGTTTGGTGTGCAAAGGTGACACAGACCCAATATAAATATTTGGAGGCCTAACCTTGCTGGGCATAGGTTCAACACAGAGCCTATTATACAATGATTTCACATTATTTAAGTTTATCTGCTCAATGCTGTGTAATTCCTGCAGAAAACTCACGGAGCTGTGACATGTAGAATCTCCACCTTAGTTTGTTTGATCTGTTCTGCTTGAGAGAGAATGGGGACTCTAATTAGAAGTTGAGTTTTGAATAACTTTCTGAATAAAGGTAAAATAACTTCAAAATATCAAGCTGTTATCTTCCAAGGAGGAAAGCTCTCAAGATCAAGGCTGTTTGGGGGTTTTCGGCAAAGAAGGGTTCCACACGAAAAGGGCTTAGAAGTGGAGGAATGATCAATTTGGAAATGTGATTTTTCAGAAGGAGCTATCTAAAATATACAGAATATTTGAATAATGCACACGTGCCACTTGCCAGGATTATCCAGAAAAGGGAGCTTGCAATTTGCATTAAAGCAGAGAACAGAAGCCCAGCCAAAAGTCAAGCACAGAATAAAGGAGACAGAGGACATGGATTCATGTTAAGTAAATGAACTAAGACAATCTCTGTAATGACTGTTACATTTCATTTGTGTACTCCAAGCAAAATCTGTTAAAATAAATTATATATGTTTAAACTGGAAGTGTTCCTAGCATAATGGTATGAAGTACCTAGGGCTAAATTGAAACGATCATTCTAAAACTACAAAAATCTCAGGAACATAAATTATAATTTCACGGTATGCCTGGAAATGGCAGTTTTGCAATAAAATTAAGATATATATTCTCAGTGTTTGTCTGACAAATGCAAATACGTGAAACAAACATGGTTAGTAAATGAACCAACAATTTGCTAAATTTGGAGAAATCTGTTTTTACACTGAATACTTCAATTGGCAAAAACCTAAAAATTTTATCTTTCTAAAGGGATTACCATTGGTATAATTCACAAGATGATTCCAAAATGATCGGTGATTGTAACAATAGAGGTTTTCTGTTCTTAAAAACAACAAAAGAGAAAGAAAAAAATTTAAAAAACACACAAGAACCTTAAGCAAAGGGAAATATTTTTCTACATTAATTTTCTTTGTTGTATGTACATAGACTTTAAGCAAGAGCAAATGCAAAACAACTCAAGTTCTCTTACTGAAGGATCAAATAGAGGCAAAACTAGAGGCGGGAATTACAAAACAAAAAATGTTCTTAAATTAAGAAGACATATTGCCACCATGGTTTTTGCTTGCCTCTTGCCTGTTTGTAAGTGTAAGTAGTCAGCCCAACTGCTAAGAAACCCTAATGGGGCTGCTAGTAGTCCAGCCATTCACCCATCCAGCAAACCTGCCACCAAAAGTGGTTACTGAATGCTAGCACCATCAATTCTATTTTTAAAGCAAACAAACATTCTTGATTTACTGATTTTAACAGTAAATATACAAATTTGGCGTTCTCCTTGCCATGCAAACTTGCAGAAGTGGGTCTTATAGCACCAGCTGCTTTTCTCTGAAGGGGCACCTATTTTTTGACCAAAACATCATCAATTATTTTTTTAAGTTATTAGTTTATTTGAAAAATGACTATTATTGTTGATATTTCCTGAATTCTGCCCCAACCAAGTACAGATGATGTGAGGCAGACCTGACAGGGACGTACTAGGAATGTACACTATTGGATCACATAGCTCTGTATATTCATGGAGAAAAAAAGAGGTCTCAATTAGCATACTTATTTGATCTTTTCCCTGAAGGGTTTTAAGAACATTGTGTTTAAAACTCTATTCAATCTATCTTTGGAAGCACTGTTTTCCAGAGGCAATAGTGCACAGCAGGGAGACCAGGAAGCTGTTCATTTAGAACCAAGAGTCAGGGCCCCAGCTCTTCTGCTGACCACCACGGGAGCTTTGGCCACTAACTTTCAACCCTTTTTTTCCTCAGGATTCTCATTTATAAAATGAGGAGGTTTGGATTTTTATGAATATTGAAGCCTCTGATCACACAGTGAAGTAAAGAAAGTGATTACATTTTTTAGAGCAGTTTTAGCTCTATCATGCTTCATATCATATGCCACATTAAAACAATAATTTACCACTACATATTTATTAGAGCAGTTTTAGTTCTCAATTCACAGCAAAATTGAGAAGGTACAGAGATTTTCCATATACTCCTTGCCTTCACACTTGTATAGTCTCTACCATTATCAACATCCCTCACTAGAGTGGTACATTTATTACAATTCATTAACTTTCATTGACATATCATAATTACCCAAAGTCCATAGTTTACCTTAGTGTTCACTCTTGGTGTTGCATTCTATGGGTTTGGACAAATGTGCAACAATATGTATCTATCATTATAGTATCATACAGAGTATTGTTACTAACCTAAAAATCCTCTCTTCCCACCCCACCCCTGGAAATCACTAGTCCTGTATTATCTCCATAGTTTTGCCTTTTCCAGGATGTCACGAAATTGGAGTCATATAGTATGTTGCCTTTCAGATTGTCTTCTTTCACTTAGTGATATACATGTAAGATTTATCCATGTCTTTTCATGGCTTGACCATTTCCTTTATAGTGCTGAATAATATTCCACTGTCTGGATGTACCACAGTTTATTTATCCATTCACCCACTGAAGGGCATCTTGGTTCTTCCAAGTTTTGGTAATTATAAATAAAGCTGCTATAAAGTTTCATGTATAGGTTTCTGTGAGGACCTATTTTCAACTTCTTTGAGTAAATACCCAAGGAACATGATTGCTGGATCATATGGTAAGAGTATATTTAGTTTTCTAAGAAGGCACCAAACTGTCTTCCAAAGTAGTTGTATCAGGCCCTGGGGGGTAGCTCAGTTGGTTAGAGCATCATCCGGATATGCCAAGGTTGTGGGTTCAATTCCCTGTCAGGACATATACAAGAGTCAACAAATGATTGTATAAATAAGTGGAACAATAAATTGATCTCTATGTCTAAAATAGAAATTTTTTAAAGTAGCTGTTCATTTTGCATTCTCATCAGTAAAAGGATGAGAGGTCCTTTTACTCTATACCCTCAGTAACTTTTAGTGCTGTCACTATTCTGGATCTTGGTCATTCTAATAAATATGTAGTAGTAAATTATTGTTTTAATGTGGCATATGATATGAAACATATTTTCATATGCTTATTTGCCTTCTGTGTATCTTTTTTGGTGAGGTGTCTATTAAGATCCTCGGCCCATTTTTAAAAAAAATAGGTTGTCTGTTTTCTTATTCTTAAGTTTTAAGAGCTCTTTGTATATTTTGGATTACAATCTTATCAGATGTGTCTTTTGCAATATGTTCTCCCAGTTTGTGGACTGTCTTCTCATTCTCTTGACATTGTCTCTTGCAGAACATAAGTTTTTCATTTTAATGAAGTCCAGCTTATCAATTATTTATTTAATGGATCATGCCTTTGGTATTATATCTAAAAAGTCATCACCATACCCAGGGTCATCTTGGTTTTCTTTTATGCTACCTTCCAGGAGTTTTATAGTTTTGCATTTCACATTTGGATCTATGCTCCATTTTGAGTTAATTTTTGTGAACAGTGTAAGGTCTGTGTCTAGATGCATTTATTTGCATGTGGATGTTCAGTTGTTTCAGCACCATTTGTTAAAAAGTCTATTTTGCTCTATTGTATTGCCTTTGCTCCTTTACCAAAATTCAGTTGACTATATTCATATGGTTTTATTCTAAATAGGTTCTTGATATTAAGTCTTTTTGTTAAAGGTCCATTGATTTTTCCAGAAGTCATTCATGTTCTACACCACGTAAAAATGACAATAGGCAATATAAGTGGTGCCCTACTAGCCAAGAAAATTTATACATGTCATATAGTGAGTGGTTTATCCAAGGGAGAACCATATAATTCAATGTACACTACATTTGCAATCTCAAATTTTGTAGCATTGGAAAAAAAACTATTTTTGTTTTTATTCAATAAATCTTTCCTTAGATTTCTAGTATTTGAATGAAATACTAGCTTATTTAATAATTAACTTGCTAATTTAAACTTTGTTGAAGTTTGAAGAGGAGGAGAGAGGTGTCATTCAAGCCAACCCTACTGTAGACCTACATCTCCCACACCCTTACTCCATCCCTCCCTTTCCCCTCACCTTAGGCTATTTTTCAATATAGCACTTATCTCCATTTTGCATGCTTTTATATACTTTTTTATTATTTGGTAATTATTTGCTTCTCCTAGTAGAATGAAAGCTCCATGAGGGTAATGTTCTGTCTTGTTCATACCTATGTGCCTCGTATATAGAAAAATACCTTGCTCATGGTGGATGCTTCATATTTTCTGAATGAATGGTGCCATTTGATTATTTTAAAGGTATTATCATGTGTAATGTCCCAATCACTTGTAACAATAACTTTAAATGTGCCATAATGTATATCTACATAAACTTCATCTCAGGAAAAGAAGAAAGTCAAGAGAAAGAAAGAAGATTTGTAAGAGATGTGGTCTGTGGGCCAACCACATTGGCATCACATGGAATAAATTCAGAATGTAGAATCTCAGGTCCCACCCAGAATCTACTAAATCACAATCAATATTGTAACAAGAAGTGATTCACATGCACATGAGAGATTGAGAAGCACTATGCTGGGAACCTATATTGGAGACCTATATTTAATGGAAGACACCAAACATATTGTTCTTCACCTGGGACCTGCTTCTAGCAGCCACAGCTGACTGGAACATGATTCCTGATGATTCTCTTTTGGGTCCCTCCAGTGTGATTAAGTCAGGTTTATCTCCAGTGCTTCTCTGACAAGCATATCTAGAATTATATCAGACTGTCTTAACAAGTTCCAGAAAGAGTCCCTTGCTGATTTTTTTTTAATAGAGAAGAACCTTTTGTTTCCCAACCAGAAACAAAAAGCCTAATGTACAAATGCTCAGAAAAGAAAAATATAGACAAAACCTTAATTATACTAAGGTGAAATCCATAAACAAAAATAAAATATATCAGATTTTGCAAGTTTTGCTAGGGAAGGAGAGGTGCAAAGAGGAGGAAGGTATTCAATGCTTGTAAATTGTTAACTAGCAAGTTAACATGATAGAGAGGAATGTAGGAAACCAAAAACAAAGTGTAAAGTGTGCCAATTTTTGTAGGGCAAACACTATATACTTTGAATTGAAAAAATATTGTTCCCATAAATGTATAAATATTTAAAATAGTCTAACATTATCATCAAAGTATTTTATTCCCAGTTTTTAATAATCCAAGTATTATTCAGTAACCCAAAAATAAACCACAGCACAGTGAATTACAATCTTAGCACTGACAATCTTATCTGTGCAGTATAACAAAAGGAAGAGAAAGCCCCAGGAAGCCATGTGGATTTGCCATTTGGAGAAATCAAGACAATGAAAGCATACTCTTTGTGGGAACTCAACCTGCTACTAGCTCAAAGTCATCTTAAGGGCACTTTTCTATAAATCACTATAAATTAAAAACTACATGTTTTGCAACTCCTTTTGGCTTATCAAATCAAACTGACTCTCAGTTGGTGGAAGATCCAGATGTAAATTTTGTAACACACATCAATTACTATCTAATCCATCACTTGCAATGGCTGACTATGCTCAGTGCCACTCCCAAGAACTAGTGTCATGGAAACAATTTAACAGCATCAAAGCAGGAGTAGAATTTTAAAATGCTCTCGTCACCATTTGCAAAGCGAGTGGAGCATGTGTATGCACATGTTCAGTTTGGCCTTTTAATCTCAAACCATATAATCTCTTAAACTATTAAAAGCAACAATTTTGTTATGTAAAGAAAATGTAAATTTCTTTCATAGCAATTTTATATTAGCTCATCAAACACTTTCTCTGATAATAGCCAAAATTTTCCAGAAAAAGGCATGGTCACTCACATGATTATTAACCTCAGTGATACCCACATGCATTCCCTTCCATGTAAGACGTGTGGTTTATTTGTATCCTCTACATTGCCATAGGGCCGTGGTCGGCAAACTGTGGCTCGCGAGCCACATGCAGCTCTTTGGCCCCTTGAGTGTGGCTCTTCCACAAAATACCACGGCCTGGGCGAGTCTATTTTGAAGAAGTGGTGTTAGAAGAAGTTTAAGTTTAAAAAATTTGGCTCTCAAAAGAAATTTCAATCGTTGTACTGTTGATATTTGGCTCTGTTGACTAATGAGTTTGCCGACCACTGACCTAGGGTAAATTCAACAGAAAATAACATTGCAAGGCAACCCAATGTGAATAAGTTGATGTCAACATGAAGGAGTCAGCAGGCTGTTTGAACATCCAAACCATCCTCACAACTGCATTTCCGATCCCACACAACCTGGTGGGATAATGTCAGGTATATAGCTTCATTTTCTGCTTAAATTAGCTAATTAACCAAGGTCAATTATCCTAATGAGAGATCATCATCCCCATGATGCACCAGATACTGCTCTGTAGATTTAACATGTATTAATTCATTTCCTCATAAAAATCATAGTGGTAAGTATTGTTATTATCCCCATTTTACAAATGCGGAAACAGAGGCCAGTGGGCTTAAGGAACTTGTGCAAGGTCATATAACTAACTGTATTAGATGCTTGACAAAGAACAAGTCCCATCCTCCCTAGTTGTATTTCCTACATCTCCATATTTTGACCACCTTCCCCCAGTCTCCCTGACCAACTAGAATGTTTTGAAGCAAATAGCCAGACAAACACTCATAGAAATAGGAAGTAGAATGGTAGTTGCCAGAGGCTGAAGGGAGAGAGCAATGTTTAACAAGTCTGGAATTTCAGTTTTACAAAATGAAAGGAGATGTAGAGATTGTAGTGGCAATGGTTGCACAACCTTAAGAATGTGTTTAATACCACTGAATTAAACACTTAAAAAATGGGTAAGATGGTAATATTTGTTATGTATATTTTACCACAATAAAAATAATTGAAGGGGGAAAAGAAGAGAGGCAGGTGCCTAGAAGAGATGCAGAGGTATCGCTGGGATACCTCTTTGTGCCAATCACTTTAACTAGTTAAAAGAAGCATCCACAGGGTTAGCATTGTATATGCCTTGGTCTGTCTGTGGCTTTGGAGACACATGTGTGGCCTGAAGCCTAGGAGCTCCTTGAACACACTGCTTGGAAAGGTGGCCCAAGTAGCACAAACACACAGAAATCACCCCCAACAAAGCATCACTCCACCTGGGTGCACTCTTCTTGTTCACCCACACTGTGCATCAGGATCTTAACTATATTAGGGGAGGTGCCCCAGACTAAAGATTTCATGAAATCTACAATTGAGTAACAACAATAAAATATTCTTTTCTATGGAATAAGAATGATCATCAGTGTTCTATACATGTGATGTAAGCAAAACTCATGCAAAAGAAATTAGAAAATGTATCTGACCTTGGGCTACATGACATAACAGATGGCCAATAGTACTCACTCTCCAAATATTTTTCTTTCACATCAACTCCCTTCATTAAAGAATTGATGAAAACTGAGCCAAGCAAGGCTAAGGAAAATGTCTCTGCACTAAAGTTTCTGTCTCGGTCTCTCCACTCTTACACTGTCCATCAAAGTCTGTGTACCCCACACTGTCCTTGTGCCCCATGCTTTGGAGTGTCATTTTCTCATATAAGCTCCCTTATTACTATTTCCAGGCAATTTTTAGTCTTTACTTTCCCCTTGCATAGGATGTGGTTTAAGTATGGAGTTTGTATCAATGGTATTTCTAAGAATGTTTGCTTCCTCCAGCACATTTTAGTGTTTCAGCTCAGGAAAGATGGCTCTGTAATGTGCATGGTCTTACACTGCTCTTCTTGCTCCTGTGCCTTTATTTCAGACGACTCCAAGTCTTGGCTCCTGCTTGGCCACTCTCAGACAGTTGGAGAGATGTATATTTTGTTCTGTTTTGTGGCCTCTTTTGTTGAGAAAAATATTTTTCAGATTAAGGTTTATTTAAAAAGAGGACGACTTGCACTCCCCCAGCTCTGTTCAGGGGAAAATATGCTATCCTCCCCCACATACCCTTATATTTTATTTATAAACAATTAAACGTTCCTATTGACTCATATTAGCCAGTTATAATGTGATTTATCTCAGCACAGAGGAAAGAATATTAATTTCCAAAGTCTGCTCTAGGTGCCTGGAACAAGACACAATAAAGAGCAAGCTAAGAAATCATTTGTGATTCACATGAATGGTTTCCCAAAGAAGGAACGAGGCTTCCGTTAGCACTATCCTCAGCTTTCGCTGTATTCTCAGCCCCCAGGGCGATATTTAATGTGCTGGGGTAATAAGCATCTGTATGTTATCTGAAGAACTGAAACCATTTTTTAAATCCCATAAGGTTGTTCATTTTGACCAAGGAGGAAGAAAACACAGAGGCCAACATTTGACCTAAAAGCATACTAAATAAATTCACTAGAAAAATAAGAAAAATAAGAGAAACTAACTTTTTATATTTGTGGAACTGCCCAAGAGAAGCTTATCTCTCAGCTCCTATGTTTCTTTTTTTAACCTGATTAATACTTTGCATAAGGAATATCTTTAAAATATCCTTGGTTATGCTGTAAAACAGTGAAGCCATTGAAAAACAAATCACATGAATAATGCAGTAGAAAAATCAAAACAATTTAAAAAGCCAAATCAGTAAAAATTCATTTGGATGAAAGTGATAAAAGCTATTCAACTCAAAATGGGTGAAGTTAAAAATAAGAAGGAGGGAAATTATTGGCTCACAAAATGGTAAAGTGCATGAATCCCGAACCAGGGGCTCAAATGCTATCATCAGGACTCACTTTCTCTCCACTCTTGGCTCTGTAGACCTCCGGGTTGGCTTCCTTCTCAGGTACACCCTGTCCTCGTGGGAACTTTACAGCTCATGCTTACTTCAGCCTAGAGCTAGCAAGCCCTGCAGAGATTGTACTTTCCCCATTCTAACAAGTGTCTCAGAAATGAGTCTTATTGTCTTGGCTTAGGTCATATGCCATCCCTGAACCAACCATATGCCAAGGCAACATAACACACTAGATCTGGTGTGGTGGAAGGTGCTGCCTGAGATGCCCATCCTCATGGACTAGAGGCACTGGGGAGAGAGGATCCCCAGAGTAAAATCAATGTGCCATTACTCAAAAAAAATTAATAATAAAAAGGGCAGGGGGAATGCATGCCAGACAAGCTAAAGGCTGCCCATTTCAGCACTCAATTTAATTAACTCCCCAGCATCAGCTTGTGGGAGAGTGACCAAATTTTTTAAAAGAAAAATTAAGTCTAAATCTTGACTAATCAGCAAATGCAGACTTAAATAAAGGTTAGGACAATAGCCCTTCCATTGCAACAGCAAGAAAATATGTGGGTCACTAAGCTGGAATGAAAATCTGAATCTCTTCAGAAACAATTGTTAGCTCAGTGCTAAAGCCACAAGCATCCGAGTACATGATAATACACTCTCATGTCAAGGAGGTCCTATTCCTCTTCACTTCAATTGGCACTTGTTCTGACATTACACCATATGGTGTGGGCCAAGTGCTCTTGTATGCAAAGTGAGTTCAGAGTAAATAAGCCAAAAATGTCTTCCATACATAATGGCTCTTGTTTCAACTTAGCTGTGACTACTAGATTGCTGCAAACACCAAAATAATAGTACTGCTAATGAGGAGATTTATTCATAACTTACTACACTGTCAACTCTAATGTTCAACCATAATGGTTATTATTTATTGATAAGTTGTGTGTGCACAAAGCAGTCGCTGAGGCCAAAAGCAGCCTCTTAACAGAACCCAAGCTTATTAAATTGTAAATAATCTCCTAAAGATAACTATTTTTTTTAACCTGCCCAACATCTCTGCCATTTGAGATATCATAATTAAAAGACAACGGCATATATTTTAAGTCAGAACACCAAGGTTCCTCCTATGAAAGACTGATATGAAAACTCCCAATGCTGGTAAGGATGCAGACAAGCAGGCACTCAAGACATCATCAGTGGGAAAGTGTTTGACCCAGACTTTTGGAGAGGAATCTGACACAATATATTAAAATTTTAAAGGCACATATCCTTTGACTCAGCAATTTTACTTCTGGGAATCAACCCTGTAAAAATTAAAGTACCAGAACCTGAGGACATATATACAAAGATGTTTGCTGCAGTTGTGTTTCTGATGGCAAAAATTTGAAGCAACCTACATGTCCACAGAATAGAATGTTTGAATACACTGAGGTGTATCTGTATGGTGCAGGTTATCATGCAACTACTAAAAAAAAAACAAGTCAGGTTTATATCTTATCTTGGAGAAATGTATGTGATCTAGTATTAAATGAGAAAAGAAAGTTGCAAGGAAATTAGATAGATAGATGACGATGGATAGATAGATAGATAGATAGATAGATAGATAGATAGATAGATAGATAGATACACATATACATTGTGTGATCACATCTTTGTATAAAAGAATAGAATAATAGAGTTTGGATTTAGGTTTTGTAATTTGAGTGATCTTTAAACCTAATATTTTTCACCAGACAAATAAAGGTAATTTTTTGTGAAGATCAAATAAGATAATGATGAAAATAATTTGTGAACTGTATACAGGAATCAAATGCCATATAATAATATTATTACAAGATAGTCTCATATCAGTCTGAAGTTTAGGCTCCACAAAGTCTTCCAAGGGTAGTATCAACTTACAGAGTTGTATTCGGTTCTGTCTGTGCGAATACCAGCCACCTCTTCTGGTCTCTAATTGTGTATAGTGGATTCACAAGAGAGAAAACAAATGGTGAACTACAGTTAATACCACTGCAGATTACCCATACAGTGCCAGAAAAATAACTGCATATGTTCCAAATGAAGCCACACAATCCATTCAGTACCTTCAGCCTAATAAGCTCATGTTTATTTAGGTGCTGAGTTAAGTAGAGGACCAGATAAGATAATTGCCTTGCAGAGATATGATTATATATAAGAAGTGTTTTCACTTTTTAAAATCAACATATTCTCTCCTCATATATGCTTTATATCATACTTTTATAAATGGTTTTAATCATACAATAGATACAATTTTATATCCTGTCTCTGGGGCCAGGTGGCTCTATTTCTTTCTATCTGTGTAATCCTTGAAAATTACTTATCCTCTCTGTCTCAGTTTCTTCATTTGCCAAATGGGGTGATAATAATGCCTACCACTTGATTGTTGTGATAATTAAGTGAGTTAAAACCTTTAAAGGACTTAAAACAGAGATATTATCTAATGGATGCTAAGTAAATGTTAGTTATTATTATCCTAATCTTTCAATTTAATATAAGTTAATATGCCGTTTCCATATTCATTATATAGTCTTCATGTTTAATAGAACATAAATAGCATGCTCTAACAAATAGGTGTGTTGTAATTTATTTGGACATTATATTTACTTTATTTTTCAAAATAAAAAAATTCATTTCACTATTATAAACAATACCTTAATCAATATCTTTGTGCATTGAATTTTTCCATACTCTGGATTATTCCATAAAATAGACCCCAGAAAGAGTTCTGAGAAAGAACATAGCAATCTTTAAGAATTTTGACATATCTTGAGAGTAAGACTTTAAAGTATGAATATTCCTTCTAAAACTTTTTCAGAACTTGACATGATGTTCTTCATCCAGTCATTCAACACTAGCTGATGTTTTTATCAATGTTGATTTAAGAAAGGTTACTATAAGAAATTACCTCATTAACCCAGCCCTGTAGCTCAGTATCATCCTGATACACCAAGGTTGTGAGTTTGATCCCCAGTCAGTGTACATACAAGAAACAACCAATGAGTGTATAAATAGTATAAATAAATGGAACAAACTGATATTTCTCTCTCTCTCTCTCTCTCTCTCTCTCTCTCTCTCTCTCTCTCTCTTTCTCTCATTAATTTTAAAAATTGGAATAAAAAATTTAAATAATAAATTACCATATTAAAATTCATCTACAAAATATTTGAGTCTCAGATCTTTAAAACATAGTTTCCTAAGTATAATCATGCCATATTAGAGCTTTGCTGTTAATAAGTCAAACAGAACTAAAAAATAAAACAACACCAAAAACAGGAAAGCCCACTTACTCAATGACATCTTTAGCACATAAAATTTCCCCGATGATTCATACACTCAAAAACCATGCACCCCAAAATATTTAGCTCCTTCTGACTCATTCTGAAACACTCTGACAACTTCTCCATTGAAATTCAACATGTCCCAATACTGTAAGGTCCTCTTTTCCTCTAATTAATTAGTTCCCTTTCCCACTAACAAAATGCAAGAGGGATCACCTCTATATTTACAGATTGTGGAATGAAGCACACTGCTGGAACCTTCCACTGCTCACTAGTCTAAGTGTTCCCATCTTCCAGGCATGCTTCTCTCTAACCTAACACTGGACTTTCATTATACCCCTTCCCTGTCCACAGGTGACCCCCCACCACTGTACACAGGTGACATCTTATCCTTCAAAATCTTGGATGTTTACTAAACCCCATTTCCATCTGCAGACCCTAAGTTTTCTGTGTCCTCTCTGCACAGTTTGCTTAAGGAGACACATTGCCCTCACTAATTTACATGGATTTATCCAGGCTTTCAAAGCACAGTTATCTCTCCCATAACACTTGCCTTACTTTCCTCCTCTATCAACACATCCTTGAGTGTTCCATCTTGTGTAGAGGTCATGCCACACAGAGAACAAGAGAAAAATTGAATTGTAATGTTTGTTTTTTCTCATTGGCCCCTTTTCCTACTTCTAATTATTACAGCATCCAAAAAATAAACATAAAACTCATTCCTCAGGTGCTTTTCTCTTCTATTGCTACAAGTCATACTGGACTGCTGGGCTGGCAAACTTTCAAGTTCCTTTGCCACCAATTATTGAATTAATTAATTTTCCAGCAAGCTTGCTCTTTGTTCTATATAGCACGTAAGTGGTGCTCAGGGCTGGCAAATTTATACTAAGAAAGCAAGACAAGTGCTAATTTAAGTCACCATGAGAAGCACTTAAAACCCCCACACCTTCCAACAGACCCTTGCTGATCATTATCTACTTCCCAGGCACGACCAAGTGAGTGACTTCAGAGACCTATGAATTTCACCGAAGTGGCCTTGCATGAACCCTGACTAAATTTGAAATTAAAATCATCCTTTGAAACCCCACTGGAGATCCTAGCAATATGGCCGGGGTAATGCTACTGGTTGGCTAAATAGCAAGTCATTTATCCTCTCGGCCCTTGTTTAGTCACACGTGAAATGAGGAACACTGATTCACTTCACAGAAAAACTGCATGTGTTTAATTAATTAACAACAACATCAAAAATACAAACTGCAGAACACCTTTGCTCAGCCCCTAAGTGCAGTGAAAATGCCAAAAGCATTGTTGTGTAGTTGATATTACCTACATCTTTCCTTAAGTTGTGCCTCTGGTCTGGCCCATCAACACATTTTTGTCTAAACACATAGAAAACTTAAGTCACACCTGTGGATTTTAGTTGTCTATTTTAATGTTTTCTTTCCATTGCTGCAATTGTTGAGGTATTATATTTTCTTTATCAAACGTTCACTGAGATTTCCATTTATTACAGAAAACACTAGACACCCAGGCCAGAAAATTGCATGTCTGACTAGCATATATCTAGCCAAATGAGTCCACATCAAAATCAGTTTTACTTTTCTTACTCCAAAGTACCTTCTGTGACTAGACAAAAGATGATGGAAACTTCATCATAGAACATCAAACCCTGCCAGGCACATTTCCATCTGTCCTATTGAAGATTGCCAAAAGCATTTTTTGAGTTTGTGGGGGGGGTTTTTTCATAGTGAGTCAATCAAAAATTATCTGTGGCAGAAGTTATTCAAGGACTAGGAAATGTGGTTGTTCCTACCCTGACTGACTTCTTGGACTATGGAAGGCACACCTGACCAAAAGAGAAAGAGAAAAAGCAACTTATGCAGAAGTGGTACATACCTTCAGAATTTGTTTACTTCTTTTTTTAGCCACACAAAATACCCACAGTCAGCCTAAGTGATGGAGAATCATGTCCATAAAGGGAGAGAGAGAAACGATGTCTTAGGCCCTAAAGAGGTAGGAAGTGTCACAGCTAGAGTGTGGAGCCAAGAAGGTTGGAAAATAAACCAAATTGATGCCAAGGAGGTAAGGTCAAGGCCAAGAATTTGGGATTGAATGGATCAATGGCTAGTCATCCAAGTCAAAAAGTAGACTACCCATTTTGACATTGGGGCAAGGGAAAGTCTTACTGATAAACAACAGCAGAGAGAAAAAGTATTCAGGTTAAACATATTTGTTCTTCAATGAGCAGAAGACCAAATAGTTAAAGAGATGAAAGCTTTCTTAATTCTCCTCCTTGAATAAGCACCATGTTAAGTCATTAACCTGAACTAATTTACAGTCATTTCTCATGAGTCAACCTTTGTCAGTCCTACTTTTCTATTTTCCCCAAATATTCTTAAAACCATCAAAAATCTTCAAGATCAGTTCCTGTCCTTGTTTAGGCTCTTACTGCTTCAGGCTGATCTGTCAGTCTTTTTTCATGCTTCTCCTAAAGAGCCATGGCAGGATGATGCCTGGACATTGTAGTTTCCAGATGCACAAATATGTTAATGAGTTTTTATTAAGAAACCATAGAGTGCTGGTCACCATGATAGGTACTATGAGAATGTTGTTTTAAAAAATAAGTTCCCTCCTTTCATTAATAAAATTTTCTTTTTAATTAATGACTTCAAACTCCCATATATATACAATAGCACTTAACCAATGCATTAACAAAGTAATTTGTGTTCAAATGGAAGTCAAGATAGGTCTGAAAAAGCAGAATCCAGAGGTCCTGAATGAGCACCCTCTAACCACAACCTCAGGAAATGAGGTCAGACCTAACTGGGGAAAGTGACCATGCCAGCTGCCTCCCTTTCTTACTTCCCATTCACTTCTTAACCCTCTGGCATCTGTCTTCCTTCCACCACATGCTTGTTATATGGAAGCTAGTGGTTCCCAAATTTAATATGCATCAGAATTACCTGGAAAGCTTGTTAGAACACAGATTGCTGGGCTCCACTCCCAGCATGTCTAATTCAGTAGGTCTGAAATGGGGCCCGAGAGTTTGCCTTTCCAACAAGTTCCCAGGTGCTGCTGCTGCTGCTCTGTGAACCTCACTTTGAAAACCACTGCCATGTGACCTTGAGCAAGTCTCTTTTCCAAATGTGAGAATACCTTCCCTCTCCCTACCTCAGAGAATTACTGAAAGGATCCAAAACTTGTAAAGAAAACGGAACATTGTGAAAGGACTTTGTAAACTAAACAGATGTGCCATTAGTGATTTTTAATGTCTAATCGCCTCTACTTGTTGCATTTGACCCCAAGGGACACTTTGTTCTTGAAACTCTGCTCCCTATTCCACTGCTCTTTTCTGTCTCCTTCACTTGTCCTCTATGCTCTGCTCTTCTTTCTCTACACTTTCTCTCTACAAATTCATCTAGTCTGACTTGCTCAAAAATCACTTATAAGAAAAATTACCCTTAAGTTCTATATTTCTGATTTATCCTGCTCTGTTCACAATTTCTCTAGGCTTAAAAATATATTACATATTACCTTCACCCCTTTTTACCTCTTCCTTCCAGATATCAAAGTCTCAAATGCTTTCTCTTACATCATCTGCCCTGTTGCCTCCCTTCCTCTACAATCTCTATGCTGCCACCCTTACTGGCCTCTGTCCCACCAGCCTCCCACTGGGCCTCTGGACAACCTCCCTGGTCCAGTTCTCTAAAATGCTCCCTCCTTGTGAAGCTGCTTAAAATACTGCTTTCATCAAGTCCCACACACCCCTACCCCCCACCCCCTACCCCCCCCACACACACACACACAAAACCAACTATAAAATTCTGGCTTCTCATGGCCTAAATAATGAATTCCCAAGGTTAGTCAGATATAAAAAAACTTTGCAATCTGCCCTCCCCTTGAAGCAGAGGCTGGTGAATGCCTGTCAGGGAAGTGGTAGGACAGACTCCTGCAATGAGTGAACTTCCTTTTCAACTCTCCAGTTGTATTAGATATTTCTAATCTTTAGTTCTACTATTTCCCTAATAAAGCTACTATTCCCCTAATAAAGCTTTAATCAATCCATTCTACTACTTTGTTTGCACCAAAATACCATCTTAACTATCACAAATGCACATTTGCTTATGATGTTCCCACTCCTTACTGCCCACAAAAATTCTAGTCACCCAACCAGGTCAAAATCAATGATTTCATTTCTATCAGTGCTCAAAATTCCATACACTCTCAAGCACTTTGTACTTATAGTCTTCCCCTTATTTCTCCTCCTCCACCTTCTTCTTCTTCTTCTTCTTCTTCTTCTTCTTCTTCTTCTTCTTCTTCTTCTTCTTCTTCTTCTTCTCTCTCTCTCTCTCTCTCTCTCTCTCTCTCTCTCTCTCTCTCTCCTCTTTTCCCCTGAATCAGCCACCTCACCATACAACACACTTTAGGACCTCTTATCCTCATCTGCTCTCATGCCTTTAAATACCCCCTATTTGCTGGTGACTCCTTATTTACCTCCAGGCTTAACATCTACTGTGAGCCCCAGACTGTCTTGGTATCTTAACTTTGATGTCCAAGATGCACATTACATTTATCTAATCGGAACTCTTAGTTCACCTCTCTAATCTCCTTCCTGTGTCTACTACAACCCCCCTCTCTCTCTCAATAAATGACACTATTCATTTAACTCAACCCAAAATTTAGACATCAATCTTAATATCCACCCACCTTTAACCCATCAGCAAATTCTGTGTGTAATACCAGCATAATATAGCTCAAATATGTTCAATTCTCTCCATCTCCACTGCTACCACTTTAGACCAAGTCACCAAAATCTCTATCCTGGAATGTTGCAATAGTCCCCTACATGAACTTCCTACATTCATACTTGGCCTTCTTCCATAACAAATAGTTATTATTTGTGATTTTTTTTATTTTTTATTTTTTAAAATTTTTCAATTACAGTTGACATTCAATATTATATTAGTTTTTGGGTGTACATAATAGTGGTTAGACAGTTACATAACTTATGAAGTGATCCCCCAATACATCTAGTACCCACCTGGCATAATACATAGTTATTACCACATTATTGACTATATTCTCTATGCTGTAATTTACATCCTTGTGACTATTTTGTAACTTCCAACTTGTACTTCTTAATCCCTTCACCTTTTCACTCAGCTCCCTAACCCCCTTCCATCTGGAAAACATCAGTTTGATCTTTTTTAAACATAAATAACATTACATCCATCTCCTGCTTAAAATATTGCAATGACCTCCCATTTTTCCCTAATAATAAAATTCAAAGTTCTCACTGCAGCCTACAACATTGGGGTCTTGCCTCTCTAATCTCAATTGGTACCACATTCACCCCTCTACAAGCACCTTATTCAAACCACACTGATCTTCTTTTGTTCCTTACATAAGCCAAGCTCTTTCCTAACTTCAGGGTTTTTACTGTTTCCTCTCTGCTGGGTTTTCACATGGTTGATTTTTCCTCATCCTTCAAAGAGAGGTCTTTCTTGACTACCCTGTCTAAAATATTTCCTATAAAAAAAGGTATTCTCCACCTTACTGAGAGTATCAAAATATAAAATCTTACTAATTATGTTGTTTATTTGTTTATCTTTCTCCAGCTTCATCTCCTAACCTCCCATGATATTGTATACCTTATAAAAGCTAGTGGGCTCTGCTCATCATGGTCTATTGGGGCCCATGATTGATGGAGGCTTCCTCCCAATATATGTGTCCATGAAGATCATCACACCGTGGGACTACAGGTGGTTAAGTGCATGTGGCTCCTAAAGCTTCCAACAAGAAGTGACACATATCAATTTTGCTTGCTTTTCCAAAATAAGTTATTTGGCTGGCCTAACTTCAGAGAAGATGGGAAAGAATCATACTCCATGTGCCCAGAAAAGGAAAGATGAAAATAGTTGGTCAGCAGCATTGATGTCACACCCACCTTCTACTAGAAGATTCTTTCACCCAGAAGTAAGACAATAAAAATATTTGGTTCATGTGCACTTCTGACTTTCATACTCACTCTCTATTTAAAGCATTCTTCCACCTGTCCAGGCTAATATAAACTCTCTAAATACCTCTAGCAGTTATTTCTGGAATTCTCTGGTGTGATTGTTCAATCCTCTATCTTCCCATCTACACTATTAATAAGGAGGCAGGGACCCAGATCTCTTTTCTCTTAACCTAGGATTCTGAGAACCTGGCTCAGTACCTTTCACATAACAGATTCTGGACAAATATTTGTCGAAGGAATATCTTGTAGCTTTTCATGTGTATGGGTTTTTGTCTGCACAATTAGACTGACTATGCCTTTACATACAGTACCTAAAGACAAGAGTTTATATTTCATGTATCTTTCAGCTCATTTATCATGGAGGTATTTTCATTTTGGCAGAACACCATAAATAATTGTTGAACTAAGTTAATTAATAGTATTGAGGCCACTCATCCATGTGAATTATACAAAATACCCTATTAAAAAGGTACTCTCAAATCCCAGCACCATCATCTTTTTTAATACATACTTATAAAAAATACACATTGCCATCCCTAGCTTCCTGCAAATGTCTCATGGCCAGTTTTCTTTGGTAGGGAAAACCCAACAGATGATTGCATGGGTTTTCTGTTGGTGGTCAATCCGTGTCTGGAAGCAAAATTCCTATTTCCACAGGATTTCATCATAGCAGTAGCTATAGGACTCAAATTTTAGTCATTGATAGTATTTCAGCTCAGCTATGTATCCCAATGTGAAAATGAAAACTTGTGTTCCTCTCCCTTGTATTCCCTTTCCTTAAGTTGCTAGTTCCTAAAATGATGCTGGAATTAAAATATTGAGGAGGGTCATTAAGCATGATGACAGATCTGTCTCAAAGACCTCATTATATGAGAGAGAACAGTGATATTGTTGAGATTTTTTTGCATCAGAAATGTCCTCTGACTACCAGGTGGTGTCTATTTCTGCTGACAAGATTGAAGTGCATATATTTGGGCAATTTTTCTGCCACAATACCATTGGACTCATAACTTTCTTTCTTATAAAAATGTTTCAATTGACTGAGTATTCTTGATTTTTCAAATCACAGAAGCCAGTGCAACATAGTAGAAAGAGTTAGAGGGGCCTTTTTTAATTCCATAGCATATCTTGGGCAAATTACTTAACCTGAATTTCAGTCTCCTCATAAAAAAAAAAAAGAGGATAATAAAACAGACCTCATAGGATTAAATAACATAGCACTTAATCTCTGTTCCTGGCACAGGGAGATATTTAATAAATGTTTGTTTTCTAATAGCTACTTTACCTGTTAAGCGAGGTACCAATTTAAAGTTCCTTTAAATAAAGTCACCTAGCAATCACAGAGCTACTGAATCTAAGAGCCCATAGCAGAGCCCGATAAGCTCTACGCAGTATTGTCAGTCATGAGCATCTACACTAGGACGTGCTATGCTACAGTCTGGTTTTTATACTTTCCCCACTTTTCATCTCTTATGCACAGCCTTTCTGAAATGTATCATGTTCTCTTCCATTGTGGTTGAGAATGTGTATGGGTAGACCTTTTGTCTAGGGGGAATAATTTAGCAATATTCATCACAATTTTAAATGCATAAATGATTTCAACCAGCAATTCTACTTCTAGGAACTTACCATATAAATGCACTAACACACATGCAATGTAATATATGTATAAAAACATTCAGGGTAACATGGTAATATCCAAAGATGGAAATAACCTAATGTTCATTAGTAGGAGAGTAGTTAAACAAATGATGATACGTCCATATAAAGAAATATTATGAATGAAGCAACTATAAATACTGACATGAAAAAACCTCCAAGATATGTCATTAAGCAAAAAGAGCAAGTTGGAGACCAATGTTTATGATAGGCTATCATTCATGTTAAAAATTATATGCATATATATGCTTGTGTAAGCATAGGCCACCCCTAGAAGGACATAAGAGTCTGGTAACGGCAATTGCCTCTGGGAAGGGGAACCAGGTGGCCCAGGGGAAAAGTAGAGGGATAGTTACTTTTCACAGAATATCCTCTAATAATACCTTTCAAATTTTGTGCTATGCACATGTCATTTCTTTACTAAATATCTATAAATTGTTGCTTAAATCTGGGGAGAGGGTGATAGACAAAGGAAATTTATAGAATGTTTTAATTTTTTTTTACAAAAACAAGGTTTTCATATTACTTGTAATTATTTAAAAAATAGTGTATGTGTGGGGGAGAAGACTAGAAAGAGGAAATATTAGCTAAATCCCTGTTACTTCCATGCCACAATGACTGTCGATCAATCAACATACATTTATTGAATAACTTAAGTCCCTGATGTTCTGTTGGATGCAATGAGAGGGAAAGATGCAAAAGAGAGAGGGCCCAGCTCTCCCCCTCAAGGAAGTTGCAATCTGGTTGGATGGATGAGACTAACAGGTGAAATGGTGAGCAGCATCCAGCAGTGAAAAGCTACCATGCAGGTATTATAAGGTATTGTAAAGGTATTATACAGGAGGGGTTTGCAGAGACAATGATGACATGGGGGACAAGTTATGCCTCCTCCTTTCTCCATTTCCTTCTCTTTAAAATGGAATGATCTGCCTTAGCTGTCCTCTCACAGGGACGCTGCTAGGATTAATGCGGTAAAGTCTGTGCTATATAGCATCTTTCTTCTAAGAGCTCGGAGTGCTTTGCAAAGTATTCTATTAATATTCATAGGATGGTTTATATATTTTTCCACCTTTCACTTTGGAAGTGGCACATCCCTACCTAAAGATGCAGATTTTTCTCTCACTCTTCCTCAAAATCACTTTCTCTTTTGTACCAAAATAAGCAGGTTTGAGCTTTAAAGTATTGGTGGTTTTTATATAGCTCAGGGCTAATAACATCACACAGCTTGCCTGCAGAGAACCCACCTGTACATTCTAAAATTTCTACAATTTCCATTGTATCCATATGCATGATAAACCTGAGCTCCAGGGACGATATCAAGCAAACATATAACATGGAGGAAAAAACTACCTATAACCAAGACTGCTCCCTGGGCAGGGTGAATCTCAAGAGCAGTAAGTCATTTGAGGTTGTTCAGGGATACACCTTTGTCCACTTTCCCCAGGGACCAAACTGTTCAGCATGACAGGGGTGATTTGGGGTTAGGGTAAAAGACAGAGGCTATAGTCAGAGAAAGGTGGTGGGAGCTGAGGAAGGAAGGAAAACAGAGCAAGGAAGGTAGCAGGAGGCCATGCACACCAGGAAATGACTTCTCTCCACATTCTCCCTCCCCAGTTATAAATAAATTCCACTAAGAGAGAATGGATTTCTTTTCTTTCATTTTTCTTCTTTATTTTTTTTTTGGGGGGGGAGGCAGAGTATAGATTTCTTATGTAAACTGGGCTGAGCTTGCACCCAGAGAGAGAGGGTGATGAAACAAAGGTGTGATGAGAAGCTTGGAAAATGACAGAAATCATGGGAAAACTCTGGACCTTCCATGCCTTGGGACTAACTAGGACCCAAGTTAATTAGCTAAATCTCTGAGGGGAAGGGGACTCAGCTGACACAAGGATATGTGATGTTTAATAACGTTTGTTATTTATGGATGCATAGCAATATCCAAGTAAAATTTCAGATTTCGAAAAGATGGCCCAGTCCAGCCCTTCTCTCGAACAGAGTGGAGAATGGGAAGCAGAGAAGTAAATGTAAACCCTCCCGGTGCCACGGCCGAGACTGGATCCCAGGTCTCCTACCTCTGGCCAGGTGCTGACTACAGGTAACCAAAGCATGCCACCTCCCAGCATCTTTCTTCGGACTTGTTCCTGGCCTGTTTGGATGTTTGAAACCAGCACTGGCTGAAGCCATCCGCTTGAGAGGAGTAGGAGGGATGCCAGTTCACATCACACTACCTGGTTGGCTCTTAGCCAATATCACAAAACAAAGCTTCTTGCAGCAACTGAGAAGAAACCTTTTGCATAACTTAAAGCTATGGTACAGTGTCGTGCTTCATGCCTGAGCAGCATAAGTCTTGAGCTTTAAATAGCCCATCCCTAACATATATTTAAGAGCAATGTTCTTAAGGCTGTGTTACATAAAGTGGAACACTTAGTGACACCATAGCGAAATGCCAGGTACCCTTTCTTGCAAATTGACAGAAGCCAGTCTCAGGCAGCAGGGAAGAAAACTTTTCTGTGACATGAAACCCAAAAGAGGTCAGCCTTGTTTATAATCTGGAGAGCCAACAGCATACCACCAATCCCAAATATCTCCTTCCCTGCTCTTCCATGACCTAGATTAGGGGTGGGGAACCTTTTTTCTGCCAAGGGCCATTTGGATATTTATAACATCATTCGTGGGCCATACAAAATTATCAACTTAAGAAATAGCTATATTTGGTCAAACATTTAATTAACTCACCCCTAATGCCTTGGCAGGACCAGACCAAGTGATTTCAAGGGCCTTATGTGGCCCATGGTACGGACGTTCCCCACCCCTGATCTAGATACTCTAACAAAGCCACCATAAAATTGCACCTTTGGATTAGACAATAAGAGTCATAATTCCTGAAGGGCACTTAGCAATGCCTGCATGTGCCACAGGTACAACTAAGACCACAGGCCTTGTTGGTGGACAGAAGTTGTAGACAGCGCCTTTCTCCTTCTGGTCTTCTCCCACTAACATATAGACCCCAATGAGCTTTCATTACTCTCTTTGGTTTTCTAGTTTGTCACCTCACACATTTAGAAAGCATGAAATTCCAAGTGTGCACCAGAATTACCTATGGCGCTTTTATAAACTATAAATGCCTTGGATCTGCCCCAAACTTACCAAGTTAGAATTTGGAAAGTGGTAGAGGTTTGGACAAGCATGTTTTTAAAAACACTCCCACAAGCATTCTGATGCAAGCTCCTAGCTAACAACCACTGGAGATAGCATGGGATGTCGGTTAAGATCAGAGTTGGGAAAGAGGTACCTGGAAAACCTGGAGGCTAGAGAAATATGGCTGGGAAGGATGGGCCCCAAAACCTGCACCCCAGGACACGTCCCAGAAATGAAGGGAGCACAGGTCACTGAAACGTAAGCACTCTGGAAAGAGGCTGAGAATTTCAGACCACGCTGAGGACAGCCCCTAAATGGACTGCCTGAAACAAATAAGAACCTTACTCAGCGAACACTGCCGTGTATATTTACATTTGTCTATGCATTCAATTTAATACTTATTAACTACTAAGTACCAGACACAAAGGTAGGTCCTGAGGATAGAATACGGAGCAAAACCAATATAATTCCTGGCCCCATGGAGTTTAGAATCTAATGGGGAAGGCAAAGGATTAAAGAAGTAATTACAATTAAATTGATGGCTGGGATGCTATGGAAGTAAAGGATCCCATAGGAATATATAATGAGGAAACTAACCTAGTTAAGGGTAATCAAGGAAGGTTTCTGGAGCAAGTGTTCATTAAGTGGAGACTAGAAAGATAAGTTAATATTAGTCTGATCAACAGAAAAGGGAATGAGAGTCCAGAATCATGTGCAAAGTCTTAGTGGTTCTTAGCCTAAGTTGAATATTAGCATCATCTGGTAAGATTTTTAAATTCCTGGCTGCACCCTCAAAAGTTGAATAATAATCTTAAAGGGTGGAGGGGGGGAAGACTCTGACATCAATAATTTTTAAAGTTCCCAGGTTATTTCAATGTGCAGCCAAGGAGGGAAACCACTGGTTTGGACAAAGGAATTTCCATTCAGAGTACTAGAAGACATTCAGAGCATTTTATGCAAATGAGAGAATGATAAGAGATGAGGCTAAAGTGCCCTGATCATGTATGCAATGTGCCCTAGAATTCTGCAGAGAATCAGAACCAATAGGAGAATGATGGATTATATAGACCATCACTCCAACACACAAGAAGGCTGCTCCCATGTGGTCAAAGATGGCTGCCCCCATGTGGACACAAGATGGCCACCACAAGATGGCCAGCAGGGGAGGGCAGTTGAGAGGGACAAGGCCTACAGGGAGGGCAGTTGGGGGTGACTAGGCCTGCAGGGGAGGGCAGT
Source organism: Cnephaeus nilssonii (assembly GCF_951640355.1). Lineage (NCBI taxonomy): Eukaryota > Metazoa > Chordata > Mammalia > Chiroptera > Vespertilionidae > Cnephaeus > Cnephaeus nilssonii. The sequence goes on along the minus strand of NC_137081.1, from coordinate 65,093,319 downwards.
TAGGGGGGGGACCAGGCATGCAGGGGAGAGCAGTTGGGGGTGACCGGGCCTGCATGGGAGGGCAGTTGGGGGCGACCAGACTGGCAGGGGAGGGAAGTTGGGGACGATCAAGCCTGCAGGGGAGGGCAGTTGGGGGCGACCAGGCTGGCAAAGGAGGGCAGTTAGGGGTGACTGGGCCAGCAGGGGAGGGTAGTTGGGAGCGACCAGGCCTGCAGGGGAGGGCAGTTGCGGGGGGGGCCAGGCCTGCAGGGAGGGCATTTAAGGGGGACCAAGCATGCAGGGGAGGGCAGTTGAGGGCAACCAGGTTGGCAGGGGAGGGCAGTTAGGGGCGACCAGACTGGCAAGGGAGGGCAGTTAGGCATGACCGGGCCAGCAGGGGAGGGCAGTTGGGGGCAACCAGGCCTGCAGGGGAGGACAGTTAGGGGTGACCAGGCTGGCAGAGGAGGGCAGTTAGGGGTGACCAGGCCAGCAGGGGAAAGCAGTTAGGGGCAATCAAGCCAGCAGGGGAGCAGTTAGGCATGGATCAGGCTGGCAGGAGAGTGGTTAGGGGGTGATCAGGCTGGCAGGCAGAGGCAGTTAGGGGCAATCAGGTAGGCAGGCAGGCAAGCAGTTGGGAGCCAGCAGTCCTGGATTGTGAAAGGGATGTCCGACTGCCTGTTTAGGCCAGATCCCACTGGGATCTGGCCTAAACGGGCAGTTGGACGTCCCTCGAGGGGTCCCAGATTGGAGAGGGTGAAGGCTGGGCTGAAGGACACACACACACACACACACACACACACACACACACACACACGTGCATGAATTTTGTGCACTGGGCCTCTAGTAGATAGATAATGAGTAATTGGCTGGCATAAGTATGGAGGCTGAGAAGGCTCACAATCTGTAAACTAGAGACCCAGGAGAGCTAGTGGTGTGGCTCCAGTCCAAGTACAGGAAAAGTCTGATGTTTTAGCTCAAAAGCAAGCAGAGAGAAAGCAAAATTTTCCTCATCCCATCTTTTATTCTCTTCAGGCCTCCAGCTGGTTGGTTGAGGCCCACCCACACTGGGAAGGGTAATGTGCTTTATTCCGTCTACCAATTCAATTGTTAATCTCATCCAGAAACACCCATACAGACACACCCAGAGGGTTTAACCAAATATCTGGACACATAAAATTAACCATCACACCATACTTAAAGAGTTACTGTCTTGCCGAAACCGGTTTGGCTCAATGGATAGAGCGTCAGCCTGCAGACTGAAAGGTCCCGGGTTCGATTCCGGTCAAGGGCATGTACCTTGTTTGCGGGCACATCCCCAGTGGGTGGTGTGCGGGAGGCAGCTGATCAATGTTTCTCTCTCATCGATGTTTCTAACTCTCTATCCATCTCCCTTCCTGTCTGTAAAAAAGCAATAAAACATATTTTTAAAAAAAGAGTTACTGTCTTATCTTAAAGTCATGGGAATCTTTTAAACAAGAGAATATGGTCTGATTCACATTCAGTATGGTCACTCTGGCTGTGATCATGAGGAAAGAATAAAGAGGGAGAAACTGAAGATGCTGAGGTCATTAAAAGGTTGGCCAATAATCTAGGTGAAAGTGATGGTAGCTTGAACAAGGGTGCTGACTGAAGGGATAGAGAGAGATGGAGAGATGTGGATTCTTCTGCAAAAAGGCAGAATCAACAGGACATGGTGATTGATTTGGATATGAGTGATGATGGAGAGCAGAGTCAATAGTGACTTCCAGGTTTTAATTTGAGTAGCTGGGTGAACTGGAATTCTACTTACCAAAATGGGGAATGTAGGAAGATGGTCTTAATCTCTCCACAAAACTGTAGGCATCAACATGTGAGAAATTCATCATCCTTCAACGACCGCTCTCCTCCGGAGACTGCACCCCAACTATCCCAAGCAGATGAGTATCCCAACTGAATTTCTCCAGGCCTGAAGGAAGTCCTCCCTCCACTTACTTCCAAGGTAGCTCTAAATGGAGACAATCCATCTGAGGGTGAAGAGATCATGAAAAGGGGCTGGGAAGCCAGATAAATAGAAGATACATGTACCTGCACTGAAGGGGAAATGTTCCTAAAACCTTGTCTTTGGAAACACAAAATTTGCCTTTTGCTTCTGATCCTAAAGCTAGGATGTCACTTAGGAGCAAACTGAGCGAGTTCTGTATCATAATCAGGCACTAATGGCAACAGGATGCTCTCACCTGGGAGTGCTTCTGGGAGATGCAGCCAGGTAGCTTACCCACACATCATGTCTTCTAACCAGGAGGCCCAGTCAGATGACCACCAAGGGCTCTCATGTCTAGAAGAACAGTCTACTTAGATGATCTACAATCCCCTCGCCTGAACAAGGAGCATGGGTTCTCCAAGTATAGAGAGCATAACCATACCTACAGGACCCATCATTCTGCTGCACTGGGAATGGTGCAGGAATTGGTACTAAGGGGCACAAGAGCATTGCACATTTGGGGAGCACTGTAGGTACCTGTACCATGACCTCCACCACAGAAAAATTATAAACACTGAGCCACCATTTGCAAAACTCCTTTCAGAGGAGGTTTTCATAAATACAGTTTCAACAGTGGCTTAAAAGATTAAGTTCGGGAAAATAATTGTGTTTGGTTTGTTAAAGCACCTACAGCTATGTTTATTAACTATTAGAATAAAATTGTTCATCAACTGTATTAGTTTCCTAGGGCTGCCTTAGCAAATTACTGCAAACTTGGTGGCTTAAAATAATAGAAATTTATTTTCTCACAGTTCTGGAGGCCAAAGTCCAAAATTAAGGTATCAGTAGGGTAGGCTTCTTCTGGAGGCTCTGAGGGATAATCTGATCCATGCGTTTCTGCTGGTTGCCAGCAATCCTTCCCATTATTGGGTTGTAGATGGCTGACTCCAGTCTTTGCCTCAGTCTTCACATTGCATTCTTCCCTGTGCCTTTGTGTCTTATTGTCTTCTTATAAGGACATCAATCATTGGACTTAGGGCCCACCCTAATTCAGTATGTTCTTGTCTATACCCTGAACTAATTACATTCAAAAATTCCCAATATACCTAGAAGATAACTTTTTGAGGTTCCAGTGACATGAATTTTGGAGGGACACTAGTCAACTCACTGCAGCAACATATCAGACTTTTGCATTTCCAAATGATGGTTATAAGCAATTACATATGCAAAGTCTTAAGATTTCTAAAAACATGTGAACCCTACTCATAATATATATGAAATAGGGGCTGTCAAAGAGCCTATGTGTATTGTTGTTTTTTTCCTGGAACTGGGATAAAACCAACAACTCCCTTTTCTTGCAAACCACAATCTTGACCTCCTAACTGCATTTTTCCCAATCAGTCTTATTTTTATGAGTTGGAAACTTAGTCTGCTCACTCCATTCATCATCACCTTTCTTCCTCTGTGCTAAACTCTAAACTCAAAGAAACAAAGCATAGCTAAGGTCAGGGTCTAAACCATTTCTGAATTAATCAAATGAAATAGATTGCCACAGTTTTCTACTTCTCATACTATCGAAAGCATCTTAACATCTTACTCTTTTTTAGAGTGAGAAGGTTTGAAGACATGTGAGGGTCACAGGACCTCTGGAGTGAGAAGGGTATGCAGGATCAAAAAGGGTAGTAATCTGTTTTAGAAATGATGACCCTCCTATAATAATAGCCTCAGATACAGAGAGCAATGTTATCTGAAGCTATTCTGGTTTAAGATGTTTAAATAGTCTAATGTATCACAGTCTGTTTTAAATGTAATACATTAAAACACACTTCAACACAAGCCATAAATGAAGCAAAGATGTCTTGGAGGAATAGTTAGCTATGCTTCTTTGCAGCCTAACTGTAAACTCTCCTTAAGTTCTAAAAGGCGTTAAAATCATAATAATGAAATTTTGCCATTAAGAGTCAGAAAGCACTTTTCTCTTTAAAAAGACAGATGCATTAAAATTTAATTATTGTCTCCCTACCTGAGGATCAGATATGAATAAGGCACATTTGGGGCAGGGGAGTGGGGGGAGAGGTTAGACTACACACATGTTCTCTCAGCAACAGGAATATGTTTGAAGACTCTTCAAGGAATTATTCCCCAATTACTTACTCCCCAAGTAGAAAAAGACATAACTGACGAGATGTGTGTGTGTGTGTGTTGAAACAAAGAGCCAATGTGCCAACTGCACAGGCTAGCCGATACCAATCAGGTGCCTAGGAAATGGTTTTGGTTTCCTAATCCCTGCATATTCTCACCGTCTCCGAACAGGACACGTGCTTTTGACTCGGTGTGGTGTCCCATCCGACGGTTCCTCGATCCACATTTTCTTCTTCTTCTTCTTCTTTGCTTCTTTGGGATAGGTAAGTAAAGATTCCTCCGTGGAGTCTGAAAGCTTGCAGCAGCAGGAACACAGCATATCTCATCTCTAATTTATGACTGACTAACTGAAACTCCTCACTGTCAGCAAACTCCGCCGTGTTTACTGGTTTGACAGCATACACACATATGGCAGGAGCCAGATGGACCTTCTCCCCCAGCTTCAAGCTAAGGGTGCTTCATTAGGAAAGAGATGCAGCCAGCCTTTGAGATCTTTGAACAAGGCTTCCCAGCACTACAGGGAGGAAGTCAGTCAGCAATCTGGAAGGAAAGCAGCCCTCCCCTCGGCAAGGGATTAGGTCAGAGAGAATTTATAGTTGCCCCACACCGAAGCCCATCAGGTTTGGAAGAACGAACAGCCTGTCCTCAACCACAGAAATCGGGAAGCTGCTTCCAAAAAAAATCGGTTGAAGTGAAGTTTGCATTTCATCTACCCAGACAAGAGTAAATAGGACGATAAATCTACTTCCCAAACTCTGACTCACGGTTTGAGTTAATGGTGTCAGAAAATTCTGGTAAACTCCAAGAAAATAGCAGGTCTTTTGCAACTACAAAGATCGCGGTGAAGAAACTTCCTGCTACAATAAAAAATGCTGCTGATAAGTTATAAAATAACATGTAACTTTCTGAACCCAATCTTTCACTTCAAAATGTCAAGAAAAACAACTATTCTTTAGTTTAGCCAGCAGTGCTGGGTTTTGTTTGTTTTCTTTTTTTCCTGGTATGTGATACCCTCGGACCCCTTTCTGACCTCTTAGCTTGAGTCCTTTTCCTCCTTAACCTCTGGCCTCCAAGTGTGAGGTGTGTCTCAGAGCAATGGGCTTAGATTCCCATTAGAGTCCGTATTATCCACACTTGAACCAACCGGAGCAGAGATTTCTGCAAAGTAATCTGAGATCTTCCCCCTTCCTAAAGACCCAGGAACAAGGGTTCTTGGGGTGCTAAAGGATGTCATGGAGAATTGAGAGAAAATGGATCTTTAGCCAGGGAATAAATTGCCCCACTAAACTGACCTTTAGATTTGGGTAAATCTGTTAACTCTCAGGGCCTAGTTCCAAATAAAATAAGGTAAGGTCTAATCCCCATGTTGTAGAGGGTGCTGAGGGGAAAAGGAGCAGGGGGGGAAGGGAGGGAAGGTTCATGATTTAAGAGGATGGGCCTTTCTCTGGGACCTGGTAGATTTTACAGGAAATCCACTGCCTCCAAAGCCTTCTGATGACTGAGCTCTGATGGAGAGAAGCAGGGAGAAGGGATCACTGGACTTTGCTGAAAACTACCTCTATGTACCCTACAACTAGTTCACACTGACTTGAAATTCTTCTCCCTCTCAGAGAGGCAAAAACATAACATATTGCTACAGAATGGGCTATAGAAGCAACTAACAATTTTCTCAACACTCTACAATGCAGTAAAAAAAAAAAATTACTCAAGAACAGCCTTTTAATTGAATGTTGGAATATATAGGGCCACTTCTCGTCTCTGCCTTTCTACAAGGAGTAATTAGAACTAATGCTTTTTGTAGGCACATCAGGAGTCCAGGTTTCGTGTAAAGCATTAACCTTCTGTTGAAATGTGCTTTCAGGACACTAAGAAGGAGCCCCTCGGGTGAGGTGGGTGGATTGTCACCTGGCCCTTTTCCTCCAGATAATGGAAAACTTTGACACAATTTGAAACACAGTTGTGATTGTTGGAGAAACTGTATGAAACCAATACTTCATCATCAACCAAACAGAACCTAAACAGAGTGCTTGAGGGCAGTCGGCCTGGGGTCCTCCGGGCATTGGCGTTTACCTTGGTCCAGACACCAGGCGCCTCAAAGGGTTCCATACTCATCTTACCATTTGCACCTCAGAAGAACTCTGTGAAACAGCCAGAAACATTAGTTTAGTCCCTTTTACAGACAAAGAAACTGAGGCCCAGAAAGCTCCATGCTATGCACCCAACTGGCTAGTGGTAGGGACAAAATTAAATTCTAAACTTTCTATACTGAAGAATGTAATAATGTCCTCTTATAAAGGGTTTCCGGATTAACTGAGTACACTACTATTTAAAGGTCTGATATTCAGTTAATGGGACTAAGTGACGGATGGAGTGGAAAACATAGGCTCCGTTTGATCACAGTTTAGAGCATGCAAATATAAGGCAACTCAGAGCTAGGGGCGGAGGGAATGAGATGGAACCAGTGGAGCCGTTTTACCACTCAGCAAACATGCTCCTGAATCGCTCCATGGTTTACACCTCAGACAGCCCCCGTCCATGAGAATGGAAGTGAAAAGAAAATGCAAATTCAGCTGCGTGTTACATCCACAGTAAATGCAAAGACAAATTAAGAATTAAAGACAAATGCAAATTGCTCTGCTCATAAAAGAAACCTATACAAAAGGCAGGGAATGAAAAGGCTCTGACAGTTATGGATGAATCTCTGAAGAGGCGCACAGCGACCGTGTTTCCAAATTCAAGCCTTTTAAGAACTGGTTAGAAAAATGAGAACAGCTGCTGCAAAGAAGGGGCGGGAGGGCAGGGGGGAGGGGGGAACTACAGTTAACAGTAAACCAAGCTACAGAGTAAAACTGAGAACCGTGTTCTTATTGTCAAGGTGAGGATGAAAAGCAACAAAAGGATGAAGCCAAAAGAATTCTCTCTCCAGAAACTCTGTGGAAGACTTTAAAAGCAAAGCCCCTGGCAAGCCTTAGGCTCGGGGAGATGGAGAGGAGAACCAAAGAAAAGGGGAAGGTAGAAGAAGAGGCGAGTGTTGGGAGAGGAAAACCACAGGACATCCTAGCAGGAAAGAGGCCCAAACACCAGGGGTCAATTTGTTAACTCAAATGACTGCCAGGCCAGGCAGGTAATGGAATGCCTGCTTGGCTAGGAGCAGTGGGCACTGTGAGAAACTGTCCCAAAAGAATTCAAATTCACTCTTTTTTAAAAGAGCTGTTAGAATCAATGCAGAGCCTGTCCGCATAGCATCAGTTTGTGTACTTTTCTAATTAAGTCCTTTGGTGCATCTCCAAACCTGCGGAGCAGAAGAGGTGTGTTTTCAATGTTAGGTGAATGAACCAATGCACCAACGGACCCCTCATTTTACAGATGAAGAAACTGAGACTCTAAATGGGTAAATGGTTTTCCTGAATTCACTCCATCAGATCAAAGAAATGAGCCAAGTCCCCGCCCCTCGGTCCAGGTCCCCTTCATCTAGGCCCCTGGTCGGCAAACTGCGCCTTGCAAGCCACATGCGGCTCTTTGGCCCCTTGAGTGTGGCTCTTCCACAAAATACCACGGCCTGGGCGAGTCTATTTTGAAGAAGTGGCGTTAGAAGAAGTTTAAGTTTAAAAAATTTGGCTCTCAAAAGAAATTTCAATCGTTATACTATTGATATTTGGCTCTGTTGACTAATGAGTTTGCCGACCATGGATCTAGGCTATGCTGCAATGCCTCCCAAGAAAAAGAAAACAAAAGTCTTTGCCAGATGTCTTTTTCAACTTCAGTGGGTGGGACAAAAAGACTCACAATTGTCTCAGGTGGCACCTATGGGCTTTCCTGCCACCTGCGGCCACCTCTGGGCTAGAGTGAAGCACCCAGGCTTTGGGTTTGGGTCAAAAACTAAAGACCTGCAGGGGTCAAGGAGGCAACATATGGAGCAAAGTGTGCTTTTGCCAACCTGTGCCAAACTGGGAAGTGTGTGTCCTATAGGAGTGGCCTCTACCCCGTACCAGCCAACCAGCCACGTGGGAATGTGGACAATCCTTTCAGAACCTACCCTTTTTTCTTTTCTTGTTAATCCTCACCTGAGGATACTTTCCATTGATTTTTAGAGAGAGTGAAAGGAATGGGGAGAGACACAGAGAGAGAAAGACCAATGTGAGAGAGACGCTTTGCTTGGTTGCCTCCAACACGAGACCCGACCGGGTATGGAGCCTGCAACCGAGGTACATGCCCTTGACCGGAATCGAACCTGCACCCCTTCAGTCCGTGGGGCGATGCTCTATCCACTGAGCCAAACCAGTTAGGGAAGAACCTACCCTTTTTTCAAAGGAGTCCAGCAACCTGCATTTTTATTTGAAACATCCTCATTTTAAGTTGTTACAATAATTTATTTCTAAACATAGTAAGAGTTCCACACTATACAACTTCAGGTCCAAGGAGGCTTGAGCAAGCCAGCTGACAACCTCTGACTTTAGTCACGACAGCCGTTCTACGACAAGAAAAAGTGTATGCGTCCTACAACAACCCTGCTACTTCAGCTATTGAGAAGCTCTCGTTCTAAGAACGTCTACTTTTATTAAAGGATCAAATCTATATAACTTGCATTTTAGGGGAAATGAGTGCTTTCAATGAGGCCTCAGCATGTGTATACTTATCTGTCACATTTCTTGAGGTTCATGGTCTCCTTGGGTGGCATTAACCTGTGACTGCTTTTCTTTCCTCCCTAAAGTTATCAAGGTTGTCAAAAGGAGACTGTGGCTTCCTCCTTTCCAGAATTTATAAAACACTGGCTTTCACACAGCAACTCCTTCAGTCAAGTTCAGACCTCTAGGGATTACACAAGCAAGACAACAGAAACTTAATTTGAAGCCAGTCTCAATAAATGTGCAATTTTTACTTAATAAGATTGGGTTAGAAAATGAAAAGTCATTGCGTTTATTACGACGCAGACTGAAAGAATTCTTAAAGACTCCCATCCAACAGATAGCAACTTGTCTTTTGGGGCTGGTTATTTATTTAATTTAGGGGGGGGAATATTTTTCTCTCTCCTGAAGCTATTAGAAAACCAGTTCGGCGAATTATTCAAGAAATAGAATTCACGTTGTTTATGAGACAATCAGCCCCTGAAGAATGATGTCCGTACAATAAGCTTCGCCCTCAGAGAGGAGAGGCTGCGATTTAAAACCTGCAGGAAAGCATTTCCGCGGAAGGAGCCTGTTCCTCGCTCCTCTCAAAGTCGTAGGCTGTGGAAAATAAAAGTGGTAAATGTTATATAAATAGTGCGTGACATTTGCAAAGGTTACCAAGAGTCTCTTTGCTCCTTTTCTTCATTTCCCAAGTATTATATTTGAGCAGTGAACCCCAAGGTTTCAGTATTCAGGTACAAGCCTACAGGTCAGATTACTGGCGATACCAAGGTAGATCAGGAATTTTCGCCCTGTTTGTTCCTTGGAAGAAAGCAAGGCCTTACCAAGTAAGATTTTGTACAAACATCACCCAAGCAAGGGGTGGCATGGCCTCCTGCCAAGGCGTCCTGGTGCTGCTGAATGTGCACAAAGCAAACTCTGCTTTGTGTTCCACTTCCATAAGGAATACAGCACCATGTAGAGGCAGTGCTGCACAAAACAGTGCTCCCATCCATCTATTCGTGGCAAGTCTCTGGGTTTTTTTTCCCCCTTTAATCCTCCTTTTCAAGCAGCTAAACAAAGAGGTAGGGTGTTTCTGCTACCAAATCTGTGAAAAACATTCAGTGTCTAGGATATCTGAGCAGTTAAGGTGTTGGGTTTTCCAAGCCATAAACACAGAACTGAACTGGGAGCTGGAAAACCATCCTGGGAGGCCATGTGAGTCCTGCCCTGCCTCCAGGCCAAGCAGGATTAAAACCTAAAAGAAAACTCTGGAACTTGCAGAGAATAACGCTCTACAGTTCCTTCCTCGGTGACCTATCAGAAGTTCCTCAAACTTTGAGGGAGAAAATTCTCCCTAATGTCTTATTCACTTCAATTTGCTTTCTGCTTTTTCCCTAAAAAGGGACAAATCTCCCTGTCATTGGTAACAGGAACACCAAACATCCTGAACCACGTTCATCTTCATGCAGGAATGTGTAAGTGGAATTCCAGGAGATTGCTCTACCAAGATGTCACAAGGGTAACTAATAAATTGCTGGTGGGTCTTCGGTATGAAGTGGTTTGGTGGACTGACTGGGAACTTGGAGTCAGCCTCTCCAAAGAAGCAGGGCCTTTGCAAGCCAGCTTTCTTCCCTAACTCACAAACATTTACGCAGCTGATTTATCCCACACTCACCCTCCCACATGACACACATCCAGGTCAGGGTAGGTATAGGTAGTAGAAGTCGAATAGCTGAATATTCATCAATTCGTGATTGTTGACAGTTTGGCCTCATGGGAAGTCATCCTGGTTCTTTCTAAGCCCTTGGCTAAATCTGATTTAACAGCTCCCTCCTCCCTTGCCCTCACCTTTCTTTGTCCTCCTAACACACCACGCACTGTCCTAGCCTCTAGACCTCAACTAGCCCGACAATGTTTGGCACTGCACAAAAACCAGCCTTGCCACATGCTCCATTGTGTCCACTTTGGATTCCCTAGTGCAGTGGTTGGCAAACTCATTAGTCAACAGAGCCAAATATCAACAGGACAACGATTGAAATTTCTTTTGAGAGCCAAATTTTTTAAACTTAAACTTCTTCTAACGCCACTTCTTCAAAATAGATTCGCCCAGGCCATGGTATTTTGTGGAAGAGCCACACTCAAGGGGCCAAAGAGCCGCAGTTTGCCGACCACGGCCCTAGTGTATGGGCTGGTACTATCTGCTGCTCTCATTGCTGGCCCAAGGCCTTGTTTCAACTGTGACCCAAGCCATTACTTGCTTCTCAATCCCTGTAAACCTATGGAGGGAGAGACCAGAGCCAATTGCCAGACCTAGCAGTAAAGATGATGGCCGTCAGGGTCACTCAGGGTCAAACACTATAGGTCCATAGAAACTGAATTGAATGGACTAGTGAAACTGCCATAGTCTATATAGAGGAGGTGATAGCAACAGTGTCTTTGTTTGGATCATTTAGATTTGGTCATTTAGGGTGCAGGCTCCCTAACTCTTGCTACTGGAAGGATAGTCTGGAGACCAGCAACATCAGTCACACCTGAAAGCCTGTGAGAAATGCAGAATCTAGAGCCCCGCCTCGAACATACTGAATCAGAATCTTCATTTAACAAGATCTCCAGATGAGTTCTGTGTGGATATAAGCTTGAGAAGTACTGACCTAGCACCTGGGGAGCTTCGGGGGAAAACCCTGATTTCCAGGCACCGTCCCGCACTAATGATGTCAGAATCTCTGGGGGGTGGGAACTACACATCAGTATTTCATAAAGCCTCGGTGGATGATTCTAATGTGCAACCATCGGAGTTCAGTTTGTTTCACGGATGTGAAAATCTGACCCTAACGAACAGTAAATGAACTGCTTTAGGTCCCGTAGTTCATTAGTAGCAGACAAAGGTTTCGATTTATATAGATGCTTAGTTTAAAGCCAGGTTCAAATCCTGGTTTGGCCGCTTTCTAGAAGCGTGGCCTCGGGCAAGGTTTTCGACCTCTCTGAGCTAGTGTCCTTATCCATGAAATGGGATGGTTAATAAAAATCTCAGGGGACGGTTGGGGGGATTAAAGGAGATAATATCTGTGAGGTCTCTCTTTTTCACGTTCATCCACCGTACCTTCCAATACACAATATTTGCAGTAGTCCTAAATTGGAATTATTTATCTATTCATATAAGAAACATGTGTTGCTCACCTATTAAGTAACAAGAACTGAGGATTCAGAAACAATGAAACAGTTGTTGCCTTCAAGGAGTTAGGTCTTGCCTTGTAGGAGGAGAGATAAGCATGTAAAACACCAAATTACTTTGTGGCTTTGTAGAAGCAATACTAGGGGTGCTTGAAGGCACAAAGGTATGCAGAGAAGTTTGCATTTGAGAGTTCAAGGAAATCTATCCAGAAGATGTGACATCTGAGCAGAAGGAAGAGAAGGTTTCTAAGTAGACAGGGAGGAGAGGGGCATTCCAGGAGGAAGAAGCGTGTACAAATGCAAGGAAGTATGAAATGCTATGGCATTGCCAGAACTGCAAGCAATTCGGTGTTGCTGTAGGTGAAGTGAAAGGGGGGAAGAGCAAGGCATGAGATAGCAAGTAGGCAGGATCTAGGCCACTGAGGGCTTTTTTTTTTTTTTTTTTTTTTTTTTTTTGACATGCTAAGCTGCATACACTTGATCCTATGAACGATGGGAGCCAGGGAAAGGCTCTAAGAACCACTTTGTTCAGGTGGTGTCTTGTAGAGGGAGAGACACCTACAAGATTCACTCTGATGTCTTCTAGGAAGGGAGCAAGTCAGGGAATAGATGGAACTCAGGATCTCAGCTTTATCACCTGATGTCTCTGAGCAGGCAGTCCCACAACACGGGATGCCACAGGACTTACTGATTCTTAGACAACATGTAGTTGCACAAGTAAAGCAAGAAGGAAAAAGAAAATCAAGAGATCTGAGGAGCCTGTCATCATTATTTACGAATTCTGTTCCCATAATGGTACTGAGAGCTACCTAAGAATGTTTTCTTGAAAACAAGTGAATGCAGAAGTAACTCCCCTCTGTGTATGTGAGTTCTTTCTTGCTATCTTCCCCAGTGCAACTGGCCACACCTTCCATAACCCCTCCCTGCCATACATTTGATCTGATACATGCTGGGTTTAGTCCTATATCAATTGGATTCCCTATGTGTATTTCGTCTCATCTTTTTCTTTAATAATTTTTTCACAATCACAAAACAACTATATGGTAATGATGGAAAAGTACAGGCATACTCAAAGAAAAAAATTAAGACCACCCATAAGCCTATCACTTAGAAATAACCATTAAAAACACTTCAGTGCATTTCTTTCCTGTATTTTTTCTAAGCATACATGCACGTACGAAGACTGTTTATAGAATAGGATTACACTATGTAGATTTATTTATAACTTTCTTTTTACACGTATTTATTCATTGGATAAGACTAATTTTAGTGAGTCTCTTTTTAAGAATGAGCGAGGAAGTAATGTGAAGACAGAAGCTAGAGCAGCCATGTGCTCAGAGAAACCTAGAAAGCCACTCTTCAGAGAGAGAGAGAAACACAAATGAAGCAGGTGAGCAGGGAGAGGCAAAGACAAAAGCCCATGAGATTCCACAGAGGTGGAGAAAGTAACATCCACGCTTCATGATTTTCTTGTGAGCCCCACTGACTTCCTTCCCATGGGCTTCTTGATATTGCCTTGTACCTTCCTAATAAATTTGTCCAGTTTTTCTTAATGTTGTTTGAATGTGTTCTGTTTCTTACAGACAAATAACTCCTAACCAGGGCAAAACCCTGAAATACCCTAGAGAATATTTGGGCATAAGAAGGTGGAGCCAATAGCGTGCTCAAGTAAACTTCCCCCAAATAGCCAATTCTGTTTTTTGCTGAAGTTCTATGCCATGTTACTGCTCACCCTCGGATGTGCAGATAAGAAATTTTACTTAATACACCATGACAACCTGTCAAAAAGCATGACTACAAGTGCACTGTGTGCTCCAAACATCTTGATGTGTTTTCCCCTGCAGTTGGATAATTGCCTTACTTGTTCCTGTTGCCACTGGAGACCAGGTGCAATGATAAATTAAATCAGTGTCCAAACTGGGGTTGTTCAGTGGTCCTTGCCATCACAGATTCATATTAGCAGCAAGGCTACAGAACTCTGCAGAGTTCCAAGGCCAAGGTACAGAAGCTTTCTGGCAAGAGGACCCTATGAGAATTCAAGGGTCTTTTCTAAGTATCCATTTCACAGTGCAGCCAGAGACATTATTGGAGTTCAGATGGGATTCTGGTGATGTCTCTCTTAGCCATCCTGTGACCTAGGCTCCCAAGTACGTTGTACTTGTCATTTTTCACTCCATTGAATTTTGGTACATACCAGTCCTTCAGTCAAATAGTGCCATCTAAGAGAGTCCTTCCCTAATCACTCTGAATAAAAAAGCACCTCTCTCTCTCTCTCTCTCTCTCTCTCTCTCTCTCTCTCTCTCTGTCTCTCCACAGCATTTAGCACCAACTGAAATAATGCACTATTAATTTGTTGGCTGTCAGTCTATCCTCCCAGAATGTCCATTTCTTAAGAATAGGGACTTTACTTGATTCACTGCTTAATGCCCACTGTATACCACAGAGCCTGAAACATAGTAGGCCTTTAATAAATATTTGTTGAATAAATGAACTCCTACACATAGCATCCTAAGACTTGGGGGCGGGGAGGGGCAGGGATTAAATTCCCAACAGAATGGGATGTCAGAGTCTTTTCCTTTCCTGTGATTACAACCCTAATTCCTACTTAAGTTTGGGCAAAGATCTCAAAGTTTACCATCCCTCTTTTCAGACCAGCTCTTTGAGTCACTAAGTTTCCTTTCTTTGTTGCTTCAGCTCTTAAGCAGTATGTCCAGCTGTTCCTTCCAAATTAAAAGTGGAAGGAGTAGCAGCGGTTTCATTTCCATGATGCCATAATTCCCAGCCCTGGGACACTTCCCACCACCAAGTGCCTCTAATTACCTCAAGGGAACATCATTAAAACTTCAGAGAAAGAATCATTTTCATGCATTTGAAGTTTTAAATAAGCATAGACCACATATGACAAAATCAAGCAAACAAAGATGCTAGTATTAAAATGGTAAAAATGCTAGGAAGCCCTGCTTTAATGGATTTCAGGGGGAGATCCACAATTCTGAGCTGCAGTTAGTGTGATATATGCTTACTGTACATTTCCAAAATGACTCACCTTTGAATTTTCTCAAATTTACACACTTCACCTACTCTCATTCCAAATTACCAGGTCAAGAAATGCCTCTCATTTTCCTCCATTAATATGCTGCTTCACCCATTAAGCTTCTCATATTAAGTTTTAACTTACTGGCTTCAGTGACACTCAGGGACCCCAAAGAGGGGGTGGGGTGGGATAAAATAGGTGTTTTTCCAGGGTGCCTTCATGCCTGGATTGCAATTTCTAATCTGAACTATTGCTTGCTCTCTATCTGTGTTTTATGGAAGAGCTATTGATCTGCAATCGCACCAGTGTGTTTTCCCCTCCTGGTAAAATCCCGAATCAAGGGCAGACTCTGGCTACAAATTACAGAAAAGGAGGCACCCAGGCATCCCAATAGAATTCTGACCTTTGGCCATTCACACCCTGGGCAACTGGAAAGCAGGCCTGTGCTTATACTCTCCTTCATCAGTCAGCCAGGTGCTGCTATGTCCCAAAGGCAATAGGAGTGAATAAATAATAAACAAATAAATAAATGCAAAGTAGACTCTTGTGTTATTGCAGACAGTGCTATTGATTCCATGGTGTACCATTTGTGAATTATAAGAGGCAGCACGAGGTTGCCGGAAAACGCAGGCTCTGTGTCAAAACAACCTGGGTATTTTTGAATCCAGACTCCTCTTCCACTGTTTGCTAACTTTATCTCTGAGCCTCAGTTTCTTTATCTGTAAAATAAAAATAGTACTACTTAGCTCATAGACTTGTAGTCAAACTGATTACGTTGCATCTAAAGAAGTACTGAGATGTGGGCTCAGTAAACAATAGTTACTGCCCCTACTTCCAATTCTCATATTCTAGACCAGAGGTCAGAGACGGTAAAAAAAAATCATGTCCTTAACACTTAAAGGAACAAGAAAAAATATTGAAACAGTGGAGATGCCTGATGTGGGCCATAGGAATGTGCTGCTGTAAATGCCGAGGAAAGTCGAGGGGTGGAGTGGAACTTGGCCCTGAGAGTGAGTAGGTTACCTGAGGCCATACTTGATAAAGGGTGGGAGTCTCCTCCTTTAGGCCAAGATTATCTGGCAGGAAAAAAAAGCATTTCAGTAAATGAATAACTACATCTCTTTAACACCAAACAGTGAGGACTGAATAGAATCCACAGGATGTGGCCATCCCAAGTTGCTGGTGACCTTGACCAAAGTAGGGTTTGGGAGATAGGCTGCTGGGAGCTAAAGCGGTAGGAGAGGAGTAAGCAAAGTCAACAAGTGGAGACTATTCTTTCAAGTAGTTGACTTGTGAAGGGAAAGTAATTCTCACCTTTCTGCATTTTGAGGACTAGAAATTTTAATGCCAGAAATAGTGCAAATAGGAGTGTTGAGCTATATAGGGGTTTCAATTATTAAGACAATTTTCTCCACCCTGTCCCCATAGTTTTTTGGGTACCACAAGTGGCCTCCTTGAATCTTCCCTACCTTTCTGGGAACTTCTGAACCTCACTTGCTGACATTGGCTTCCACTTGGGTCTTCCCACAATATAGAGAGAGTGCAGGAGCTTAGAGTCAGGACTGAGACACACCTGGCTGGTATTCTGGCTTATGGGTTGTGGTCTTGGGCAATGTGATAACAAAAAAATCTGTTTATGCCTCAATTTCCCCAATTATAAAATGGGGTAGCAAAAATATCTAGATGGGGGTGTTATGGGAAAAATTAATTGGTCTTTATCAAAGCACTTAGAACAGTGTAAGTGCTCAATAAATTGTTAATTGTTATTGTCGTGGGTAGATTTGTGCTGATCTGCAGACTACCTTGGCCTCCTATGTCTAAAAGTCTGAAGTTTAATATATAGTCTGTCTGGCCCTGAATTTTGTCTTGCCCTAATTCACTACATAATTCTAAGATAACTCTCTTTTTTTCTTTCTGCCAGTCTGAGCCAAATTCTCCCTTACTCAACTCTCCATCTCCAGTCCTGCAAAATCCTGTCTCCAACACAGACCCTTTTCTACAGCAGTATCCTATATAATGAAAGCATAGTATGCAAATTGTCCCCTAAACCAGAGTTCTTCCGGGAGTTCTACCAGGGGGCAGGCTGGCCGGGGGAAGGGAGGGAGGCCCTGCACTGGCAGGAGGCCAGTGGAAGGGAGGGAGGCCCCGGCCGGCAGCTGGCAGCCACTAGGGACCCTACCAGTGCACGAATTTTACACACTGGGCCTCTAGTCCTATAATAACAACAATAACTGCTGTCTTTTATTATTGCTTAGCACATGCCAGGAACTTTGCCAGGAGTTTTATGCATATAAAATCCTCACAAACCCATGGGATAATCATTATAAATAAGGGAACCAGCCAGTCAACAACACAGTCAGAATTTGCATCCAGTTCTAATTGCACAACCACGCTCTTAACCCCTGAGTTGTTTTCTACAAACGTTGTTCAGATTATCTTACTCTTGCTAGAGCCTGGATTCTCTTATAATTTCTCTGTTACATTACATTTTTAGATGTCTGTGTGGTAGATTGTGAAAATTGCCACCAATTCCCCCACAATTTCTTGAAATTCATCAAGAAATATAGTTTATTTTTTCACCCCTTACTGGTAAGTCTAGGCTGGCTTTGTAACTTGCTTTCACCAGTAGATGTGTGCAGATGCAACTGTGCGCTAGTTCCAAGCCTAGACATCAGGAAGCCTTATACACTTCCATTTACTCTTTTGGGACCTTTGCCACCATAGTCATGTGAACAAGTTCTGGAGAATAAGAGACTGCATAGAAGAAAAATCAAGCACCCAGCCAAAAGTCAATCAGCCCCAGCTGACCTGGCACTCAATTAGAGATGCCTGGATGAGCTCCAGCCAAGAGCAGCCAAGCCTGGCCCAGATCATCGGAGCAGCCAACCTGAGCCCAGCCCAATTTACCAATCTGCAAAAGCATAAACTAAATAAATGGTTATTGTTTGAAGTCACTGCATTTGGAAATGGTTTGTTATGCAGCAAAAGCTCACTGATGCGATCTGCAAGCATTTCTTAGAAATCCCTAATTTATTTCCTTGTCTTCTGTCATAGTTTCTGTTTGCCATTCAGGCTCAGTTGCTGATCTTCACACTGCTCTTGATCAAGCCTTAGGCAAGAGGTAAACAGTATTAAAACAAGATTTCACTAGCACTACAGTAATAAACTTCTTTGGATGAGATCCAAACCTATTTTCTTTTCACCAAATGTCATACTCTAATAAGTTGCATTATAGTCAAGTATCCAGGTAATTGCCAAATGTGGAGTAAAACAATTGAATTTAACTGTTAATAACAGAGAACCAACTACAACATAAATACACACAAATTTTCACTCCCTTTTTAGGTAAAAGAAGACATCATTTAGTCAACCCAAGATTAATACAGGGGCTCCAGAAAGTCATCAAGGACCCAGACTCCTTCTGTCTTTCTGGTCTGCCACACATAACTTTTATAACCCAAAATGGCAGCTGGTTTTTCAGCCGTTACATCTGTATTCCCAGCAGCAGGCAGGAGTACGTGAGCTTCTCCACACCCCTGCATCCCACCCATTAAGCTCTCTGCCAACATAGATGTAAAACTACTCTTTACATCTCACTGGCAAGCCCTTTAGTCAAAGGGTCACATATTGCAAAGGAGGTTAGGAAATGTAGCCCAGGTTCTGTTGCTAAGGAGAAAGGAGGAAGGTTAATGGGCATTGGGAGGGGGGCGGGGGGTAACTGGCAATATCTGCAAGACATATTGTATTACCATCATAGCTAGGTATCTGGTTGCTGGCAGTACAGACCACCTTGGTCTCCTATGTCTAAAAGTCTGAAGTTTAACATATAGGCATTGTAGGCCTCATAATCTATCAAGAGGCATTTAAAATCATGTTCATTGGTAGCTGGATCTGGGCAATCAAAGGCTACTCATTCTTCCCATTGTTCCCACAGTTGGAGTGGTTTTCGAGGACACACCTTTGAGAGGGAGCAATGTGTCGTTGCGACCATCTGGATAGTATATGTGACTGAACCCAGTTAAGGCCTCTGTATAAACTTTTAAGATTCTGGCAGGTGGGTGCAAGGATCTACTCATCTTAAGGCTGCCAAAGATAAGCCTTGTGTGTAAGTCCCCTTACTTATTAAACCTGCCACCTGCCTATCTGGAGTGGCCTGCTTCTTTCTTTGGTCTCTCCTGGCCCTCCGTGTACGGGCGCCAGTTTCAGATTTCATGCAGGATGCTCCTGAGGTTTTCAAATCAACAAAGATAAAAAATGTCTTGCAGTTCAGGAAATTAGAGGAGTAGAACTCCTTAAAATTTTTATGTTTTAAGCCTTTAATATTTTCCTAAATTATAACAACTTCTAATTAGACATGTATGCTGTATTATAATAACAGCTAAATAACAAATAAAGGGAAACCACCAGCTAGGATTACTTGGATGCACTAATTTTATCATGAAGTAAAATCTAAATCTTTTCAAAATGCCAGACTTAAATAAGATAAGCCATATTCCATATGTTTCTATCACGTTCCTATTTTTTATTCACTATAGTTGTAGGGACATTCTGAGTCAATATTCTCCTCAATTGTTTTTGTGGAATTATTCCTTGAGTTAGAAGCAATGGTTAGAAAAAATATATAATGTAATTAATTAACAGATAGATAGGTAGAATTAATCAGAACACTTATTTCATGGAAATAGTTGATAAAGTGATTTTGCTATCAGTTGAGATTTGAATTATTGGCTTCAATATCTGAAGTGTTTACCCAACAATGATTGAAGTAATTACCAGAAGCAATTTGCAACCCAAACTTTATCTCTGAACTCTAGACCAGTATATCCAGCTACCTACTCAACATCTCTGAATGTTTTAAAGGCAGCACAATCCAACCTGTTCAAAACTAAAGTTATTTTGTTCCCAAAACCCACTCTTCCTCCAATATGTCTCATCTCAGTGAACAACATCACCATCTACCCAGAGGCTAAAACCAGAATCCTGGGTGTCATGCTTGATCTTCCTTTTTCCTTAATGCCAACATCCACTCAGTCACCTTGTCCTTCCAATTTTCACTCCTTAATACCTGTTAAATTCACTCATTTTTCCATCTCCAAGGCCACCACTTCATCTAAGCTAACTTCATCTCTTGTCTGGACAGCTGTAATAGTTTCTTAATTGGTCTCTACACATCCATTCTTGCCATACCTCCAACTCATTGTCTACATTACAGCCAAAATGTTTACTTGGAATAAGTGACATCATATCACACCCTAGCATAAAACTCTTCAAATAAACTTTCTTATTACCTTTAGCATAAACACTCAAATCCTCCACATGGCCTACAAGAATACAGACATCCTCATTTCATCCTGTTCCCTCATTCCACTCTCCATGATCCAGTAATGTCAACTTTTTCCAGTTTCTCAGATATGCCAAGTTCTTTTCTACCTCAGAGCCTTTACACATGCACTTTTCTGCTCTTACCCCACCCCACCCTCCACTCACCTACTGTAGCCCCTGTTCACAATTATCCAGAATTCAGTTCAAATATCTTCCTCAAGGGAGTAAACTAATCAGGCTAGTCTAGGTACCCCAACTAGTGACTCTACTAATGTGGTACACTTTTCCTCTGTAGTCCTCTTTATAATCATAGCTGAGTCGTTCATTGTGTCCACTGGCTCCTCTGCTAGGAAAGATGCTCCATGAAGACAGGATTACTCTCTGTCTTATTTACAGCTGTATCCTAGCATAGTGACATAATGATCTCAATAGATATTAAAGGGGTGAGTGAACAAATGAATAAGTGAAGGAATAAAGGAATACTATGCAAGCAGAACATCTCCTCATCCCAGAAGGCTGACAGCAGATTTGACATAGTCATGAAAGAAGACTCAGTCTTGGGAATGGTAGCATGAAGGGGATACCCAGCAATGGGGTGAAGATAAAATACTTTTACATACTGCGAAATCAGAGCTAGACAAACAACAATAATAACCAGCAAGCAGCTTAAGCAGGCATCTTCATACTCATCCCAACTAGGACCAGGTTGGTTCCATGTCTTAGGAATGCCCATATGAAGGAGAGGATAAGAGAAGCTGAGGCAAGCATGTCAAACTCAAAGGCTAACACGGGCCAAATAAACAAGATTTAAGTTTATGTGGGCCGCAAAAAAAACCCAAAAGCTTCAATTTTCATAAAAACGTAGGTTTATTTCGATAGAGACACGCTGAATACAAAGGGCTGAAATAAATAAGTAATCATTATCAAAAAATAATAGAAAATTTTAATAAAAATTAATATTTTTTCCTGAACATTAATTTACCAGACACTGAATAACTGCACAAATTAATAAGCGTAACGCAAATAAACCTGTTTTTTTCTTATTCTCTGAAAACAAAGTATTTCCTGTTGTGCACACCAAACAAGTCAGTGCAAGACTAATGACGTGGCAATCGTCTGCTAAAATATTCGCTGCTAGTATTAGTGGAGAGAAAAGGCGCGCCTGTGCGTAAGGCACGTGAGGGAAATGAATGCAACAGGATTATAGTAACCAGTCATTAGCGAACGTTGTAGTTCGTTATTATGTATAACAGGATACTGTAAAAATTAAGCTACGAAATTTTTATTAAAAGGTTTCTTACATACCGTTATATTGGCTGGGCCGCAGAAATATTTGTTGTGGGCCGCATGAGGCCCACGGGCCACGCGTTTGACATGCTTGATGTACAGGCTAGCATTAAACAAATAGCGTAAGTATTTATAAACTGTGCAGTCTTTAGTTCTCTTTGACCCAAGCACAGGAGCTGCAGAGCGCATCACTTTTAATCACACTGTCACACCTTTCACTTTCCCCCTACAGCTCCGCCACTTTACTTTGCTTTAAGTGTAGTTTTCCAACACTAGTTAGTCTCTTTCACTTTACAGAGCACCTTCTTACACCGTATCAGTGAGTAAGGAGTGTCCAGTGTCATTTTGGCACAGGAATTAACTGTGTGTCAGAAACCTTGAGGCAGGGACTCAGGTTAGCACAGCTCTCAGAATGGCACAGGTGCTGCGTGGTGTGGTCTTCTGCTTCCAGGCTTACTCTTCCACTCCTCTCTTCTGGGCAATGGTCACAGTGAAGGAAATAGCACATCCAGAATCAATGAACAGGTCTGGGGAGTGAGGGGGGAAACTGTTAAAAAATTAAAGAGATCATCATTAAAAACCTTCCTATAACATTTTATATAATTTCTCTCTGACAGCCTCTTTCACTGTGGTTACAAAAACAATGCCATGTGAGTCTTACCTGTAGTTTACTGGGGTGGAAAGTTTATGGTGATCAAATGTCCTGTATTGGCTGATATAAGATATGGTCACTTTGGGGAAGATATTTACTTTCTCATAACATGCTTCAATACATTTCAATGACCCAGTCCTCTAAGGCCTGATCAGCTTCCACCTCCCCCAAAATAGCCAGCAGAGAAGTAGTATTTTGGCTGTTCTACCCGAATTATTCTAATCCCCATCCTCTTTCTTGCATTAGCCCTAGAGCCTGGCCAGCAGCGTTTGCTCAGGCAGGTTTAAACAGCAGGCATTGCAAGGTTTCTTCATTTGATTGGAGCTGAGATTCATGGCCACCACTGACTCTGTACAAGCCCAGTAGACTAGCGCTGGGAGGACTGAACCAGTAATCAGACTGAAAGTTGATGCTATCATTGGATCACTCCTCTGAGTGGGCAGCTTGTTAAAATGCAGATTCTGAACCAGTTGTAACTAGGGTAGGATCTGAGAGTTTTTGTTTCTAACAAGCTCCCAGGGGATGACAATGCTGCAGGTGGGTGGACCTCACATGTAGTAGCAAAACCTTGAACTGATCAACACAGCTCCCCGCCCAGTCACATGCCCTCATTGTACCTGTTCTTCATAGTATATCACAGAATGGCATTATATATTTGAAGAACTATTTGAATAATATCTGTGTCCCTCCAAAATGTAAAGTATTGAGATCATATCACCCAAACTCTAGTCAAGAAAACAAAGACTACATCAGATAGTTTAACAGAAGGAATTTAATTTCAAAAACTAGTTATAAAGGTGTTGAAGAAATTTAGAGTTGAAACAACTTAGAGTTAAGCAAGAGCAAGAAGCTGCTTCCATTCTTGTGGCTGGAAAAAAAAGGAGAGACTATTACATGAACCCAAGATCTGAGCGGCCTAGTCAGAGTCAGATACATGACAGAAGCTGCCTGGCAGGAGGTGTGACACAGGGGAGATGTAGCCGCTTCCCAAAGCGGGAGATAGAGGCATGGTGAGAAATACCATTGCTTCTCCTCTTCTTCCTGCTCTGCTACCTCCTTCTAGATTCTTGCTGAATCTAGCAAGAAGCCACTTGGCAAGGAAACCTGGAAAATATAGTTTACAGAAACAGAACAGGAAGTGAATCTGCTTACATATAGCTCAGCAGTAGCATCAGAACATAGTGCCTATTATACAGTAGACATTTAGTAAATATTTGTTGAAAGACTAAATGACTAAAGGAGGAGTAAAAGCCAGATACCCTTCTTACACACACATACATACCACACAGACACATTTCTTGCACTTATTAAAACTATGATAACAGTCATCTGTGGTCACTGAACTATGTCCAGACTACATCATCCAAAGTTACCAATGGAAGTGAACAGTTTTATTCATGAGCTGTGAACATGGCAAGCAGCTTTTACAATTGAGCAAACCCTTTTCTAGTAGACTGTGGTCCAGCATGAGAGAGGATGGATAGATGATCATAAAACACACTCAGAACAATTTGGTTGCCATCCACGTTAGGGATGATAGTGATAACAGTGGCACAGCAGCAGCATCTACAGCAGTGGTTCTCAACCTTTCTAATGCCGCGACCCTTTAACCTTGTGCACTCGGATGTCGAGTGTGACTCGACATGGTTAGCATCGGTAGCCCATCCCTTCCCTCCCTCCATCCCTCCTCCTTTATTTGGGCTTTTCTTACATTAAATAAATAAGTTTGTATGAAAAGAAACTCCAGTTTTTTATTCTACTGCCGTGCTTTGTAAAATCTGGGGTATTTAAAAAATTAAATCCTGAGTAGAATAAAGGAATCGAGAAAAAAGCAAGCGAGTGCAAAGGGTTAATACAGTTCCTCATGTTGTGGTGACCCCCCAACCATAAAATTATTTTCGTTGCTACTTCATAACTGTAATTTTGCTACTGTTATGAATCATAATGTAAATATCTGTGTTTTCTGATAGTCTTAGGTGACCCACAGGTTGAGAACTGCTAGCAGGGTCACCTAAGACCATCGGAAAACACAGATATTTACATTACGATTCATAACAGTAGCAAAATTACAGTTATGAAGTAGCAACGAAAATAATTTTATGGTTGGGGGTCACCACAACATGAGGAACTGTATTAAAGGGTCGTGGCATTAAAAAGGTTGAGAACCACTGATCTACAGCCACTGAAAGCCTCATAATGTAACAAGCAACCCATTAAAGATTCCCCTAAAGATTCATCTCTTATGGAACAGTGTTCTGCCAGTCATTCCCTCTTAGGACAAGCTGGTCTAGTATTGCTTACTACGTGGCTCTCGAGGTCAACAAAGCCAGCAGAAATCACTAATAATAACAGCCACCAGTTACTGAGCACTCACTACTTAGCAGGCACTGTGTCAAGAGCTTTTCATGCTTTATCCCATTTAGTCTTTACTACAATTCAATGAGGTTGACACTATTTTCATTTCCATCTTACAAGAGAGGAAACTGAGCTCAGAGACTTTTTCCTACTCAAAATCATTCAGCAGATAAATAACAGAGCTGGAATTGAACCCAAGCAATGTAACTCCAAAGCCACGTTTCATCTCTGATTCACCAGGGAAGACTGTTATCATACGGGCAGGATTCCCTCATGGAGGCTTGGGTACATAATTTCATTCTTCAGACTACAGCATTGTGCTGACTCTACAAAGTAGACCAATATTCCTCACATCTGCTTGTGTGTGCCTTTGTCAGCATGTAGAGTATATCACCCTGGCTTATTGACTTAAGAAAGGACTTTAGCTGTTAAGTAACTCTTGATGCTATAGGAAAGTTTTCCAGGAGATCTGAAGCAGACAGTAACATCAGTTCTAAGTTTGTAGTAGTATCCTGACGTATCCCTACACAAGATAGAATGAAGCTTGCTCCTTTGGGCACCCTTCCTCACTCCTTTGGTGATGAAAAATGACTATGACACTGACCACCTGACCAAAGTCCATGAAACTCAACAATTTTCTCTGGCAGCGTACTTAGCATCTGTCAGAGCCAAGCATTATGGGAAAGGACAGACATCCTAGAAAAGGTATCAAATGAGATTTAGATTCTGGAAGTTGTACTGGGCATTTATCCTATGTCAGCTGCTCTTTGAAAACAGTATGGGGTTTCCTCAAAAAAAAAAAATTAAAAATGGAACTGCCATTTGACCCAGGGATCCCACTTTTAGGAATAGATCCTAAGAATCCTGAAATACCAATCAGGAAAAAATATATGCAGCCCTATGTTCAGGGCAGTGTTATTTACAATAGCTAAGATCTGGAAACAGACCAAGTGCCCATCAGTAGATGAGTAGATAAAAAAGCGGTGGTACATGTATACCATGGAACATTATGCAGCTGTAAAAAAAGAAGGATCTGCCCTGACTGGTTTGGCTCAGTGGATAGAGCGTCGGCCTGTGGACTGAAGGGTCCCAGGTTCGATTCCAGTCAAGGGCATGTACCTTGGTTGTGGGCACATCCCCAGTGGGGAGTGTGCAGGAGGCAGCTGATCGATGTTTCTCTCTCATCGATGTTTCTAACTCTCTATCCCTCTCTCTCTTCCTCTCTGTAAAAAATCAATTAAAAAAAAAAAAAAAAGAAGGATCTCTTACCCTTTGAGGCAGCATGGAGGGACCTGGAGAGTATTATGCTAATCGAAATAAGCCAGAGAACGGTAAGTATCACATGATTTCACTTATATATGGAATCTAATGAACAAAATAAACCGATGAACAAAATAGATCCAGAGACACTGAAACATCGAACAGACTGATGAATTTCAGAGGGAAGTGAGGTGGTGGTTATGGGGGAGATTAACCAAAGAATTTGTATGCATATAAGCATAACCCATGGATAGACAATAATGCATAGTGTGGTGAAGGCCTGGGGAGGGAACAGGAGCAAGGTGAAGGGGGTCAATGAAGAGAAAAAAGAGGACATCTGTAATACTTCCAACAATATAATAAATTTTAAAAAATAAAGAGTATCTGTGTGAACCTATAAAATATCCTAAATCCCACCAGAGTCCAGGGAGCTTCTCTTTAATACAGAAACTTCCCTGAGCTCTCACACTCAGCCTCCTCACCTTTCTTTATTCATAGGCTGCCAATGGGGCCTCCAATGAGAGGTGGGGGGAGATGCTCTCTTTCTCCTGGCTGGAAAGCTTTAGAAAGACCACCAACATTGGCTTGAGAAAGCTCCCATTTTTCCTGACTACAACTGTGATATTAAAATCTTTAAGAATCCAAGAAAAGTCTAAATCTATTAATTACTAAGGGTTGTTTTGTTTTTGTTTGTTTTTATAATTTTTATAGAAAATTTATTCAACGTACAACATTTTCCAGCAAAAAGGCAATATACAGGAAGAATTGGTATATACTGCTACTACAGAAACAAACAAATACTGGGAAAGAATGAAAAATAAGTGTGATTTGCTGATTCTATTTTACTGCACTTAAAACTAGACACACAGCTGGCATAAGCTCCAAAATAAAATAACTAGGCAGGGTGGGGTTGTTTGTTTGTTTTTTGTTTGTTTTTGTGGGGTGTGTATGTGTGTGTGTATTTCAGCACTTGGGAAAGGGTAGAAAAGACATGGCCCTGCATCAAGGAGCATACAATCTAGTTGGGTAGTGTTTCAGTTATACACTTTCACAATCATGTTGAATAACAAATAACTACTACATGAAAAATAAGCACCTAATGCTCATATATGTGGGTTTGTTGAGTGGATTTGCTGATCTTGGCTGGGTTCTCTCGCGTGTCTTTTCTAAACTTTTGAACCGGAGTCAGGGGCCCATCTGTGTAACCTCCAGCACTTTGTTGTCACCCCACCATGGCACTTATGACTCAAATTGTTACTTACTGTTTACTTGTCTCTTTCTTCCACTGGATTGTATATTCCAAGAGGGGAGGCCCTGCAGACCTAGAGCCCAGCAGTAAAATCAATAAATGTGTGATGAATGAAACTGCTCAGAGCCTTGGCACAAATGGCAGTGAGGAGGAAAAGGGCAGGGAAAGGGCAGCCAGCAAACCATGCATTCTAGGAGGGAACGTTTCCTCCTAACACAGTTCCTTAGGAATGGTGCAGATCAGCAGTGGTCTTGAAAGCTAAGAAGAACATGTAGGTTATGTGGATGGGATTAAAGTGCCACTGAAAGTATTTGAGAAAGAGCATCTGGGGAAGATTCATATTCAGCAGATATTCCAAGAGCAGCTCTGTCCAACAGAAATAAAATGTGGTCACAAATGTGGGCCCACTTAGGTAATTTTACATGTTCTGAAAGCCACATTTTAAAACGTAAAAAATAAACAGGTTAAATTCATTTTACTAACATATTTTAAGTGGTGATGGACAGAGACTTGACTTGGGGTGGTGAACACACAACACAGTGTAGAGATGATGTGTTGTAGAATCATGTACCAAAACATGTATAATTTTGTTTATCAGTGTCACCCCAATAAATACAAGAGGAGAAAACATATTTTATTTTTCACAAGTTATCTAATATATATCATTTCCATGTGTGATCAATATAAAAATTCATAATGAGACATGTTGCAGTCTTTTTGCACATTATGTCTCTGAAATCCACTGTGGATTTTACATTTAAAGCACATCTCTATTTGAACTAGCTACATAGTAAGGGCTCTATCACCACGATGGCTAGTTATTAGTATATTGAACAGTTCAGCTCAGGGGATAAAGAAATTATCCAGCAGTAATCCCAGATGATGATAGTGATGAAAAATGCTGACAATATTGAGAATGGGGAGAAAGGCGAGTGCATGATATATCCTTGGCAGAATTAGCATGTCAGTTTATCTGAGAGAGAGAGAGAGAGAGCCTTCCCACTTGAAATGTATATTTATACATTTGGCCTTCAATTGCACTGGAAAGAAGAATAAAATCAGTTCACACACAAGCTGTGATTTTGTTTATATTTCTCTTCTCAAAGATAACTGTTTGTTAATGAAATCTACCATCTTTATCTAAACCATGAAAATAGTGAAATAATTTCTGAGGCTGATTTCCCTAGTGTGGAATGCAAGATTTGCGAAATGCAAGCATACTTGGTAGGGAATCCAAGCCCATTTTTATGTACTATGGGTCACAATCAGTTCCATTCAACAATCATTGAATGAGTTACTAATTGGAAGCTTGAGCTACTGAGCAATTATCCTTTGGAGAAGAGTAAACAAAAGCATAATTTATTAATTTGCTTTTTATTCTGCCAGTTATATAATTAGCTAACTATTGCAGACTTACATTGTGGTGTGTGTAAATGACATAAATGTGTGTATATATGTTATGTTACTTTATGTTCAACTTAGAGGTTATCTATTCTTTGCCCTTCCAGCTCTCATTTCTTCATTTTACAAATTAAAACAACTGAAAAAGGATGAAGGACTTGCCTAAATGTAGGCAATGGAAGATTTAACAGGAGAATCCTGGTTTCTTCCTCCTTCCAAGTAAGTACTTCTTCTGAGGTTCACTTGTATTTTTACATGATGCATTGAGTTTTACAGGCTTTGCTCAATTCCATCCACTTGACATGAAAATAATTAAACAAACATTTACATATTAGGTTATTTTTAAAGACATTTATATGGCTCTGTGTGTGTTAGTAAATGAATAAAACATTAGTTTTTAAACAATTGCCTACATTTTAAGTATATGTGTGTTTCTAGTAAAATGAATTTCAAGCAAAGACTAAAGGCTCTTAACCAACATTAAATTTGATTTGTCCCAAAACTGTGTCTTCATATTAGCAGATAACTCTCTTACTCTTATAAGCATCTTTAACATATCTTTTTAAATTATCTGGATTGACTGTCTAGACTGTTTCAAGTTCCCTGGATAATTTCACAACTCCCTCTTTGCTCTGACAGTGTGCGTGTGACCTTGAGTTAAATTAGAGAGCTTTCTTTTCTTTTAAATGCTTCATACGCACTACATACATCATTTAATATTAGAGATTTTTGCTTTAAAGTATAGAAGAAAAATTTCCTGGTAAGCAATATTAAGTACCATTTAGTGAGATTATCGGGTTACATGACTGCACATTTTCCAGCCCTTTTTTTCTGAAAATAAATGCATTGTTATTGAAATTTAAAGAAATTAATGCATTTTTATCAAATCAATATGCATTTGCTATAACAAGCACACAATCCATTTTTAATTGAGTGCTGTTTTTTAAAACCAATAAGATCACTGAAGGTCAAAAACAAATATATTGAAACTTAACTAAATATGTATATCTTTGTCGTCAATAATATGAATTCATCAAGAGCATCTAATAAGTCACAAGGATTTGAACATTCTCTTATTCTACTTTTCCACATGACAATAGGGGCAATGAGGAATCCATTCTTAGTTTAAGAATTCATAAGTTACTTTCCTCCAGGATAAACTCATCTCATGAGAAGTGTGGACCTGCGAAGCTGAAACTCTTTGGGTCCAATAGGAAGTCTTCAATTTTGACACTCAGAAACCTACACTCTTATAAGACAGGGGTCCTCAAACTTTTTAAACAGGGGGTCAATTCACTGTCCCTCAGACTGTTGGAGGGCCGGACTACAGTTAAAAAAAAAACTATGAACAAATTCCTATGCACACTCCACATATCTTATTTTGAAGTAAAAAAACAAAACGGCAAAAACACCCGAATGTGGCCCGCGGGCCGTAGTTTGAGGACGCCTGTTATAAGATGGTAGGGAGGTACCCAGAAGCATCCCATAACTTTCACTAATTACATACAAGTCCACAGAAGGTCAGGGACTCCGGGAGTAATTTCAATTGCAGATTCAATGTGAAATGGAAGCAAATCCAAGGTCTTCCCAATATCATTCACAGGTCCAGTGAGCACCTCTTGAAATGAACTCCCATGGGTTTGCTAATCCAATCAGTATTTTAGAATTCTACCTGATTTCCTTTCTTTTACCAACAGTACGTTTGTTAAGGTGCAGTTAAGTGCAGTGAGTTAGCCATTTAAGCTTTGACCCATTGCCCTTGGTTTTCCCTTTCAGAGATTTCGTGAGCAAGTCTGTATTCACCTTGCGCAGACCCTTCATGACTTTATAGACTTCAATCATATCCCTGCCAGCCTTCATCTTTCATATTATTCTGTCCAAACTAAAGACATCTGATGATTTGAAACATTTTGGAAGCACTTCCTTTCATGTCCAGCCAAGATGAAAATAGAGGGTTCCATTGTGCTCTCAAGGAAAAAAAGTTGTGTTTGGTACTTGAGGCTGTCTCAAAAAATGAGATCTTACAGAGTATATGTCTGTAGAAGACATAAAAATGGGAAACACTTAGACCTACTAGAGACCCAAATCCAAATACCTACATCCACTCTCACCTTAAAAAGACTCCTCTTGCTAGCAGCAACAGTTCTGAAGGAGGAATGCTACCCATTTCCTTCTTTTGTATGTATTGAGGGAAACCATTGTCAGAGGAGGAAAGTATACTATCACAAAATATTTTGTCTTTATCTTCCACTTAGATGTTGCTGATTTCTTTGATTTAACAAATTCTATGGACTTTTTTCATGTAAGAATGTTTTTCCTAGCATGAGTTGTAAAATGCAAATGTCTCTAAGTTAATTTATCAATTATCTAGATCTCATTGTGAATTGCTTTAATCACTTTGCTTTCCTTACTGATACTCAGATAAGATGAACACTAAAAGAACGCTGAGATACTGACTAGAAGAATGAAAATAGAAGCACAGGGCACTAGCGAGAGGGTCAGGGTTGAACTGGCACATCAATCAAAAGTATTGGGCCACCAATACAAAGTAGGTATTTTTATCTGCATTTTAAAGTTTGAGGAAACAGAGGCTTAGAGAACTTAAGGGTTTCCCCGGGATGCAGAGCTAGTTAATGACAAAACTGGGATTAGAACCCAGGTTTTTCTGACTCCACAGCCAAGGCTTCACAACACTATCCCTGTACCTCAAAGTTAAAGCTTTTCTGCTACCCCCTCAGCAGCCTAGTGCCTTACCGGCGAGAGCCCTACTTTGCCAATTAGGGTCTTTGAGTCGGTGATTTTTCCAGGAGGGTTTTTTTGTAGTGCCACCTTACTTTCTTTGCCAATTAAGATTAGCCAGTAAATTATCACACTACCCTCAGTTATACATGTGAACTCATAAAAGCCTTTGCCAGGAAATCAGTCCTAAGTATTGGTTCCAGACCTTCCAATGACTGGTTGTATGTCTTTGTGTCACCCCCAGGAACACTAGGGGCAAAGCCATGCCAATGAGCTGAGAGGATTGGAGCCCTTCTGACACCAACATTCATCATCTGTTTGCAGTCTTCTGTCAATTTGATGCATTTCAAATCTTTTCCTAAGTATTAAAACTCAGTGTGTATTTAGCAGGTACTAGAGGAGGTAGAGAATAAGAGTAGAGGATTTGGCCCTAGCCTGTTTGGCTCAGTGGATGATAGAGTGTTGGCCTGCAGACCAAAAGTTCCCAAGTTCGATTCCAGTCAAGGGCACGTACCTTGGTTGCAGGCTCCTCCCCTGGCCCGGGCCCTGGTCCAGGCTTATGAAGGAGGCAACAAATTGATGTGTTTCTCTCACATCAATATTTCTCTGTCTTTCCCTCTCTCTTCCACTCTCCCTAAGAATCAATGGAAAAATATCCTCAGGTGAGGATTAACAACAACAAAAAAAGAGTAGAGGATCTATTACAGTTCCACTCTTCCCCCTGCCACACACAACACAATGTTGGGGATAATGTAACTATTGTTTCTTCATGTGATTGCTCCACAACATTAACTTTGAGGCTTGGTTTGTGTTTAATTCCTTTTGCAAACTGGATTCCATACTGTCACCAAGAGCAAAGTATTTTTTCACTTACCATCAATTGAGTACAGAATATGTGCCAGGAACTCTAGGAATAAACTTGAATATTGACATATGAATTGGGCCCTATGGGAAATCAAAGTGTAGAGGAAGGGCCAGATAATTAATTATCATAGCTAGCTAACTTTTGATAAGCACCCAATATATGCCAGGCAGTGTTCCAAGCATTTGACATAGATTATCTCATTTAATCCTAATGTAAGCCCTCTGAGGTAGGTATGATATCCTTTGACAGATGAAGAAACTGAGTCTAAGCGAGTTAGTGAACTTATCTAAAGTCACACAGATGGTAAATGCTAGAGTTGAGATAGGACTTTAGGGTTTCTGTTTTAGCTTATATATTTGGCCTACCTGCTATGTTATTTTCTTATAGTCCTTATAGTAAAAGTTGAGATAAAGGTCCCTGTGGGAAGCTGTGGGAACTGCTATAAAAAACACAAGCCCTACTAGGACTTCAAAAATTTCTAGAAAAATATTTCTTGGGTTTGATGCCATTGACTTTTTTCTTTGGAGAGGATCTTTTCCCCAGTATTGATTTTCAAGTACATTTGAATTAAATACTATTTATTTTTCATATTAATATTAAAATTGAAAAAATTTTAATTTCATAAAAGGAAGGGGGATTTGGGAAAATTCAAACACATTGGAAATTATTTATTCAGGCTATGTGTTTTATTTTTTATTAATCCTCACCCGAGGATATTTCATCCATTGATTTTCAGAGAGAGTGGAGGGAGGAGGAGAGACAGAGAGAGAAACATCCATGTGAGAGAGGCACATCGACTGGCTGCCTCCTGCCTGAACCCTGACCAGGGCCAAGGATCAAACCTGCAATTGAGGTACATGCCCTTGAGTGGAATCAAACTTGTGGACCTTTCAGTCCCAGGGCCAACGCTCTAACCACTGAGCAAAATTGGCTAGGGCTGTTTATGTGTTTTAATTCAACACAAATTTTAAAACTATTAGGACTGGTTATCATGAGGATAAGTTCTGAATAAGTGCAGAGCTATGGAGCAAAGAATGAATTTACTGTTCTCATGTGTCTTGTTTAACAAACCAGCAAAAGGTGTTTCTTTTTAGAGCTAATTAAAGCTTAATTGTGCTTCAATTTAAAAAAATAAATTTTAAATAATTGCTTTGTTTAAAAAACAAACAAGCAAGCAAGAGAGATAATACCTTTCCCAAAAACACCAACCCAAGACTCTGTCAACACTGAAGTTTCTTTTTGACATCTGGGCCAGCCTCATCTTACTGATTTCTGTTATTTTTCTAAAGCACAGCTCCCAATTCCAACTCCATCTTCTTTCATTGTTATATTATGTTGATTAATTCAAAGATGAAGTTCAGGCTAGAGAGTAAACTAGATTTGTCCATGGGATACATTTGGTGGGGAGGGGGGTTGAAGAGCCAGAACTTCATTGACTGCTATTATCTCCCTGTGATACTTACTGAGAATAGCCAGTGGTATAACCACTGTGAGGTTCTAGAGAGCCTTCTTACCATAAGGAAGGTGGCAAGGGACCCAGAGTAATCATCACATTTAGGCTCACACCATGTTCGATTATGACAAATTCATCCTCTCTATCACCAACTCCCATCTCTTAATGAACCCCTAAGGCAGAGTTCTGAGCCAGACCCACCCTTGAAAACAACTCTTAAGTCATTAGGCACCATCTATTGATGGAAGCCTAGAGACATTGGCTAGCTGGGGACTTTGTGGTACCAAGCACCAGTGGATAAGGACTTTGAGACTTATTGACCTCACTTTCTCTCTTCCACCTAAACTCTGAGCCATCTTCACATCCACAAATCCCCAAAGGCAGATTTTACTTACATACCTTTTACCTACTTACCTCCACATAATTGTTTATTTTTAATGATGATTCCCTGTGGGTAACTGACTAGGAAAATTCTGTGCCTTAAAACGTCACTGATTGCTTCCTCATTTTTGCCTAATGCCTAATGTTTTTCATGCTCCAAAATGCCTTTAAGGTCCTTTGCCAAACAAATATTTTTATATTATCCTTCTAATCACTTCATTTTTTTAAAAAATTTATTTCATTTTAGTCCAGCCAAAAAAACTGAGGACTGAATAAAACCATCCCTTGATGTCACTTTCAGTTCCAAAGTTTCATTATCCCATAAGAATTTTTACTAGAAGTATTGGGGCCAACAAAGAAAAGGAACTATAAAAGTGAAACAGTATTGGCTCAGGTTTAACACAAAGAAGAAATTCCTAAAGATCTGAATAAATTAAAACTAGGACTTTGTGTAATCCCTTTCTATGGTGGACTTGGAGAGTAAACTCATTCTGCCTTTGAGGATAGAAGATTGAACCTGATTATATCTTGAGCTTTTGCCTATACAAAGACAATTTTATTTATACCTTAAATCGGTGTTTCTCAAAATGAGCTCAGGAACCATCACTTCAGAATTACTTAGAATGTTCACAAATATTAAGATTTCTAGGCCTCACCCTAGAATGTATATTTTTAACAAACCCATAGTTAGTATTTATGCACCACTGAATTGAGAGACTTCAAATGAATATTGTTGAGTATTTCTAAATAGATACAAATGAGGTATGTAGTTGGAAATTTAGCTCCCCAAAATTGACCCCTTTTGTCAATACCAAATCACAATGTTAAAGATCACTGAAAAAGGAAAGTGTCTAATAAAAACCCCTTAATCTTTTCATCTGCTGAAGCACTAAATTATTTATTAAAAACTTACCATTGAATGTTTAAATTCTAAAAAGCCTCGGTTTCTTCTGGTCCAACCCTCTCTCTTTACAGAAGAGGAAACTGAGTAGAAAGGTTACAGCTCACCCAAGGTCAGTCAGCTAAGAAGGTCAATGGAAGGCTTAAAAGGAACCTCTTGGCTTGTGTTTCAGGACTCATTCTACTTCGCAAGGTGAATTTCTATCTATATGGACTATTTCCACAATGTGTGCTTTGAAAACTGTTCTTGGATTTGTTTTCATGAGTAAAATTTATTTTTATACTCAAAGATGAGCAAGTCACAAAATGTACCAATCAGTATTACAACTCAAATTTTATTAAAACTTTACCAAGTTCATATTTTAGCACCCAGTGAGTGGTAGCTACAATTATATTTTAAATAGAATAATCAATAAGTCAATCAACTGATAGATATAAAGATAATACACATACACCTATGGCGTCTAGGACAATTTTTTTAATTTAAATTCTTTATTGTTTAATAGGACAATTCTTAGAGACATTTCTAGCAGAGCTATTGAATATTCTAGAAGTAGAGTTTCCTGTCACTCTACTCATATATTGTATCTAATATTCATATATTCATTCATTTCACCAATATTTGTTGAGTGCCAGCTGTGTGCCAGTTACTATGTCATTCCAAAGGAGTTATATATTTTGCCGAAATTGGATTCCAGGGTCAGCACTTGAAACAAGAATTATATAGAATCAAAATTATCCTTGGAAAAAATCCATAAGGAAGATTTATAACCCCATTTTCTTTCAGTTCTTTCTCTGATTGAGCACCAGATGAAGTTGTTAGCTTGCTTTTAGCAGCCATGTTGTATGACAATTAAGTCTCGTTAAACATTTGGATCACCCTTGGTACAGAGAAATACTCAGTGTGAGAAGCACATAAGAACTGAGATCAACCCAGGAACATCTCTTGCTCATTTATTAGGTGGAATGGCAAGCAGAATCACCCATCCATTTAAATTATTTCTCTCTCTCTTTTTTCCCCTGAAGATAGAGTTGAATTCAAGTAATTTAAATCCAGGTATGTTAGGACCTCTTGCCATTTGACATAATCTGTCCTTAATTTGCATTATCCTATATAATGTGCATGCTATTTTCTTAAATTGGTTCCTATGCACTCATTCATGGCAGGAAAAACTATGAGACTTTTTTAAAAAAGAGAAGCCTCAGTTTCAAATTTTCTAGTACCAGTATCTTCAGTCTTTCCAGTGTTTTACCATCTTCTTGGTCTTGACCGCCCCCCCC
The DNA here is from genome assembly GCF_951640355.1 of Cnephaeus nilssonii. Taxonomy (NCBI): domain Eukaryota; kingdom Metazoa; phylum Chordata; class Mammalia; order Chiroptera; family Vespertilionidae; genus Cnephaeus; species Cnephaeus nilssonii. The sequence continues at coordinate 65,057,278 of NC_137081.1, read as the reverse complement.
CCCCCAAGCTTCCCTGTGGCAACCCAAACAGCTGTTGACTCATAGAACAAGTCGTGTGATCTCTGGCTTTAAGACTGGTGACCCCTTTCCATAGTGCTCTCCGAGCTGTGAGGCCAACAGTGGATCCCAACTTCTTTCGGCTTTAATAATATTTGCTTTTTACTATGGCCCCATTCTCCACATGAGCCCCAAATCCTGGAACAACTTTAGATAACATATTTGGGTCAGTAAAAAAAGTTTGGTTACACTTCTACAGTTTATTCTGTCAAACTGCCTAAGCTCCGAGGAGAGAGGAAGAAATTGTTTCCAGAAACTGTTCAATTCAGAGCCCATTTGTCAACCCGATGGAACAAAGGATGCCATGTGTCACTGAATTATGGGGATCCTTGTCCATTAAAAATAGGATTGACAGCAACAGCTTATTTCACAGGATCCTCTAACTGGAGGTCATTAAAGCCAATGACTTCTTGATTGGCTCTGAATTAGGAACCAAAAGATGAAAGACTGCACATTTCCCATCACTAATCTTATGAGCCACTCAACCTAAATCCTGGGCTTTATTGTCAAGCAGCATACCACAACGACATGGAGCAGCATAGCAAACCCCTAATCAGATCAAGCTCACCCAAGCTGTATAGTACAACAGCTTCTGGATTAATAACTTGCAAGGTTAGTGACTACAAGACATGAAGAACTAACATCTCTCTAGCTTTGGAAAATCTGTAAGCATCAAGCTACCAAGAGAAATAGTAATGGAACAGCTGGCAAGCACTGAGACCTGGGACTCGGTCTTACTTTTGCTTTTATTCCCCAGTTCTCATTATGTTTCCTGCCCCCATCCTTTTCAATAAACATATCTTAATGAAAGATTTTAAGGGGGGAAAAAGTTACTGGAAACATGTAAAGAAATATTCTTTAATACATAAGTGGCAATTAAAATGTGAGCATGCCCTGAGGGCAGAAAATGGATACCTCTGTTAGGAATTGCAAAGCTAATAAATACAGCAATATAAGTATACCATTAAATTGCACTGTAACCAACAAACAGAACATATGAATTATTGAGCCAAACTTTAGGACCTGACTGCAGAAAAGGCCAAAAGCAAACAAAAAAGTTTCCAATTAATTGAGCAAGTAATAGGATCCAGGAGGGTAAAAGGTTTAAAAGTGAAACAGCTGAGGCATTAAAGTACAGATTCTCAAGAGAAGCATCCCAAGTGGATAGAGGAAGCAGAAGAGGTCATTCTGGTAAATGCATACCTTGTGGCTGAAATCTCAGCACTGATGCCAGTTTGAGTCTGAAGATAGAATATGTTTCCTAGAAGCACAGCTGTGGAAACAAAATGGAATTTTCTTTTGAATATAATATATAGCATTGTCTATGTACTTTTCATAAAAGTCTACCAGGGGCTTCCACTTTTGGCCACAAAAAGTATCAAGAACCGTATTTACCCCACCATCTTGAATAACATTAAATAAACAAACTAAACATCTGAAATAATAGTTTCAGACATTGGACAACAAGAAGCATAGGAGAGTGATCCCTAAGTAAAGGGAGACAAACCTCAATCTCCTCCTTTTACTGCCTAGAGAGAGTTTCTAGGCTGTAGCAAAGAGAGGAAACCAAAACAGAGGCAGGCTTTCTCCCTGAGTTGAGGAGGTAAGAGTTGATTAAGAGAGGACACCAAAGTGGCTAGAATTCACAGCACTCAGTACGAGAATGGGGAGAGCTGCACAGAGGCCGTGCCAGAACACAGACAGAGGGTTCCTTTGGGTCTTCATCTGAATGCTGACCAGCACATGTGTGTGAGGAAATATAAGGGCAAGTAAGGACTGCTGAAAAGAAGCAGTGGTCTAGAAAGTTCCATTTCCCCCTGCCAGCACCAGAGTGCAAAACCTCAAAAACACAGGCCTAAGTGCTTATAGGTTTAATAGTAAGAAAAAATTATTCCTAAAGGTTACACTGCTCCCACCAAAAAATTTTTAAAAATAAGCCTACAAACTGTTTCCAAGTAACTTAAATGGGTCCAGAATGAAGTTCAAGAATATTTAAAAGAATGCAAAAAAATTTCCAGCACCCAACAAGATAAAATTGGCATCCAATAAGAAATCACCAAGCATGCAAGGAAGCACAATGAGGAAAGAAAAAAAAAAAACAATTAACAGACACAGATTCAGATATGACACAGATGATAAGATAAGTGGACAAATATATTAAAACAGATACTATAACTGTCCAAGAAGGTAGAGCAGGGTTTCTCAGCCTTGGTCTACTGATGTTTGGGGCCAGGTAATTCTGTGTTGTGGGGGCTGTTCTGTACATTATAGCATGTTTAGCCTGACCTATACCCACTAGACTCCAGCAGCATTCCCCCACCCTCCTATAGCAACAAAAAATACCTTCAGTGATTTCCATGGCTCCTGGGAGGCAAAATCACCTCCAATTGAGAACAACTAGGGTAGAGAAAAGCATGAGCAAGTTAAGAAGAGACATGGGTAATACTGAAAGGACCCATTTAAAATTTCTACAGATAAAAACTACATTTACTAAAACAAACAGCAGATTAGACACTGCAGAAGAAAAAGTAGTGAACCAGATCTAAAGCAATAGAAACTCTCCAAAATGAAACACAGAGTCTACCATGTAGTATAGTGATGAACTGTAGTAGATGTTCTGTGAATGGAGTTAGGAATATCAGCTAGAGGGCTATTGTAGCAAACCTGTCTACGGAAAGAAGAAGGCAGGGTGAAAATAATAGTGATGGTAGGAAAGTAATGCCATTACTACCAATAACACTAATATAGCAGTAGGAGTTCTAACATTGAGTCTTTTATACTAGACTAGAGGCCTGGCGCACAAAATTCATGCACTTGCGGGGGCGGGTCCCTCAGTCCAGCCTGTGCCCTGCTGCAGTCTGGGAGCCCTCAGGGGATGTCCAACTGTTAGCTTAGGCCCGCTCCCCATAGAGTGCAGGCCTAAGCTGTCAGTGGGACATCCTTAGTGCTGCTGCGGAGGTGGGAGAGGCCCCCACCACCGCTGCTGTGCTCACCAGCCATGAGCCCGGCTTCTGGCTGAGCGGTGTTCCCCCTGTGGGAGCACACTGACCACCAGGGGGCAGCTCCTGCATTGAGCATCTGCCTCCTGGTGGTCAGTGCGCATCATAGTGACCAGTCAATGGGACATCCTTAGTGCTGGCTGGGCTCCCGCCACCACTGCTGTGCTCACCAGCCAGAAGCTGGGCTCACTGCTCCTTAGCGCTGCCTCGGAGGCGGGAAAGGCTCCCACCACCACTCCAGCCGTGAGACCAGCTTCTAGCTGAGCGGTGTTCCCCCTTTGGGAGCGCACTGACCACCAAGGGGCAGCTCCTGCATTGAGCATCTGTCCCCTGGTGGTCAGTACGCATCATAGCAACCAGTCATTCTGCTGTTCGGTTGATTTGCATATTAGGGTTTTATTATATAGGAGGATATTTAGCTAAGCACTTTATATGCATTTTTTTCTTTAATATTCACCAAAAAAATCCCTAAGAGGTAGGTATTACCATTCCCTTTTACAGATAAGGAAGCTGAATTTCAGACAGTTTAAATAAAAGTAAATTTTATTCTACTGTAGAGCCTGCACTCTTCACCACTGGGATTCCAGATACAAAATCGATGGAAAGGAAGACATTTGAGAGATATTTTGAAGAAGAATCAAAGTGAAATATGTGGCCAACTTTGAGGTACAAGAAAGAAAATACAGCAAATGGGAAGGACATTATCCAAAAAACAGCAGAAGGGTCAAAAATATAAATAAAGCTGTATATATGTACCACCCAAGAACTTGAGCTGGGGCTACGAAAGAGAATCTCTTCTATACACAGATGCACACACACACTCTCTTTTATTTAGTAAAATAAATACAGACCTAGAGATTTTGTTTTCCTTCCTTATATTTGTTGAGTGTTTTAAATGACGGCTTAGTTTTCCCAGCCAGTTAGAGGCTATGCCAAGATGGAAGCTCTACTTGTCATGCTCTTTCTACTCCAACACCCTGCTTCTGCTGAATAAATATGTAAACATGCCTATCCCATGCCTAGCACATGGCAGATTCTTAATAACATTAGGTGTTTCTATGACAACCAATTAAGCCATTCAAAACGACTTACACATATAGACACAGCATAACTGCATGGGGGCAAATCCACTTTGAAACTGTCTCAGCCTTTTCTTCATGGAATAATCTTATTTACTATCATATGATGAAGCCAAGTCACAGTGACTGGGGAAAGAATAGATGTTTTTAGAATTGTTTCCCCTTATATAGTGTGTTCTTGAAACCCTCTCGGGTGCCTGCCACCCAAGCAGAATGGGAAGAAAATAACCATCTTCACATAAACAGCATTACCCATGTTTACAATACTTTCCACGGGCAGGACCACCTGATGAAGGCAGCCAGTCTGAATGTACAATTATAGGAGCATGACAGAATCCAGGTGAGCCATTCTCCACAGGACTCTGCATTATTCAGATCTCATATCTGCCCCAAACCCAAAGGCTGGCCTTAATCGCTTTATCACCACATTCTGTGCACACAATTGGTAAGCCTCATTAGAAATAGCTTTCTCTGGCTGAGACTGCTGTCCCCAGCAACATGTGAACTGGTTTGCCTTCAAATAGCCTCCCCATCGCCCTTGGCACCAACATTTCCTAATGTTTATGTTTTGAGAGAACATTGGAGAAGCTCTCAGTCACACTCGGAGGTGCCTTTTTGCTCTGGTGGTTCACAAGATCTTCAGTTTTATTTAATGGCTTAACTGCTTCATAATTGTTCATATTCAGCTGCTCCTAAGCCTGAATGATCTCAGCTTTTAATGTGCCTTGTCTAATTTCTAGCCACATCAATCTATACAAATAGCTCATCACTACTCTGAAATGCTAATGCTTGTCACATATTTCAATCGCCTCTATAAGAACTTGTTCCTGTGTTCATAAATCTTATTAACATTTCAGGATCTTTATTTTCTTGTCCAGTGGTTCAAAGATATATATATATACTAGTGGTCCAGTGCACAAAGTTTGTGCACAGGGGTGGGGGTATCCCTCAGCCCAGACTGCATCCTTTCCAATTGGGGACCCCTCTCACAATCCGGGACCACTGGGTCCTAACCACTCACCTGCCTGTCTGCCTGATTGCCCCTAACTTCTCTGCCTTCCAGCCTGATCACCCCTAACTGCCCAGCCCTGTTGGACTGATTACCCCAACTGCCCCCCCACCGGCCTGCTCGCCCCCAACTGCCACCCCCGCTGGCCTGCTTGCCCCCAACTGCCCCCCTCTCGTCGACCTGCTTGCCCCCAACTGCCCCCACCCACCAGCCTGTTTGCCCCCAACTGCTCTCCCCTATCAGCCTGATCACCCCTAACTGCCTCTGCCTCGACCCCACCACAATCGCTTTGTCTGGAAAGACATCCAGAAGGTCTCCTGGAAGGTCTCCAGGTCTAATTAGCATATTAATTAGCATATAAATACTAAGGGTAATATGCTAATTAGACCGGATAGACCGGACATCTTCCAGTCGTCCGGTCCTCCTTCCAGACAAAGCCACGGTGGCAGGGGCCAAGGCAGAGGTGGTTAGGGGTGATCAGGCTGGCAGGGGAGGGTAGTTAGGGGTGATCAGGCTGGTAGGGGTGGGCAGTTAGGGCCAATCAGGCCAGCAGGGGAGGGCAATTAGGGCCGATCAGGCCAGCAGGGGAGGGCAGTTAGGGCCGATCAGGCCAGCAGGCAGAGGCGGTTAGGGGCAATTAGGCAGGCAGGCAGAGATGATTAGAGGTGATCAGGCAGGGACGCAGGTGAGCAGTTAGGAGCCAGCGGTCCCGGATTGTGAGAGGGATTCCCAGATTGGAGAGGGTACAGGCCAGGCTGAGAGACTCCCACCAGTGCACGAATTTTGTGCACTGGGCCACTAAAATATATATATATATGTATAGGGATATATATGTATGTATCCCTAATATGCAAATTGACTGAATGGCTGACCAAACAGCAGAACGACTGGTCGCTATGACATGCATTGACCACCAGGGGGCAGACGCTCGATGCAGGAGCTGCCCCCAGCCCACAGGCCTGGACCAGGGGTGGCAGTGGTAGAAAGGGATGACAAGAAGGCAGCGTCAGGCCAGCCAAGGCATGTGCGAGTGGGGGGGTGGGGCCAGTGAGTGGGCGGCACCAGGCCAGCCAAGGTGGGTGCAAGTGGGGGCCTCGATCACCCAGCTGGTTGCCCCACAGATCAGCCCTGATTGCCAGCCAGGCCTAGGGACCCTACCTGTGCATGAATTTTGTGCACTGGGCCTCTAGTGTGTGTGTGTGTATATATATATATATATATATATATATATATATATATATATATGTGTGTGTGTGTGTGTGTGTGTGTGTGTGTGTGTGTGTGTGTGTATGGCTAATTTTCTCCAAGGGTAGAATTGTTTTAGAATATAAAATAAAAAAAGTAAGTGACCCTTTTCACTAAATCTACATAACACTACTTGTAGTTATTTGTAACATTTTACACCTTCTACCTTCCTTTCATGGCTATTTTTATGTTTCTCTTACTTCCTCTTCTTGTTTGTAAACACCTTGGGATAAACCAAGGAGATAAAGAACAATGTGGGCAGGAGAGTGGGAGCCAGCTACAAATCGGTGGTCAGAGGCCCCTCTGGGATGTCCTCTGAGTGGAGAGCTGGAATATGGGAATGGTTAGCCACAGTGGAGACTGGATGACACTGCCACTTTCAGTAGGAGAACAGCAAGATGGTCACCATTACATGGTGACGCTATTTCATCAGAATACTAATTTATTCAGTAAGGTAAGTGAAGACATCATCAGAAAGGGGTGGGGAAATAACAAGGAAAAGTTTCTAGAGACACCTTACTTGAAGTAAGGATTCCACTGGGAAATTGGCCAAATCAGGGCAAATTGACTTTGAAGTGGAGATCCACAAAGGTCCCCTAAGCAGCTGATAAAGTATTTCTCTATTTGTCAATAAGTACTAGTATGCTGATGTATTAGTCTTACCAACTACATTGAGAGCAACTCCAAGGTAGAAACTCTCTTTCTCAAATGTTACTTCTGTGTCTTTGTCATTTACCCACTAAAATATAAGCTCTGAAGATTCTAAGCTTCTGAAGATTCTGAGATAAGATCCTGTTGGTCTTATTCACAATGCCTTACCCAGCCCTGAAAGACAGCACATTGTAGTCACTCAACTAAAGAAATGAGTGGTACCAACTGGTATCAATGTGAACTTAAACTGATTACCAACTAGACTGTATAGCCCTTGCGTCTAAAGGGGAGACTTTATAATAAACTTGAAGAGTTAGTGCCTATTTTGAAGACCAAGAAAATGCCCTATAATAAATGAGTATTACAATATTCTGTAGGCTATAATTGCTAGATGTGGCAGACCTAACCGCTCCTCTCCTAACTCCATGCACCTGGAAACTCGGCCCCAAGGAGAAAGCAAAAAATAGTGGCCACAGAAATCCTCTCTCAGGAGCTAGTGCACTTTCAGAGCACCTCTATTGGGCATAGGAAGGACTACCACCTAGCTCACATCTCCCAGCTCTCCTCATCCTTACACCCTCTTCTAAGTTGGGGACATACAGAGTTTCTATCTCTTTTCAAAAACCTAGTAGCATATACCACCACAGGTTGAACATGTAGTGTTTGTTTCAATGCCTACATGTAAATACTCATTTTCCTTAATGTCACTACCTTCAAGGCCACAGGACTGTTTCAGTTGTATCTACCAGAATTCATCATTACCCAAGCATTATAAAATCATTTACAGATCATGGTCTCTCTGAGAGCTGAAAAATAATGTACTTGACATAATTTGTAACTGCATTGACTGGACCTTCCACAAGTGTTCCTATAAAAGAACTGTTCTTTCTTCCTCCTCAAGTACTTATTACCCTTAATAACACCTGTTATGACTGAGGCCTTTAGCAAAAAGAATATAAGCTTAAATTGTATGTTGTTAGTTATAATTTGCCTGCTGGGAAAAATGTTACCTAAGTAATAAATATATTTTATTAATAGAAAACTAGGTCAGAATTTTCTTTTATAAGTCCACTCTCCAACTACTTTTCTCCTCTTTCCCTAATGTGTGTGACTTTCCAAGAGCTGCAGATGTTCCCAGGAATAATTGTAGCAGCTGGGGCAGCGTTCTTGTTATAAGACCAACCCTAGGACCAACACCTGTGTTCTGGCATCCCTTTCTGCAACAATTTACCTCCATTTAGCCTCTCTCCCCTTTCATGAATGTTGCATGGCATCATGATCCAATAAACTCACTCACACTCAAACATCAGAGGTACTGGGGGTTTAGGGTGTCACCTTACTCAGGAGTATTTGTGTTTCATGAGAAGCTGTGGGAAGGGAAGAGCAATGTTTAAAACAAAGAAATAAACCCTAATGGTGGAATTTCAAGTTTTTTTCTATCTACCTGTAAGATCCAAATATGTGCAGATCTGAGGCATTCATTTTCATCATCCATGTATTCAATCAGTCACCAAGTATTTATTAATGGCTTACTACATATGTGCCAATCACTGAGCAAGGTGCTAAAGATGTTATCATTTGACAGACCTAGTCCCTGACCTTACTGAGCTTATAATACACAATTTGCTTAATTTGAGTACACATAGAACCCTGAACCCTGATTCAACATTGTGGGCAATACCCTTCAAATACACTTTACTTCTTTTGAGGCCCCCAAACTCCCAGCTAAAAAGCATTACCTCGTTCTGATTTCTGTCAGGTCTTTCATATCACTTCAGCCTCTGTGGAAGAAAAGATGGGCCCTGGGCAGCCCCCCAGGTCTATCTCTTGCTTCAACAGTGTTTGGATAGAACAGACCCAGGCACATCCCTTCTTCTAGCCTCCAACCACCCTCCAACGTCTTTTCCAGACACCACCTTCGGAACCACCTCAGCCATCCTCAGCCTCTGAGACCAGCCAACACCGTTTTTCAACCTTAGCTCTTTATTGCTGAGCAACCATGAGCTCCCAAATTCGTCAGATTATTCTACGGAGGTGGAGGTTGCCATCACCCACCTGGCCAGCCTGCATCTGCGGGCTGCCCACACCTACCTCTCTCTGGGCTTCTATTTTGACTGCGATGATGTGGCTATGGAGGACGTGGACCACTTCTTATGCAAGTTGGCCCAGGAGAAGCTCAAGGGCACGGAGCATCTCTTAAAGAAGCAAAACCAGTGGGTGGCCGCATTCTCTTCCAGGGGGTGCTGAAACTGTCCCAGGATGAGTGGGTAAAACTCAGGGTGCCATGGAAGCCGCCATGGCCTTGGAGAGGAACCTGAACCAGGCCCTTGAGGAGCTGCAGGCCCGGGGTTCTACCCGCGCAGACCCTCAGCTCTGTGACTTCCTGGAAAACCACTTCCTGGGTGAGGAGGTGAAACTCAACAGGAAGATGGGTGACACCTGACACCTCCACAGGCTGCCCGCCCCCAGGCTGAGCTGGGTGATTGCTTTGAAAGGCTCACCCTCAAACACAGCCCGGAACCTTTAGAGCCCAGAGGTCTTCGAGGGGCTCCCCTGCATTTCCCTGGTGTCTAGCGTTTGCCTGAGCCTCTCTCTGACACCACTAGCCATTCTTTTAACCTCCATGGAGCCCTCTCCCATGCATGGGACCAAATGGAAAAGTAAAGCTTTTTGCAGCAAAAAAAAAGAAAAGATGATCTGCCAAAAACTTTCTATAGTTTTTTTTTTTTTTTTTTTTCTTTCTGACAGCCTTCAGGGTCAATTTCAAATTTAGAAACTGGGGAGACTCCTTGACTGGTTTCTGTGGTAGAAGCAGCAGCTTTCTTCAAAGAGGACCAGTGCTCAGCACTTTAGGAAGCGAGACACCTCCCTTTGCCAGCAGCTCCTCACAGATATGACGAACAGACGAACTGACCCAGAGCTCAAGAGAACTCGGGCAATACCAACCATCTAGAAAATGCAGCTTTTATCAGTCGGCATTAGGATAATTGCATCAGATGTTTATATCCAGTCTCCATTCCGATTGTCAGTGTTTGTGCCTTATCCCTGAATATATCCTTTTAATCATTTCTCTTTAGCTGTCTTATAGATTCTTTCTTACTCAAATCACTATTTTGTTTTTCCTCAGCCTTATCATTTTAAACATGGATAGTGTATCTGATCCCAACTGGCAGAAGATGGAGCGGGGGGGGGGGGGGGGGGGAGGAGAGAATAGATGATTTTTCCATTGAAAACCAAAGTTTGCCATCAAAATATGATGAAATTTATTAAAGGGAAATGACAGGGAGGAGACACATTTTCCATGTGATCTGAAGGCTCCAGATAAAATTTTAGTGGCTGTACAGGAGCACTATGGATGTCAAAGTGGTCAAAAGTACATTGAACCAAAGTTGTGGATGTAGAAAAGGAAAAGGATGTCATTTTGGGGCAAACACCATCCGTAAATTTGAGAACGGCTGATTTAAATTAGTAGGCTGCATAGAAACTTATTTCTGGAGATAATTTTCAGGGCTGCTCTAGCAGGCTTTGAAGACCAGACCAGGAATTAGAGATACATTTAAAAACTGTTTGATCTATATATAGGAAAAGAAGCTATATAAAGGAAAAGGAAGTAAAATCCTCAGCTGGTTCTATATGAAGCAGCATAGTCTCTAGTAACTTTTTGCATGTGGAGCCATGCTGTAGTTACTTTAAAATAACTAAGGTTAATAGGTGGAGTATCTAAACTATATTGCATATCTTTAGAAGGCTATCAATAAATAGTTATTAGAATATTTGAGGGATAAATTTAGACTGGTATACAAATCTTAATGATGACTAAAAAAAAATGCTGGTTAAATAAAAACTGTTGACAATACTAATCAAGAACTTAAGTTTTATTCTGGATTTAAGCCACATACACACACAAAAAAAGAACCACAACTAAATTTGACCTATAACTTTGGTCTCCACGTGTCTATTTTAAGTTGACATCACCTATCTTCTGCCTTAAACTTTTATGATTACTGAAAGTGTACAATCTTCTCTTGCTACTATCTCCAACTTCTTTCTTGCAAGTAGACAAACAAGTTATATTCATTGCATAATATAACCTGTACATACACATCTCCTTTCAACACAACCACTCTTCCCAGCCATACTGAAGAGGCTGGCCCCTGGAAAATGGTACCTTTTTACTGCTCTGACCATATATGTTCTCAGAAATCATAGTAATTCCTTTCTTTCTTTCTTTCTTTCTTTTTTCAAAATAGAGCTATTGGTTAATAGTCCTTGCTCATGAAATTTTCCTATCTCTATGATCCAGAATATTCTACTTAAGTTACCGATCAGCCTAAATTCTACCCATACTGCAAGGTTCCCTTCAAGTTCTACTTCATCCATACATTTTTCCTGATCCATTGAAACTACATAAACACTTTATCCTCTCTAAGCCACATGGCCCTCACAGTAAGGACAACACTGTCAATAAAGAGTCTGACTTTATTTGGAAACAGGGTTTTCCAGATATAATTAGTTAAGATGAGATCATACTGGATTAGGGTGGGCCCCAGTCCAATGACTCATGTCCTCATAAGGAGCGAGACACAGAGACACAAATACTCGGAGGGAAGACAGCCATGAGAAAATAGAGGCAATGTTATGCTGCCACAAGCCAAAGAATGCCAAGGATTGCCAGCAACCATCAGAAGCTATAAGAAGCAAAAAAGGGATTCTTCGCTAGAGCCTTTGGAGGGAGGATGGCTCTGTTGATACCTTGATTTGAGACGTCTAGCCTCCAGAACAGTGAGAATAAATTTCTATTGGTTTAAGCTACCTGGTATGGGGTAATTTATTACAGCAACTCTAGGAAACTAATACATGGACCATGTCTTATACTTGTGTTTCAGATTACACAAAGTTTCAGGTTTATGCCTGGTGATTAATTATCAACGGAAGATACTTGATGATCACTGTGAAAGTCAGGGAAGCCATAACTGAGAGGTGGTCTTTAAGTGTCATTCTCAAGACATTTGTAAAACACAAGAATCCTGCCAGTGATTTCCCAGTACCACGGATAGATTCAAGTCCAAGAGGTGGACAAGTCCAGAGATATTTGTGGATTTGTTATTGGGCGGGTGGTTATTACATTAAATATATTTTCTACCCAAAAGCATTTTCTCTCACCTGCATGCTATTGATGTACTCCTCTCTTAAATAGGAGCTATAGGATTATAAGCAAAGGCAAAGATTCTTTTAAGAACCACTTTGCTCTGAGCCTTTGATATTGCTAATTTTATCATTAACTTCCACAACCATCTATAGTTTTTAAATATCCCATATTTATTTGATCATGGATTATTTTAGGTTGAAGAGTACATCCAGGGAATAATATCTTGAGTTATACATTGTGGGAAGCTGACCTAATTAATTACCCTTGCCTCTGTCTTAAGATTCTTTGGACTGAAAATAACAAACCAAAACAAAACAAAAAAATAATGATTCAGAATGGCTTAAACAGTAATAATTATTATTTCATATAACAAGAAATTCTTCATCAGGGGTCTCTAAGGATGGATAATTCATCCATTCAGTGATGTCATTAGGCCCCATGAACTTTAGTCTCTTCTCTTTGCCTTTCTCAAGGTATGTGGTTCCCCTCATGACTACAGAGCACCACCAGCTATCAAAACCATATATGCCAATGTCTATCAGGAAAATAAAGTATTCTTTTCCCCCATGTGTTACTTTTAGTCAGAGAGGCAAATCTTTCCCAGAAGCCTCTTGTCCAATTCCTTTCACAGCTCATTGGACAAAATTATGCCACACTTCCTTACTTAACCCAACCACTGGCAAGGGGAATTTGGCCACCATACTTGGCTTAAATCACTCATGATCATGATTCATCCTCTAGGACTGGAGAGGTAGCCCCCCAGCATAAATGAGTCACTCTCCTGTGTAGAGGAGAAAACTCAACAAAACTGTGGTTCTGTTTGTGTGGCAGATACTGTTGGCTGGTCCTTCAAGAGCCACTCCTTCTTCCATACCAACAGAACCATCATTTTGTGCAGAACAATGATGTTTTCAGCCCCTTTGTATTTGAATCATGATTAGCTAAGCCATTTGTAGCAATCCTATTCATTTCTTCCAGATGCTAGCTTTCCCAAACCCCTGTACTGTACGTGAAAAAAGATATATTTCAGGTCAATGAGCTATAAGTGCAAGTCTTCTGAGGCCTTCTGATTATCCATGTATCTATATCTACCTGTCTATGTGTCTGTCTATCAATCTATCAACCAAGAGAGAAAGAGAGAGAGAGAGAAAATTAGCTTAAGTCACTTCTTTCCTACTGACCCCCACTCCCACTTCTTGATTCTGTCTTTGAATATGGCCATGTTGCCAAGGAATTGCGGCAGCCATCTTGTGGCCCTGAGGTAAGCAACACAAGAGCCAAATACTAACACACTGTTAATGACTAGACAGAAGATGAAAAGGCCTGGCTTTCTGATGTCATCACTGAGCCATAGAATCCACCCTGAATATTTATTCTCTGAACACTCTTTACATAACACCTATTTATCAGGCTGAACATCCACAGAATGCAGAAAGCAAGACTCCAGAACACCAAGTTCTACAGTGAACATACCATTGCAGCTGAGTCCCATAACCCCCACCCATCAAGAAAAAGAAAGAAAAGGAATATCGTTTGGGAGAACAGTATGTCAAAGACAGCCAAAAATCACTGACGCCCAGCCAGTGTGGCTCAGTGGTTGAATGTTAACCTATAAACCAAGAGGTCATGGTTTGATGCCTAATCAGAGCATATCCCCAGGTTGTGGGCTTGATCCCCAGTGTAGGACATGCAGGAGGCAGCTGATCAACGACTCTCTCTCATCATTGATATTTTTATCTCTCTCTCCCTCTCCCTCTCTGAAATCAATAAACATATATTTTTAAAATCACCCACAAAGGCAGATTTTCCTGGCACGTTGGCTCATCCTGCACAGTAGAGAGGTTCATTGAAGAGGTACTCAGAGGTCTCCTGCACTCCCAGTATTATGGGAAGGGGGCACGCAGACTGTTTGGGGGAAAAGTTTTTTCTGCTGTGAACAGGCAGTTGGAGCTCCATGGAGAGTATGAATGCATGGATGGGGAAACGAGGTGTTTCCCCTCAGTGATTCCCACCATAACTATTTTAATCAGATTTTACCTGCATGAACCTGTGCGGAGGGAGAATCGGCCCATCCAAGATCATTGACACTGCTTCTGTGTCACCCACCTACCCTGACCCCCAGGATGGTCCCTGTGGCAAACCACTTTTTGGAGCAACTCTATTCATTCCCTCACCCTAAACTCCCTTCAAATCCCCTACTCATTTGTGACCAGTTTTGTAATGTACAGGCAAAGCACTGACCTTTGAAAGTATGCTTGGGAAAGGGGAACTGAAAATGTCACTAAGGCAAGGAGATGAGCTGGCGGAGCAAGCACAGGCTTGGTGCCACACAAGTACCAAAGAGGAACTTAGCAAGCACCCCAAATCAGCCCACTCACCCTCCTCAAATGACAGCCATACCTTCATTCTAACCAGTTGTACAAAAACAATATATTATGCCTTTATCATACACCCCTATCATGTGTCATGTAAGCTTAAAACCCTTTCATTTATTTGTGTATTACATTATCCCAAGAAATTTGCATATGATTCATGGCTTCTGAAATTTAAAAATCTGAGTTCAGGTCAAATGAAGGAGAAGGAGAGGAAGAATCAGGGATGAAGGATAACAAGAAGAAAAATAAAGGAATTTTCTACTTACAGGTCTCCCTACAGATTTTCTCATTCCATGCCCTTTCCTGTGCAGACAAGGAACACAGAAATTAAGTTTTGTGCCAGCATAAGGTTTCATACTTCTGCAATTCTTTTCCAGAGTTTGTCTCAAGGGACTCATTGTTTTAATTTCAACACTAATTTGTCAGACTGAAGGGTGGGAGAATTTTAATCATAATATATTTGCATGGAAGCACATCGAGAACTTGTCATAAAAATATACATTCTTTGAAATACATAAAAATGTTGCTTTTGACATTTCTAGTGCTTTGATTGTATATAAGTGATATCAGTCTCATAATAAACCCATGGATTTAAGAGGGCTCCTCAAGCATGACTATGCCTTCCCTCACAGGGCTTTCCAACGAGGAGATAAATAAAACTGACAAATACTGAGCCAAAAATGTCATCTGAAAGTACTGGGTTTTTTGGTAAGGGCGATTTCTGTTTTATTTAATCACTGAAGAATGATGGGCCCAGATCAATCACCCCTCATCCTCAAGAAGGGGTACAGGTAGGGGGCAATGGGAAGGCAAGGGGAAGGTCCCAGTGATGCTCTAAACTATGGCTTCAGGCACTTCCTTTGGCTCTACCCTCCAGAACTTCCTTCCCAAACAATTGGTTCTCACTGGTTTCCATCCTGCACCCCATGGTCATGCCATTGATTTCCATCTCCCCTCAGTTTCTACAGATGGAAATTTCACCTTGGACTGAACTTCAGGTCTTCAATTGGGTACGTTTTTGGAGCTCCCTTGGCTCTGCTCAGCTTTTGGCAGTGAGTGAGCCAGCCAAGTCCACCTACTCAATGCCCCCTGGCTGCTCAGGTCAAGGACCTTTGAACTCAGAGGGGAATCTAACATTAGCAAAAATGAGTTCTGTCAGCTCTGCCTTGAATGGTAAGCAAAGGGAAACAAATGGAGAATGAACATAGGTTTGGTTTTGATATATGGTCAACAGACCTAATTTAGAAATATCCTACATCTTACCCAGAAATGGCACTGTCCTGGGAGTTTGAAGACCTCTAAATAGCTTCATGACCCTGATCAAAACAGCTACATTTTCTAAAGTCTATGATCAAAAGATCTGGAACACTCACTTCCTGAAGTCCTTTCCAGATCTAAAATTCCACAATTGGTGAAACGAGTGGATCAGAAAGCGCAAGTTTATAAACTTCCTAGTGTTTTTTCTTCACACAAGAAGCTGGGGAAACCCAGGAGAAGGCACCGAACAAGTAAAATCAGGGTACCTCAGTTCTCTTCTGTTCTCGCATCCCTCTCCAAGAGAAAGCAACCAAGATTGATTTGGTTTTAGGCAGGCTATTTAGCAACCCAGGAGAAAACCAAAGGTGCTTTTTTACAGGATTCCCAGCCATTTCCCCAGCTCAGTGAATGTTAAATCATGATGCAGAAGGTAGGCATACAGGATTGTAATCTGATTCTTTTCAAGTTTTAGAGGCCTTGGTTAAAAAAAAAAAAAAAAAAAAAGAACATATTACAAATTTGCATCCTATTTGTATTTTAAAACTAAATATTAAGTTTTAAAAAGCCTAAATTTAAAGTATGTACAATAAAATAAACACTCCTCTAGGCCAGATTCGAATACAGCACAAAATACATATTTTATCTTAATTTAATCACATTCACAATGAGAAAAGAAGTACAAGAAACACACAAATGTCCAGATTCACTGTGCTAAGGTAAGGAGAGGATCCAGAAAGTAAAACTTGTCCTTGACAAATTCAGTCTTCCATTTCCCTGACTTGCACATCAAATTTCTGCAGCTCTCCAACGAGTTTTCATTTCCCAGAAGTCTTATTCTTAGCTAGACTGCCAACTAGTCTCTACAGATAATGGCTTTTAGCTGATATTGGTGTAGGGTGTTTCTTTTCCCAGGTGTGTTTGCATATATAAGTGAAAGCTTCGAATATTAGTTAAGGAACTAATTATAATATTGGGGTGGGAATAGTAGGCTGGAAAAATAAGAAAATGTTTTGGTGAAAAAATTCTCAATTGGCCAGATTTCCTTGTCAAAGTCCAAGAGAAAGAGAATTGAAAACAGATATCAAGGTATTTAAACCAAGAATTGTCACCTTCGAGACTTTTAGATTTCTTTTAGTTGCAAATGCTAAAAACACAATTGAAATCAGCTAGAGTAAATATGGGACTTCACTGGCTCATGATATTCAAGAAAGAAAAGAACAATAAGATATGGGAAGAGTGGAGATGCTACTTAACCTTTGAAGTGATTGAAATCGGGGACTCCGGCACACTGGGCCTTTCCTCCGTTCCTTGTTCCTGCCCCTTTGCCTTTCTACTTCATCCTCTCCCCTTGCAGAATAGTTTTCTTCAAATGATAAGATACATGATCTTTGAAAGTTGCTAAGTTTTAGATCTTAAAGACTTAAGCCCTAGAAAGAGGCTGCCCTCAAGCTCTCTCTGGGCCCTAGTCCACCCAAGAAAAATACTCATTAGCCCAGCTTAAATCAGCGCTTGGACCAGTCAACTAGGGCCAGAGCAGGGGCTGCTGGGATTGGCCCAGTTTCCAGGGAAGACCTGTCAGTTAAGGCCTGGGAATGGAGACATGCAAATATACTCAGATGTTTGTCTCTGTCAACAATGAGAATGAGGGAAAGGGGAGGAGGCAGTTTTTAACAAAGGGATCCTAGCAGGCAATAGTGTTGTGCTGCGTAAAGCCCCACGGTCTCACATTCACAGAAAATCCTCGCTCCTTCAAGGTGGAACACCTCATGGCTTCAGCTCCCAGGGGACTGTGAAGAACATATAGCCTTCTTGGCTTAAACTGTTGAAATATGGAGGCAACAGTAAGACAATATCCACCCACCTGAACAGGAGGAAAGGATTGAGCAGACACTACACATTACACCAATGTCTACTGGTCCACACCTACCAGACATTCTGGGGGAACTTCAGAAATAGTTGAGGGGGAGCTTTGCTAGAGACTGAAGTTTCTGCAATAGCAGTGAGGTGCTCACGGTAGTAAAATAAAAATGAGTGCTTGTGGTATAGGACACAGTGGCAGGGGACTTAATGCTGGTGCTCTGGAGTTAAACTCTTGCTCCACCACTTCCTACCTGTGGGTCTTGGGCAAGTGGCTAGTGCCTCTGTGCCTCAGTCTTCTCATCTGTAAAATGGGCAAAAATAACAGGACTTTTCTCACAAGGGTGTTTTGAGGATTAAATTAATATATGTGAAAGCACCTTTAAATTTTTATTTCCCAGACAGATTTAGACAGGAACCTTCTGGAAACTGAAACATTCCACATCCAACAGACTTAATCTCTAGTGGTAAAATTGTGGATATTAATAGGCTATTTCAGCACAAAGAGTTGTGCCTAATACCTCAGGCTATCCACCGTATAGACACCTACTCACCCCGATTTTGGGTTCACTGTATCAGGCAGAAAGGGGTTATTTCTCATTCTGATTCTCCTCCCACCGTACCTCTAAGGGTCTGGTCTCAAGTAGATTTTTGATAACTTAGGAATCCTTAGACGCAGGCCTTGAAGACACTCCCACCACCACCAGTTTGTACCCCCTCCTCATTGATTCTAGTTTCTAAAACCTGGAATCTCAGAATTTCTAAGAATTACAGAGTAGGGATGGGGGAGGAAGGGAGATAAGCCCCGAGAGGATTGAGGAATATCGCACAATGGCCCATTGAAGGAGATAGGAAATGAAAGAGAAGAGTGTCCATCTGTGTAGCCTGGTGCAATGGCCCAGGCTGTCTTGGAGACTAAAGATAACACCCAGCTGCCCTCCGGGACAAGGTCAAGGCAAACTTATCCTTGACTACCTACCATGATTCTGCAATAATAGGGAGGCAGAAGACAGCTAGGTTAATCCAGGGCACTGAAGATCAAAGAGTGCAACATGCAGGTCAGCTGCACTACCTCTTTCTGATGTCAGGGATGTCGTCAGCTCAGATACAAAATGGAAAAGTACACTCCTTTGAACTGTTGACTGAGAATAACCATTGGTTGTGAGTGCAGTGAGTGTTTTTCTTTCTTTCTCTCTTAAAAGGAAGTTGCTAAACTTGTTACTGGAAAGAGTCAGATTCCTTAGATTGTTCCATATGCCCAAATCTGACAGTTACCCTGGCACACTTTGATTCTCCATTTCAGAAATGTGTGTGGAGACGCAACTGAGCGACTTCCATGTCACATCCTGTTCTCTCAATCCAGCTTTTGACATTTGCAGAGGACTCTTCCAAGGGAATAAACTGAGTGCAGATAGACTCAGTCTTCTCCCTGTAAGCCGTCTCTTCCTTTAACATATTCTTCATCAAAGATGCACTAGAAAACACTGTCTAGTGCGTAGAGAAGGTGTAATTTTTCAGTTTCTCACTGAGACGCAGGTTGGCAAATAGGTTAATTTTATCTTCACAGATTGCAAGGTGTGTGAATGGAAGAGCTATATCAAGAACAAAATAGAGCTGAGGAGAAAGAGCTGCTCTGAACCACCAAATTGTTTTACCCCTGAGGTCAAAGAGGGCATCAGGGACTGTTGCATTAACTACTGAAACAGCGCTCGTTGGAGAAACTTCGATAACATATGCCCCTTTGGTTCTTATCAGGAATAGAGAAGGGTGTGGAACATGCAAGGAAGAAAGGGAAATGCAAATTTTCCATAGATAATAATAGCTAACACTGATTAAGTGCCTACTGCAGGCCAGGCATCAGAGTAGAAATATAATACACAAGATCTCATTTAATCCTTACCATAATCCTGAGAAAGGGATAATCTCGGTCTCCTTTTGTGGATGGAGAAGTGAGGGCACAGAGAAGTTAAATAATGGCTTGAAATCACATAGCTGGTATGTGGTGGCGGTGAGATTTGCTCCAACATCTGTCTAGCTTCAGAGCCTATACCCCATTTTTCTATCCAAGCTCATGCCATAAACTAGGGATAAGAAAAGATCATTTGCTGTCCACCCTCAGTTGCCTGGGGCCTTTTACCATTTATGGTTTACCCAACCTCTCAATACTTTCTTCCAGTGGTAACAACTTGTTAGATTTTAATCTAGATTGATTGCTTTTGTTAGATCTTCCTTCAGAAGAGCCAGCATGCAGGGGCCACAGGCTAGCGGGGGTGGGGGTGGGGGGGTGGGGGGGTGGCGAGGAAAAACAAAATGATTGATTTGACACACCTGGTACCAAACCCATGGAGGAAGTCACAAAAACCAATGGGCAGAGTAAGATTTAGGGATTATTTTCGTGTTTTAGTTATCAAAAGTATTCACTGTTCCTCATAAACCTACATCACCAAGTTGGCTCCAAAAGCAGTTCTGTTTGCTTTGCCCTTTCACCCACCTCATTAACCTACACAAAGACTTCACCTCTGATTTTAGATAAACAAAGTCATTCTGTATGAAACACAACTGGTTCTGCAAGTCACACAGCAGCAAGGTCCCACCCTGAAATCAAATACAATTTAAGGCCAGTAATGAACAAGGTCATTAAGTCATTTTAAGGCCTCTTACTCCTACTGCCTACCCAACCAGGGCGTGTTTACTCATTTTCACATGCAGGAAAAGTCCAAAGAAGGATATCATGCTCCTCTTAATAATGAATGGATCTTAAAAGGTGTAGCTTCAATACAACTTATTTAAATTCATACTTATGTCATTCGCTGGGTGTAGACCCAGAACTCAGTGATAAAAAATGCACACACACAAGCGCGTGCACACACACACCAATAAATGCTTTCAATGATGATATATGGAATTAAATATAGCTCTGTTAAACACTTTGTTAAAAAACTGACTTTAGCCTTTAGGAGGTTAAATTACTGCCTTAGAGAATGAAGGCAGAAGGCTATTCCTATTTTATTTGGAGGCAAAGCAGACAGAGCTGGGGCAGCATGGAATGTGGAAGTGCTGTAACCTTGTAAATTAAAATAAACATTTCTCCTTGGATGAAGTTATCTGAATGTTCAGGGATTTAAAAAAAAAAAAAAAAAAAAGCTCCCTTTTAAGTCTTTTTGGCAAAATTCATTCCATGAATAAAATACGCCTATTCCTACAGGTCACAACAGCCACTGATTGATAAATGGAGACTGGCAGACACTGCTGGTTGCTCACTAAAACTCATGTTCTCCACTTCTTCCTGCACGGGCTGACTAGATTTCCCAACTTCCTCTGCAGTTAGATGTGGCCACGTACCCAGTAGAATGTGGGCAAAAGTGATGCATGCCACTTCCATGCGTCACAAGAGCCTCCAGGCTCGCTCCTCTATGTCCTTGCCAACTACCAGCTGGCACTTGAAAGCCACATGTTGAAGATGACATAGCCTTCATCGGCTTGGGCTCCTAAATGACTTCATGAAAGAAGGCCATCCCCACTTCCCCAGTATCATCGTGTGAGCGAGAAATAAACTTCTATTATGTCTTAACCATACTATATTTTATAGTCTTCTAGTAGCCCTGCGCATGAATACATGAGCTAGTAGCTCAACAGTAGTTCGCTGCCGCCTTCTTGGAGCTCTCCGCCCACTGCCCCACCCTGTAGCTCCCTCTGCCCCTCCCCCTCTCCCCCCCTCATAGCTTGCTGCCCTGCCTCCTCCTGTAGCTCTCCACTGCCCGCTTGTAGCTCAATTCCCCACCCTCCTGCTGATCCGTGATCCAGTCGTTACACAGTCAGTCGTTAGGCTACACAGGGTAACGACCATTTGCATATTACATCTTTATTATATAGGATTCTCATGGCAGTTAGCCTACCCTAACTAATACAGACACATTTACTAGGCAAAAATCAACTCCAAATTTGTTAAAATAATTTCAGTTTTGATTAACCTCCTGGGTATTAGTAAAAGCATTAACCATCTACATAGATAAGTTCCTATTGTTATTCATCTAGAAGCACAGCCCATAGACTAGCTTGACTGCAAATCAACATCTATAAATCAGGACATCTGCCCTAGAGATGTTTCACTTAAGACTCATTTTGAAGCAAATGTTAGTTTTCTCTGCCCAAGGAGCCTTGACATATATAGAGCACCTATCCTCATTCACAGGTTAAGTGGTTCTAATGAAGCCTCCATCTCAGCCTATCTGGAGAGTGACTACCTATCTCTTTGAAGAGGGCCCCAGGAAACTCACAAGTGTATTTCTGGTATGCCTTATATAGTAATTGTTTGTATAAGATTAAACTTAAGTTACACACATTATGAATCAATTCCCATCTCAATTGAAGGTACAAAAAGAATTTGCAGTGTTTTGAACAAAGTGAGAACTAACTAGAAGATAATGTGCATAAAGTATGATAAGGTAAATGCTTTTTTTAAATCAATATTCCATACAATTACTCTGAAGTATTTTTAGAAGATGGTTTCAAAAATTTTTGAATGTCTAAAATTATTTTTTAATGTCTTTATTGATTTTAGAGAGAGGAAGAGAAAGGGGTAGAGAGTTAGAAATATCCATGAGAGAGAAACATCATCTGCTGCCTCCTGCATGCCCCCTACCAGATAGCAAGCTTGAAACCCAGGCATGTGCCCTGACTGGGTTTTGAACCGGTGACTTCTTGGTTCATGGGTGGACGCTCAACCACTGAGCAACACTAGATGGGCTCAAAAAACATTTTTAAATGATTTTTTAAATCTGCATAAACAGTATTTGTAAATTATCTGTTGAAGTACACAAATTATTTTTTCACATACAAAAACACCAACACCCCTCTTCCTATTCTTCCCTCCCCATTACTAAAGAACAAGTGTTTTGAAGAAGTTATTTGATTCTTTCACTTCTGACTTCACAGATTGCTGGAAAATGAGATCAGAACAGGGACCAGAGAAGAGGCCAGTCCTAGAAATTGGGGAGGGAGATTCAAAGGAAGATAGAAAAGATGTGAGGGGAAGAAAATAAGATTTAATCTTAAAAACAGTGGAAAGAAATTCCCACGCTCAGACAACCAGGAAACATGCAGTTAGAGGGGGAAGCTTAGAGTGTGGAGTAGATAGTTGTGCAGTGACTGAAGGGGAGGATGAGTCGGTGGACAATCCCCCCACAGGCTGCTTGAAGCAGCTCAGTAATGTGACCATTACATTCAGCTTTCATTGACCTGTGAATTATAAATTCAGGGTACATTTACCTCTAATATTCAACTGACAATAGTACTCCCTACAAATGAAGTTCTTAGCCTTCTTGTCCAACACCTGCAAAGTGCTTCCCCCACATTATTTGTGAAGTCTCCAAAGGAGTGAGTTCTCTGTGCTTAAAAACAATGCTAGTCACCATTTGGTGTCTTCCATGGTTGATGTCCACTACCCCACTTGAAGAAGTCTCTTGGTTGCCTATTGAGATCACCAACCAGCTCACAGGTGCAAAGCTGGGGGCTGATGGACAAGGTAAAAGGAAAAAGTCAAATGAATGACCTGGGACTGGGCATCTACCTGCCTTCTCATCCAGATTCAGCTCGTGTTAATCACTGGCCAAATTAAGTAACTTTTTGGTGATATGTTCTCTCTGCACTTCAGTTCTTCCTCTGTTTCCTCTAATCTTGATTTCTTTGTAAACATGTCTTGAAGGAAAAGGAATCTGATCTCAAAATGGATTCCTGTTTTGGTTTGTGAGGTCTGCCAGTAATTTGTACCATCTAAGGACATCAGAAGCAGCTATTTTGACCATAACCAGATGGCTGCAGCTTCCCAAATTATCTGTATCTTCAGTGTAACATTTTTTCCCATTTGTTTCATGGAACTTTTTGTGAGTCTATTGATATCTTTTACTTCAGCAATGAAAATTCCCCCAAGGAACATCTTTTCAGCCTTCCTCTCAGTTTTTTTCCTAATAGTTATAAATTGAATAATCTGTTCAAATTTATAATGCTGCAAAGAAACATCAGTAACTTCCTGGTAGCTCATGCTAATATATACAGAAAAATTAGTCTGTCCAAGTCTCAGTGTCTCAATAAGATTCTCCCTACCCCAGCTCCCTGAAAAACCAGCCTCAACAAAAGAAAGAAAGAAAGAAAGAAAGAAAGAAAGAAAGAAAGAAAGAAAGAAAGAAAGAAAGAAAGAAAGGTTTTAAAAATAATATGTATAGTGTGTGCATAAAGTTTTATATATTATGTAGGAGATATATGTGTGTGTATACATAAATATAAACTTTAGGGAAATAAGGTTATACAAAAGTCTAAATTTCAATCAAAATTGGGAAGAAAATGAAAACAAGACCCTAAACTCTGATAATTGGACTTTACTTGGAATAATTAGCAAGAATTTAAATGGAAACAATGGAAAAGCTATAATTAGCATCATCAAACTGAAACTCACTATAAAATTATACAATCTCTCTCTCTCTCTCTCTCTCTCTCTCTCTCTCTCTCTCTCTCTCTCTCTCTTGTTTCTGTTTCTCTTTAGAAAGACAGCAAACTTTATCCTACTATCTTTTGTACCCATCCCAGTCCTTCAACTGGATCTTTGTGCAGGCTGGTGTTACTCTGGCAACACATTGATAAAAATGCCTCCCTCAATGTAGCCTGCCCTCATAGAGGCTTCAACGAGCATTTAAGGAGAAAACCAGAAGAAAAGGGAAGATGGCTTTGAGGTAAAGTGGAGGGCTAACCTGAAGGATATTATTATATTAGCAGAGAGGTTTGTAGAATTTTTCTGCACTGATTTATATTATACTAGTCTTAAGTATGTGGGAAAAGATCACCAACATGAGTTAAGAGACTGATTTGAGGAGTGGCTCAAGGTCATTTCTTAAACCTCTCTGAGACTTTATTTGTTCCAAATGTAAATTGAGAAGAACAATTCTGTGGATCTGAACAGCACAAATGTTTTCTGAGAAAACCCAGGAGTCACAGGGAGAGGCTCATTGATGGAGAAATTTTAAACACAGGCTGACAAGAGTGGTCTAGATCTAGGTGTAAATAAGAAATTGTAATAGGTTCTTCAATAGGAAAGTTACATGACAAAAATACCGTTTTAAGGCCGTGTGCCCCTGGGTCCGGGGGAAGCTAGATCCCGGGTCCGGGTGAGGCCGTGTGCCCCTGGATCCGGGTGAGGCTGGGTCCCGGGTCCGGGTGAGGCTGCGCACACCTAGGTCCGGGTGAGGCCACGCGCCCCTGGGTCTGGGAGAGGCCACACGCCCCTGGGTCCGGGTGAAGCTAGATCCCGGGTCCGGGTGAGGCCATGTGCCCCTGGATCCGGGTGAGGCCACGCGCCCCTGGGTCTGGGAGAGGCCGCGCGCCCCTGGGTCCGGGTGAAGCTGGATCCCGGGTCCAGGTGAGGCCGTGTGCCCCTGGATCCGGGTGAGGCTGAGTCCCGGGCCCGGGTGAGGCCACACGCCCCTGGGTCTGGGAGAGGCCACGCGCCCCTGGGTCTGGGTGAGGCCACGCGACCCTGGGTCCGGGTGAAGCTGGATCCCGGGTGAGGCTGAGTCCCGGGCCCGGGTGAGGCCACGCGCCCCTGGGTCTGGGAGAGGCCACGCGCCCCTGGGTCCGGATGAAGCCGTGCCCCTGGGTCCGGCCGAGACCCAACCAGAGGGAATCGGACCTGCATTACCACCATTTGTCCACCATCCAGAGCTGAGGGGTCAGTGCCGACATGTACACATAAGGAACTGGTGGACATTGATATTGGGTCTCAGAAGAACTGTTGGTCCAGAAAGAAACTCACTACAGACTGATTCATTTGCCTGTCAGCATAACTATTATTGCTCGTCTCACATTCAGTTCTTATAAGTATATCTCTAGTGACACATGATCTCGCTCATCTAGGGGAAATGATGAACAACATAGACTGATGAACAAGAACAGAACCAGAAACAAGGAGGCATCGATCGGACTATCGGACCTCAGAGGGAGGATAGGGGAGGGTGGGGGGAGGGGGGAGAGATCAACCAAGGACTTGTGTGCATGCATATGAGCCTAACCAATGGTTAAGTTCAACAGGGGGTTGGGGCATCCGTGGGGAGGGGTGTGGGATGGGAATGGGGGGATGAGGACAAATATGTGACACCTTAATCAATAAAGAAATTTAAAAAATAAATAAATAAATAAATAAAAAGATAGGTGATTACTCTGGAAAAAAAAATACCATTTAACAAGATTAATCAGGTGCAATATTTAGGATGAATATTTACATCTAGACAGAGGCAAAGAGCATGAACCACATACAATTATTTCTTGAAAACAGAGAAACGTGACTACAGCCTGAGATAGAAAATAAAGAAGAAACTTTGAATATGAAGACAAAAACTAACACATTATAACACTGATTCCATGAGGGTAATGGAAAGAGGAGATTCAAATATGCCCCCAGTTTTGAATCTGAAAGGTGGTAAAAATGACTTTGCACCTTTATCTGCTCTCAGATAAGGAGAGCCATCATACTTTAAAATGATTTAAAAAAATTATATGATTGCTTAATCATAAAATGAGAACTGAAGACACATTGTTCATTTTAATCTACTTGCAGTGGCCACGTGAGTTCTTCATTAGAAAGTGGGGCTAAACTAAGGTTCAAGAAGTATATGTCAGTCAGACCTCCACTCCACCCACCTTGATGGCCATCTTTCTATCACCTCTGAACAAATCCACTGTGCTGAGCATAACACACCAGGTCTTGGGTAGCCTGGAATACCACACTTTTTGAAACCTTTAATTTACTACAGCCTCTCATAAGCCCACATGCTTCCCACACCAGACTGCTTAAGGCTTTCACAAGCAGGCCATGCAGAGTCTCATTCCCATGCCTTTGTTACTTCAGTTCTCTCTGCATGGAGTGCTTTCTCCTTCCTGTGAAGGAATTTTCTGTGCTTTACCTTACTCCTCAATAAAACGTTTTCTTGCATGTGATTGGATTCTATTTGGGATGATGGTTAACCGAATACATATTCTCCTGTCTCTAGGATGACTAATTCATCTGGATTTGTCCAGCACCATCCCCATTTTAAACCTGAAAGAAGCAAGTCCCAGTAAACCCATCAATCTCAGGCAAACTGCGATGATTGGTTACCCTACACTTCCTTTGTTATATCACAATCCAAAAGATAGAGTTTTCAGGGTATTTCCATAGCACTTTATTTGTATTGTCTCAACGATCACAGCAATGAGAAAGGTGTTTTATTCCTTTCCACAGATGAGGAGACTGAGGCACAGAGCAGGTAAGTAACATGTTTAGAAAATGGCAGAGCTTAGATGGTACCCAAGATGTTTAATTTTTGAGCCCATTCATTGGAGAGCCCGATATCAAAATTAAAGCAGCCCTAGCAGGTTTGGCTCAGTGGATAGAACATCGGCCTGTGGACTAAAGGGTCCCAGGTTCAATTCCAGTCAAGGGCATGTACCTTGGTTGTGGGCACATCCCCAGTAGGGGGTATGCAGGAGGCAGCTGATGTTTCTCTCTCATTGATGTTTCTAACTCTCTATCCTCCTCTCTTCCTCTCTGTAAAAAATTAATAAAATATATTTGTTTAAAATTAAAGCAGGAGACTGACAAATGTTTCCCCATGTCGCTCCTTAGCCAAACCTTGCTTTTCTTAAGAAAGTACTATTTTTTTTATATTTTAACTTTGGCAATGACTAGTTAAGAAGTGCTCAATAAATGTTCATTGAATCAAGGTTAACTGGTTGATAGGCACATAATGTAGAGAATAAGAGAAATGGATAAAAACAATCAGGGAGTCATGAAAGAGAAATATTAACTAATTTTCACCAGTACAAGGGAAAAAGAATAGCAATGGTGCTTCTAATTAGAGCTTAAGATAAAGTTATAACTAGTCTGACTGCTCTCCCGTCTCACCTCCTTTCAGTCAGGTGGAAAGCAAGCCCTTTTTTCAACATTTTCTCAGAACATTTCCAAATATTACTTCTCATTATTCTTATATTATCCCATTTGCATTTTAAGCATACAGTATAAAGGCTGGAAAACAATGAAACATGCAAATAAGGAAGCGAAAGTGTTCTTTGAACAGTTAAGTGATGAAAAGTAATGGCATTCAAGTTCTTTAAATGCAATACATTATCTCTTCAATCGGCTTTTCTATTCCTTTTCTACCTTCCCCCTTGTTTTTATACTCTCTTCAGTGAGAAAAATATATAATTCCACAATGATATTTTTGTAGGAAAAAGTAACTTTTCGAGTTTGAATTATTTATTTTTAATCTTACAAACATAAATGCCTTTTGGGGGGCGGGGGGAAGGTTTAACCTGGATAGAAAATTCTATGGCAATTCTCCATCATTGCTTTTTGAGATAGGTTATTAAATTAATGCAGAACCATTTAGTACTGAATATTCTTAAATTTTTGGCTTATCATGAGGGTCAGGGCCAAAGTTAGTGACCTGAATTCAATTAAGGGATGTTTTTAAACAATTGGATTATCACGTGGCCATTCAGGGCTTCATTGTGAGGAGCTACATTTTATAATTTCTGTTTGCATAAAGTACGCTTTTAAATTGTTCTCTCATAATCTGCTTGCTTTTAGACAAAAAGAAACTATTTCTGCTTTATTAACCTGCTTTTCAAAATGCTCAAAATAGCCTTACACATAAATCAATTGATATATCTTCATGACAACAAAGGGACAATGGCCAGAGAAACATTCTTTTTTTAATTTTATTGTTGACAGTATTACAGATGTCCCCCATCCCCGCACGTTGCCCTCCTCCATCCTGCTCCTGCCCCACCCCAGGTCTTCACCACATTATTGTCTGTGTCCTTGAGTTATGCATATATGCATATATGTTCTTTGGTTAATCTTTTCCAGTCCACCCTCCCCCCCCCCCCCCAATCCCCCCAATGCTGAGATCTATCAGTCTGTACCATGTATCCATGCCTCTGGTCCTATTTTGTTGGTCAGTTTATTTTGTTCATTCATTCTTCAAGGATGCTGGAACAGTCAGTAAAGCATTGCTCTCTGTTTTTAAATAAATTCAAAGGATCTCTGTGCCCACAGAATGGCTTATGTGACCCATGCCCCAGTTGCTTCACTGTAAACCCTGGGTTCCTTTCCTTCCCTCTCACAGCTGAATCCTTGGCCAAAGTCTTTCCAGGTTCTGATTCTGTCTCTTCTGAATCTTGTATAGCTGGTCCTCAGGCAACGTGTCCTTGTGTAAGAAAATTACTTATCTCAGTTAGGAAATTTGTAAAGACGGGTCTTGGGTGAGTCATGAAGTAAATAACTTGTCTTTAGCTTGACCTTTCGGATTTTACAGCCTTCTCATTCTTCATGTCCTGCCCCAGGCCTTCTTTAAGTCCCTTGAGGCTTCTTCCCACTCCTACCTTCACAAGCCACTCTCCCCAGGTTTTCACCATCTCCTTCTCCCAGGAGTCTTTGCATTTTTAATGCAGAAAGTTCTCCCCAAACCCACTTGCCCCCTCCCAATAGAAACTGCTTTATTATTTTTAATTATAAAATTAACACATACTTATTTTTAAAAATAGAGAAAATTATAAAAAAGAACACAAAAATCACCCATCATCCCACCACATACAAATGAATGAGACCATGCATACATATTGCAGCCATGCTTTTTCAATGTATTATCCAGTTAATAAGGGCACTCAAAGCTCTTTTTTTTTTTTTTTAAGTGCCTCCATAGAAGCTTGCACAATCTGAATCTAACATTGTGTCTTTTCTTGGTGGACCATGGCCTGCTGCCTTCTCTCTCTGCACCCTCTCCCAACACAAACTCGGTCAGAATGATGTAGAGAAAACTCTTCGTGAAATAAATCATGATTCACCCTACAAAGAGGACTCAAATGTGCCAGGTCTAACTCCCCCTACACTGGGCTCTCCAAGGACAGATGCCAAGTCACTTCCTTCCTCTTCCTGCTCCTCAGCGCTCAGAACACAGACTTTTTTCATTCACCAAGTGGGACCTTTCAGGTTGAACATTCATGTGTTTCAACTCTAGAAAACTGCTCTCTCTTACTGTTCTGATCGTTCCTTCCTTTTGTTTTCTCGGGGGGGGGGGGGGGGTTGTTTGTTTGTTTCATATGTTGGACTTCCTGGTTCGGTCTCTTATTTCATGCATTTTCATATGTTGCTATTTGTTATTATGGTTTGACGCTCTAAGAAATGCCCCCTACTTCATTTTTAGGTTCTTGCACTACATTCTTTTTGTACAGATGATAATATTTTTTATTCTTTACGAGCTCTTGCTTTTTTGGCTCTCCCTCCAGGGAGTGCGCCACTGCCTTTCCCTCCCCCTCATCCTTTCCCCTTTCCCTCCCTTTCTCCCTCCTAGCACCAGAAATTTAAAAAAAAAAAAAAAAGCTCTTACTTTTTCGATTGCTCTTATTTTGTGTAATATTTTCTTGACTCTCTCTGAGTATTTTTCTTTTAAAGTTTTATTCTGTTTCCTATATGATCTTGGATCCTTTCAGGTGTAGTTTTTGCTTTTTTTGTTGTGGCCTTTCTCTTTCATGGTGCTAAATTTCTTTGTGTTTCTTGGCTGTCCTATCACACGTAAGGAAAGGGGATTAGGACTCTGCTAAGGGTTCTGCTGTTGCTGCCTACATCAATCTATTTGTTGGAAGAGCTCTCCCCTGATTAGGAAACCTAATAGAGAACTATGTGTAGTGGGTAAGACATATAAGAGCAAGCTTTATTTAGGGAGTGAGCCTAAGAGCCAACACTGAGGTTGCAGTACCCCTATCAGCCCCCCAAACAAAGAATAATAAGGGTACCAGCACCCATTCCAAAGCCATCACTTTGCTCCAAGGGTTAGTTGAATTGTTCAAGAGCTGAGATCTCAAAATATTTTCCTGGAAATAAATTACTCTTTAGGTTTCTAGTAATAGAAAGTTACATCATTAGTACAGGTGCATAATCTTGTACCTACAATTCTGAAATCCAAAGATCTCTAAAAACCAAATGTTTTTGCCAAAGTTTGGGGCTGACTCAGTAGGTAGCAAATTGAACCTGAACTATATAAAGTCTTTATCTATTTCATTTAAATAGCCATCAGCGTCACTGTAGAGATATTAAAGAGTTTGGTTATGTGGTGTGTCCCAAGTCTTTCTGGGCTGTTATGTAATATATAAAATATATATTCCTCCAAGACCCCATTCTTTCAACAGATTTTCTCAAAACAAAAGATTGGGTTCTCCCAAGGTGAAACTGAAGGGAAAAAAACTGATTTACACTTTTAAATAGTCTTATTTTAATAGTACTTTTGTTGTGGAAGGTGTTTATTGATTGATTTTAGTTTATCACTTATGCCTATGAAATTTAAAAAAAAAAAAAAACAAGTCTCAGGACTCAGTTTTAGCCAAGGGTCCCCATTTATACACAAAATGGGGGAAAATTTGGTGACCCATTAATTTATTTGTATCATTTGGGGTTGATTCTACATTGAGTTTTCTTGTCCTCTCCCTGATTTCTTTTTGTTCCTGGACCAATATTTTAAGACCTGGGTCTATTCTTCCTGACACATATGCAAAATGCTTAGAAAAACTAACTTAAAATCTGTAGTGAAATACTATAGTGAAAAAAATGTGAAAATAAAATCTCCATGTAGAAATGATTCCTCACCCAGAGCTATTCATATTGGCCACAGGTAATTCACCAGTTATCTCAGTCAGGCAGAATTATTTTTCCAGTTGCATGTGCAGCCATAAGGTGGAAATCAAATTAGCCTCCCTCTTAATAGGGCCCAAAGCTATTAATAATAAATCCAAGAGACATAGTTTAATTAAAAAAAAAAAAACCTAGAAACTATTGTCAGACAGAAATCACCTAATAAAAAGTAATTTATAATGCACACCCTAATTAATAATTTACCTCCTAGGGTAAAAAACTATCAAAAGTAATAACAATTAAAACACACTATTTCTTTTTTTAGGATAATACAAAGAAGATAGGGTAATCTTGAGCAACAAATTCAACTGCTGCTATCCTCACTTTCTGTCAAAAATTATAATTAATTCTTAATGCTTTTTTTAAATACAGAGGTTCCCTTCTCTCAGCTCACACTCATTAAACTGGTAATTGTAACTTTATAAATGATTAAAAAAACACACACACCTAAACATAGTCTAGTAGAATTCTAAGAAAGATATCCACTTATTCAAAAGGATTTGGGAAACAACGATCAAGTGATTAAGGCTTGTCTGAGAGATTAAAATGGGTTTAAATTAGGACACATTGAGTTACCGACCTAGAACCAATTTCTGATTAACAAGAGACTTCAAGGAAGGATATTAAATACCAATAGTCTCCCCCAGGCTATAATAATAAGAACAAAAACTTGGTACATATTTTTCATTATCATATCCCTAGCTTTTCACACAGTGCCTAAAATAATTTATGCTTAAGAATTATATTAAAAATTAGATGTTGCTTGAATAAATGAAAGAATATACATATATCAAATCATGTGCACATGTTATGTGTCAATTATATCTTAATTAAAAATACTTTTAATAAATAATTTTGCCAAATTAAAAAAAAAGAATTATAGAAAAAAATGTATGAACATAAACAGCTGTGCTGGGTGTTGCAATAAACTGTCCAAATCCCCCTTAAGGAATGAAAGACTTACTTTCCTCAGCTAGGGACAGAGACTACTGGCTGATAGCTCTCAGTGGTCAGCCCCTTTCATCTGTTAATGAGCACCACCTTTCCCAAAGTCCCACCCCTTTCTCAGGACTGCCCATACCCAATGACAGATCATTGTGGATATAAAAGGCCCAGCCTCCACCCTCCAACTCTGAAAGGGTTATCCTAGCTTCAGAACTCCCGCTATGGCGGTCTGAAGATTGTTGAAATTGCATCATAGCCCAGTTTCTTCCTTCTGCCCAACTCTACCTGCTTCCATTCCCTTCAGATCTGTTGATCCCAAGAGCACTCTCTAAGAAGTCTATTGTATGGTAATCTTCATTTTAGATTCTGCTTCTCAGGGGATCCAACCTATGACATGTACCCTTCAGTTAAAAAAATTAAAAATTTAGAAAAATGAGATATTTTTAAGCAGAGTTCCCTCCTCTATTACCTAACGTATAACTACATTTAGTGGGCCAGTAGAAAAAGGCTGAAAAAGGAAGATTTTGGTTGAGACAGACAAGAATCACCATGACAGAGTATTGACAATGCCATCGTACTGAAAGCCAGTCTTTCCGAGCAAGCATGGACCTGGTCTGCCTGGTTAATGTCTGGAAGTAAGGGTACCCCCAAAGAATCACAGCATGGTCATTAACAACATGCAGTTAGGCACCTAATTGACCTGGGTTTGAATAATTTACCCACACCTTGTGGATTGAGGGACCTTGGGGCAAGTTACTTAACTTTTCCAAGCTTTGTAATGGAGACCAAAATACATAAAATTGGGAAATGCTTAACAAAGTACCTGGCACACTCACTAAATGGTAGACATTCTTACTGCTTTTTAAATATTTATTATTATGAAGGCAGAAAGATAATGCCCTTCCCTTGTCAATCTCCCAACTCGAAAACTAAATGGCTGTTATTGTTGCCAAGAGGAAAAATAATCCTCTGCACCGTGGTTATCAGCACTCAGAAATGACAATATTGGATGTTGGTTCACAAGGAAATAGAGGAAGGGGCATAAGTAGAGCTTCAAACCCATTTGCTTCTGGAACCATGGGTAATGGATAGAGGATCTCCCATTGTTGGGCATACCCTCAGATACAGTGCATAACCTTCAGAACATGTTCTGAGCTTCCATATTCACATTCAAAGAGTAAGGACTACTCATCTTCAATGAAGATCCTGTCACTAAAACTAAGTGTAGAAGACTTCTAACTTCTACTCTGACAGAACAAAAAGGTAAAAAATAAAAATTAAAAAAAAAAGTGTTGTTTTTTTTTAAAATCCTCCCACTGAACAGCAACTATAAAACTGGACAAAACAGTCAAAAACAATTATCTCAGCACTTTGGAATTTGACCAAAAACATATAACAAACTGAGAAGCATTTAGTCATGAAACAACCAGAAGTTGGGTAAGAACAGACAAATCTGTGTCATTTTCCCTAGGGCTACAACCATCGCTCCTTCAGCTTTTGGCCCAGTAATCCAAAATTCAGCCAGATCTGGGGAGGCTATGAACATATAAGCTTTGTTGTTGCACTACAAGTAGAGGGTAATTTCTTGATTTGAAGCGTTGTCAGTTAAAGAGGAGATCTGGTGCAAGGGATGGCCAGGGCTCTATCAGTCTGAGGATGCTGCCCTCTTTGGGGAAAGCAATGGGTTGGTGAACTAGCCAGAGCTTCAAAGGAGAGTTGTGGGAAATTAATATTCATAGAGGATATGATAAACTCTTCAAATATCCTGGATTGACCACATGCACAGCCACTCACATATTCCTCGTTGACAGAGCTAACTCTGGGTGTATAAAAGGAAGATGCAAGAGAACCAGAGGAAAATAAATGCTGATGCAGACCTGAAAATGACCTGAAGTTTGAATAAACTCCCTGGCCTACACACAGATCCATAAGCAATGAATGAAACTGTGCTAATTCAGAGTGTTTAAGCATAGCCTCCTTTGGGTTTTTTCCCCTTTATCCTTCATCACTGTCTTTTCCTCCTCCCAGGTCATTGCTTTTTGGTACCTATAAACCATGGTGATT
Organism: Cnephaeus nilssonii; assembly: GCF_951640355.1. NCBI lineage: Eukaryota > Metazoa > Chordata > Mammalia > Chiroptera > Vespertilionidae > Cnephaeus > Cnephaeus nilssonii. Next base: position 65,022,880 of record NC_137081.1, on the reverse strand, counting down.
ACTCAGACCCAGACGTAATACTCACAAATGTTCTGAGATGGTCCTCCTTCATATTCAGATTTTCTTTCTTAAGGAAGAATTTCATTCCCATTGAGCAGTCTGACTTTATAAACCATTGCATAAAAACAAAAAATAGAGAAATCGGATACCCAAAATGACAATTCCAAGATGTCTAGCATTCAAAGATAGACAGCTTAAAAAATGCGAAGAATGGAGCTCATATACTTGATTTGGCTCCATGATTTAGCACAATAGCAAGTTTATGTAAGCTTAGGATGTCTCAACATAATGGTCAACTACTTTGTTATTTACGCCCATGTTATTTATGCTGATATTTCCATGGAAAAAAATAATTCCATTTACTTCCATGCATTAATTTGAAGCTTGTTTTTGGAGGAGGATTCCTTGGAAATCACCATATACTAAAAGCAGCATCTTTCTGTAAAATTTAGTCAGATACAGGAGAAATTGGGCAGCCTTTCAAAATTGAATCTGAGCATGACAGATAGGGTCTAGCATCAGGTGGGAAAAGTTACACTGTGTTCTTGGAGCCTGTTGATAATACTGTACTGGCTAAGCTGGTACACTTAGCTGGTACAGTATGGTACAAGGACATTCAAATTAAGCTCCTTTTTACAGTGCTGAAAGGACATAATGTGATGCAGGCTTCACAAAACAAACTTTTATCAAAAATGAAATCTCAATTATTAGAATTCTACCCAAGCCAGCAGTTTGATCTTGTAGGAAAATCTAATGCCGCAGACCCTAATAACAAAGCCTTTGGCTGGCAATCAATAATTCATTCTGTTTCTACAGTTAAGAAGTTATGTAACCTAAATTATGACATTTACATTCTTTGGTCCTCAGTTTTCTCATCTGTAAAATGAAGGTATCAGACCATGTGACCCCAAGTCTTCTTTCAAGCTTAAATATAAATGAAGCTTATAAAATAGTCTCCAGCTCCACCTCAATTTTGTTACTTGCTAATTCATAAGATTTTTTTGTTGTTGTTGTTTGCCCAGGACTGATTGTTGCCCTCTCTGAGAAGTTTAGCAGATCCTGCAGCCAACCATGAGGGCTCCAAAGATACCAGAGAACAACTTGTTATAAAAATTTACAAAATCCCTTATATTATCAATGAACTTTTGGATATGAAAGCATTTGAGATTAACATCCACAAAAATGTCTTCTTCCAGACATCTTTGTCTTTTGTGGAATTGTGTCTGGGGGATTTTTATAACAAGATATTCAAAATATTCCACCCACTTTCCTTAGAATTATTAAAAGGTTTAGTCAAATACGAAGCAGAGATCAATTCACCAGTTTTTTTCTATCCAAGTTATTCGTTGCCTGTGTGCCTCACAAAATGTAGCCCCTTGTTATTTTGGAATGAATTTCCCAATAAGGGACTTAGGGAAATGCATACTGCAAAAATATAGAAGTAGAGGGCTTATCCTAAGGTGTTATGTTTCACTTTCAGCAGGTAGTGATGAGCAAAGAGAAACCAGACAAGATATGAGCAGGAAAAGAGAGAACAACTCACAAATTGAGAATCTGGTCAATCTGCTTCCTACCTTGAGTGATAATTCTATAAAAAGGAACTCTGTTGCCCAGACAGGTGGCTCAGTTGGTTGAGTGTCATCCTGTACACCAAAGGTTACTGGTTAAATTCCTAATCAGGGCACACACCCAGGTTGTGGTGGGTTTGATCCCCTGTTGGGGTGCAAACAGAAGGCAGCAGATCAATTCTCTTTCTCTCTCTCTCTCTCTCTCTCTCTCTCTCTCTCTCTCTCTCTCTCCCTCCAAAATCAATATTAAATATTCTCAGGTTAGGATTGTTTTTTAAAAAAGGAACCGTGTTGCCCGCCTAGCCTCCTTAACTGGATCAAAGCTCCTAATTTTGTATTTTTCTACAGGACTTCACTATGGAAAGGTTAATATTTCAAGCTATTTATTTCCCTAAATCAACTGGTGAAAATTCTCTAATTTGCATTAACTCCAGTCTAGTCCTGGGAGCCTGTCCAGTAAAACAAGAACAGAGAAATTTGCATTTGGGCTCACAGATTGTTCACAATTTAATCAGCAGGTGAAAGAAAATCATCTTACAAAATGTGCCTTATCTTTGGCTGGCTCTTAGCTGTCAATAACCAAGCTCTTCAATGATCACATTTGACAATAAGCAACATTTGCCTTACTCCACAGCTGTTGAAGAGTAGCCATGTTGTAACAACCTAAAAAGAGACCAATGTTTTATTTTAGCAAATAGGTATTGTCTGTCTCTAAACCATCTCTCTAATGTTACTACTAATATTTTTCTACACAAATTAAATTTTTAATAAATCAACAAGAAATAAATTCCTTTCATTGATCATTTCTTCTTGTAGATTTAAGTTATTTTACTCCAAAGGTGCTTTTATTGACTACTACATTGATTTTCTCTATGAATCAGGGTTTGGGGTTCAACTGCAGATACTTGTTCATTGGATATGATTCACAGATGTTGTGCTTGAAGAAGCTCTTCATGGTTATACATCCGTCCGTCGCCTGACCAAAGCTTATATCAGTCCTTATGGTGAGGATATTCTACCATCTGTGATTTTTAATGAAAGATGATCCCAAGTCATAAGAAGCAGCTAACCCTCACCACAGCAGCTGGACTCTGTCTCCAAAGAGAGTTATAGGAGAATCATTGCACGCATAGCATTGCTTTGCAAGAATCTGATTAGATACAGCGTGGAAACCAAAAAAATGTGCACAAGGACAGCTTCAGAAAGTGAGATTTACTATTCTTTTCTCAGTTCCACATACTTTCTGGATTTCAAGAGTGGAAAGTCATTGTTTCTCTAATTTCCACAGAAGAAATGATACATTATGTTACATTATCTATCGGGAAGTAAAATTATGGAAGGAGAAAAGTTAAACAGAGGTGTGAAATTTGAAGCCAATGTTATTTCCCCACTATTGTCCCAAAAAGGGGTGCAGAGTAAGACTGGCCATACACAGATGAAATGCTGCAACCTTTATAAGAGAGAGTGTGAGGTCAAAAAGGAACCAGAGAAAAGCTAAGACCTTGTATGGTAGAAAAAAAAAGTAACATGTCAAAATGAATTTTAAGAGGAACTAAGCTTTTCCCACAATGTTTCTTGAAACAGAGCCCAAAGAGTCACACCATTTTAGAAGATCAAGGGAACAAGAGCCAGTCAAGTGCAAGGATGGCAAACTAAGGAACCGACAGGGCCCAGGAAATCATTGCTATTTGAGAATGTGGGCCCCATGTTGCCAGATTTTCCCATTTCTTTAGAGACACTAGAAATCTTATGTAAATATTCTGACTTTTAAAATAATATGGTGGCGCAAACAAAACACCAGTGCACACTAGATTTAAGCCATGAGCCGGCAGTTTGCAAACCTCTCATTTCACAAAATAAGGACACTGAGGCTCAAGAAGTTTACAATCAAAGTCTGAAAGCTGCTTGTAGGCAAATCCAGGCCTGAAATCCAGGTCTCTGTGTTCAGTCCATACCATTCAGTATAACTGGCTTACCCTAAATATGTCAACAATATAAAGACTGTGAGAAGAGGGGAAAATACTACAGATGGTTAAGGAGCTTCCCATTCTCCCATATTAGCCAACCAAATTGTAATTATACTATTGAAGAAAAGACTCTAGGCCTTCCCAGCATGCATGTGCTCTGCTGTGACAAGTGAGGTGCCTACAGATGTGCGGCCACTCACTGATCTGAGAGATACATAGGGATACTCAGAGCACTTCTCAGATTAGAATCTGACTTAAGGAGAGCAAACCATCTTCTTCTAGGATTATGACACTTTCTCAAAATGACAAGTGTGTTGACACAGGGCAATAAACACAACTGACCAGTATTTTCTAAGAAGTTTTACTCGTTAATGCCTTGAAATAACAAACCCTATTTTAAAACCTTCAAGAATAACTCACACTGCAGTATTTATTTGTTCCTGTTGAGAACTGAGAATAAAAATAACCACTCATGGAGACTTGCATAAGAATAATGAGCTACAGTTTTCAATAAAATCACAACCAATTCTCTAAGGTCACAGGTGAAATCCACAAAACTTTCACAAAACAAGATAATGCAAACTAAGGGAGTATTTCATTCCCGTAAAGAAAAAAAGTGTAATGTCCTATGTAAGAATGCTATTGGAGTGTAGTGACTTGCATCTTTGCAAGAGTGTGGAATGCATTATGTATGCATAATAGATTTGCAGTAAAGTTGGGAACTGGTATTTAACAAGTTTGCCTTAAAGGAACCTTTAGCCATGGGTTCTAAGATGAGAATTTTAGTAACGAATACTACCCATACTATAAGTAAAAATAAAAAATTTTATTTTTAATTGCATATAGTCCAACACAAAAAAAGTGTGATATATGGAATACATAGACATTTAATATATTTTTATAATAAGGTTGACAATCAAAGACTGGCTTGGCACATTCACTGGCAAAAGTATTTTATATCTATTTCATTTAGAACTATATAATCAACAAGAAAAAATAGTTGAGAAACATTCCTTTACAGAAAGATTGACTCAATTTCTTCTAGAATGTTGCTATATAATTGCTCTGCCTTCTGACACTGCACAATCTCATAAGGCTCCAAGAGTATGAAATAAATTATACTTACTGCAGACCATACAACTAAATGTCCTTTTATGTTATCAAAAGAAATCAAGTTAGAACAGCGGCATTTTGTAAATAGCTGATCACGTGATCAGACATTAAACTAGGAGGTCATTCTGAAAGGACATTGGAGCTTTAAAAAGATCTAGGAAGACAAGAAACTGAACCAATAACTAAATACTACCATGATCTCATGCTTCATTTTGGGAAACAGTGTAGTGGCAATAAAGAGAATTTTAGGACTATTTTAGATACAAGTATGCAAGGATGGTGAGCTTGCTGTCTGCAAAGGAGCTAACTGCTCCCTTATGAATGTCAGAACCGATTTCAGAAGGATCTGGGCCAGTATAACATCATCTCAAAAAATAACAGGTATTGTTATAGGTCATGCTGCAAATGGTATTTTGAATCATACCATCCATACCAAATTAACTTTTCAAAAGATAAATCATGTTATTTCATAATTTCAGTGGCATATATCTAAACAGGTTCTTAAGACCAAACATTCTCATAGGCAACAAACATTTGCTCACTATTTTATGATTATATTCCCCACAGTTAGAAATAGCTGTGCTCTCCCAAACATGCCATACTTCATTAATGAGCATGAAAATTTTCATCCTTGCATTGCAACATTTGTCATCTCTCAGGGATCAGAATTTATTCATCTTTATAATTTTTACTGACTACTGGTGTTTGCACATAGTAGATGCGTAATACAGGTCTGTTGATTAATTGTCATCAAACCCCCCTTTAATTCATCCATTCAACTAATAAATCTAATTCAGATAGATCAAATTTTAAAAATTGAAATATAAAATTTATGCTATTTGCTTCATATTCTTTCTATGATACATACTACCAATTAAATTGTGCGTTTTTTAACTGAGTTTTCTGCATTTCACGAAGCACTTTCTCTCCCTTGACATTCCTAGATTTAGTGTTGCAACCAAGGGGGGGGGGAAAGTACTAATTTCTAATACTGTTTATAACAGAAATATGGTCCTTAAATCTCTTCCCCACATTTAATAACATATAAGAGTCCCATCTTCTCACGGACAACTTACAAGGATTGCAATACCAACCCTTTGTCGTGAAACTTAATCCCCCAGCGTCTGGCCAAGTTTAAATTGGAGCACGTCCACTATGCTTTTATAATCCAGCAGGAGACAAGCAGGAGTTCTGGGACCATTTATCTCATCCCTCTGTTAATGGGGGTCCCTTCCACCCTTTATCCCGAGAAATACTATTTGGCACGGTCCCAAGCCACTGCTGCTTTTGGATTTTCAGTTAGCAGCTTGAACTGACAGTGTCAAATTCTGGCTGTGTTAGGGCAAATACTGTGGCCATTCTCTGAGAATCCTACCTCTATTGACCTTGTACATATTCACAGCATACAGCCACCGGGAGAGACCAGACTTGGAAGGAAGAAGATCTGCCTTTTGGTCCTAAGTGTCACTCTTTTTAACCAAAAAGAGTAAACCTTTAAACTTAATTCTTCATGAGTAAAATAAAGACTTTTAATTAAGATGTAAGGTAACTTCCAGAGTTCAAAATCTACGATCTCACTCTCTTAAAATATTTTTTTTTCATCTATTAAATGAGGACATTGTCAAAATTAAACTAGATAATAGACATTTTAGTTAAGGGACTTTATCTCTTTTGTCATGTAGCCCAGGTGACCAGAACAGTGCCTACCGCTTTATAGGCTCCCAATAAATATTCATTCAGTGAATCAGTGGATGCTTTGAACAAGAGCAACATAAATGTGATTCCTTCTTTTTTTAAATATATTTCCTTCTTAAGGGTTGGCTACACAGATGCAAACCAAGGAGATGATCCAATAGTTCTGCCTGTCTAGGGAGCAATACCAGCCAAACATCTGTCCCACACTTTACATCTTGCCTACTTATCTCTGGTGCAATTCAACATCATACCCCTTTGGGAAATCTCCCATGGTTTTTGCTCCAAATCTCTTAATTTCCTACGCAGCAGAGTTAGAATTGTAAGATTTATCTGGATCTTCAGGGGGTGCAAATTTCAGTATTGTGTACCCCCTTTCCCAATGATGCGGCCAACCAGTAAAAACAACTTTGGCAACTGAAGATCAAAGACCCTTGTTTTCAAAGTTTACCAAGACTGTTCTATCTCTCATCACCCTTTTGACATGAGGTAAACATGACCAAAAGTTCTGGATTGAGGCAGATCTTATTTCAAATTGTCCTATTGTCAGAGAGCATGCCAGATTATTTGTACCAGTTTTTGTTTCAAGGTATGTATCTGCTATCTTCTCTGGTCTACAGTTCTTATTTAAGAAATTTAGGACACCATTTCCCAAAGCTTCCCCCCCCCCCCAAAAAAAAACAAAACCTAGTCTTTAGAGATGTTCTGAAAGGGGAGGTGGTTTATGGGAAATAATTTGAGGAAAATATTGCATACACTATTAAAATTGCCATGTTAAATGTTCTGACAAGTCCTGCAGAGAAGAAACCATCTTGTTTTCTAGCATTTCCCCAATATTTTCCACCAGGAAACATTTCCCTTTTCTAGTAAGACTTATAAACACCTCTGGAATGAAAGAATACTTTTTGAGAAATGCTCACAAGTTTATTTTAATTTGGGACAAAGAAGGAAGTAAATGCAACAAAATACATAGAAAAAAATGACAACCTTCAAATCAGTACTGATAAAAATGTCTTCACCTTAAAATTTACCTGTGAACAAATTTCATAATGAGGAGGCAGCTCTAGCTTTGATAGATCCTGACATTAAACTGTTCAAAGGCAGGGGCCCAGTGAGGCAGGCTTTCTTCACAAGGGAACAGTCTGTGACCTCAGCGATTGCAGCCAAGTTTGGGGGGACGGGGGTGTGCATTTGATAGCCTGGAACAGAAAACTGCCACAGGGAAAAGGGCTTGTGACCAATAAAATAAGGGGAAATCTGCCAGGAGACACACTGGCAGAGCTCATCTCTCCCTGTCCTGATAATGCCTCACTGATTTATTTTATTTTTTATTATTTTTTTAAATATATTTTATTGATTTTTTACTGAGAGGAAGGGAGAGGGATAGAGAGCTAGAAACATCGATGAGAGAGAATCATCGACCAGCTGCCTCCTGCACACCCCCTACCAGGGATGTGCCCGCAGCCAATGTACATGCCCTTGACCGGAATCGAACCTGGGACCTTTCAGTCCGCAGACCGACGCTCTATCCATTGAGCCAAACCGGTTTCGGCATCACTGATTTATTTTAGATATGGAAGAAAGTTTTGTTCTAGGGCTGTTTTAAAGAACATATTCACATTGGAGAGAAAACATACATCTTGTATTTCTCCCAATTGATGTATCAATTCAGAGCAACAGGAAAAGTGCCAGCCAAAGACAAATGCCATTGGCAGAGGCCATGTGTGCAGTCGGAAAGACCTGTACTAGAGAATGAGGTCCAAACAAGACGGACTCCTTTATGGGCTGCTGGCCCGAAGACACACGCCCAGTGCCTCCTAACTACAGGCAGATGTTCACAGGTTTCTTGGTTGCTCAGTACAACTGTGGGTGGTCCTTGGCATCTTCTGACTTGACAAGGATACCGTCGGTTAAGAGCAAAGACTATGGCAGACAGGGGCCAGCTTGGCCCTGCTTCCATCGCTTTTCCCCCAGCTGTGTAACTTTGAGTAAGTGCAATCACCTCTCCACGCCTCACTTTTCTCTTTACATATAAGGAGAATGACATTACTCACCACACTGGATGGCAGTGAAGAGTAACTGAGCTACTACTGTGCTTACTGTGGTTAGCACGCTGCCAGGCAGGTAATGAGCACTCAGTAAGTGTTATCGGGTATTATTAATGGCTGATGGGAAAATGCAGTCAGAACTAAAGATTTGCAACAAAGGTTCTGTAAAATAAAGAAGTGGAGAATTAGCTAAGCTGCCCTCTATGGGGTCAGCGTCAGGCACCTGGTCATCTACACTTTATTAACAGCTCTACCACTGATCGCAATGCAGCCAGACTGGAGGACCCCTGCTCCACTCTCTCCCCAGGCAGCGCCGGTTAAGAAAGAAGGAGAAGAAGAAAGTAGAGAAATGGACAAAAACAGAGTCAGAATTCTGGCTTCTGGGGCAGAACCTTTACCATATCATTTTGGAAACTCCATATGCAAGTTGGTAATTGGTTGCAGGTGAAGAGTGATCAGAGGTAGAGATTGAAATTGACTATAAGTGACAGCAGTTTACAGAATACTGTTGGTCATGGTGACAATGAGCAGAGGAAAACAAGTACAGAATTATGCCTTGCAACAAATTCATTTTAACCAAATCCCTAAAGACCAATTTCTTAATGCCCTGACATGAAAACATCTGTATTTTTCAGAGCCCTTTGTTGCAATTCTCTAGTCCCATCTTCATCCTCCCATCAGGTAGCCACTAGTAATGCCAGGCCACATTTGTTGAGTGCTCATTACCTGCCCGGCAGCATGCTAAACACAGTAAGACAGTAGTAGCTCAGTTACTCTCCACTGTCACCCAATGTGGTGAGTACTATTATTCCCCTTATACGTATAGAGAGAAAAGTGAGGCCTCGAGAGGTCATTTCACGTACTCAAAGTTACACAGCTGGGAAGCAAGCGATGAAGGCCGGGCCAGGCTGGCCCCTGTCTGCCATAGTCCCTGCTCTTAGACACAGTGTCAAGCAGCCTGGCTGGATAAAGTTTACCTACCACACCACCTCTGGAGTATGTTCCCGTTCTGGGTGAAGACCAGGCAGATCCTGCATCTGTCCTGGTGTGAAAAGGTATTAGAGCTGGCAGATTCTCCTTACCCCTCTGCTATCCTCAGATGAGACATCTGTGAGTAAGCCATCTTCAGAACTTACACATGCAGGTGATCCAACTTTCACTTTTTCTTGGGTTTGTAAGCACAGTATCACATGCAGGGTATATCTGAAAAACTCCAGTTTCTCCATGATGGATCCAGGTGTTGTTGCTTGACCTATATACTCTTGTTCTGTGTCTGGTGGTGTCCTTAAGTTACATTGATGGTCAGCTTTGCTGTTGCCTTTTACAGGGTTCCCTCTGTTTTGAATGAGTCCACTTCAACATTCACAGTTTGCATTTATCCAATGGAGGAGGGAGCTCATTGTCTATAGACGTAGATCACAAATCTCAGTCCCAGAATATAAGGAATAGTATAGTCCTCTCTTCAATTACCTTTGACCAATTTATAGAAACAGTTTTTAAGAACAGACTGTGAGTTTTATTTCAAACAGGTAAAATACCATTTAATCAGTTCTGCTTAGCACAGCAGTTCCCAGGTCTCCAAGGATCGGCCATAGTAACAGTGCTTTGCTGATCTGGTTTCCACACAAAAAATCTATTAAAAGAAAATCCTTTAGAACAGATGTGTTGACAAATCCCTGTCCACAAAGCAGTCAAGCTATTTAACAAAAATGTTGGTTCAGTATTTGTTCTATCTGGTGTGTGTGTGTGTGTGTGTGTGTGTGTGTGTGTGTGTGCTGATTCTCAGCAGGGGAGGCTGGTGGGGGCGGGGAGGCAGGGAGAACCAGGAAAGAAGTATTAGCAGAGCCAGGTGCGCATGAAAGAAAACAGCAGGGGTGGAGTGAGAGGGAGTGGGGAGAGAAACAGACAGAGCAGGGCGATCACCACCAAAGTTTAAGAGGCAGTTGCCAGAAAGCAGAAACTAGGAATCCATGATGCTGACTACTCCAGGCAATACTAATTTCAACAGTTCTTCCCCTAATGAAGCCATTTTAAGTCATCTGCCATTTCAAACCTTCTCTTCCCCTCATAATCCCTCTCTCAGTAAAATAAAAAAATAAAAAAAAAAAACCACTGGATCAGCAAGCCTGAAATCTATGAATCTTTATTGACTCCTCTCACTTACCAGCATTGAGTCAACCACCAAGCTCCTACAACTCTTCTATTTTATTGTTGCTCAAATATGTCCCCTGCTCTTCATTACTGCCCTAGCCTCTCAGGCAGACTCCTCAGATCACCCCCTACTGCTCAGTCACACCCTCCTTCAACCCATTTCTCATGCAGCAGCCCAGAGGGCACTGTTGAAAATGCAAAACCCAATTAATTGTATCTACTCTTTCACCTCCCCTCTCTCCCCCCACTCCTCCTGCCCCCTTTGCCAACATGATGCTTAAACTCCTTAAATGGCTCCCCATGGCATTCCAAATAAACTTTTACAATGACAGGCAAGACCTTCTAAGATTAGACTCTGCCTACAATTCCAGCTTTATCTATTCCCCTGTCTCTTTCCAATCCCCACCTATACTCTACCCAGCATCCTTGACTCCTGAATATTTCTTTCTCTATAGCTCTGCACAACTGAATACATGGCTCATCACCCGCATCAGCTCTTCCCACCAGATACAGAGCTAGAGCACACCCTGATTCTCCCAAATGTCCCTCCCCTGAGCTCCCACAGTCCTTTGAGCTGTCTCTCCAGGTGTTCTTGTCAATGTCACATTGTCTTTTAATCTTCAAAGATATTATTCTCCTCAGGAGCAAGGACTCTGATAGGAAGTCCTCAACATAAGCCTAATACTCACCATACAATAACAACTTAATAGTTGCTTCTTGAATGAGAGAATCCATGCCCCCACCAAAACGCTCAATGTGGAGAAGCTATCATTTGCAGAGTGCACACCAAAACAAGAGGAAAAAATGTAAACTTCCCATACCCTGCTGCACTAGATTTTTTTAACGTAATTTGAATTTAACAAACACATCTGAATAAATCCATCTGGTTTATTAAAATGGAATTTTTACCTGCAAAATGAATAAGGGTTTAAAATAACTTTGCACACTATTTGACTTGTTCTCTCTAATGGAATCCTATCTGCAGTTTAATCACAGTGTTTATTGATGTTTCCATAAATGTATCTGTACTGAAGCACGGTTTATTTTCCGGACCATGGAGCTCTAATTTCAACCACCCCAGAGGACGCCCATCATTTCCATCCAATCCTTTGACTTCACAGGAGGTCTTCCTTTCTCCTCAATGGGACAAATGAACCATTTCTCATCTTGCGCACAAGGGAGAACAATTCATTAAGCACTCAACAATACTATACTAAGTACCAGGAGAAGAAATTAAGGACCTAGATAAAGACCCTGCTATTGTGGTACCTCTATTCTCAGATGTGAATAGTCAGCACCTGGGGAGAAACTGCTGTGAGCAGTCCTTATTTCCTCCAGTCTATACACCTCTTCCCCCTGTTTGCTTTTTCTTTCCCTTGTCTGCTTTCTTGGCCCCTTTGTCCACTCTCACCTTTTCCTTCTGAGGGTTCCTTCACCCCTGCCCTTGGCCCTCGGCCTGACATTGACAATCCCAATGACTCAAAACTCCCTGGCTAACACCAATTTTTTTTTCTGGCTCCTTTCTTCAACTTCTACTGTCCCAGGCTCCATGGGAAGTCCCAGCATTTCCTCCCCACTAGTTGGGCATCCTTCTGCAAATGATTTAACTTCTCTGCACTGCAATTTCTATTCAAAAAAGTCATATCTGCACAGTATTTTACAGAGTGTTGCTGTATCAGATGAGGTAATGAATATAACACGATTAAGTGCTACACAAATCTCATCATCATAGTGACGTTTATGATCATTTTTTAAGTAAAAACGTAAGAAATAAGCATATGACTATCACAAAGACAAAAATAGTCCATTTGATCTTGATTTATATAACTCTGCCTAAATTTCCAGTCCCAAAGTCAACCTTAACTTTTAAGAATGTATAGTAGTATGTGGGTAAGGGTGGGACTGGGAGAGCAAATGGTGGGGGAAGGGGTAAATTCAGTGACAAAATACAGGGATTTTTACACAAACCCTTTGAGAAGCATTGCTTACACTAACTATAATGACTCCAATAATAATGATATTCATAATAACAGGTAATATTTGCTAAGTAATTTTTATATACTAGGCACTCATTTAAAAGCTTCACATGCATTAACTTTCTATCCTCCCAACAATCCTATGAGATAGGAGCTGTTATGACCCTCATTTTACAGAAAGGGAAACTGAGGCACACAAGATTATATAACTCTGCAATCTGAGTCTGGAGCCCACACTCTTGACCGACGAGCTCCATTGCCTTTCAGCATAGAGCTGTGCTTAAGCACACGGGTTACAGAGCCAAACCAGCAGGGGGTGAAGCCACTGCACTACTTCTGACATGCTTAGGTTAATGAGATAGTCAATACTCAGCACTTGGTAGGCACACAGATTTTAGCTAGCAACACACTGCCTCAATTTGCTTTCTTTGCTTCTCAAACAATGAACTGGCTCTATTGATTGTCCCAAAGCAAAAACAGTTACTGAAGGCAATGTATTTAAAATAGGACGCCTAGTGGAAACCCACGCAAACGCATAGTGCACCAACTGAACTAGGATCGTTAAACACGTTAGACACAGTCCCTCCCAGGCTTGACAGTGGAATGGGGCAGCAAGAAACCAGAACCATTCATGTTGCCATTTGCTCAGTGCCACAGTGGCTCTCTGTGAATAGAAGTAATTGGATTTTTTGGCCCCAAATCAATCCACACAGAGTAAAGCAGGCATATCGTCAGGTCTGTCTCTCTAAACAGATAAGGTGAACTAGAGAGCAAAACAATTCTAGATAATTGTAATGTAGATAGTCCAGTTGAATAATTTAAGCCAAAAAGGAAAAATCCGTGTTTGGCCTTAATGAAGGTTTTAAAAAATGAAATAATTTAGGTAATTGTCCCAGATTTCCCTTTCACTTTGCTTATATCCACGGGACTTAATTTTGCAATTGAGAAGCTCATTTTTAAAAAAGAGCAGGAACTCGCCTATCTATTCAGGTAGAAAGGGAAATCTTTGCAGTCTATGCTTACCTTCTCAGAGCCATCCTTAGCCAGTTTTCTTTCATGGGTCCTATGTCAGTACTTCCCCTCTAGTCTCTCCTATCATAGAAAAGATATGATCAATCTATATATATAAAAACCCAGCGACGGGAACAGCGGAACGGCCAGAACGACCAGTGGCTATAATGCACACTGTGGCAGCCAACCAGCCTGATCTGGGCCCTGATCGGCCCCCAACCACACCATCGAGGGCGGGACTGGCCGGCCAAACACCCATGGCTCCTCCCCCTGGCTGGTCCCACCCCTGCCCCCCGGGGTGGGCCCCCATCGGGGTGGGCCAGCCGGACCCCACCCATGCACAAATTCATGCACCAGGCCTCTAGTTCTTTCATAATAGAGTGTGCATTAGTATATTACTCCTTCCTGGAATATTTACAATTTAGAGAAGAGTTACTATATGAGGGAAAAGGTTAATAGCAAGCAATGAATCATTATTGGTTGTGTTTCAAATACACACAGTAGGACTATATCTTTGAACAGGGAAACTTCTCAGTTTTCTGTCAAATCCACAGACTATCTATTTATAGTATATAAATCAAAACACTTCAAGTTTTTTGGCATTTAAAAAGCCAAAGCAATATGAACTTTCATTAATGGAAAATAACACAGAATGGGACTATATAATCAATATGCCAAAAAAGCTATGAAATATAGGGAATCTTTCTCACTACAAATATAGATTTTTCCCATGTTTTAATATGTTATGTAAGCTAGAGAAGATATTCTTTCCAAATGAAATATATGTTTTAAAAAGTATTGCAGGTCAGTCTAACCAAACTTTAACACTGGATATGTCACTTTTTTTATCTAGAAAGTGTGGACAAGCACATTAGTCACACAGGAAAGGTACTAGATCACTAAATAATGCATATTTTCAGAGTAAGTTAAAGGGTCATAACATGTGTGATATAGCTGTGTGTCTGCATCCACATAATGTGTATATGTGTGTCCCCAGGAGAAACACCTCCAACTAAGTTTTAGAGACATGAGACAGTGTCTGGAGTTTTCACCAGTTTTCCTTAAAAACTGTTGAATATCATGATGATATTTATAAAAACTGCTCATATGTTTTTAATATAATAACATTTTAAGTCCAGAATTTAGAACAATTGCATTGTGTAATGATTTGACAACCCATCATTAGAACTATTAATTTTAATAACAAAATTATATTGTGTATGTATTGTTGGACATAGCACAATACTATATAGTATTTCGTCTACCCTCCATGTATAAGAATAATTTTTAAAATATAACATAAAATTTATTACCTTAACCCTTTTTAAGTATACAGTTCAGTAGTGTTAAGAATATTCACATTGTTGTGCAATAGAGCTCCAGAATTTTTATCTTGCAAAACTGAAACTATGCCCGTTAAACAACAATTTCCCTTTTCCCCTCCCTTCAGCCTATGGCAACCACCATTCTACTTTCTGTTTCTATGAATTTGACTACTCTAGAGACCTCATATAAGTGGAATCATACAGTATTTTGTGACTGATTTATTTTACTTAGCATACTATCCTCAAGGTTCATCCATCATGTTGTAGCATGGTTAAAACTTTCTTCCATTTTAAGGCAGAATAACATTCCATTGTAAGTATATACCACATTTTTAAAATATATTTTTTATTGATTTTTTTTACAGAGAGGAAGGGAGAGGGATAGAGAGTTAGAAACATCGATGAGAGAGCAACATCGATCAGATCAGCTGCCTCCCACACACCCCCTACTGGGGATGTGCCGGCAACCAAGGTACATGCCCTTGACTGGAATCGAACCTGTGACCCTTCAGTCCTCAGGCCAAGGCTCTATCCACTGAGCCAAACCAGTTAGGCTTGTTTGTTTATTCCTCAATCGGTGAACCCTTCGGCTGCTTTTACATTTCAGCTACTGTGAAAAATGCTGCTATGAACATGAATATACATATATCTCTTTGAGACCCTGCTTTAAATTTTTTAGGGTATATTCCCAGAAGTGGAATTGATGACTCATTATAGTTCTATTTTTAATTTTTTGAGAAACTACCATACTGTTTTCCACAGTGGCTGCATCATTTTACATCTCACCAACAATGCACACAGGTTCCAATTTGTCCATATCCTCACCAGCACCTGTTATTTTCTGATTTATTTTTATAGTATCCATTCTCATGAATGTGAGAAAGGATGTTTTTTTAAACATATCTTCCTAAAGTAGGCCAAAGATTATTTGTTGTTGAACCCAGTGCTGTGTTTGTTATTAAAGAAAATGTTTGGAACTGGACATACATGGATTCATATTGCAGCTCCATCATGTCCTAGTTTCTTCTCCAGTGACATAGGAATATTCACACTTTTCTTTAAAACTTTTCCAAAGATGAAATAAGTTCATATAAATAAAACCCTTAGAACAGTGCCTAGCATACTGTAAGTGCTCAAAAATGGTAGTTGGTACTAATATTGGAACTGATGTTGAAATAAGAAGACTTAAGATATCCACTAATAAGAAAATTACCATTTTTCTGGGAAGAGACCTCTATCTCACATGGACAATTAAATGAAAAGGGTGAACTCTGGGACTTCCAGAATGTGTTGCAGGAGTTCATCAAAGGTAGAAATCAACCTATAGCATTCAAAGCACTTAATGCCCAAGACACTTGTGAAATGAATAAAGGAGAGCGAGCTTCTTTCCTTCGTCTCCATGAATTTTTCCCTCTAAGATTACCTCCAGGTGTTTATTTAAAAAGTCCATGTTGACTTTCTCATTCCTGTACTCCAATATAGGGAGTCAAATAGGGGGTCAGTGTGAGGCTGACTGGAAAGCTAAACCAGAAGTGGCTAGACTTGTAGATTCAGACATGGTAGGGAGAAGAAAGACTGGGATGATGGGCAAGCTTTAAGAAGTCAGGCAGTAGGCACTAAGCAAAGGGCTATGAAAAGAGGTTGTTAGGTCTGCTGCCTACTATCAAGTATTCAGCCACAGGGGTTGGGAGACCAAAGGCAGGACTCTGCAAACACGGGAAAATGTCTAAAGTAAGATACATCCTAGAGCATCAGTTATATCTGGTGAATTATCAAGGTAGGCCTCAGAAGATGTAACTTGGTTACTGGAAGTGGGTATTGCAGCAAAATATTAGAGCCTATTTGCCCTACCACAGAAGGTACTAGTAAATGGTGGAACAGCAAGCAAAACATCTGAGCCCCTGGATCTATGATCTAACAAAATGCCCCTAATAAAACACAGGCACAAATGAATGATTTGTGGTTAATGAGTCATTAGCTTCTCTAGTATGATGCCTGTCACCTCTCATCATAGTCAGGTCATTTATTCATTCACTAGAGGCCCAGTGCATGAAAATTCATGCACTGGAGGGGGGATCCCTCAGCCCAGCCTGCCCCCTCTCACAGTCCAGGAGTCCTCAGGGGCAGGAGGAGACCCTGAGATCAGGGGAAGGCGATGGCCCATCACACCTCTGCTACTGCCACTGCTGGCAGCACAAGCCTCGGCTGACCCTGGTTACCTGAACCTCGGGCAGCTCTGGGCAGCTGGGCAGTCGCCATCTGAGGCTTGCCTGTGCCTCAGGCCAGACCTGGGTGGCTGGGGGGCTGAGGGGACTGGGGGACTCCAAAGGCAGGCGTGCAGCAAGGCCAGGCCCACCTGGGGGTGGAGCTGAGCGGACTGGGCGCCGCCATCTTTGAGGGCCTGGCAGTCAATTAGCATATTCCCTCCTTATTGGCTGTGGGCACTGCCATTTTGCAATGGCGTGAGGGTCAATTAGCATAATCCCTCTTTATTAGATAAGATTCTACCAAAATTAATTGAACACCTACTATATACTGGCCCTATTCTGAGTTCTGTGGATACAGAGATAAATATGCCACAGTCTTAAAAGGCTCTCAAAATGCTCCCAATCTAACAAGCAGTGAGAATCTTTTGGCAACCAGATCTTTAGATCAAGCACTCTTCTCCATGGGTTGTTTCAGCTTCCTGCCAATGTTATACAATGAAACCAGAACATATGGTGTTTCTGTGATCCATGTGAAAACACATACCGTTCCTCCACAGGTGGAAAAAGCACAAGAGGTAGAAGGAGAAAATGGGAAAGTTTCATTTGTTTTCAGAACATTCCACAACCATCCGGCTTTGGTCAAACAGAAGGCCTGGCTCCTCTATTTACTAGCCATGAAATACTGGGCAAGAATATGATTCTCTGTGCTACACTTTTCTCATCTGGCAGCAGGAAAAGCAGGAAGGTGAGAAATAAGGAGTATAGAGTATCCAGAAGAAAACAAATGAGTAAAAGATATGAAAATACAGTTCATGGGAATTGAAATGCATATGATCCTTGGAGAAGAAAAGATACTCAATCTCCCTCATAATAAGGGAACATAAAATTTAAACATTATTGCAATATTATTGCTCATATATTAAAAGATCACAATCCATAAAATTAAAAAAGATCATAGAGTTTGATAACACACTATATTGATGAGGCTGTAGGGAAATAGTCTCATATATTGTGTTCATGGGAGAATAAACAGGGATATTCTTTTTGGAGAGTAACTTGGCAATATCAAAATTTTAAGTGTAAACATACCCTTTGACCCATCAATTCTACTTCTGGGAATTGATCCCATAGTATATTTAAACATGAACAAAATGATAAATGTACAAGGATATATATTGCAGTATTATATCCAATACCAAAAGGTTGGAAACAACTTGAATATAGATCATCAGGGATCTAGTTGAATAAATTATGGCTCATCCTGAAAATGAAATACTATTGAAAAGAATGAGGTGCCTCTATAGGTACCATATAGAGGGCTCCTGAAGATATATGACTAAGTAACACAAGTCAAAGTTTACATTAGTATCTTTAGTGTGTTACATATCTCTTATATAAGAAAATAAAAAATATATAGATACATATATCTTTGTATATGCCTAGAATATCTCTGAAAGAATGAATGCACAATAACCTGGGTCCAAGGTTGCCTCTGGGCATGAGAACTACGTGGAGTGGAAGAGAGACTTTCTCTGTTTATACTCTTTTGTACCTTTGTTAATTTTATAGCATGTACATGTATTATCTATTCAAAAAGTATTTTTAAATTTCTGAGGAAAGAGTGTTGCCAAGAATACAAGTAAAACAAGGACTGAAAAACTGACCAATGATAAGGCAAGATGGAGAGGTTTTGTAACCTTAATAAGGGTGAGTGACTGGCATGGTAGGATGAGAACCTGGTGAGACATTCAAGTAAGGGTAGAGATAAGTTAAGTGGTGATGGTGAAATGGTGAATATAGTTCCATACAGGAAAGAAAACTGGATTTAATTTCTACTTTTGACCCAGCCATGTCTTACCCTTTCAACTTGAACACATCACTTAATTTCTCTGAGGTCCAGTTACTTATGAGTAAGATGAAGAAAGCCTTTTTGCCTTGCCTACTAGAAAGTATTCTTGTTGGACACAAAAGGGAGAGTGTTTTTTAATTGATAAGCTTATCAGATAAGACATTTAATTATTGTTACTAGTACCCAAGCACCCTTGCACTACAGAAGAAATCCTAAAAGAATTTTTGAGAGTTTGAGATTTAATGTTGTGATACTGGTCCATTTTTATAATGTACCTTATATTCTAGATATATCTATATTAATGTTCTTAATTGCCTCATTTTTTCTAAATGAAAATATATATTTCTGATTTAGAATGCATTGATTTTAATGTCATACCTCTAGCAAAAAGCTTGTAAAAATCCTAGTGGTTATCTTTGCTTTAACATTATTTTGATAAAACAAAAATACATAAATTATAAAAAATAAAATATTATAATAGTCTCATTTTCCAGAGAGAACCAGCATTAACTAGTATGTTTTTCCAATCTTTTCAGATATTATCCTATATAATAAAAGCCTAATATGCAAATTGTTCCCTCAGGCAGTTGTTTGACTGGAAGTTCAACCAGGAGACCTGGAGTTTGAGGACTCGCTATGACGTGCACTGACCACCAGGGGGAAGCACGGCACATGGCAGGTGTCAGCGAGGCTCTGCATCCTCTCCTCGGCTACCTGGGGGCAGGGGTGACAGGGTGGGAGGTGTAGTGAGAATGTAGGGTGTCCACTGAGCTTGCTCTCACTCCCCTTGCTATCTTCCCCCAGGATGCCAGGGCTCGCGAGCTGGGGAAGATCCTGTGCTCAGGTGCCAGGCGCCCACAAGGAGCCCGCCCTGCACCCACGTGGCCTCTTCCAGGTGAGCCGGGCCACAGCCACCGGGACCGCAAGGGCTGGTTGGGTTCCCCGTGGGTTTGCATAGGAGCCAGTCTGCGAGGCCAGCCGGGAGAGAGCATGCTGCCCACCCGGCTTTCGTGTGGCGCCACTGGGCAGCCCATAGGCCCACGCTGCACCCCTGCCTATAGCGTCCAGCCACGCTCACCACATCTCCGCGTGGGGACTTGGGTGCTGTGACTCAGGCGGAGGGGGCTGCACAGGGGACTGGGGGCCCAGGTGCTGCCCAGGGCCCATAGGTCAGCTGGGACCTGCCCTTCCACACCAGACATTCACACTCCGATCACCGGCCAGGCCTAGGGACTGCACCCATGCACGAATTTCATTCACCAGGCCTCTAATCTATTATAATCAGAAATGCAATCAACGACCTATTCATATTTACTTTGGATTTAAGCAAAAGCAACTTGACTTCTCCTGAAACTTCTTAATCCCAAACTGAATTAGCCACAGTGCCCCCCAAAATACATTACTGATCTAGATTTGACTAAAAATTGAAAAATCAAGATCTCTTTTTTTTCTGCTATGAAGAAAGCCCACACAAATATTTGAAAAGAAACCATTTTTATTTAATTCCTTCCTAAATGTTTAGGTTTCTGGGTTGAGTAGAAGATTGAGAGTTAATTTTTACCCTACCAGATAATTCTCATCTATCTCATTGGAAGATGGGGGCAATAGTGTGGCTGGGTACCCTGCAGAATAAGAAATGCAAAACTCCCTCAGCTACTAACCCCTTTGACCAAGATAATTAGAAATCACCTAATTTAGCCCTGAGCACTCAGTAGTGAATAACATATTCCCACTTGAAAGAGAAAATTTAAGACATAATAAACTTTCTTTTTAATCAAATTAATCTTTGTTTGCTTAAGCAGATCAATCTCTAGGGGAGGTCCAAGAATAGAATTTGCACATAAATCATGCAATGCACCTCTATCTATAAATGCAAATTTGTGATTTGCAGAAACTTAGCATACTCTGAAGAAATGAAGATACTTCTGTTTTCTTTCTCACCTTCTAACAGTGTTCATCAAGACATCGTCAATACTTATAACACAAAATCAATGGGAGAATAGCCAAATCTGGCCTTATTAAAAAAAAAGTATTTTTCTTTTATTGTGTTAGTCTCCTTGGGCTGCCATAACAAAATACCATAGACTGGGTGGCTTAAACAACAGAAATGCATTCTTTCACAGTTCTGGGGGTTGAGAAGGCATGATCAGCATGATTGCTTTTTAATGATGGCTCTCTTCCTGGCTTGCAAACAGCCACATCTCATTGTGTCCTCACATGATGGAGGGAGAGCCAGCAAACTTTCTGGTGTCTCTTCTTATTAAATCCCATTATGACGGTCCACCCTTTTGACCTCATGTAACCCTAATTACTTCCATAAGGGCCTATCTCCAAATACAGTTACATTGGGAGTTACGGTTTCAACATTTGAATTCTGGGGAGACATAAACATTCACTACATAGCATCAGTCCTTCTGAAGTAGTGTACAATTAAAAGAATTATAGAAAGACTATAAACAGTGCCCTGCATTAGAAATCAAGAGACTTTTAGTTTTGTGAAACTCCTTGTTTGTCTTTGAATATCGCTGTTTTCCACTTGTTAAAATGAGACAGGTGGACTAGAGACCCACCATCAGAGCTAATATTCCATTTATTCAAAATGAAAGGAATGTTATGGCACTTAATTTTCTAATACCAGCTGAAATTAATTTCTGTCCTGCTGTGAAAAGATGATTGAATTATAACTTCGCTTTCCCTTTCAAAAATCCTCTTTTCCAAACAAAAATCCAATTTTGCTGCTAGAAATAAATTCCAGTATTTATAGGAGAGATAGTTTAATGTTGCAAAACCATATATAATATATACCACATGACTGGTGAAAAATTAATAGACACATTAGGGAACAAGCCACTGGAGAAAAAGTTTAAATGATTTTAAATTTCTTATTAATTTCCTTTTATCATCTCACCTTCATCTCTGGATTTACTTTTTAATACTATGATAATGTTATTACGATCAGAGGTAATACAATTAGTTAGTAATCTTTCCACTTTCATAGTGATACATAATTGCCTAAGCCTCATTTGTGAGGATAATGTATAGGTTACATGACTTTCACAAGACACTTTTCAAATACTGTGAAATTTAGGTAGTAAGTATTTACAAATTTTGTTATTTTTAGCATTTAGACATCTTATAAACTATAAGAATAATAACATAAACCAAAGTTACTCAATAAGGGTTGAGTGTTTAATACTGCTATATAATCAAGGAATGCTCAAATTTTTTAAAATTAGGGGTAGGCATAGAAGATATTTGACTATGATACCCAAGAAGACATTAAAATAATTTCTACACCACAAAGGATTATTTTTTCAGATTGAATTCAACCAATAGCTGTTTTATTACATGAAAAATCCATGGATTTATGTATTAATTATTTCCAGTTCCTCAATATAGGGCAAGAAAAAAAAAAAAAAAGACCTCTCAGAAAAACCAGGTTGTAGAATTGCTTGCAAAGAATACTCTCACTCTAGAGACCAAATGGGGGTAAGTATTTTGGAGAATATAAGGCAGACATAGAAATCCCCTTTACATTTGATGCAATAATGGATTTGATACAAATTACATTTGATACAATTATCTAAAGAAATGGTGGATGAAAACCTTACTTAAAGGCTATGCTATGCAAATGGAAATGTAGCAACCAATATCCTCTTCCAATACTAACCCTGAGGCTGAGGCAATGCATGTCCATTCTGAGGCAGGCAGCTGTAGGGCATGCCAAGTGTAGGATACAGAAAGGGAACCATACAAAAGGACCAGCACCAGGGCAGAGCTAGTTCTCTGATCCTCACTTACCTAAGATTTTTCCAATTCTCTCCTATCAAGAGATGACCATCTCT
This sequence comes from Cnephaeus nilssonii, assembly GCF_951640355.1. Taxonomy (NCBI): domain Eukaryota; kingdom Metazoa; phylum Chordata; class Mammalia; order Chiroptera; family Vespertilionidae; genus Cnephaeus; species Cnephaeus nilssonii. The sequence goes on along the minus strand of NC_137081.1, from coordinate 65,000,128 downwards.
GTCAGAATAATGTTCATTATTTCTTGTAGTTTGTTGGAAATATATTAAAGTAAAATTCATTTTAAGTACAGCACTAATCTATAATAATAAAAGCATAATATGCTAATTAGACCAGACGTCCTTCCAGAAAAATCCGGGGCTGCAAGGGAAGTCTGGGTCCTGGGTGCCAGAGGGAAGCTGGTGTCAGCAGCAGGGGGAAGGAAGGCCTACTCTTGTACCAATTTCCTTCATCGGGCCTCTAGTTTTATTTAATGAGTTCAGTTATTTCAATTGTACACAATTAAAAAATGTTGCCTGGACTCTGTGACCCCCAACACCCCAACTCACAACTGCAGTCAAGATTCAGTTGCCCAAAGTAACAGGGGTTGGTAAGTGTTATTCCTAGCAGAGGGTACCTGAACAGGTCTTATTCCCACCTGGGTACATGCACATTACCCCAGCCTTTGGGCACTTAACATTATAGTATACATGGCATTGTCCCTGACTTCTAGAAACTTATAGTTGGAAAGGCAAAAATGATACACATATACTCACAAATTTAGCAAACAAGAGCCTATGTATAAGACACTATGCTAAGCAGAATATAAAGAGGAATAAAACTGCATGGTCCTTGGCTTCAAAAAGACTACAATATTTAAGTAGGGGATGACAGACCAATAGCAATATAATAATAATTTCAAACATATAATGGATCACATATTTGCCAGGGACCGCACCAAGAGCTTTATAGCACATACATGATCTCATTTAATCCTCATATTAACACTACTGGGTAGGTATTGCTATTCTTATTTTACAGATGAGGAAACTAAGCTTACAGAGTTTAAGTAAGTAGTTTACGGTTATAAAACTAGTAAGTAGGACTTGTCTGTCTGATTCCAAGGAGCATTATTTCCTTTCTTTGATACCACAGTACATCTCCCATATGTAGACAAATTACAGTGAAATGGCAAACATCATCAAAGCAGACCCATGAACTATAGTTTTTTTTATAGCAGTCATTTCCAGTCAGGGAGAACTGGAAATGTTTGGTGGAGGAGATGGCCTTGGAGCTGGCCCTTGAATGATGGCAAGGATTCTAATAAGAGATTATTAATAATAATAAGTTGAATCATTCCAGGAGGTAGGAGGCACATGAGCAAAAGCGTAGAGGTAGAAGAGCATACATTTTGTAAAAAAAAGGAAATGACTAATAATCTATTTTGGCAGTGGCCCAGAAATACTATGGTGGAGTGGTGAGAGAAATAAGTTGGAATGAAGTTGGAATTCTATGGTAACAAGCAGGTTTTAAATGCTATTTTAAGGTGTTTGAGGAAGAGGGCGTTATCAAACAGTGCTTTCGTGTGATTAAACAAAGAGACAATAATTAGGTGATGATATATGACAAACATTATCCAAATATTATATCAATGAGGAAATATTTTTGTAGAAATACAAGGAGAGACCTAGTAGACTGGTCCAGCAGTGGCTGATTAAATAACTGATCACAGCTTGACAAGAATCATCACAGTCTAGATTGGGCCAAAAAGGCTTATAAACTCCGTGTCATCAGTTTCATCCCCAGCAGTTTGATCACACTGGGAGAAATGATAAAGTAGCAAGGAAAATAAAATAGTAATTTATAATAATAGCTAATCTTCTTGGAGCTCATATTATGTGTCAGGAACTGCCTCTCCTCCCCCACCCCCCCCCCCCCCCACACACACACACCCCACAACCTCTTTATAATAACAATCTGGTGTCTGCTGAGCCCAGATTCACTGAAAAGAAGGTTGGATAGTCCTGTGAACTATTTAAATCAAGCTGTCTGAGAGATCAGAGAATTTGTCACTTTTCAAGTGGTCAGATTACTAGTTGACATCAAATATAGTCTCTTCCTTCTGTTGAGCAGTCACAAATAAACACTGAAAAATACTCACCAACTTTCCCTTTCTGAAACTCCATAAGGACCATTTATCACTAGCAGGCTTCTATTTCCGAGATTACAGTTTCTTTTACATTAGTTACATTTTATGGCGCTTGTTTCCCAGCACTTCTCTCTCTTCAGCAAACCCTTCTTCCAATCAGAGTGTAGGACGGGTTATTTCTAGGAAAAACTTCTCCAAGTAAACTGATTCCACCCACTATGTGTTTGTTCTAGTGTCTTCTCCCTGCATTTTGAGGCACGTCTGGAACCTGCAGCTCACTATCTGTGATTCCCTAAACTTTTTCAATGCAGACGGGGAGAGGTGCTGTGAAAAGGAAGAGAAAGATTTTGCAACCATTATCAATCTTAACTAGCAAAGGAGACTTAGTCACCTACATTCTCACTCACAAAACACCTACTGTAAGTAAGCCATACCCTTCACAAGCCACCCTACAACAGAATGTGTGTGTAAGGGGAGAGGGACTAATTTTAAGCAAATTATTGTGTCAGTTCTTTAATGATAAAAATTATTTTTTAATCTTTGTATCTCTTGAATTGCCAGCAGAGTGAACTGCACACTCTAGAAACTAAATATCTGTTAAGTAAATGAATGCTTTTTAAACAAATCACAGATTAGTGGAAGAAAGAGAAAATAAAATTTAAATATGAGCAATTCACTTATTTTAACATTTTGAGTTAAATATCTCAGGAAGAATGAGCTTAATAGGGAAATATAAACAGAATGTTGATTTTTTAAATAGAGATTTAATAATCTACTCTTTTACATGACCAATACAATGAATGTCTTTACTAATAATACCTGATTATTTAATTCAATCGCTCAGTCTATTATCAGATGTCCTCTCAGCTAAAAAATTGCATGCATTCCTCCCTCTCATCCCACCTGCTTTACTCACAGTCTCTAGCTTTTCAATGAATGGTGTAGTGGATTGAATGATGGCCTCCCCCCCAAAAAAAAACATATCCAAGTTCAAATCCCTGGAACATGTGGATGTTACCTTATTTGGTAAAGGGGACCTTGCAGATATAATTGAATTAAGGATGTTGTGGTGAGATCATCCAGGATGGTCTCATGTGGGCCCTAAGACAAGGGCCCTGAGACACACAAGACCAGGAGGCGATATGACCATAGAGGCGGAGCCTGGAGTGGTACAGCCAAGGAATGCCAGTGAAAACCAGCAACCACCGAAGCTGGAAGGCATAGAATGGATGCTCCCCTAGAGCCTCCAGAGAGAGCACAGGCTTGCCAACACCTTGATTTTGGACCAATATGCTCCAGAACTTTGAGGTAACACATTTCTGTTATTTTAAGTCACCCAGTTTGTGGTAGTGTTTTTTTACAGCATGACTAAAACTCAAATACAAGTAACAATTCTTTCCTTTTAGATGCTTGCCCAAACTCCTGGAATTGTCCTTGACTTGCATCTTTCTCTTACATCACCAATCCATCCAACAGCGCTACTTTTAAAACGCAGCATTATTTATAATAGCCAACATCTGGAAACAGTCCAAGTGCCCATCAGTAGATGAGTGGATGAAAATGCTGTGGTACATTTTCACAATGGAATACTATGCAGCCATAAAAAAGCAGGAAATCTTACCTTTTGTGACAGCATGGATGCATCTGGAGATTATTATGCTCAGTAAAATAGACCAGACAGAGAAAGACAAATGCCATATGATTTCACTTATATGTGGAATCTAATGAATGAAATAAACCGATGAACAAACTAGAAACAGGCATGGATACATGGAACAGTCTGACAACTATCAGAAGGAAGGGACTGAATGAAAGAAAGTGAAGGGATTAACCAAAGAATATATATGCATAGCCGATGGATACAGACAATAGTGTGGTGATAGTCAGAGGGAATGGGGAGTGGGGGCTGGATGGAGGGGGGGCAAAGGAGATAGAAATGGGGACATCTGTAATAGTGTCAACAATAAAAATAAAGAAAAAATAAACAAAATAAAAACTATCCAGAATCTGATCACTTCTCACTATTTCCATTGTTCTCATTGGAGTCACCATCCTAGATTAGCCCCTTAAAGAGCTCCTTGATTCCACCCATGCCCCTGTAATCTATTCGCAACACACCATATAGGCTGAACATTTTTTCCCTTATTTTTTAAATTATTTTCCAATTACAGTTTATATTCAATATTACTTTTGTATTATTTTCAGGTGTACAGCATAGTGGTTAGATAATCACACATTTTATAGAGTGGTCCTCCCAATATTTCTAGTACCCACCTGGCACCATACAGTTATTAATATTATTGACCCTATTTCCTATGCTGAACTTTATATCCTTGTAACTATTTTGTAACTACCAGTTTGTACTTCTTATCCCTTCAACTTTTCACTCAGCCCCACGCCCCCCCTCTCCTCTGCAATCATCAGTCTGCTCTCTGTGTGTATTTTAAAACCTGTCACATCTTGTCAAAGCACTGCAAGTCCTCCTCATGTTGCCCAGAATAAAAGCCCAAATCCTCACATTGGCCACAGACCCCGGTATCTTCTGACCTCATCTCTCTCTGCATCGTTGTGCTCCAGCCCACGGCCCCTGCATTCCTCCTTGCTCCTCCTCCAACACTCCAGGACAGTTCCACTCTAGCTCTTTGCATTGGCAGTTTCCTTTGTTTTGAAAGTTGTTTCCTCAGATATCTGCAAGTTTCACTCCATCCCTCCTTTAAGTCTTGCTCAAATGCCACCTTCTCGGAGGTGAGTAAAAAACCTACTAGCTAAATAACTAAGTGAACAGATTTTAAAACAACATCTTCTATACATACCAGGCACTTTTACTTTATAATTAATTATATTTTCCCTATTATTGTTCTTTTTTTAACATATGTCCTGGTCTTACTGCTTCATGCATATTTTCTCAATCTGTACAGAATTAGATTCCTGGATAATGTCTCATACATTAAATGCATGATAATTTGATGGCCTTGGATGTTTTGGAAACATATAATAATGTTCAATGTATTCTGAAGTAGTGTATGTCATACCTTGCCCAAGTAACTAATTAGTTTTAATTTGTGACATAAGTGAAGTAGTCTTTTCTTTATAATCAGGAAGACGATTGTGTGTCTCCTCATTTTCTCCAAAGTTACAAACTACTGTCAGAAGCATGAATGGTGATTAGTTAATGAATAATGTAAGAGGGTGGTTAGAATAACATGGAAAGTTAGCTTCAAAATGAACAAACCTATCAAAGAAAAAGCTATTTTTGCAATATGGTCAAGATAGTAGCAGGTATATTATCACTACAGGAAGCAAATCTAACTGTCAAGTTGGTGAAGAATAATTACAATTGTCAGGCAGAAAAATGATGAGATTGTGGGAAATGAAGCATTCCAAAATTCTCACAAAAGTGTTGACTTAATGTTATCGTCCCAAAACTCATTTTAATGCTCTAAGATCCAACTCACTTTTCCAGAAGTCATTGTTGCCAGTGTTCATCCTGCCAATTGTGAAATGTTCCAATGTGATTTTTGTGTTTGTTTGTTTTATTTGTTTGAGGATTCATTATCGCATTGTCAGATTTCTAGGTCATTGCTTGGAGAGGCAATTTTAGTGGTACTTTAAATGTGATAAACCTTGTCTTTGGAAAGACCTCTGTCTCAAGCATCCAAAATAATTTCATAATCTCTCTTGGATTGAGAGTTTATAGATTTGAGGCCACATAATTCTTTCTTTGGCTAAGATAATAACTTTTTCCAAGCTAAAAAGAGCTTTCCCAAACCATGCTGAAAACAAAGTTGTGACACTCTACAAAGTGTCAGTTGCAACAACTCAAATACATTTTCAAAAATTTCAAAGCAGATAAAATGTTTCTACAAGTGAGGCACTCTGGGTCCCTTATTTTACGAGGTCCATGGTTTGTGGTGTTCATAATAGCACAGTACTTCTTTTGAAGTCAGTATTCTTAGAGCACCTGGCGGCCCTGAGCCCAGATAAGTTCCTCAGAGACAGACCTGGTATAATTTGTATAACAGCCCGCAGCGTTACCAATTCACACTATAATTTTGCCAGATCTTATAAACTAAGCAAGCTTGGTCCTAGTCATTAGAGAGATGCAGCCTCCAGGGTAAACCCAATTGCAGTAGAAACTATCATTGAACTATTATTGAACATGTACATGGTGCCAAAAATGCATCTGACTAACTCATTGTAGTGATTTGGATCTGCAGCAAGACAATGCTTCTGTGCTTCACAAGGGACACATGAATGCTTTGGCAATTCCAACCCAGGGAAATGCTGAAATGGAAAAGCACTGGTCCCAGAAGGGACTCAGGCAACATCATTCTGCTCCCTCGGATTCTGGACCACTTTCAATTCCAGCATCCTGTATCATCCCCGTATGTAGCCAAGAGTCTGAAGGGAGGCCCAGATGTAATTTGATTATATTTGGCCAATTTTATCTCCAAAACACTTCTCAAATCTATCTTTTCTTTCCACATGCCGAATACCATTGCCTTAGTCCAGTCCCATATATTGTTGAGCTGGACTAACACAAGACCTTCCAAACGAGTCCCTCTAACTCCTGTCTACCTATATCTCCCACCCTGAAACTACCCTTACATACATTCATCACATTGCAGCCAGAGTGACCTGCCAAATACACATACCTGATCATTTCACTCCGAAATTTTGAAAGGTTCTGAATTCATTCATTTCATTTATTGCCCAGTGCCAACAAAACGAAAAGACAACTTACTGTATGGGAGAGGATATTCACCAATGATACATTTAATAAGGGGTTAATTTCCAAAATGTATAAAGAACTCATACAACTCACACCAAAACAAAAACAAAAATAAAAACAATCCAATTTTTAAAAATGAGCAGAGAACCTGAATAGATACTTCTCCAAAGAGTGTCATACATATGACCAATAGACATATGAAGAGATGTTCAATGTCACCAATCATCAGATAAATGCACATCAGAACTACAATAAGACATCACCTCACACCTGTCAGAATGGTTATCATCAATAAATCCACAAATGATAAGTGTTGGCGAGGATTTGAGAATGCAGATTGGTGCAGGCCCTGTGGAAAATTGTATGGAGAGTTCTCAAAAAATGAAAAATGAAACTGCCTATGACTCAGTGATTTTTATTTCTGGGTATATATCTGAAAACCCAAAATACTAATTTGAATGGATATATGCACCCCTATGTTCATTGTAGAGTTATTTACTATAGCCAAGACATAGAAGTAATCCAAGTGCCCATCAATAGACAAGTGTATAAAAAAGTGGCAACACATACACTGAGTGGCCAGATTATTATGTGTTCAGAGATCATAATAATCTGGCCACTCAGTATGTGTGTGTGTGTGTATATATATATATATATATATATATATATATATATATATATACACACACTAATAAAAGAGAAACATGCAAATTAACCATCACTCCGCTACACCCACCAGCCAATCAGGGGCAAGTATGCAAATTAACCCAACAAAGATGGTGGCGGCCATGGAGCTGGAGTGAGCAGGAGGCTTGGGTTGTCCCCAGTGATGGAGGAAGCCAAACTTCCCACCTGCCCTGGCCTCTGTTCAAGGCTACAAAGTTTCAATTATAGAAGGTAAATAAATCCCAGATACCTGCTTCCAGCCGGCCCTGGCCTCCACTCAAGGAGGTGCTGAAAAAAAAAAAAGAAAGAAAAAATGGAGGGGCTGGGAGCTTGTGTTGCCGGGGGTGTGTGGCCAGCCTGAAAACGGCCATCAGCCCCTCACCCAGGCTGGCCACACCCCCATGGGGTGAGGGTCCCCACTGGGGGACTTGGCCAGCTTGCAAACAGCCATCAGCCCCTCACCAGGGTGGCCAGGCACCCCAGCAGGACCCCCACCCTGATCCAGGACACCCTTCAGGGCAAACCAGCCTGCCCCCACTATACTAATAAAAGGGTAATATGCTAATTAGACTGAGAGACCTTCCAGATGTTCTTCTGGACAAAGCCATGGTGGCGGGGCCGAGGTAGAGGCGGTTAGAGGCCAAGAGGGGAGGGCAGTTGTGGGTGATCAGGCCAGGATGGGATGGCAATTGTGGGTGATCAGGCTGGTGGGGGCAGGGCCTTTGGGGGTAAACAGACCAGCAGGGGAGCCAGTTGGGGGTGAGCAGGCCATCAGTGGGGGTCAATTGGAGGTGATCAGGACAGCGGGAGGGGGCAGTTTGGAGTGAGCAGGCCAGCAGGGGGGCAGTTGGGGGTGAGCAGGCCAGTGGGGAGGGAAGGTGAGGGCGAGCAGGCCAGCAAGGGGGGGGGGTGAGAACACTGGCACAGGGGGCAGTTGGGGGTGATCAGGCTGGCGGCTGGGGGCATTTGGGGGCAAGCAAGCTGGCAGGCAGAGTGGTTAGGGACAATCAGGCAGGCAGGCAGGCAGGTGAGCAGTTAGGAGCCAGCAGTCCCGGATTGCAAGAGAGATGTCCAACTGCCAGTTTAGGCCCGATCCCTGTACACTGGCAGTAGGACATCCTTTGAGGGGTCCCAGGTTGAGGCCGGGCTGAGGGACACCCTCCTCCTGTGCACGAATTTCATGCACTGGGGCACTAGTGTGTGTGTGTGTGTGTGTGTGTGTGTGTGTGTGTGTGTATTAGAGGCCTGGTGCATGAATTCATGCATGGGTGGGGTCCGGCCAGCCTGGCCAGGGGGAGGGGACATGGGCAGTTGGCTGGCCTGCCTGCTGGTCAAACTTCTGGTCAAGGGGACAATTTGCATATTAGCCTTTTATTATATAAGACTAGCATTCCTGTTGCAGGAAAAATCCTGCAATAGAGTTTCCTGCTGCACTCTACCCCGCCCAGCCTGCTCTCCTCCCTTCTCCCCCGCCCCGCCTTCTCCGCCAGCCCGCCTGCTTTTCTCCCTTCTCCCCCAGCCCCACCTGCGCTCCTCCCTTCTCCTCCGCCCCGCCTTCTCCACCAGCCCGCCTGCTTTCCTTCCTTCTCCCCCGGCCCCACCTCCACTCCTCCCTTCTCCTCCCCACTGGCTTGCTTGTTTCTCCGCAGCTTTGCTCCCTTCTGCAGCTCTTGGCTTCTTTCTACGCTGTCTTTATATGCAAATTAGCCGCCATCTTGGTTGGGGTAATTTGCATACTCGTCCTGATTGGTTGGTGGGCATGGCTTGGCTGGTGGGCGTGGCTTGGGCGTAGCGAAGGTGCGGTCAATTTGCATATTTGTCTATTATTAGGTAGGATATACACTGAGTGGCCAGATTATTATGCATTTAGAGATCATAATGATCTGGCCACTCAGTGTATATGTGCAATGGAATATTACTTGGCCATAAAAAATTCCATTTGCAACAGTATGGATGGACCTAAAGTGTATTATGCTAAGTGAAATAAGTCAGTCAGAGAAAGACAAATGTCATATGATTTCACTTACATGTGGAATCTAAAGAACAAGATAAATGAACAAACAAAATAGAAACAGACTCATAGATACAGAGAGTAGGCTAATAGTTGTCGGGGGAGGAAGTTTAGGGGCTGGGTGGAAAAGGTGAGGATTAAGAAATACTAATTGGTAGTTACAGACTAGTCACAGACATGTAAATTACAGCATAGGGAATATAGTCAAGAATATTGTAATAACTATGTATGGTGCCAGGTGAGTACTGGAAATATCAGAGAGAAACACTGTAAACTATATGATTGTCTAACCACTCTGCTCTATACCTGAAACTAATACAAAATAATATTGAATGTAAACTGTAATTAAAAAATAAAATTTAGATTTAAAAACATGTTCTAGTGCTCTACTGGTAATACAACAGTAAACAAAAATAGATAATATCTTGCCTTCTTGAGGTCTACATTCCTGTGGGTAAGACAAGCAATATGCAGACAACTGTACAAATTATACATGTGTCTATAACAGAAAAAAAGAGGCAGAGAGTGATGGAGGCGGGTGGGTTTAGTTTTAAAAGGATAGTCGGGGGGCCCTTTCTCAGCAGAAGGGCAATGAGGGGAGAGAGTCGGTCATGAGAGAGATTTGCAGGAAGGAAAGACAAACGTTACAGATAGAGAGATTACTGAGTCAGGGAGATGCCAGCATGTCCCAGGCACATCCAGGAGGACTGCATGGTTGGGATGCAGTGTGTGAGGGGGTTGGAAGTGAAGTGAGGAGCAGGGTAAGGGCCAATTCAAGTAAGGCTTTGCCTTTTAGGCCTTGGTAAGAGTGTGGATTTTATTCTAGCGGTGACAAAGCTAAGGGAAGTTTGAGAACTCACTGGGGGATGTCATTATCTGATTTATGTTTTAAAGGGACTTTAGCAGAACAGAAATGTAAGGAGACTGAGTCCCACTGTAATTGCAAAGCTATTGCCGTGATCCATGGTAGCTTGCATTAGGTTGGTGATGGTGTTCAGATTCAGGATATCTGGTCAGGAGGGTTTGCTGAAGGATTAAATGTGGATATGAGAGAAAACAAGAAATGAAGGACTTGGCATTGCCCATAGAATAAGGGCCAAGCTGATAGATAGTACAACACCCAAATCCTTCCCGACCTGAGACATTTTTCTTCCTAGGCCTCATGTCCCACATTCTTTTTTTTATTTTTTTTTATTTTTATTTTTTACAGAGAGGAAGAGAGAGGGATAGAGAGTTAGAAACATCGATGAGAGAGAAACATCGATCAGCTGCCTCTTGCACACCCCCGACTGGGGATGTGCCCGCAACCAAGGTACATGCCCTTGACCGGAATTGAACCTGGGACCGTTGAGTCCGCAGTCCGACGCTCTATCCACTGAGCCAAACCGGTTTCGGCTCATGTCCCACATTCTATGTCTCAAACATTTCCCTCCAGTAATTCTGAATGAGGGGAGTTTCCTGACCATGTCTCCATGCCATTTCATATCTCTGTGACATTTTTAAGGCTACACTTTTTAAAAATCTTTATCGCCTTAACCAAGGATATTTTTTCCTCATTTATTTCTGAAGAGAGTGGAAGAGGGGGGATGAGGGGGTTGAGAGAGACAAAGAAACATCAATGTGAGAGAGACACATCGACCGGTTGCCTCCCTTACACACCCCAACCAGGGCTGGGGAACCTGCAATTGAGGTATGTGCCCTTGACTGGAATTTGAACCCAAGACCCTTTGGTTCATAGCATGATGCTCTAACCACTGATCAAACCAGCCAGGGCAAGGTTCTACTTTTTATGTGGACTTCTCTTCCCACCTATGCAATTCTTTCTTAATCTTCAAGACTCAGATCAGGCATCATCTTCCCAAGAAACTTTCCTGGGTCCCAGGTTAGACCAAGTACCCATCCTGTATTCAGTACCCAGAAGTCTTATCTCAGCATTGATTATACTACATTGAAAACCTGGTTTTTCTGTCTTCCCACTAGACTGTCACCTCTGCAAACGGAGGGATCATGCGTTATATGTCTTGGTATTCCCAGTGCCTCACTCAGTGCTTACACAAAACAGAGGCTCAATAAATGCTCTTCCTACCATGAGGTCAGCCTGATATTGGACAGAGGGAATTATATCACCCAAGAGAAATGGAGAGTGAAGCTTTCCTGGATAACTCGCATTGCGTAGAAAGGTGTGCTGACCACGTGAATCACCTGCTCTTCCTATGGAGTGCTCAGGTCCTTAGGTCAAAGTAAGCCAGCCCAAAATATCTCTGGATGTAACAAAGACAGGATCAAGGAGTGAAGGCTTGGGGGTAAAGGTAGAAAGAACACAATTACCTACTCTCCGTTATACATGGGGTAATGGACTGCTAGAAAAATGAAACCACAAGCACTGGGCACAAGTTACCTCCACCTGTGTCCTCTACATCATCCTTGCTGCTTTTCATGGTCATCATGTCTGATAGAGAATATCAAGAGGACCGTTCTGCGAGCTGCAGGTACAAAGCAGTGTTCAGAAGATCTATAATCATATTACATAAAGTGGGGTTTATATAAACTTGACAGAATGTGCTGATGTGAGCCATTTACAGTTCAATTGTAACAGAGCAGTCTGGCAAGCTGTTAGCTTTATCTGGGAGATGATGTACTTTGGATCTGCCATCAAGTCAGATTTAGAATAACAATCTGAAGGGAACACAATCCCTCTTTTAAAAATCCTGCCTTGTCTTCCTTGAATCCAGAGAAGCAAATACTTTTAAATACTTTTCATTACTTTTTACAGAAATTCAACTCATCTAAAGATTTTTTTTTTGGTCATGGGAAACATATGCAACATACAAAACTCCATTTTAATGCAGTGGACAATAAACTTTTAATATATATATATATATATATATATATATATATATATATATTCTTTGAACTTAAAAAATTTGCCTGATGAATTAACTAAATCTTTACAAATTTATCAGCATAGCTTTTCTAGGTTCTAAAAAACACACAATCACTGAGAAGTATATAAAGGGACTACATTATGGAAAAGACACAGATTATCAGTCCATATGTGTGTGAAAAGATTGACAACTGTTATCCTTAAACACAGGACTGTATTGTCACATGATTTTATTTTCAGATATATAAACATGTATTTCAAATATTTTTCTCAATTTGTTTTATGTTCTTTCTATTTTTCATGGTTTATTTTGCTATACTAGTCTTTTCTATTTTATACATAAATAGTTTTCTTTAGGGTAGGGGTGGGGAATGTCCAGCCCACAGGCTGTATAAGGTCCACGAATCATTTGGTCTGGCCCTGCCAAGGCATTAAGGGTGAGTTATTAAATGTTTGACGAAATATAGCAGACTAATTCTTAAGTTGATAATTTTATATGGCCCACGAATGATGTTATAAATATCCAAATGGCCCTTGGCAGAAAAAAGATTCCACACCCCTGCATTAGGGTATATGAGCGTGTGTGTGTGTGTGTGTGTGTGTGTGTGTGTGTGTGTGTGTAAATGGTAAAAGGCTTTTCTTACCAGAAGAGTATAATACTAGCCACCCTTGATTTTTATCTATAATTCTACTAGAGGCCCAGTGCATAAAAATTCATGCACTAGAGCGGGGGCGGTCCCTCAGCCCAGCCTGCCCCCTCTCACAATCTGGGAGCCCTCAGGGGCAGGAGGCGACTTGGCGATCAGGGGAAGGCGACACCCCATCACACCTCTGCTGCTGCCACTGCCGGCAGTGCAAGCCTCTGGTGGCCCTGGTTACCTGAGCCTTGGGCGGCTCTGAGCGGCTGGGGATCTGAGAGCGGGTCCGGCCACACCACGCACCTGCCACCCCCCGCCTCTCCCAGCGGGGCTGAAAGGACTGGAGGACTCTGGTGGGGCTGAGGGGACTGGGCGCCGCCATCTTGTGGCTATGGGCACTGCCATATTTGTGATGGCATGATGGTCAATTTGCATATTCCCTCTTTATTATATAGGATAGCTTAGTATTTTATACAAAATCTCTGATCCATTTGGATTTTATGTTAACACAGTGGGTGAAGTCAGTATTGAGCTCTTTTTTCCTCAATAACTAACCAGTTTTCTTATCATTATTTATTAAATAATCCATCTTTTTTACACTGTCACCTTTATCAAATATTTTGTTCCCCTACTAACAAGTCTCCTTCTAGATTAATCATTTTATCTCATCCTTCCACCTATTCCTGTGCTAGCAGAACCACATTTCTTTACTTACTAATGCCTTGATGCTAGGGAAAGTTACCCCTCATCACTTTTCTTTCTCAGAATTTTATTGGCTGTTATATTCATTGACTAATATATTTTTCAGAATATTGTTGACTGTATTTACAATCCAGTATTATCTTTATAATGACTTAGTCAAGTTCCCGCCAAAAAACTGACTTGGAGTTTAATTAGGATTTGCATTGATTGACTTTGAGATCATGGACATCTTTACATTAGTGAGTGTTTCTAGTCAAGAAAAGGTATCTTTCCATGGGTTGTCTTCTTTTATGCTCCTCTGCAGATTTTATCACTTTCTTCATAGGTCATGCATATTTCATGTTAAGTTTACCCCTAGGTATTTTGGATGTTTTCAACTTAGAAATTATAATTTGTCCAAATCCTACACACCAAGATTCGAAAAAGATCTTAGCCTCCAACTTTTAGTCAGCACATCCTGTTAATGTGCCACCTAATTTTAATTTCTAGCTCATCCTGAAATAAATGTGTCCTCACTGAGTTTCTTTAGTCATAGCCTTTGGAACTTTATCATTTGTAGCTGCCTGATAGCTTTTAAGCATTCTCAATATTTTGAAAGATTCTCATATCATGAATTAGCCTTGCCAAAGTCGAATAAAAAAACACACACACAGAACTCCTTCCAGTCTCACTTGCACCTACAGTACAAGCATCAGATCGAGATTGTATCAAGCAAATACTTCCATATAAGACTCCAGAAGTAAAACGTGGAAGGTAACAGCATGAACCAGTAGCCACACATGGGTAAATAGATCTTCTGGCAAATGTGGGAGTGGAGGCATCTGATTCTCCAGGAGGTGTCTGCCATGTGGCATGAAACACAATCAGTGGAGGGTGGCAGCAGTGGTCAATTGGTAATAACAACCCTGCAGCTGGTGAAGCAGAGCTCCAAGATGTATTATTTGAGAATGTGTTGCATTCAAATCTGGCCCAGTGGCCCTTACAGAAATTCTGTGAGCTATCTGAGACACTTTAATAAATCTCTTTAAACTAGCCAGAGTGGATTCTGTGGCTTGCAACGAAAAACTCTGAGCAATTTATAGATGAAAGATAGAAACCCATATAATAAGCACACAAAAAGAAGTAGCTATACGCAAAAATGGATGGATTGTGCCTATGCTTATCTTTCTATTCCCTAGGCATTTATCTAATTATAGCCTTTACCATGCCGCTGGCTAATAAACACAGTTTCTGTTTGAATTCCTCAAGTGCAGCTAAACTTGGCTCCCTAGTGTGAAAAGCAAACATACTTTCATAGCACAGGACTTTGATCCCTCGGTTGTGTAATTAACCATGTGTTAGGGAGAAAATGCGTGAATTTGCTAATTTGTTGTTTTTTTAATCCTTGTTAATATTGGCCATCAGTATGTCTAGAGGAGATTAAGTATAGTTATGCTTGAACACAAAACTAAATATTCATATACAACCATTAATCCACAATAAAACAATAACCATATATTATTGCTAAACCACATACTGGTCTCAGCTATTTACCACCAATAACTCTACACATTTTACTGGATTTCCAAGGCCACGTTCATAAGCTAAAAGAGACCAAGATTTCAGACTCAAACAATGCTAGGATTTATTGCCTTTGTTATTGAGATCTCATACTGGAACACAACTGAAGGGAAAAAAAAAAAAAGAAAAAAAAAAAAAGCTCTCTTCAAGATTGCTAGGCATTAAATATGGACACATAAAGCTGAATATGTATTCATTCTCTGATTTTTCTGCTTCCATTTCCTTCTCCTCACTTCATACACATGAATGACCCCCTTCTTTTTGCAGGTCTCCTTTCCACTTCTTTAACTAGATGGTAAAATATCTCTTCTCTTCTTCCTTAGTCAAAGCTCAAAGACACCTAGGGCTGCTTCTCTATGTGTCTTCACCAAGACTAAGATAACCCTTGCTCATTCCCAGAAGTACACCTCGTATCCTGTTCAAAGCATGCATTAGATATTAGAGAAACAACTATTAACAGAAGATTAATTCCCAGAATGCTCACACACATCTTAGGTGCCATGTTATTTCTCTAGTTTCAGAACTTCTAGCCTATCACATACATAAGTACATTGTGTCTCTAAAGTTTAGCCTGGTCCCTGGTATGTAGAGGATGTACAAGCAATATTAAGTAGAGTTTTGATTTTGGATTATCACTGATCAGTTTCACATATAGTTGTATGTATGTGAAAATGCATTATAACTAAATTTCAAATTTCCAAAATATCTGAAGTGGTCTATGGTTCAAAGAGCAAAATGTTCTGAATAAAATGTATGTTCCTTCTAAAATTTATTTTTATAACTTAATTTAGAACAAAGAGGATAAAAAGGAAATTCATATTCATTCCACAATTGCCTGATCTGAATACTTATTTTTTTTTATTTTTTTAAATATATTTTATTGATTTATTATAGAGAGGAAGGGAGAGGGATAGAGAGTTAGAAACATCGATGAGAGAGAAACATCGATCAGCTGCCTCCTGCACACCCCCTACTGGGGATGTGCCCTCAACCAAGGTACATGCCCTTGACCGGAATCGAACCTAGGACCCTTCAGTCCACAGGCTGATGCTCTATTCACTGAGCCAAACCGGTTAGGGCTGAATACTTATTTTTAAACTTTATGGCTCTGCTTACAAATATACAACTATATGCACTAGAAGTAGGTTATTCAAGTAAAGTAATCAACAGGGACCATCTAATAGAGTTTAACTGAAACATTTAGCCAATGAGAGTCAGTGGAATTATCTTAACTATTGGAATCTTAGTTAACTATCTTAGTGTATTGGAATCGGTATTTCTAGACCCCCACATTATAATATAATTATGTGGGAAATCTCTATCAAAGTGAAAAGTCTGATTTTTTTCTGAACTGCTAATAGGCCATGCTGTCTAGACATAGTCTTTTCCTGTGAGGACATGGCTAAAATGGGTCTATAAATACTAGTTTCTTTGACTCTAGATTTATCTAATTGCCCTTCTAAAAGATAAGCCCTAGCTCAGGTAGCTGCTACAAATTTTCTCTTTTGTGCAGTAATTCATTTTTCTCCTACTGACCTTCCTTTTTCAGTAATAATTGCAATAAAAATTAATAGCAATTGGGAAATCAAGAAGGATTACACCCAGGAAACTTGAGAATGTAAGAAAACCTGAAAACTTGAAGGGTAGTGGCCTTTATAAGTACTTTCTTGAAGTCATTTATTTATTGCCTTTGATTAATCATGTTGCTTGGAACTATTGGCTTGCATATAAATACAATTAAGAAACATTTTCTTTTCATATAAAAAACAGATGGGTACTTGTTTTCTAATAAAACAAAACTGATGACAGAATGAAAAAGGAAAAGAAGGGAAGCTCTCCAAAGCCTACAAATGATAATTGCCTTCTCCTCTTAAAGAATATTAAGGGTCCTTTTCCCCCGCTTTATACACTGGGAATTTATCTCCTCAGCTTCAACCACATTTAACAAGAATCTTAACAGTTTAATGCCTCTGTATCACATTGAAAAGAGAGGGTAAAACTGTAAATAAGCATTTTAAAATGATGAGTTTCTCTTAGAGATTTTTCAAAGCCACTCTGAAGAAAATCAAGTTCATAATAGTTGGAAACAAAAAATTAGTGCTCATTACTAATAGTAAGTGGCCACTTACAAAGCGGAGTCTTGCTTTATGCATGAACTTCCCATATTGTTTACTTCCTTTTGGATGCCCCATTTCTTTGCTATTTCAAATTGTTGTCAACTCCAGTGATCTCTTTTCCTTATGTACCATACTACAGACTAAGGTCACTGATTCTGCATAGAGCAAAATGATGGAAAAAAGAAAAAAAAACAACAATTTTAATCAGTTACTGGGAGGGAAAATGTTAGTCTCATAACAATGACCTGTTAAACAGCTACTATCTGTGGAGTAGATTCTCACTGGGGAAACAGGAATCAGGAGATGGTAACCATGCCTCTTAAAAACTCAATCAAACAGGGACAGAAAGAATCTAACAGAGACTGAATGAATAAAAAAATAAAGACATGCAAAAATATAATGAAAAGATGTATGACCAGCCTGAGTATTACATGAAGGAGCAAAATCAAAGATAAATATTATTTACCATAGTAACTTTGGGGGTCTTCACCGCTTTACTGTACTTATGAGATAGCCCAGAGGACAAGAAAGCAGGGTCAAACAGATGCAACCCACATGGATCAGTCTTTCATCTGCACTATTCAAATTTCATTCCAGATTTGTGAAGTCCAAGTGTTTAAGGACACTTATTTTAATCCCCAAATTAAATCCTAGAAAACCATTAACTTAAATCTTCATTGGAAAGTGAATGCTTAATAAAAACAATTAAAATTGGTTAATATTTTAAATTAGATTCTTTAAGAACAAAGAATTTTTTAAAGAAACAGTTCTCCATTTGTGAATCTGGGCCAAGCGAGCAGAAGACGATGTGAAAAACGAAAGATGGCTTCAGCTACCCCATGCAGCATCTGGGAGAGCATGGTGTTACTTCTCCTGTTTCTCCTCAGAGGGGGCTGTCCAGAGGGCAATTTTTGAAAAACAGTAGAAGATGAACACAGAACAGCAAACTGGGAAATTCACCCGGCATGCCAAACAGCTAGTGCTTTTAGCTTTTTCTTCCTTCGTTTTCTACATTTGTTGGCAATGAGAGTCACCAAAACACAGAATCACATGTATTAAACTTTTTCAAGATAAAGTTTCTATCTTAAAAATAGCAAATTCCTAGTGGGAGCAGAATAAGAGGTATGTTGAATTTTTTTTTTTTTTTTCAGAAAGATGGTTACTATGTGTATGCCAGTGTTTTTGTTGATTTGGGGTTTTTTATTTTTTATTTTTTTAGTGCTCAAAAAAAAAAAATGCCATCCATCTGTCCTTAATTCCTTAATCTGGAAATGACTCAATGGTTTAGAAGCTTTTGTTTAAAGCTCACAGGATTGTTATGCATTGACTTGACTGCCTAAATGTGCAATTCAGGCCTTCAATTAGATACCCAAGTGAAAAAGATGATTAGAGTAACAGAATTATGTTTTTAAAGAACCATTTATTGTCATCCAGCATATTTAACTTAATATTATGTCTTCCTTGACATCTAGTTAAAATGTTAGTCTCATCTAACTGAAATTGATGAAATCTAAAATGTATAATTAATGACCTCCTTTGCAGAAGAGTAGAAGATTAACTTTATTTCTTTTAGAAAAGGTGTTATTCTCATGAATAACCAAATTTCTTTAAGTTGTTAGAAGTAGTTTCGCTTAATAGTCTTATAAAAAAAGATCACGGAATTTTTTATTTTTCCTTTTGCAAAAGACATAAAAGCCATATGTACTGTGACACTAATGCTCAAAATTAGAAATTTTTGCTGGCTACTTCCATTCTCAGCCCCCACATTCATCACTTGTCATGCCCCTCTTTCACCCTTTTGTATTATTTCTGTGCTTATGTCTCTCCCCCACAAGACAGTAATCTCTTTTGAAAGCAAGAAATAGGTCTTGTTTATTATAAGTCTCAGCACTCCCAACCCAACCATGTGTGCATAGTAGGTGCTCAGTAAATCTTTGCCTGCAAATATTTTAAAACATAAATTAATAAATGTGCAAAGGACTGCATTTTTTTTTTTCTATATGGAAAGATAGGGAATTTTTAACATAATAGCCCTGATGACATCAATACTTCCAAGGGGGCATGTAATACGTGAGCAATCCCTTGCCCACCTCCACCTTCCCACACATGGCCTGGAGCTGCTCTTTGATTGGGTGATATAACATTCCTCCTTACCCCTAAGTCTGCTCCTGATACCAAACATGTGCCATGTGCTCCAAAGCTGAGAGCCTCTGTGAGGAGAGCTTAGCTATAAGCAGTGTCTTACCGAATCCCAAAGAAATCCCTGCTAATCTGTGGTGGAGTCTCATGCTGCCCTGGACAGGAAAAGGCAGAGTTTCTTAGACATTGTGTGGGTGCTTAAGGAAGATGGTCTTGTACACTAGATCTAATTAGAGAAGAAAATATTTTCCAGCTGCTGAAAGTTGGTCTGAGGAGATGGTGGTGGTGAGTCAAGTATTTATTTGACTCACCTGGGTCTGTCAAGTATTTATTTAAAACTCCTTGGGATCAATTGTCTTTCTGCAAACCCAGTGCTCCAGGACTCGTGGGTCAGGATATTTGGCTTCTCATTGCCCATAACCCATCCACTCTGGTTGAAAAAACCGGCACCCTCAATAGGGAATGAAAGGCTGAAACAAAAACCCTTTGAGTTCAGCCCCCCGAGCTCCAAGAGTAGCAGCATCTAGAAGAATGAGTAGGAATTGTGTGAAGCTGTGATCGAAGGGGACTCAAAAGTCCTGGTCCTGGGCAAAATAGCCCAATGCATCCAGCCCATGGGTCAAACCCAGAACCAGAAATAATTCCAAGTACAAGATTTGCAATAGAAGGCAAAGCGCCAGAGGGGTCGGAGAGAGAGCTGCAATGATGTCAAGGGAGGAAGCTTGTGACAGGCTTCCGTACCCAAACCCACCAGCAGGCAAGGAACTGTCCCTGGACCTGGCCAGTTTGGACTTCTTGTTTTCTCACTTTCCAAGGATATCAGAACAAAAGTGGGAACTTATAGAATCCAAGCACATTCCCTTTTAAGAACAGTTTTTAGTTTGGGGTTGTTGTTTATTTGTTTCCCTAAACCGGAATCCGAGAGATATTCATTGTCTCTGGGAGGAAATGAGAGAGAGCATATGAGAGAGATGGCAAAAATGATGATGAAGGCAGCATTGGTGATGGCAGGAGACAAAGCCCAAGGAAGTCAGCAAAAATAAAAAAATAAAAATAGGGAGTCCTATCAACGGTCCCAGCAGTGGCACCTCTGCAGGCATTTGGGCAGCTGGGGAAGTCCTGAGAGACTAGGGAGCCGGGGTAGCACACAAGGCAGTATTTGCTAGAGGAAATTGTTGGGGACACTGCGTGTTCCTGTGGTATGCAAGCACTGTCCTTGTGAAAATCACGACTGTTGTCATTGAAGTGGATGCTTCACACTAGCTTTCAAGGGCAGGTATCCATCCACGTGAGATGAAGATTCACCCGGATGTTTTGTGCTTGGGCAGTAGGGTACAGGGTGCTTTCATTTGTCGTCTGCATCAACACTCCTCTAATACTTACTGAGTGACCACTAGACACAGACATTGCTCTAGCACTTGGTATACACAGTTGTGAGCAGAAAAGGCAAAATCCCTGCCCTCATGGAGCTTTGTTTCTATCAGGGAAATGAATCAATAAGTAAAATATATAATATATGCTAAAGATGATAAGCATGATGGAGAAGGGAGTTAAGGAATGTTGCCAGGGGAGATGTTGTACTTATAAATAAGGTGTCCTGAGAAAGTCTCACTGAAAAAGTGGTATTTGACAAGTGGCATCTTCAAATAACTTATTTCACCATGAAAATTTGTTATCTTTAAATGAGTGTTAAGAACAACATTCCTCTCTAACCTATAACCAGAAAGATAAAAGAAGAGCAGGAGCTGTTCATAGGAATACAGTGTTTCCTGAGAGATGTATATGGAAATGTGTTGCCCAGCAACCAGCAGTAGGTCCAGCATTGAAGCAATAAAAGGAACCCAGGAGTTCTCTGAAGTCACTACTTCCTCTTCCAGGAAAATGTGGACTCTGCCCTCTGGATGCAATCAGAGCCTGTTCTTACTGCCATGTCCTCTCCACAAGGTGCTCCCTCCTGAAGGCTTCTCCGTGGGATGCCCTTCAGACATAGACCTCCACATACAGCTCGGAGCATTACTAGAACCTGGGAGAGGAAGGGATGGAGTGAGCGTGCCTCCTTGCCTTTTGCCACACTAGCCTTTTACTTTCACAAGAATAGCTCATCTGACTGCACAGACTTTAGCAAATTTCCTTCCTGAAGGATTCATGGTATTTCAGAAGGGAATAAAAACAGAGGTAAAAGAAATATTAAAATTCCAGCAACTTGGACTTTTCCCTTCAGTGTCAAGTGCACCTCAGAAGCACATCTCAAGATTTAAACCATCGCAAAGGAAGGTCCCTGCATGCACACTCACACTCACACATGCGTACAAGCTTCCTTCCACCACCATCTCCAAACAAATGTCTGTTGATGCTAGAGAAAAAGGAAAAAACATATAAACCAACCATCTTTAATTCCTATTGACTCCTAAATGTTACCTGGCTGGGGAAAGAGGAGTTAATTCCTCATTAATGGGTCTCCTGAATCCTTTTTTATGTTTTAGTATTTTTTTAAGATTAGCAGGTGGAAACATTTCCATATTTACACTGTCTCCAACTATAACCAGCCATTTAGTTTTTTAAAATTCTGGGGTTCATCCTCCCCCAAATTCATTAACTATATTTGAGAAACAGCTCCACACACAGAACCAGTATAGAAATCTAGATATGAAGAATGAAGAAAATCAACCCAAATTTTCCCTTGTAGTTTGATATATATCTTTTGAAATTATAGCATGAAATTTACCTTTGAAAATTTTCCTCAGTTGGACACCCAATGAATAAAGAAATTAAAGTTACCAATATGTCGGGAGTTGAATAGCTATTAAATACTCAGAAGAGTGAGGGCTGAATGATTTGACATTTTTGACCCAATAAGGTATAATAGAGAAAAAAGGCCAGTGTCAAGAGGCCTTTCCTTAACTCCCTTCTCCATCATGCTTATCACCTTTAGCATATATTATATATTTTACTTATTGATTCATTTCCCTGACAGAATGATCAGATTTGTCAAGGATCACTTTGATATTTAGCAGAGGGAAATGTGAATATGATTCTAATTTTTAATGAGAGGAGTACCATGTCTGAGAGCTCAGGGCACTCCTGTTTTCAACTCAGTCTGACTTGATGAGCGTTGGTCCTTTTGCTTTCTACAGATTATTTTCCTGTAAATTTTTCTTGACAGGGTTGCCTTTTCATCTAACTAATATTCCTCTTACACAAATGAATGTTATTTACATACATAAAGCCAGTTAAGAAATCAAAATGACATTCAATTGATATTTACAGGCAGTTTCATCTGCTTATTTTTCAGTTTCATAGAATTTAAATTTAGCATTTTCTGACTTGGATTTCATTAGATTGGTACACTTAAGAGTTAAGCTGATTTTCTTTCATTAAAGTTTCATTTCTGTGGTTTAATCAGTGAACATGTAATTGCTTAAAGTATTCATTTTATAAGATTTTTCAATAAATTATCAAGGCTGTTTAAATCTAAAAACTGGTGCTATTTTTGTACTTGTGGTCAGAGATACACAGCACAATTTTTGCAGTTAGTCAGCTTGCTTTACTTTAATCTAATAAACCAGCTGGAAAAAATGATTCTTTTTTCTCTCTGCTTGATTTCCTTCATTGTATTTCTATATGAATATTTCTCTTTCATACCTTATCATTCTGTCTCAGAGATCAGGAGCTTTTATTTTGAATTACTCTTGGTTCATCAGGTAATAGTTAACATTGACTGAAAGCTTAGTATATGGTAGCTACATAGTAATAGATTAATTCATTTAATCTTCATAACCCTAAGAGATACTTACTATTGCTATCCTTATAAATGAGGAAAGTAATGCTCAAAGAGGTCAATTTTGGAAAATAATACTCACCTTCCAGGCCCACCATATTCTCATTAAGTACAAGAGTAAATCTACACTAATAAAAGAGAAATATGCAAATTGGCCATACCTTCATGACATCCACCAGCCAATCAGGCGTGAGTATGCAAATTAACCAAACAAAGACGGTGGGTTAATTTGCATATGCAGGCAGGGAGCAAAGACTGAAGACGACTGAAGACAGAAGACTGAAGAGGCTTGGCTTCTCTGCTGCAGCCAGAGCAAAGGCCTGAGTCCCAGGTGCCGGAGGAAAACCAGTGCCAGCAGCCAGGGGAAGGAAGGCCTATTGCACAAATCTTTGTGCCACGGGCCTCTAGTATATATATAAAACATGTAGCTATACTATGCCTGCCATGTTCTTATTAAATGCAATGAGATATGTGAAGCATGCAGGTTAATGTGTAGCATACTGTTTGCACTGTAAGCATTCAACTTGAGTTTGCTCCTGTTGTACACTCTGTCTATGTTCCTTTATTTTAGCAAGTGGCTCACTGCCTTCCAATTATTTATTTAGTTAAATGACCTTGAGCAAAGTGCTTAACAGCTAGTTAGCTGCATAGCGGGATTCTTAACCAGGCAGTTTTTGTCTAGATCCCTAGCTCTTAACCAGTACAATACACTGTTAGGTAAACAACATAGCTTTGATAATTCCATTAAGTCACCACACATTGCACTTTATTACACTATTATGGTACACAAGGGATAACTATTAGCACACTGACTTGAGAGTATAATCCATAGTCAAATTTAGATGACAATGTCAAGGGGCGAATATGAAAGGAAAATATAAAATGGAATAAGTGCACACTAAAGGGTGAAGGTCTGTAGTGAGTACTCTCATAAAAGCTGGAAACCTAGACTCAAGATTGGGTAGTCTGAAAAAAAGGGAAAGTGCAAAATCTAAGTCCCAAAATGTGAGAGGGATGATGAGGCATCTTGTTCATCATCTTCACCTTAGTGATGTTTTTAAGCCAATAAAGAAAGTATCATAGTAACTGTAATTTAGAAAGCTTTTAAAGATATAATCATTCTTCTTAACTGCTGCTAAACTGCTCTTTCTGAAAAACAAATCTGATATTCTTCTACCAAAATCTTCTGGTGGTTGCTCACCACCCACAAGATTCAACATGATCCTGTCTTGTCTCTTGAAGTTCTCTCGCCTTCTTCCATGTCACATAGACCAGCTGATATGGTGGAGAGAACTTGAGTTTTAAAACCAGAAACATGCATATTTAAATTTCTTACTCCACTACTACAAACTGAGTGATCTAGGGAAACTTACTTAACCTCTCTGACTCATATTCTTTTTCTGTAATTTAGGGATAATAATACATACCTTTGGAGGTAATATTATTTGTATTAAATGCAATATTTATATATAAAATCATACAGCATAATGCCCAGCATGCCGGGGCATTGTAGGCATTCCATTATGTTTTATTTATGCATTTTTTCTATAATAGTACTTGTAAATAATTCCAAGTTTCTTAATGTCTTTAGGCCCTATTTTCCTCATCTTCAAAATGAGCATGAGAATAAATATCTAGTGGAGTTTTTATGAAGAATAAAATAATGAAAGCAAGGCATACAGTAGTTACTCCATAAATGTTATGTTATTGTTACTGCTGCTGCTGTAAGTTCATGAACTCCTTGAGGACAGCAACGCTGTCTTATTTTTGTTTTATATCCCCAATGTCTTACATAAAAACTGCTTATGTAGTAGGTGCTCAACAAAACTTCAAAATGTGAACAAGGAAGTTGCATCTGCTTTGTTCGTGAGGCAGGATTTCTTGGGACCCACCAACACTAGACTTAATAGCAGTCACAAATCTCAAATTATTAGTCATACTACAGGTTTTAGAACCCAATTTTATTAGTTAATGTAAATAACTACAGTTGCTATAGAATAATACCCCCAAACTTCAGCAGTTCAACATAAACAGTTTATTTCTTACTCATAATACAATCTAAAGCATGTTGCATTCTCAATGATTTGTAATAGAGATAAAATTACAAAACTAAGTAAATTCCTATCAAGTAGAATCAGTGTTTTTTTTTGTTTTTTTTTAGAATCAGTGTTATATATTTATTTATCTGTGTGACATCCTTAATTATCACTAGTCCTTTACTCATTATTATTAGTACAGTGCATTCCTTGTCTTCCATAAGAATTCAGAAAATATTTATTTACTAATCAAACTGCACAATCAGGTTAGTCTATTCTACAAACATTTTAGAGGAAAAAACACCTCTAATTAATGAAAAGTTGGACATAAAAGCCTGCATTTGCTACTTTTATTTAAATTATTTAACTTTGCAAGAAAATTGCTTAAATCATACCCACATTGAAAAATCTTTTTGTACTAATGTCTAGCACTTCTATATTTAAAAAGAAAATTTCTCAACTAGCTTAGTATGTGTATGACCAGGAGTGATAAGTACTCTTTTATACACAGGAGTTTGAATCTTCCTACATTTGATGCAGAGAATGTGTTGAGTATAATAAACACTGAATGGTTTCTATTTGTAGGCACGGAGCTAAGTGCTTTCCATGAATTGATTCATTTAATCCTCTCAACAAACCTCATGAGAGAAATCCTATTATTATTCCCTTTCACAGATGAAAGAACTGAGACACAGAGAAGTTTTAAAAAGCATCCTAGGACTCACAGCTGAGGAGTGCCGGGGCTGGAATATAAGTCCAGGCAATCTAACCCATAGGCTATGCTCTTAACCACCACCTTCTCTACTGTCTCTGTAATAGAGCATAGATTGAAGAAAAATAACATAATTTTTGTTGTTGTTGTTAATCTTCACCCGGGGATATTTTTTCATTGATTTTTAAAGAGTGGAAGGGCAGTAGAGAGAGAGAGAGAGAGAGAGAGAGAGAGAGAGAAAGAGAGAGAGAGAGAGAGAGAGAGAGAGAGAGAGAGAGAGAGAGAGAGAAACATTGATATGAGAGAGACACATGTATTGGTTGCCTCCCATACACACCCTGACCAGGGACTTGGATTGAGCCTGCAACCGAGATACATGACTGTGACTGGAATCAAACCCTGGATCCTTCAGTCAGCAGGCCAACACTCTATCCACTAAGCCAACTTTGTCTTTACAACATGGAAAAGACTGTGTAGAATATCACAGGGGTAAAATGGCATCATAAACAATATAGGCACAATTGTCTTTTATTTTTTTAATTTTAAAAAGGTTAAAGCTTTAGTATAACCTAAATAGACAGACTTTGAGTTATGAATTAGCTTGGGAGCTGCTTTCTTTGATGCTAAGAAGGCATTTGATTTGATGTGGCAAAATAATGCAATCCAGTTTTAAAAGTAACATTTGAGCTGAACTCAAGATTTGCTTTTTAAAAAACAATCTGTAATCTTCAGTTACCAATGGCTGATTTCCAGGTTCTATTTTGAAAGTGATAATTAGGCCTGGAAATTTTTTTTGCTAACTTTGTTATGTAAATCACACCTTGGTGGTGGGGCGGGGGAGGGGGGGAGATTTGGACAAAATAACACAATAGCAATAGAAAACCATTTTACCCTGAATGATTTTATTCATCTGTTCAATCAGATGAGACATGTGGCAGGCTTTTGGCCATACTCAATGATTCCTAGAGCATTTAAAAATTCAGTCCCCAATTAAAAAAAAGAATGATCCTTGCTTTTGTTTATCCCAACCTTAAATATAATCTTGAGTTCCTCAGGTCTTGGGTCCCCACCCCTTGATTCATAGAAACTTGAACCACCAGAATCTTAAACATTTTTCTCTTTTTCATCACAGTTCCCCTCAATTTGAATACCTCTCCTCTTGAACTAATATAAATGAATCTTCTGTTCATGTTTTTTAATTCTTATTTCTACATTTTTTTCAAACCATTGAGACTGACAAAATTATGTCACTCCTGAAGACTTTCCTTAGTCAAGGCAATCCCCAAATTAAAGTCTATAACGTATATTACACAACCAATTGGAGACACCTTCTCCACGCCCGACAAAAAGAGAACTGTATCAGTTCTTGCTGCCATGCAGCTTCAGTGGCAGGCAACATGAAAATGGTCTACCAGACAGCATTGAGAGCCCTGCTCTGGTTCCTTGAGAAGCAGTGTCTGTTTTTGATGGGAAAGTCCAATTCCAATGATAAACTCAAGATATCTGCAGAACTAAATGTATCCCTAATTCTCTAATTACAGCACAGCTTGAAAAATAGATCAGATCAGGTTTCAAAACACAATGTCATTAACCCTTTTCAAGATGTGGCGTTCCTTGAAATGATGATCCTCAAAGTTAAAGAGAAAAAAGTCACAGAAAATAATTTTGTATCCAAATATTTGCTTGTATCTCAAAATATGACATTCCCACGGTGGTGGCATGCTACCTTAAGTTACTGTTGGCTTTCTGACTGCTGAAGCCAAGAACAAAAGCAAAATAGATATAATTCACCTATTCATATGTCAGGTCAGAATAGAGAGGCTGACTCATCGTAGAGTTCTTAGCAAGTCATGGCCCTTTCTACCATCAGCTTGTTCATTTGTTAATATGAGCTATTCAATTGCTGTTTTTCTT
Organism: Cnephaeus nilssonii; assembly: GCF_951640355.1. Lineage (NCBI taxonomy): Eukaryota > Metazoa > Chordata > Mammalia > Chiroptera > Vespertilionidae > Cnephaeus > Cnephaeus nilssonii. The sequence goes on along the minus strand of NC_137081.1, from coordinate 64,972,332 downwards.
TCTTCATTCAGGGCCAGAGAGAGTGGAGTCCTTAATGGCTCTTTTCTCTCTCACTTCCCCTCTTGACAGGATAGCCAGTTTGGACACAAATGCCTTTGTCATCTCGTCTCTTCATGCCATCGGCTTTAATCACTTGTCAGTGTGCTTTTGTCTCTTTTCTGTGGAGAGGATAGGTTTCCTGGCACATACACTCTCCGTGTTGCTGGATATGACATTTACCATGGTGCATTTTAAGTTAATGTATATTTAACAATTTATCTATTTTAAGAAAGTCACTTTCCCTCTATTCATATTCTTCCCAGGGATAAAGATCCTACATGAGTAAGGGGACTTTCCTTTTTCTAACTCCAGGTCCTAGTGTATCTAGTATGTGGCAAGCACACTGACTCACAGAAATATTCCCTGATTTCATAATGATATTTCCCTTCTCCATTCCTTGGTAGTATTATTTGGAGTATATATTTAATGCCTTGTTCTATTCTTTCTTATTCTCAACTCACCTATGAGCAGTTCCCAAACCTGTTGCATGTCAGAAATGCTTGGGGAAACTCTACCCCGGCAGATTCTGACTCAGCAGTCCCTGAAACACTCAAGAAACTGTATTGTTTTTAAAGGTGTTACATTTTTGTTTTCATTCTTGTCCACAATGTGAACTAGATTAAGAGGGCTATAATATCTATAAAGATGTGACCTAAATAATATAAAATTTTAAAGTCCTCTAATGATTCTGAGGTAGACAGTCATTGACAGTAATTGAAAACCTTTATCAGCAGCCTATAGCAGTAATGGGGGATATTAAAGTAGAGACAGTAATGCAGAGGAAACTAGTAGAGTTGGAGTACAGAGGTAGGAACTAAACGTTAGGTTCGAACAAACAGATAGGGACTCTTAAATGCTATGTTAAAGAATGTGGATTTATTTTGTAAATAATGAAATGCTACCAGAGCTTCTTAGAAAAGGAGTGTCATCATCCACCACAATTCTACAAATACAATTCTGAAAGTATTAGGAGGATAGAGTTAAGTCGGAGAGACCAGAGTCAGGTGAAACCGTTAATGGGCCAGAGATAGAATGAGGAGGTCCTGATTAATGAAGGAGGAGAAGGAAGGAATAGATGTATGAGACAATAAAGAAACACTGTCAGGTATTAGAGTGAAGGTGGAGGGAAGAATTAAAAAAATGATTACAGGAAGACTTGTGATCCCATTAACTGAGAATAAAGACCCAGATTTTGAGATGAAGATGACTATAGTGGTGTATTTCTTACTTGAAAATCAGACTCAACTTGATCTTGGGAACATGCTAAGTTACCAATCAGAAATTTAGGTCTGGAATTCATGAAAGAAGTCATACTGAAGAAGTAGGTGTAGAGTCATCCACACAGAGGTACTACTTAAAATAATACCATGGACTACTTCTCAGAGAATTTACAAATAGAGAGAGTGAGGGGGTTGGGACCTGTGGGGCCTTAAATTTGAGAATGGGCTAGCTGAATCTTTTGCTACTCTACTGAACGCAGGAGTTCAGTGAAGAGGTCATTATGGGGAATGTGAAAGGAATAAACTGGGAAGGAGTAAAAGGATCATCTGGCAACATCGATGGCTCTGTCAGTCAGACTGTACAACTACTGTAACAAATGGTCTCCAAATCTCAGTGGCCTAACACAATAGCAGTGTATTTCTCACTGATGTCACAGTTCAATGAGGGTTGGATGGATTTAGATGGAGCAAAGGGTCAGGGGAAAGGAGGGTCTTGACTCTTCTCCATGTACCCATTCAGGTACCCCAGTTTCTTCACTCTTCAACTGTGCTGTCAAACCACCCTAGCATCATCCAACAAGGGAATGAAGAAAGAGGAATTGCAGAGGATTTATAAGACATTTTAGATGTCAGGCCCAGAAGAGATTTATATTATTTCTCTACACGTGCCGCTGGTCAGAACTCAGTTATATGGCTTCATTTACTGAAGGAGATGATGGGGAAAATAAATTTGCTACATGCCTGTTGGAAAAGAAAACAGATTTGGTAAGCATGTGAAAATATCTCTGCCATAGTCTTCCCTCCCCACCACATATCTATTTCACCCCCTTCCTCCACACACAGACAAAACCCCCATTTCCCCACGAGAGGCAGCCCTAATTCCCATTCTACCCCTGAATTCAGCCCAAAGACCAGGATCTCTGAGTAATGATCCCACCCTCCATCAAGTTCAGATATAATTTCTCAAGTTCTCGTAAACAAGGAACTAAATAAACTCCAAGTTGTCTGCCTCTGGACACACATACTCCCAAAATTCAGCAGTGGAATGGGTGCAGAATTACCACCAAAAACATTTCCATTTGGGAAAAGGAAGCAGACATGAGTTAAAGCAATTCTCAAATCCTGCTGGCCAGACACTCTGAGGGTCTCCTACCCTGGAATAGGGGTAAGGGAAGATTTTCTTGCACAGGCCCTGCTTCCACTCTTTGGGAGGACTCTTTTGACCATTTATCCTTGGCCATTGTCTCTCCCATCTGGGAGCTTCTTCCTTGTCCAGCATCTTCTTTGGCTGTGTCTGAATTGGGTACTTGAGAGGACTGAATTTCCGTCTTGCAGCCCACACAGTTTCTATGAGTGACTTTCTTTTACAGAAACTTGGGAGTCCGAAAGTTGTCTTACTGTTTGAATAGTCCGGTCTAGTTAGCATATTATGCTTTTATTATTATAGATGGAAGACGATGTGAAGACACAGGGAGAAGACAGCCATCTACAAGCCAAGGAAAGAAGCCTGAAACAGATCCTTCCTTACAATCCTCCGGAGGAACCAACCCTGTGGCATCTTTATCTCAGACTTTAATCCTCCAGAACTGTGAGGAAATAGAATCTGTTGTTTATGGTACCCAGTCCATGGTACTTTTTGTAGCCATCCTAGCAAATTAATACAGCTTCTTAGTCACCAGGTATTATCCAGCCAACATATAAAGAGAGAATGTGGAGAATCTTGAAGGTGATTTCAGGGTCACTTTCTAGACATTTAAGGGACTATACCTATGATCCATGTTCACCCCCATAATATTAACTAGAACTCAGTCACATGGCCTCATCTTACCGCAGAAGTAAAGATATAAAAATGAATTTGGTAAGCCCATAAAAGTGTTTCTGCTACAAGTTGGGTAGCGTGAATTTGAGGTGGGAATGACTCTCTACTCAATCCAGGAATTAGCATATAAAATAGTCCCCTCTTATCCACAAGGGATACATTCCAAGTTCCCCAGTTGATGCCTAAAACCTCAGGTAGTACCGAACCTTATGATGCATCACTTAACAACTAAGATACATTCTGAGAAATGCATTGTTAGATGATCTCCTCATTGTGCAAACATCATAGGGTATACTTAAACAAACCTAGATGGTACTTATGGACATCAGGACAAGTCACGTCCCAGGTGGGACAGAGCTGGACTCACATGATTTCATCACGCTACTCAAAACAGTATACAATTTAAAACTTAAGGATTGTTTATTTCTGGAATTTTCCATTTAATATTTTTGGACCACAACTGACTACAGGTAACAAACTGCAGAAAGCAACGCTACAGGTAAGGACTACTGCAATTTCAGAAGAGAATTGGGAGGTGAGCAGATGGAAGAGATCCCTTCCTCATTTACATTTTGCTCTCTGCTGTTTATAAAATATCATTTTCTCAGTCATTACTCAATTCATTTGGTCCTCAAAACAGCCCATGCAGGTATCCACTGAGCAAATATTTGTTGAGCCTCTCCCTTCAGAATTTCCCAGTCCATTAGATGTCTGGGTGGATAGGTAGGTACATAGTTCTAGGGATACTATTATCTTTATTTTATATTTAAGTAAATAGAGTCACAGAGACATTGACTTGCACAAGGCATACAATCAGCAATTAATTCAGTACCTTAAGAAATCTGTATATTTACAGTGCCTGGCAGGCATATAGTAAATACTAGTCATCCCACTCCACCCTTCACTTTCACATCCTATGTAGTTTTCACAGGTTAGAGAATAATTGAGTACATTAAAATGGTAAGTGAAAGATGCATTATGAAAAGCATGCTTATTTTAAATGCCTCTAACTATACATGCATATAGCACTTGTTCTGCGGCACCACTACAGAGTACAAACTCCCAAAACACACACTCAGACACGACTGCCACATGTGGCCCTTCCCACCTGAGATGCCCAGCTGAGGAGACTCTGCTGTGCTCACCTTTCATTCCATAAAACATGGTTTGGAAACCCATTCTCTTGTGTTTTCTCATGCTTTTCTCACCTTCTGGAATATCAGCTCCTTTCCTCTTTGCTGAACTATCTAAATCCTATCAGTTCCTCAGGTCTCAGATGTGGGCCCCTCGTAGCTTTCCCTGCATATTTCAGCCTCCCTCAAGCCTCCACTAGCTGGACTCACTATTTATAATGTTATTTTGGCATACCCTCGTTAGGATTACCTTAAATACTTTTTAAAATGCTCAATTGACTTAGATTAAGCATATTTTTATATTTCTAAACTTCTGGGCCTTTCAAAATTCATTTTGTGGTTAGAATAAATTTGCATGAATTGCCTGCTCATTTACTTCTGACAAAGTCATAAGTTGGCAGATCTTTTTTCAGTGTGGTGTCTAGATATGGTCTTCTCTGGTCAAAAATGTAAAATAGATAACCTCATGTAGCCTTTCAAGTCTTTTTGCCTTTTTTAAATAATGACTCCTATAGCATCTTCCTCCCATTAATAGTATAGAGGGCTTGCTTAGCCTCATAGGTCTGCTTAGGAGAATGTCTGTGACCATATACACTTTCAATTTTCTTCATTTCTTTCCCAGCAAAATATACCTGTCCTCTCCCACTTCCAGGTGTGCAAACTTAATCAGATAAACAAATTTACATAAGATATAGATGCTAAACACAGTGGCAGTTTTCTGGTTGAAATTTCAAGACATCCAAGATTGGCTGTGAAAATTGTATCAACGAGGTAACCTTGGAAGTAGGAGGGTAGGATGTGAAGAACTTTGATGTCCTTCAAATGAGAAAGCCATACACACATGAGCAAAACTCTAGTCCAGTAAAATACCAATGTAAGGAGATAAAAAATGCTCCTTAAAACTGATTGAGTAGTGAAACACCTTAAAGCATGGAATCTATAGAAATATTTTCTTACAGTTTTCACTATTATATTAGTTTCAGGTGTTTAACGTAGTGATTAGACATTTATACAACTTACGAAGTGATCACCTCAATAAATCTAGTATCCATCTGACAACATAAAATATTATTGACTATGTTGGACTTTACATTCCCATGACTATTTTTATAACTGACAATTTGTACTTCTTAACCCCTTTCACCTTTTACACCCACCTCCACCCCCCTCCCATCCTGCAACCATCAGTTTGTTTTCTGTATCTATGAGTTTGTTTCTGTTTCGCTTGTTCGTTTATTTTGTTTTTTAAATTCCACATATAAGTGAAATCATCTGGTATTTGTCTTTATGGAAATAATTTTAGTGTTGAGGTCTTGTACCCTTATTGTAGCTTTCTACATTAGTACTTTATGGTTACAAAGCACAATTATAAAGCTGGCCAGCTACTTAACATAAAAAGTTCATTCTAGCAACAATAACAAAAGAACTGTTTTCTGACTTAGCATTCAATAAGAGAGACAAGAACAAGCCATTCTTTAAAGGGCAATTTTCTGTTTAACAGTAAATGAGCCTAGTAGAAAAATAATGAATAGATTTAAGCATGAAAAGCATCTGCCTTCTCTGCAAGTCTGCTGGCTGGCAGGGCCACAAAAGGGGTCCAAGGTCTAGAAGTAGTTACACAGGCACTGACTACTTCTGAGAGAGCTGGGAATGGGCAGGTTGTATTTTTAGATTATGAGCCTCAGGTACTTGGAGACCATAACTTGTTGATTCTCACAGCACACTCTTGCACAGTGCCACATGCATTTTTGACATTCCAGTGTCCTTTAATACTGATATCGGAAACCCGTCTATCTTTGTCCATGAACCTCAAGAACGGAAGAGGAACTTTCACCTGTGCTCAAGTGTTCCCATACCACTTAATGCCCGTCCAAGAGCAGAGAAGTCTTCCCCTACTTCATCATAAAACATTTTATGATGCCAATTATGGGAAACCCAATCACTCACATAATTCATAGTGAGATGAAATAAAGTGCCTGGAGAATCATGGGAATAATCATAAAAATGGTCATGTATGCACACATCTTTCTAATTTCAATAATTCCTTTTTCCTGGAAATAGAGGAAATTAATCATTCATTCCTCCCTTTTAACTACAAATATAGATATAAATGCATTTAAATGGAGGAGTTAGGTTGAGCATCATAATCACTAACTTCCTTTATGAATGGGGTCAATTCAAAGGAAGGAGAAAAAGACAAAAACTAGCATCATTCCCCCCTCTCTCTCACTATATTAATTTACTATGAATATATAAGAAGTTAATATTCTTACACTTTTATTTAACTTTTAATTAACAATAATTTAAGGCCTTCATTATAAAACATCAAATGAAAAAGAGCAGAGTTAGCTTACTTATGTATATATTTATTTGTGGAACACACCTCCCAGGTATAGCTATTTAAAAGCACATCAAAGGGTAAATTGTTAATTACAGAACTAACGTGGCATACTGATTCCCTGCAAAGTTTCTTAGGTCTAGTTTCCTTTATCACACACAAATGGAAAACTTACTCTTTTGTGCATATATTTTTTTGTTTCCCATTTTAACAACTTTACCACCAACTGAATTAACATGAACATGTTTGTGAATCCTACAAACAAAACTCTGTAGTCTGCATTTTAAAAAAAAAAAAAAAAGTCTGTTTAATAGTCTTTTGGTTGTTATAAATTCTTTTCATCATCTTTGCACTATACGATCTCAAATCTTATTATAAATGACAAAAAAATATTTTTTAAAGAAAAAAAATACTAGCTTCAATGATCCTTTTTCAATTCATTACCATAGGACTTCTCTGAAACACCAATGACAATGCTTTTACACAATTTCTCATCAGCACTTTCGTCTGTCCCTTATCTCTTCTTTCTAGCTTCAAACGTGCTAAAGAAAGATGCAAAGTCACAAAGAAGCACACCTTATGCTTTTCCAAGAAAAAGAATGAAGTTCTGAAGCTCCATCTCTGAGTGGGTGACCAGTCAGGTTTGCCTTCCTTGTGTCCTCCCCTCTGCCTCAGAATGTGCACTCACAAACAGAAGTGGTGAAAACAGGTAGGAGGCTGTCACAGGTCCACCTGATCTTACTCATGACTGGGTGAGGGCACGTGTTTGTGGCCCCATGCATGTGTGTGAGAGCAGAAGGAAGGAGGACATGCAAAGGGACTTCTCCAACCCTGGCTACTTGAACACTTAACATAGCCATGTGTCCACCACCCTCAACAACTGACTGCACATCTTTGTGCAAATGAAAATGTTAAGCCCAAAAGAGTGACTTTTCTCATGCTTCACATAGACAACCCACATCCTCACAAGGAAAACAAATTCTTGTTTATTTAAAAAAATGTCTTTTGTGCTTGGAACCAAAGCACTCCTCTGAACAATATCCTGTGGTGGAAAACAAAAGGAACAAAGGAGGTTTTAGTGACTGGGTCTTGTTGTGTTAAATAAATGCAGCATGAAGTTTACATATTTATGTGGGTGTGATGATGTAATCTGAGCTCAGAAAACTCAGCCCTTTACAAGATGATGTTGGGATATATGCATTCCTGGGTACTGAGATTAACAAGACATTTATGTAAAACGGCACATGTTGTTGGGAAAGAAATAATATTGCCACCTTTATGGAAAAAAAAAAAAAAAGACAAAGACCAGCCATTCATATAAAGTATTTTGCTCAATTGTCTGTTCGCTTAAAATTGGATTACTCTTTTTTTCCTCCCAGTTTAGAATGATCCAACAAATATTCTCTAAACACTCCTAATCCAAGCTGAATCTTGTTTTCTTTTTTCTATTTCTTTTATTTCACACTAAAATTTTCTCTATTTTTTGGTCCTATTGTATATAAACCACTACAAATCTTTTTTGAACATCTCTTTTCCCAATCCCAAGAAGCAGGTAGATTTGACTCTACCTTGTTCAAAGAGTGTGTGTCTGAAATTTACTGCCTAGCTGCCTTGGGAAAATTAGTCTGCATGACTACTGTACTCTTAGCTTCACATTGGCAGGGAAGAGTTTGGAGGGTATATGTGTATGTAAGCATTAAAAATCACCAGTACCAAACCCAGCTTGAGGTACACACAAGAACTAGGGCCTGCATGTTAGAGGTGCTATATTTAGACATTTCAATTCTGCCCCCTTTTCTAGGTAACTTCAACAAACTGAATTTCTATCCTTTTTCCAATACTGTTAAACCCGTAAGTGGCAAGATTATCATCTGCATTCCCAGTGGTCTGACCCAATACTAATATAATAGCTAATATTTATTGAGCCCTTAGTATATGCCAAACATTGTTCTAGGCACTTAACATAAACTATTGTATTTAGTAATTTCAACCGCACTATGAAGTAGTGTTAATTTTACCCCCATTTTACAGATGTATTCGTAACTTGCCAAAGTACAAATTCACATTTGTAAATAGGAGTGGAGCCAGAATTAGAAGCCAGAGTATGCACTCCTAACCACTGAGCAACACTTCTTCCAACCCCCCACACACTTAATCAAATTTTGATATGAGGATAGAGGATTTTACCAAGTAGGGTCATGAAAATGTAGGAAAGCATTTGAAAGGCCAATTTTTCAAGTATAAAGGGGAATATTCTTGATAACTCAGAAGCTCTGCCTTTTTATCATATGTTCAGCCACTGAGCAATAAATGGTATCTTTTGAACCAGGCTTTAGTATAGACACTGCCTAGACCTAAATGATACCAGTAACTTTCTACATGACCTCTATTTCCAATCTCTTCCGGACTCATATTCTATCCTTTCCAAATCAATTATAGTAAGGGTTCTAATAGAGACCATATTCTATGCTTTCCAAATTGTGTTCTATGCTTTTAAAATTGATTCTATTCCTGGATCTAATATAGACCAAATCAGAATAATTAAGTAAAATAATTGGATTCCCTTATTTATCTCAAAATGTAAGCTCATTACAGTAAGAGCTGTATCTTTTTTTTTTCCCCATTTCTTCTGTATTCCCTTTCAAGTAGTAGACTCTCAACAAATGTTGCAGTTAGTTAAATAAGGACCTTGTCAGTCTTGAGTACTCTTTGGGGAATAGTGTAGGGTGATCCCAATTGACAAAATATTCTGGGTAGAGGCAGGGGTAGACATACACAGACAATTTTCCTTTGATTCTATGTTGTTAATTGTGTGTTTAGCTACGAATAATAGAAAAACTAACTAACTAGCTCAAATCAATAGTTTCTTCTTTCTATATAACAAGATCCAGGGTAGCAGTTGCCACGATTATTCCACTGCTCAAGCATGTACTGAGATTCAGGCTCTTTCTGTTCTTCCCTTTACTATACTCTTCGTACTGGCTTTCCCTCGGCATGATTTTTATCCTATGTGGAAGGATATCTCTGGACATCACAACCATACTCAGAGCAGGCAGATGGGAAGGGGAAACACCAGCTATCCCTTTCACTAGGAAAGCAATGCTTCACCAGAAGCCCCCACTCCCACCCAGGCAAGCTTTTACTTACATCTCATTGGTTGGCATATAGTCACATGGTCACTCATCAGCAAGGAAAGCTGGGGAAGTAAATTAGACTTTCCAGCCTCTTTAGTGAAAGGAGACAAGAGGGAAGGGGGTTAGAAATTGCTGTGGTCATTTTGGGGGCCAGGTGGGTACTTGAAGTATCGGGGGACCACTCTGTGGAGTGCATGGTTGTCTGGCCACCATGCAGTACATCTGAAGCTAGTGCAGACTAGTACCGAATGTAAACTGTAATTGAAAAGTGAAGAAAAAAATTGCTGTTGGGTCCTGGATGGTGTCCTCAGTGGTTAGAACGCTGACCCTCACACTGAAGCATCATGGACTTGATTCCACGTCAAGGGCATATACCTTATTTGCAGGTTCAATTCCTGGCCTGGTCGTGTGGGAGGCAACCAAACGGCATGTCTCTCTTACATTGAAGTTTCTCTCTCTCTCTTTCCCCCTCCCTTACACTCTCTCTAAAAATCAATGGGGAAAATATCCCCAGGTGATATGTCAGCCAGCCGAACAGTACCTGCCACATATTCTTTTCTTTCTATTTTCTTTGCCCCTATGAAAACATTACTTCCAGGAAATTCATAACAGGTGCTCTTTCCACCATCTCTCACCAGTCTATATACCAAAACGATTTCCAAGGAAAGACTGTAGACTATGGCAAGTTCTGAGTGACAATGACCTCTCTGGCATTTATATGTTAAAAGGAACCGAAGTGCTAAGCTAGACCCTGTCAGTTATCTCTCATCACATGCACTTTTGACAACTGGGGTAGGAAAACTTTGTTCTACATGACTGACTGCTCATGCAGGGCATTCTCATCACGTCCGGCCCCTTCTCCAATAGATAGTAGTAATATAAAGTATCTCTCATTCCTAAATGCCCATAAAGAGCTTCCAGGTGAGTCAACGGAGCTCCTAAATACACTGTCAGAAACCAACAGCTTGGGACTAAGTAAGAAACTGAGTTGGGAAAGAGAGTGGAAAGGAAAGTCTGATGGGTCAACAAGACCCCCTCAAGAACCCCTGAGAAATTAATGCCATCTGAGAAAGAGAAAAGCCTAAATAACTGTTCTTCACTGTTTGCCATTAGCTCTTAAGAAAGATCATCCGGGGTCCTGACCAACATCACTGCATTCACAACCCATCAAAGACCACAAATGGAATGAGAAACAGGGTTAGTGAATAGGTTTGCCATTCAGTTCAGAGAATGGCCCAAAAAGCAGACATTTACGCACGCCACACACAAACACATGTGCTCATGCAAGCTTGTTTTAAAAACCAGTTTATTGCTATATCATCCATATACCAGACAGTTCACCCATTTGAAGTACACAATAACCATTTTGTTTTCAAAGTAGATTTCACTTGTGTCTGGGGAACAGAAGTGTTGGACTAGTTGTAGTCTCAGAGCCTTGGCAGCTCAGGGATTTTCCAGTTTGTTGTGCTCTCGCACTTGCCCTCTTTATGAAGGGATGGAGCGGGTGGAAAGGAGATAGCCTGGCTCTGCGATCAAGTCCTGTGGGCAGAGACTCTACTTGCTTCAACACCCTTGCACCAAATACATGGGGAATAGTTATAAGTTGCAATGTCCCTCAAAGAGCTCAAAGCTAACTTTATATATACAATGTTATATGTATAACAATAACAGGAGTATTTATTGTCATGCCTGCATTAAGTAGATAATGGTTAAATATTATTATCTTTACTGCAGTAATAACGAAAGTGAAAGGCATTGGTTGGGGTGGATAAGTCAAAGTCCTTCCATTTATCCCTGGGTTAACTGTGCTGAGACTTCCAGTGAGAGTGCTCTGCTTTTATCTCTTAGGAGAATAAACGTTAATGGCAGTTTTCTACACAGCTGAGAAGAAAAAATTACAATAAAATACAATTTCTTTGTAACATATTCCTGATGTGTTTTTTCAAACTTGATCATCTGTTACTAACAATGAAGATATAGCACTTATATAACAATTTTATCCACACAGCACTTTTTAAATGTTAATTAAACATCACAAGCACTCTGGGACTGAGAAAAAAAACTTATTGTATTAGACTTATATGCTTCTTGTAACATGTATGTTAAATATTCTGTTTTGGGTTCATTAGAATATTTGTGACACAGATTAAGAAAATCTCATTTTAACTATTGACCTACCTTCTTTCACAATGCAATAGAAAGTGTTATTTGAAGTATTGATTAAATATTCTGAAATTTTCATTTAAATAGGATAATATGAAACTTGAGGCTCTTAATGTATATTTGGTATGATGTATTATAATTTGAAAGCATAATAAAGTAATATTAATTGGATTGTTTTAAAATCAACCCTTAAGAGAGGGTTAAACAAATCATCAAAATTATTAACATTTATCAAAACTTCTCTAGGTCAGACACAATTATAAATGGTTTACATTTATCAGCTCATTTAATCCTGGCAACAGCTCTCTAATGAAGAATACTCAATGATCCCCATTTCACAGATGAGGAAACTGATTGACGAGAGAGGTAATAATATGAGTATGGTTAGATAGTTAATAGGAAGCTTAGATAGGTAGCCTGCCTCCAGAGTTCATGCTCTTAAACTCTATCATGCACTATTAAATTCACAACTGCGAGTAAATTTTTTAAAAGGACATTGTAAGTCAAAGGCCCATTGAAAGTTATTAAGATACAACCTGTCCAGGCCCTTAGAAGTCTTAAATATGCTTACTTATGAATATAAAGAATGAGCTTAAATTATGGCACCATTACAGATTTGGAAAAAAATAATGACAGATTTCATATTTTTAAGGTGGATTTTAATGCTTGGTAATTATTTTAAATGCACATATATTACAAATATTCTCTGACACTAACCACAGTTAAATTTTTGAATTTTTAATTTGTCAATTTGTCTGTTAATAACTTTTAAAACAACTGTTAAACTTAACACTAAGTGGAAAATATGCCATATGTAAAATTTCTTCTTTAGATATGTAAAGTACATAAAGATGTGTCTGCATGTGTATGTGTATGAGAGAGAGGTTGAGAGAGAGAGAAAAAATAAGCTAAGAACAAGTTGAATAAAACCTTTATATTAAGAAAGAACCAAACATCTATGTAACCTTTGTCAACATAAATTGTTTCAAATATAGGAATTTCAGTGGATATTCACACAATATCTATTGAGCTTCTGCTATGAATCTTTGGCAAAGAAGAAAAATGTTTTAAAATTTGTCTAGCATCCTGTAATCTATAATGATTACATTAGTACAAATAAATTGAAATAAAAAGAAATGTTCATTTACTATGATTGAATCTATCAAGATACATGACTTAACATCTAGATTGAATCAAAGTATAGTATCATCCTGAAATAATTTGTTTCATTTTATTGTGGATTAGGTTTATACTTTACTTCAAATAATGACCTCAAGTATCTCTCTCATTAAAATGCACATAAAATCTAGATTATTAATGTAAATTTTACCTCTATCACCAATCCTATATAATAAAAGGGTAATATGCAAATTGACCCTAATGGAGGAAAGACAGGGAACGACCAGTCGCTATGATGTGCACTGACCACCAGGAGGCAGACGCTCAAAGCAGGAGCTGCCTCCTGGTGGTCAGTGCACTCCCACAGTGGGAGCTCCACTCAGCCACAAGCTGGGCTGATGGCTTGCGAGCGCAGCGGAGGTGGCGGGAGCCTATCCCACCTCCTCGGCAGTGCTAAGGATGTCTGACTGTGGCTTAAGCTCGGGCAGGCCTAAGCCACCAGGTGGACATCCCCCAAGGGGTCCTGGACTGCGAGAGGGCACAGGCTGAGCTGAAGGACCGCCCCCCCCCCCCCGCAAGTGCACGAATTTTTGTGCACTGGGCCTTTAGTATTGTATAACAGTGGCTCCATTGTATTGTCAGTGTTTTAAATGTCAGCTTTGAGAAAGTTACAGAATTCTCACCTCCTGTTGAACTAACACAGCAAATCCCCAAGGGTGTTTTCCACTTCTCTGTCTTCCTTCTCTCACTACCATGCCCCCTCCCCTCTAAGGGGAAGAAGGCACAGCCCTGAGCAGCCATGTATGGTCAAAGACATTAGAAAATAACTCAATTCTAAAAACATCCTAGCTATTATATCACTCATTAGGCAGATGTATGCATTGCACCCTTTTGTTACTTTTATCCCTTCAATGAACAATTCCATCACTTCATCTGTACTCCTGAAAGTGTAAATATACTCTCATGAGAGTTAAAAACAACAAAAGCATGGAGCTTACAAATCAACCATGGCAATAATATTGTGAAATTCTTATTAAATTAATGTTAGCTTTATTAGCCCTCTACTTTGAATAGCTCATTTCCTTTGCTTTGTCAGAAAGACAACTATTTTAAAGGTATATGTCAAGATAGGAACAATAAAATTTAGTAATGATTAGAGAGGGCATAGAAAATTAAGACATTTTACAGTTACCTTCAAGAGTGGAAAGTTTTTCTTTCACTTTTGTCTTTGTTTCTGAACTATAACTTCAGGAATGAGAAACCTGGTACCTGATATATGTGTTATGGAAGGCTGATAGAGATAATGCCACTCACATGCTCTTATAAATCTCAATCAAAACTCCAACTCAAAGATATGGAGCCTAACCATCAAACAGTCTTCCAATTTAGGAATCAATCATTTTGATAAAGCACCAGATTTGGCGATGTTACAAGAAAGTTATAACCTTGTAAGTCCACTTCTGTGAATATATCCAAAGAGACCTGAAACACTGATTTGAAAGAATATACTATGCATCTCTGTGTTCGTTGTAGCATTATTTACAACTAGAGGTCCAATGAACGAAATTCGTGCAAGGGGCTCGGCTCTCACAGCCCCGGCTTCGTCCGGAAGGTCGACCGGAAGGACGTCCGGAAGGTTGTTTCGCTATTCGGTCTGATTAGCATATTAGCTCTTTATTATATAGGATAGCCACGACTTGGAAGCAGCCCAAGTGCCCATTAGTAAATGAGTGGATCTAAAAGCTGAGACATATTTACACCATGGATTATTACTCAGTCATAAAAAAAGAAGAAAATCTTAGCCCTTACAACAGCCTGGATGGATCTGGAGAGTATTATGCTAAGTGAAATAAACCAGTCAGAGACAGACAAATACCATATGATTTCACTCATATGTGGAATCTAATGAACAAAACAAACAAAATAGAAACAGACTCATGGATACAGAAAACAGACTGACAGCTGTCAGAGGGGATGAGGGTTGGGGAGCTGGGTCATAAAGGTCAAGGGATTAAGAAGAAAAAAGCCATACTCACAGACACAGACAACATTACGGCGATTACCAGAGGGAAAGGGGCATGGATAGAGGTAGAAGAGGGTAAAGGGGGGATAAAAGGTGATGGAAGGAGACTTGACTTTAGATAGTGAACATGCAATCCAATATATAGATGATGTATTATAGAATTGTACTCCTGAAACCTGTATAATTTTATCACCCCAATCAATTCAATAAAAATTTTTTTAAATAACAAATGAAAGTTACAATAAAAAGAGGAAAATATGACAAAATATCAGGGTACACTATATTCTAACTTGTATCACTATGGAATTAATGTGCTATAATGTTTGATCACAATGTAGTTGTTATGTGAAATAATTGTGTGACAAACGAATGCAACTAAGTGTCACAGGGACCATCTAGATAGTGAGGGGGTGTTTGATGCCTCAAAAGGATGACATGCTATATTAAAGTGCCATGGTAGGAACGAGTATTTTTTTAAAATATATTCTTATTGATTTCAGAGAGGAAGAGAGAGGGAGAGAGAGATAGAAACAGCAATGATGATAGAGAATCATTGATTGGCTGCCTCCTGCAAACCCCCACTGGGGATTTAGCCCACAACCGGGGTATATGCCCTGACCATAATTGAATCATGACTTCCTGGTTCATAGGATGATGCTCAACCACTGAGCCATGCCAGCTGGGCAGGAAGGAGTATTTTTAATATTTATTATTTTTAATTATGAAAGTAATATTTTCCTTTGTGTGCTACATAGTTGAGTACTATATATAGAATTATACATGTAGTATA
Source organism: Cnephaeus nilssonii (assembly GCF_951640355.1). Classification (NCBI taxonomy): domain Eukaryota; kingdom Metazoa; phylum Chordata; class Mammalia; order Chiroptera; family Vespertilionidae; genus Cnephaeus; species Cnephaeus nilssonii. Next base: position 64,956,554 of record NC_137081.1, on the reverse strand, counting down.
TATATGTTGTGTATGTATATAGAATTTTTCCTGCTATTTTCAGATAGCATTACATCTTACATTATATTTTCTTAAGAAAGTGTTTTGAAAATGTAATTAAGGAAGCCCTATTCTGCTACCCCCACCAAGTAAAAAAAAAAAAAAAAAAGATAGTAAAAATTGGACAGCCAGCTAAATGTGTTGTAGTGCTGAAGCAAAACTTTATCATTATTGATCACCTGAGCTTTCACAGGAATAAGGGTATGGCATGTAGATACAGTACTCTTTATGTTACAGATAATAGAAAACCCAACTCAAACTCTTTAAGCCTCAAACAGCACTTCAAGAGCTGAAATCCAGAGGCAGGTCTGATTGCGAGTATGATTGAATTTAGCAGCTTGTTGATTTGACCAGTGAGCCAGCTTCTCTGTATCTCCCACACTTTACCTTCCTTGCTGCTGATTTTATTGCCCAGCTGCATGTACCAGTATTTGCCCCTAGTGGCCACATCCACAGCAGCTTCACACCTGACATCCTCATAGAACACCAGCCAAGAAAAAAAAAAAGGACCTCAGCAGTCAAATACAAATTTTTGGTTCAGGATCTCCTTGGTTCAGGTTGGACCACATGCCTAACTCTGAACAAGTCACAGGGACCACAGGAATGAGATGTTGATAAGCTAAATGAGGCCCAGTCCAGGAATGAGAACAGGGTCAATCCCACCTACCAAACCAGAATAGAGAAAGATAAGCTGGGAAATTATTATCACAAGACAAATAAAGCAAAATAATAAAATAAAATAGTAAAATATATACTCTATACCAGCTTATTATTGTTCCACTGTGACTGGCTCCAATCAGACCTCCCTTGGTCTTCACAAGATAAAATGAGAAATGTGAAAATTTAGTAGATGATTTATAAGTGAACAATGAAGATAAATAAAAGTATTTGGATTTCTTAATCTAATAAAGGGAAACCTGAAATCTGATGCAACAGACTCCATAGGAATAGTTGTAAAAAAAATTATCTACATTTATTTTCTTTTTCATAAACACTAACGTTTGGGTCTCCTAGATTTCCCCCTTAATGAAATCTTCTTGCTTTGAGACTCCTTGCCCTATCACAGAGCCAAGCTGGGTTCCTGTATCACTTCACCATGGCTTAGAGTGGCAGAATTAGTCTGGACTTGTGCCTAAACATCCTGTCACTCACAGGCTAACAACTATAACAAGAGCTAACGCCTATTGACTGCTTATCATGTGCCATACAGAGTGCTAAGAGCTTTGTTTTCATTTAAGCGTCATAATTCCATTAGGTGGTAACTGTTATTACCCTCATTTTAAAGATGAAGACATGAAGGTGAGTTTCTTCCTCTCCAAGGTCATAGCCTCTTAAGTCGTGCAGAATTATTTCTACATGTCCATGTGAGAAACAACACAATGACCCTACACATAGCCAGTGGCAGAGCTCAGAGATGTGGTGTTCTTTCAAAGAAGAGTCTCACTTTTCTTGAGGACCTATGTATGTGCTTTTTGAGAATGGTTACAATGTCTTATGCTCTTTAAATGTTCCTTACAGCCATCTCAAGACTACGACCAGAATTGGGACTCATGCACTATGTTAGTGGATGGATTAATCTGGCCAAAGGAGTCTTAAACTGTTGTTCAAATCTATATATTTAACTTATAATAGGCACATAGACCTATTTGAATGTGAAAGTCTCTTTTAGTTCAAATCTATAAGTATAGATTCTCTCTTTACAATTAAGCTCCCGTGTATCGGTCAGCGATAGTTCCACAACAAACCACTCCAATAGTCAAGTCATAGAACGATAAACATTGATTCTAGTCTCTGAATCAGCTGAAGTGCCTTTGCTTCAGACTACACCAGAACTCCCCTGCTTCACTGGCCTTACTCCGATGCCGAGGCTGAAGGAGCGGCAGATACCTGGGGTATATTCTTACCTTGGTAGAGGCAGAAAAGCAAGAGGGCAAATCCTAGTATGGAAGTACATGTCAAACCTTTGCTCACATTTCTTAACATCCCATTGGCTAAGGCAAGTCACACAGCCCCGATCAACATCAATGGAACAGGGAAATATTTTTCTCCCTTGGAAGTGTTTTTTGGGGAAGAAACTAAATATTATCTGAGCAATAACTGATTCTATCACAACTCCTCAAATAAAGAACAAAGAGAAAAGATTAACATGTATTAAGCACACACCCACTTACTTAGGAATTTAGAAAAGGTTATGGAACAGGTACAATGTAGTGATTTTTGAGCTAGATGCTGGGACTGCAATAATGAACAATAGTCCACTGACAAAATAAATGTTATTTCCTTGTGAGCAATCCCAGTGGTAAATATACCCTTCCCCATTGGACAGCTGAAGAAATAAGGGCATCAAGAGATCAAATAATTTGGTCAAAGTCACACAGATAACAAGTAGCAAAGGCAGAATGTAAAGACTGAGTATAAAGCCTAAATTTTTCAACCTCATCAATGTTGTTTCCCAATAAAAAATAAATTCTCATATGGCTTCAGAAATGAATAATGAAAAATAAATCACCCCTCAGTTAGGGTTTGATCAGGCAAGAAGAACCAATAGGAGTGACAGAAACCAAGGAATCCACTATGTAGGCATTAGTCCTCATACAATCATAAACGTCTGCCGCATCTAGGTCTGAAGACTAACCCTGAACATCAGCGTTCAGGAAGAGGAGTTAGACACATGGACAAATCAGAGCCTCTGAGGAAACACCGAAAGGTCACCTCATCACTCACCACATCCAACCCCAACGATTTGGGCCACTTGTCAGCCACACAGCTGTACTTACCCCCGGGCCCAGGATTTTCAGAAGCTGAAGGGGTTTGATGGGAGCCGGAGGTGGTGTGGGCCCAACAGCTGTACCTTGCCAACAGCAGATCAGTGACAACGAGTACAAATGCCAACCGTGCCTGCCCTGCAGCACTCCTCAGAGCCTAGGGACGGCTGCCCATCGGCGCCGAATCCCACCAGTTTCTCCTGTGGCCAACCCTAACGTGGAGCCATAACGGAAGAGAATTTAGGGACATTGACATAGTCCAAAGTCATCATATAGTTTAGTACTTTTACCTGGAATTAACTGAGAGTTGTATTTAAAATTGGGAAGTGTGAAATAGAATGATTTGCTAAAACTTGCAGGTGCTCTAGAGTGGAAAGTACTGAGAGATGTCAGAGGACTCGTGTCCAGAAGCTTCTTCTGGTGATAGTTTTCATGGTCACAACTTGGAGTTACTCCTTTTGGGGGTGGTGAAAAGTTATGATTACTTTTTATTTATTTAGCCCTGACATTTCATACTTAAAGAGCCAAGCACTTACTTTTTCTGAGCATACTGTCACCCTGATGTTTACTATTTCGGTTGCAAGAACGCAAACCAGCGTAGGTAGCAAAGAGGGAATTTGAAGCTCATATAACTAAAATTCAAGGATGGCTCTCACTTCGGGCATGACCAGGTTCCAGGGTGCAAATAGGATCATTAGGGTTTACTCAGCATCTCTCCACTCTGTTAGTCTCCATTTCTCTTTATGAGTAAGGTTTATATTTTCCTACTTAAAACAAACTCCCTCCACATGTAAAAAGACGTTAAGTGCCAGTTTTTCCAAGTGTGCATCTTTCCAGCTTGTGATGCAAAAATAAGCCCTTTCTCTCCCAACACACATGCAACACACACACACACACGCACACACACACACGCACACACACACACACACACACACACACACACACACACACACTGGAAGATTCTAAATTGTCCTGAGTCTTCTGCCCACTCTTGCAGCAGAAGCAGGCAGGACACTGGGGCTATCACTTCCACCAAAACCACTTGGGTGAGGGAAGCATCACTCCTCAAATAACACAGGGGTTCTGGCCAGAGTAAAATGACTGGTGTTTAATGCAAATGTATTTTAAGTTAAAGAATTGCAAGGTCTCTGTTAGTTGAAAGAGAGAGATGTTGTAGTTTATGCTATTATTTTTCCCTTTTCTAGAAAGCATGACAGTGACATAAAGAAGCACCTTTATTAATTCTCTGATAACAGACGGAGTGTAGACATTTTTTAAAAAGCAACACATATTGGCAATAGAACCAAATGCAGTTTTCTATAGATAGCACTAGCCTGCTGCTGTCTCAATTTAAAATACATTCAAAGAATTGCTACCAAATCTAAAAAAAACACACAAAAAACAAAACAACAAAAAAACTCATAGAAAAAAAGATCACACTTGTGGGAATTTGGAAAGGGAGAGTTGGAGAAATATGGTCAAAAGGTACAAAGTTCCAGTTATAAGATAAATAGTGCTAGGGTTGTAATGTACAACATAATGACTACAGCTAACACTGCCCTGCAATATGTAATAAAATTGTTAAGAGAGTAAATCCTAAGAGTTCTCATCATAAGGAGAAATTTTTTTTTCTTTTTTCTTCTTTCTTTTCTTGTTTTATATCTATACTAGAAGCCCGGTGCACGAAATTCGTGCACGGCGGGGGGTTGTCCCTCAGCCCAGCCTGTACCCTCTCCAATCTGGGACTCCTGGAGGGATGTCTGACTGCCTTCTCACAATCCAGGACTGCTGGCTCCCAACTGCTTGCCTGCCTGCCTTCCTGATTGCCCCTAACTGCTTCTGCCTGCCAGCCTGATCATCCCCTATCCACACCGCTGCCAGCCTGGTTGATGCTTAACTGCTCCCCTGCCAGCCTGTTTGCCCCCAACTTCCCTCCTCTGCCGGCCTGGTCACCCCTAACTGCCCTCTCCTGCAGGGTTGATCACCTCCAACTGCCCTCCCTTGCAAGCCTGGTCCCTCTCAACTGCCCTCCCTTGCAGGCCGGGTGCCTCCCAACTGCCCTCTCCTGCTGGCCATCTTGTAGTGGCCATCTTGTGTCCACATGGGGGCAGGATCTTTGACCACATGGGGGCAGCTACATTGTGTGTTGCAGTGATGACCAATCTGTATATTACTCTTTTATTAGATAGGATAGAGGCCTGGTGCACGGATGGGGGCCAGCTGGTTTGCCCTGAAGGGTGTCCCGGATCAGGGTGGGGTTCCCTTGGGGCGTGGGTCGGCCTGAGCAAGGGGCCTGTGGTGGTTTGCAGGCCGGCCACGCCCCCTGGCAACCCAAGGGGAGGCCCTGGCATCTGGAATTTATTTTCCTTCTACAATTGAAACTTTGTAGCCTGGAGCGGAGCCAAGCCTGCTGCTCCCTCGGGGTGGCAGCCATCTCTGTGGCAGTTAATTCACCTTCTACAATTGAAACTTTGTAGCCTTAAGCGGGTGAGCCCGGCCAGGGTGTGCGGAAAGCTTTGCTTCCCCTGTTGCCGCCGGCAACCCTGGCCTGCTCTCTCAAGCTCCATTCTGCCGCCATTTGTTTGAATTTGTTTACCTTCTATAATTGAAACTTTGTAGCTTGAGTGGAGGCTTAGGCCTGCAACGGCTATGGAAAGCTTGGCTTGCTCTGTTACCTGGGAAACCTTGCTCACTGTGGCTGTAGCCATCTTGGATTGGGGTTAATTTGCATACTCGCCCTGATTGGCTGGTGGGCGTGGCTTGGCTGGTGGGCGTGGCTTGTGTAGTGGCGTGATGGTTAATTTGCATATTACCATTTTATTAGAGAGGATGAGAAGATGGCTATTAGCTGAACCTGTTGTGGTAATCATTGGATAATACATGTACATTAAACCATAATGCTGTCCTCCTTAAACTTGTTCAGGGATGTGTGTTAATTATTTCTCAATAAAACTGGAAAAATTGCCAGCAGATGGAATTTATGTCCAGCTTTAGTTTTGAGGAAAACAAATCTAATATCCTATAATGGTATGTCTTTGCCTGGGATTTTTTATTAACAAATAATTGTGGATGCAGTCATTACCCACTGGTCATTCACAGCATATATATATATATATATATATATATATATATATATATATATATATTTATTTATTTATTTATTTATATTTATATATTCCTCCATCATCATTTATGCCCTTTTCCACCACCACCCACCCCCCCACACCCCTGCAATCACCACCTTGTTGTCCATGTCCATGAGTTCTCTCTCTTTTTTTTTCCTCAATCCCTTCACACACACACACACACACACACACACACACACACACACACCAACTCATATTTTCTATTTTTTAAAATATATTTTTATTGATTTCAGAAAGGAAGGGAGAGGGAAAGGGAGATAGAAGCATCAGTGATGAGAGAGAATCATTGATCAACTGCCTCCTGCATGCCTTCCAATGGGGATTGAGTCCACAACCCAGGCATGTGCCCTGACTGGGACTCAAATCTTGATCTCCTGGTTCATAGGTTGACGCTCAACCATTGAGCCATGCCAGCCAGGCCAGCTCATATTTTTTAATACCAAAAAGAATCCATAAAAACTGAGAGGCTTCTTAGTAATGAAGAATGACCTCTAATTGTAATGGATTTTGCTTTCAGGTAAATTGATAAAAGCTAATTTTTATAGCATGAAAAAATTATTATTTTTAATGGCTTTGTTTCTAGATAGAATGTGAATCTATAAGTGATAACACTGAAATTGTTTCACAACTAAAGTGCTGAAGGATTTATTCATTCCTTTATTCTTTCACTCTGTATTAAGAGCCTACGGCATTATCATGCACTGAGCTGAGCACCAATGATACAACAAAGAATAAGACATGTCCTTGCTCTAGAGAAGCTCACAATACAGCCAAGGAAAAGCTCAAAAGTGTAGCCGGTGCTACAAACCACTTATGTCCAGACAGCTAAGATAGCACAGAGCATCAAACTGTTGAGCCTGGGGTCTGTCAGAGAAAGCATTTTTTAAGTGAAGGTCTTGATGGAGAAACAATAATTGTTTTTAACTAGAGCCCTAGAAAGTATATTCCAGGAAGAAAAAGCATAAGTCACTGTTACAGCACTCTGTGATTTCCTTAAGTCACTGGCAGGACAGGAAATAGCAGGAAGGAATGCCCAGGAAACTAACAAGGGGTGAGAACAGACAGAATGGGATGGGAAGAGTATGTCATGCCCAGGAGTTGGGAAAGATAACTCTGGAAGTAGGGAGAAGGATGGGTGAAAAAGAGAGGAGACCGATTTCACTGAGACCTTATGGAAGTTATAGAAAAGGCTGACATGTGGCCTAAACAAAGACTGGATGTCTACAGAGACTTTGCAAAGTTCAAATGGAAATTATTAGTAATGGATTGAATGAGGGAGCTAATCAAAATAACTCATGTATCCAGTTTAAGAGACTAGTTTAATATTCTAAAAGATATTAGGGAAAGTAGAAGAAACAGACATTGGGGTAGAGAGCAGGGCTGGGATGGATTGGGAGAGAGAATGGAGCTGTAATTGCCTATGCTGAAAGACATTAATTTGGGGTTTTAGTACAATAGCTACATAAAATAATGTCTTTTACTGATAATATATTATTCTTGAATTATTTAATGCCACACTTAAATATATTAACCATCAAAACACATGTTATATAACAGTATGGATCAAGTCACCTGTTTCTATATTCCCAACACTACAAGAGAAGCTTGGTATTTTGAGTAGCAGTAATCTCATGTTATGTTTACCAGTAGTATTCTACCTTCATGAGTATATTCCAGATGCTTTTGGGGAGGAACACCATCTCCATGCGACTGAACAAAATTTTGAGACAAAGAATTTTTTGACCTCAACTAGTGGTCTCTTTATTAAAGCCAAGAACTGATACGGTTCATATTTCCTAACCTCTACTTTTCACGTGGAGATACTTTCATCTCTAGGAGTATCACAATGTTAAACCTTTTCAAATTATGTATTTTGGTTTAATTTTCAAAACTTGAGGACTACAGATTCTGATAGATCAGGAGTAAACTATTCAACAGAAACAATAATAGCTACTAGTTGTTGAATATGTGTAGCATTTTCAATGATGTTCTAAGAAACTTGCTTACTACTATATTAAAAAAAAATTTCACAGTGATATTGGAAAGGCATTAAAACATTTTTACAAGAAAAACAGTGGAGTTTTTTCACATTAGATGTCAGGGTGGGGGCTTTCGATGTCTAGTCTTATTTCACACTGAGTCTTTTTCATTATCTTTTCTTAATGCATTCAAAAGTTGTTAAAGTTTCTTATATAAAAATATGATTGATTGTTATAGTGACAGTAATTGCATTTTAGCAAAAGTAACCATTATAGTAATTTTCTTCAAGGAAGAGAAATCTAACTAACTAAAGTAGCTAGTTACTTCCTCACACATTAACTCTGAAATTTCTAACATGAAAATACTTAATAAGGGAAGTACAGGTTGAAGAACATAAAATAGCATGTAATATTTACAAAACTACTTTCATCGGGTGGTTCACAATTTTATATAGCTGTTAATCACAAATTAAGTAAAACAAAGGAAAAACTAAAATTTCTACACTAGTGGGCTAAGCTAAGTCCTCAACTGAAGCCTTCTAAATTGACTGTCAGATATCTCTTATTTTCATGTCTAAACTACAGAAGGTAATGATTTTCTTTGAAACCAAGGTTTATTCATATCATGCCCTTAGAAGATTGAATCAAATGAATACGCAAAGATATCATGATTACAAAGGAAAAAGAAAAAAACAATTACACATGTACGTAGACAGGGGAAATGCAGCATGTAGTAACAACTTGTACACGTTAAATCACAAATGAAACAGCATTCGCATTTAATTTCCTTATTCCACTGCACACCTGAATACTAATTAGGGACTAAAATAGGAAATGTGTGGTGCTGCATGTATTGATAAAATCTCAGCTCGCTATTATTCAGACACCAGTGATTAACATGAATTGCATCCTGGGAAAAGCTACTTTATCATTTTTATAGTTTTCTTTCTAAAATTCTTGTTCCTTCTTATTGGAAGCTATATACTAATTTCAAAATCAATCAAAGGTAACTGAAATGATGGCTAAATGTTGAATTGCATTTTCTAATATTTATTGTTAAGATTGTATAGACAGTAACGGCCTCAAATTCGTATGCAAATAGATGAACAGTATTCAAGGTAGCCTAAATCAATTGAGTCAACTCAAAATTTCATTTTGTGGGGGCCATGGAGAACAGTGATACGTAGTTTCTGCTCCTTCTTAGCCCTGTTTTTAAAATGGCCCCCAGGACTTCAAAAGAAAGATTTATTTTGAAGGCTGAGATAGAGGAAAAGGAGTTTAAAACTCATGATTTTTCCCTGGCTGCCTCTATCCATCTCTCTCCATCTCCATTCATTTGCTAGCCTCTGTATTTAAAAAGGCCCTTGCACTACCGTTTGATTTATTTTGGAGTTATTCTTATAGATAAGAATTTTATTCACAAAGCCATATTTCTTTGAATTAATGCTTTCTTTTATTTTTCCACTATTCCCATAGATTACAGATCCTCTCCCATTTGTTTGCACATTTTGCCCATCAATTGCATCAATAATATAAGTTAGTTCTTATTATGTATGGCAAGTGGCGCAGTAGGAGGAAATGCAGATATGTGTGTGTATCCATGTGTGTGTGTGTGTATGCGCACACCCTTGCATGTGTCTGTGTGCTTTTGAGTTGTATTCTAAAATAAGGATTCAGTATAAAATTGATGATAGTAGTCTCTCAGAAAAACCCTATTTCCTTGAAGCCTGGCTGGTGTCTCATTTATTAACAGAACACAAAGGTAAAGGTAATTACAAAAAAAAAAAATTACACTTCTAGACATCAAAATAGAATAGAATGTTTCAAAGAGAAGGACCTAGTAAATATCTGCTAAGGAAGTCATAGTGATTGTATCCGTTAGGATACTTTTTAGTTACAACAACAGAAAACCCAACCCCAACATAAACTTGCCTAAACAATGAAGAGAATTCACTGGCTCATGTAACCAACAGTCTGGAGGATGGAGGAGACTCCGGTGCAAATAACCGGAGCTCCAGGCTATTCCCAGGTTATTGGTTACAATTGTCTCAGTTGTCTCAGTTCTTTTCCCTTCTTGGTGGTTGGTTCTGCCCTTAGGTTAGCTACTTCCCTTCTCAAAATTTCAGGTAGAAGCAACCAGGGTCATGTTCTTCTTTCTCATTCACATCTGCCAGGAGAGGGCATGTTTTTCCCCAGCCAAAGAATAAAAGTCCCAAACTTCATTCATTGACCCAGTTTGAACGCCTCTTGAATCATCTGTAGTGGCAAGAAGGAAAGGCATTCAGTAGTCCCCACCCACACTCTTTTCTGCAGGGGATACATTCCAAGACCCCCCCCCCGCCCCCATATATACCTCTATGCAGTTCTGAACTCTATTTTACTGTCTTTTCCTATACACACATACCTATGATAAAATTTAAACTACTCATGGACTTTGTGGTCATTATTAAATAAAAATAAGGGCAATTTGAACACAAGTACTGTGGTATGGTGACAGTCACTCTAACAAGCCAGAGAACTAACGGACAGGGAACATATACAAGGGTGGATACACTGGACAAAGGGATGGTTCCTGTCCCACGTTGGATGGAGCAAGATGGTACAAGATTTCATCACGCTACTCATAACAGCACACAATTTAAAACATATGAATTGTTAGTTCTGTAATTTTCCATTTAGTATTTTCAGACTGCAGTTGACCCTAGGTAACTGAAACCATGAAAAGCGAAACCATGGATAAGGGGGAGAACTATATTGGTTTAGACCAACCAAGGTGTGTGCCTGGCACAACCTGATACAACTCCGTAAGTTTCTTAAATACTGAGACACTTCTAAACATAAGCAGCTAATGCTCTGAGTCTCCCCAAGTGTTCCTCACCGCATCAGCAACCCCTCCTGAAATCCCCCTGACCTTTCCATTATCCAGCAACTAAAAAGTCAATATCTGCAAAGCAAAGATCCATTTGCACCATGCTCCAGCAATATAGTAGGCATCCCTTCTGTTTGGATGGATCATGTCCTGGATGTTAAACATTTTGAATATCATCTAGCTTGCAGCATTAATCCCACTGTATTCGTTTCCTAGGTAGCCATAACAAAGTCCCGCAAACTGGGTGGCTTAACACAACAGAAATATACTATCCATCATTCTAGAGGTTAGAAGTCCAAAATCAAAGTGTTGGCTGAGCCATGCTCCTTCCAAAGACTCTAGGGAAGAACCCCTCCTGGTCTTTTCTAGCTTTGGATGGCTGCCCACACGCCTTGGTATGCCTTCATTTATGGTAAGACAACTCCAATCTCTGCATCTGTCTTCACATGTTGATCATCCATGTATCTTGTGTCTAAATTTCCCTTGTCTTATAAAAACACTAGAGGCCCGGTGCACTGGGGGGAGGGAGGTCCCTCAGCCCGGCCTGTGCCCTCTCGCAGTCCAGGACCCCTCACTCCTTACCGCCCGCCTGCTTGCTGCTCCCTACCACTCGGCTAGCTGCTCCTTAGTGCTGCTGCGGAGGCTCCCCCCCACCACCGCTGCACTCGCCAGCTGTGAGTCCCTGTGGGAGCGCACTGACCACCAGGGGGCAGCTCCTACATTGAGCGTCTGCCCCCTGGTGGTCAGTTCATAGTGACCAGTCATTCCACCATTCGGTCGATTTGCATATTAGGGTTTTATTATATAGGATAAATCACAGGATTAGGGCCCACCTTAACCTAGCATGACCTCATCTTAACTTGCTAATATCTTCAAAGACCTCATTTCCAAATAAGGTCACATTCACAGGTTCTAGGTGGACATAACTTTGGGGAACACTATTCAAGCCAGTATATCCCCCCAAGTAGGGTGGCTGTTATGCAATGGGCAAGTAGCAAAGTGATGTTAAGGGGGTTCCACAATGTCCACTATAGATGCTGGGCCTTCTGGCCCTTTGCTCTCTTCATTTACCTGGTTATAGTCAACAGCTTTATAGTTGAACTGGCATTTCAGATTTTATTTGCATATTCTGAGCTAGATCCCATACTGCCTAATCTCATTTTTTATTCTAAGGCCTATGTCCACTGACTTCAAAAAGTAATTTTGGGGAGAGGTCTGGCAAAGAGTCCTTAAATCCATATGCCAATCCAAGCATTATCAATAGAGTGAATAAGCAATATATCTCACCTAGGTAAATACTACTCTTTTTTCAAATGAATATAGCTGTGATTAATAAACCTTCATTCAAAATCTTCCTACATTTATATCCCTTTGTCATTATGTATATTCTCTATCAACAGATTGTAAAGCACAATTACTATTGGACTTTAGCCCACTGGCCTATATTAGAAGGGCCATGGGTAAATTGGGATACAATTCTGGCTGCTGCTACAAAGGCCAAAAAAATAACAGTTCAAACAAAGACATTGATTTCTTTCTCATGTAAAAGCTGAAGCACAAGTAATCCAGGGGTCGCATGGCAATTCCATGGTCTTGAAGACATAGGCACTTTCTATTTTGTTGTTCTATCATTCTCAAGACAGGGTTTTCATCCCCTGGTATAAGATGGCTTTTGTTGCTCTCACCACTGTGGCTGCATTCTGTTCACATATCATTGGCTAGATCCTAAAATATATGGTCAAAATAGCAGCAAGAATAGCTGGGAAATGTAGTCTTTATCTGGGCAGCATGTGTAATCAGTTTATGGTTGTTCAAAGTTCTTATTGGTGTTTCATTTGTTTTGCTTTGTGCAGCCATGTGCTCATAAATTGTAAGAGTTGAGAGTTCTATTACAAAAGAAAGAAGGATAAAAGCACTATTAGGGAAGAGATAGCATCCTTGACAAAATCTACACACATTTGGAAGAAAGTAATGGCTATTTGCAAATGATTTGCATATCCCTAATAAAGTGTGATGTTTGTTCTAATATCAAAATACCTTTACACATCTTTAATATTGCTGTTTTGTGATTCATTTTCTTTAGACTCTACCTCATCTTACTACCTCTATTTATATAGTTGGCCTAAAAATAATCACTAACTGTCTATAGTGAAAAAGTTTCAAAGGAGAATGGTTGCAAACATGGAGGTCAACAGAAAACTATGTGGAAGGGAAATAATTACAATTTGGCGAGTGGTTATTTTACTAGAATGAGGATTTTAACTCCTTATATATGGTGACAAGTTACCCAATTACAACTAGTAAGAAGAAATGTTAAACTAGGGTATCAATATCAAAGTCTTACAAACTATAATGCATAGTGCAACAGTCAAGCAAGACTTCATGTAGCTTAAATCTGGTACCCTGCTTAAAAGCAGGTTCTTCTGAAATGAGAAAAGGCATGTCAATTTTTTTATAAATGTTGAACAATAAGGTTGGGCAGAACTTTGCCAGAGCAAAACCAATTAAACAATAATGCAAAATTTAAAAAAGAATAAAATTGAAGGATTGGGAGTATGTTCAATTTGTGGTTGTTCAAAGTTCTTATTGGTGCTGAATTTCTCACAATTTTGACTTCTTGCAGAACCTTATTATAAACTTTTATGGAGATAAGTGTACTGGATGGTCTCAGTGTACCCCTCAGATCCACTCTCCACCCTTCCACACCAGATCTGCACCCCAGGAGGCTGACTTGTATAGAGCACATCACTAAGTTTGCTTGCCCTCTGGTTTCTTGCGAAATCCCATCAATGAGAAGCTCCAACAGGATACTGGACACTGGAAGGGTGATGAAGTTGTATATATATTCCCCTGCTTTCCTCCATGCCAAAATGCAGTTTGGCAGTGCCTGAGTTCCTCCATTGAAGGCCACGGCTCTTGTCACCTCGTTCTCTCCTAGAGATACAGCCATAGCTGCCTTTCCTGCTCTGGGGCTAGAGAGGGTCTAGCCAGGCCCTTTTATTGATTTAACTCTAACTGTACCGTTAGAAATAGTTCCTTCATTAAGTTGTCTTTGATTGCTCCTTTTGAGTGAGCCATCTGTTTGCAGGATACTGAGTGGTACCATGAGGAAGAGAAATGACTCACTCACCAAACAACTAGTCCTACTAATCCAATGGCTAATAGGCCATTCTTGATTTTTAAATTCTCTTCTTTCTATGAATCCCTGCCTTCTAAACTTGGATCAAGGTTAGTCTCTTTCATAAACCATTTCTAAATTAGCCACATGGGTCTAGGTCCTAGAAACTGGCCACCACTTCCGGTTCATTACTCTGTTCATTAATTATCTCACTTTTCTTTTCTAAAAAATTGATTTGAAAGGAAGGGAGGGAGGGACGGAGAGAGAAACAGAGAAACATCAATTTGTTGTTCCACTTATTTATACTTTCATTGGTTGCTTTTTGTATGTGCCCTGACCAGAGATTGAATCTGCATCCTTGGCATATTGGGATGATGCTCTAACCAACTTAGCTACCTGGCCAGGGCCTACTTTTGATGTATTTATAAGCTATTTGTAAGTTTTAACATCTCTTGTGTGAAGATGATTTTTTTGGTCTACTTTCTGTATAAATTCTCTAAACATTTCTAGACTTTTATGTTTATTAAGCAATAGATATGCAATATTTCTTAGTTTCAGGAAGCAAATACCGCACTCGTTTAGGGTTTGAATTGGGAAGCAAGGTGAATATAGATAATTACCTCAAAATATGTTCCCCAACCTACACTCTCACTATGAGCAACAAGTTTGAAAGACAGACAATTTCTCCTCATCTCAGCACTTCTTAATGCTAGAGAGACTCAGGACCAAGTCTCTTCAATATATGGTGCTGGGAAATTTGGTCAGACACATGCAAAAAAATGAAACTAGACCAACAACTTACACCATACACAATAATAAATTTAAAATGGATAAAGGACTTAAACGTAAGACGGGAAACCATAAAAATATTAGAGGAATCCACAGGCAGCAAAATCTCAGACATATGCCGAATAAATATCTTCACTGATACAGCTCCTAGGTCAATGGAAACTAAAGAGAAAATAAATAAATGGGACCACATCAAAATAAAAAGCTTCTGCACAGCAAAAGAAACCATCAAGAAAACAAGAAAGCCCACTGCATGGGAGAACATATTTGCCAATGATATCTCCAATAAGGGTTTAATCTCCAACATTTACAGGGAACTCATACAACTTAACAAAAGAAGACAAACAACCCAATCAGAAAATGGGCAACGGACCTAAATAGATTCTTTTCAAAAGAAGACATAAGGAAGGGCAAGAGACATATGAAAACCTGCTCAAAGTCACTAATCATCCAAGAGAATGCAAACCAAAACGACAATGAGGTACCATCTCACACCTGTTAGAATGGCTATCATCAACAAATCAACAAATGACAAGTGCTGGCAAGGATGAGGAGAAAAAGGAACCCTTGTGCACTGCTGGTGGGAATGCAGACTGGTGCAGCCACTGTGTGGAACAGTATGGAGTTTCCTCAGAAAACTAAAAATGGAACTTAAATTTGACCCAGTGATCCCACTTCTAGGAATATATCCCAAGAAACTGGAAACACCAATCAGAAAGGATATATGCACCCCTATGTTCATAGCAGCACAATTTATAATAGCTAAGATTTGGAATCAACCTAAGTGCCCATCAGCAGATGAGTGGATTAAAAAACTGTGTGTGGTACATCTACACAATGGAATACTACGCTGCTGTAAAAAGAAAGGAACTCCTACCATTTGCAACAGCAAGGATGGAGCTGGAGAACATTATGCTAAGTGAAATAAGTAAGTCAGAGAAAGATAAATATCACATGATCTCACTCATTTGTGGATTATAATGAACAACATAAACTGATGAACAAAAACAGATCCAGAGACAGAGAAGCATCGATCAGATGCTCAAACCTCAGAAGGAAGTAGGGGAGGTTGGGGATAAGGGGGAGAGATCAACCAAAGCACTTGTATGCATGCATATAAGCATAAGCAATGGATGCAGACAACAGTGGGTAAGGGTGAGGGCAGGATTGGGGGTGTGGACGGACACTGGGGGGATAAGGACACATTTGTAATAAATTAGTCAATAAAGGAAAAAATAGTTGTGTAAAATTGTCACTTAAGAGATTTTTCAATTAAGTGGTTAACTGTAAATCCACAAAATAAATTTCTCTTAGAGTAAAAAAAAAAAAAAGTCTGAGCAGAGAATAAAAAGGCAGAAGCACACTCTCAAGCAGACCAAGAGATTCTGAGTTAGAGGAACTGCTCTGAAACCCCCATCTTCTCTTTCCTTTTGTAGCCATCACGGAAGTAGCAGTTGCCAAAATGAAGTGTAATCCCTTTGTGACTTATAAGCAGAGCAAGAACCATAAAAGGCATTTTAATGCACCTTCCCACATTCACATGAACATTATGTTTTTCCCTCTTTCTGAAGAGTTAAGACAGAATTACAATTTTTGATCCATGTCCATCCAAAAGGATGATGAAGTTCAAGTTGTGTGAGGACACCACAAAGGTCCGCAAATTGGTGACGTAGTCCAAGTTTACAGGGAAAAAATGTGGCATTTACATTGAACATATGCAGCAAGAGAAACCAATGACACAACAGCCCATGTGAGCATTCAGCCCAGAAAGGTGGTTGTCACTGGGTTAAAGCTAGACAAAGACAGCCAAAGGATCCTTGAATGTAAAGCCAAATCTCACCAAGGAGGAAAGAGAAAGGGCAAATATAAGGAAGAAACAACTGAGAAGATGTAAGAATGAAGCAATATTATATGCATCCTTCATTAAAAACTGCTAAAATGAAGAAAAAAAATCTCCTCAGCCCTATCCCTGTGGTCTACCAGCTGCCCCATTCTCCCAAAGAACAAACAGATGGAAAATTGTTTCAAGTTCTTATTTATTAATTTAGTATCAATTTGCACCAAAAGACTAAGATTATCAAAGATTTCCAGGAATAAAATGAGGGCCCTATCTTTATTAAAGAGTCCTCCTGCTTTGGTCAATTATAAACCAGTAGAGAGGGCTTCTCCTTTGCCCTTCTGCTGGCCATGTGAAGAAACCTGAACTTGGCTCTGCCTCTGTTCTTCCCCAAGTCTTGTTTCTTTGAAATGTGCACTATGTTTGCAAATCACAGTGTTTTTAAAATAATCAAAAGAAGAAAGAAAGAAAGAAAGAAAGAAAGAAAGAAAGAAAGAAAGAAAGAAAGAAAGAAAGAAAGAAAGAGAGAGAGAGAGAGAGAGAGAGAGAGAGAGAGAGAGAGAGAAAGAAAGAAAGAAAGAAAGAAAGAAAGAAAGAAAGAAAGAAAGAAAGAAAGAAAGAAAGAAAGAAAGAAAGAAAGAAAGGGAGGGAGGGAGGGAGGGAGGGAGGGAGGGAGGGAGGGAAGGAAGGAAGGAAGGAAGGAAGGAAGGAAGGAAGGAAGGAAGGAAGGAAGGAAGGAAGGAAGGAAGGAAGAAGTCATAGTACACTAAACACAAGAAAATATTCTTAGGAAGCATTTCTAAGTAGGTACTTGAGAGTTTTCAAAACAACATCAATAAAAGAAGTTAAATTAATGAGTTTTCAATATTGATATTTCAAGTGTGTTAGTAAATCAGAAGGCCTATTAAATATGACAATACCCTTCCTCGGATTGCATAACAAATGTCTCTATCACATAAAAAGATATTCTAAAGTGTAAGTAATTTACATTTGGTGCCTCCTATTGATAAGAGTATTCCAATTGCCAGCAGCTCTCAACACACACAAAATAAGTGCCTTAGATTTCAATTTTTCATATTATTTGATATGAGGTTTCACTGTTTTTATTTCAAAAGTAATGTCTCAAAGAAAACGAAAATTTATATAAAACTTCTTTAGGATTTTAAAAGCATTTTATATATTGGCTTTCTTTAGAGAACTTCTAGAAGAGAGGTAAAATATTGAGATTTAACCATGCCGGAAACACAGCAATAAAGTTAAATTTACTAAACCAAATCAGAATTTCAGTATCAATAGGTATTAATCTACATGTTCACAATCTTTCAATTCTCTGTTGTACATCTTTTATATTCATTGACATGCTGCTCAATATGTGTATTTTTGTTTTTTCTAACAGTTAGAAACATTGTACAACTTGTGATGTATGTCAAATGAGAACATTCTTTTTTGAGTAACAGAAGTGAATGGATGGTTCCTGTTCTGATATGTAAAGAGTTCTAAGTGATCATTCCCATATTCACAACATGAAAAATCCTGAAAAACATAAAATGCAATACCTCTTTTTAGATACATGACAGATTTGAGAAGACATGGCAAACCATAACCCCAAAACAAAAGACAGGTAAATATATAGAGTTACCACTTAGCTGGAGGAGAAACAAATAGAGTCAGCAGCCTCTAGGAAATCATAAACTCTTAGAAATGAATTTTCTGGAGACACAGATTGAATAAGCTTGAGAGTCAAAAGCTTTAAGAAGTCCAATCCAAGGGAACTCCTTCAAATTTATTATTTCCTGTAGGAGTCCAAGCAGGTTCTTACCATGAAACTAGAAAATATTGCCTCATGCTCCAGGCAGGAAATGGCGGAAACATTTTGATAAATCCTCAATGCACTCTGTTCTCTGTAACTTAGACCATCCCTCAAAGAAAAGGAATTCACCCAAATAGTATCTGGTTGTTGAAAAGAGCAGACAGCTCTCAGATGCTTTTGGTTTCTCTCTGACAAAACAAAACAAAATAAATAAATCTAAGAAGCTGCTCTGAACTTTATAGCACAGAGATTTTGTCCCACCCAAACATGACAGTTTTAATCATAACATAAAATAACATTTTCTCACACATATACCTTCTTTTCATCATATCAACATGGCTCTAATTTGAAAATATATATGCATCCTTATGTTTGTTGCAGCATTATTTACAATAGCCAAGATATAAAGGCAACCTAAGTACCCATCAATGGATGATTGGATAAAAAAGAAATGGTACATTGGAATATTACTTGGTCATAAAAAAGACTGAAATCTTACCACTTATGAGAACATAGATGGACCTAAAGGGTGTTATGCTAAGTGAAATAAGTCAGACAGAGAAACACAAATACCGTGTGATTTCACTTCTATGAAAAATATAAAACACAAAATAAGTGAATAAACAAAACAGAAACAAATTCATAGATGCAGAAACAAACTCATGGTTGCCAGATGGAAGGGGGTTGAGGGGGTGTGGGAACTGGGTGAAAAAGGTGAAGGGGTTAAGAAGTAAAAATTGGCAGTTACAAAATAATAATAAGGATGTAAAGTACAGCATAGGGAATATAGTTAATAATATTGTAATAACTAGCTGCAGTTCTCCAGAAATTAGCACTAAATGGTGCTACTATCCTTGCAAGATTTTAAAGATTTAAAGCTGTCTCTATCTAATCTAAGGTTGAGCACTATGTATAGAAAGCAAGCTGGCAGAAATTCAGCAACCAGAAATCTGTGTCTCCTAACAAAAGACAGTTGGACAACTCCTCTTAAAGACAGCAAGATATTACGCAAAAAGTCAAACATTTGCTTCTTCATTCGCAAGGAAAAATTATTTTCTCTCATCAAACCCAATATGTGTTATTTTTAAAAATTACATGCCCATCACTAAATGGCTGAGTTCACCTACATATTTGAGTTAACATATCAAACAAAGAAAACAGGCTTGGCTGCAAAGTCAATGAAAGTCAAATAAAAAGCCAAACTAAACAGATGAGACACCATGCCCTGAAGATCAACAAGGAGAGCATTGTTAGGTGAGGAGGGTTTAGTAACTTTAGCAAGGAGAAGGAGGATTTGCTGTGCTCATCACAACACAAAGCTACTCATTTAAGCTACTTAAACACAAAAACACAAATCCAACTGCAAGACTGCTGGGTAGTTAATTTCATATATCTGCACTTTTTCTTTTTCCACACTGTATTAGAGTTAAACTCCATTGATCCTTACATGGATATTCCAGAGGTATTTTGGGAAATAATGATGGTAATGATAAATAGGTAGTAAATTTCTTGCATTATTTTTTAAAATATTTTTTTAAATATTTTAAACTATGAATGCAAGATGTGATGGCAATTATGATGGCTGAGATTAAGATAATAATAAATACTTGTTTTAAAACAATCCTCATTCCATTATATCTGTCCTAAAATGATTCTACAGGCTTTGAATACTGGGCATTACTTGGTCTGGTCTAGAATACCACAGGGCCATAATATACCCATATTTGTCCTTCAAAGGATTTGTCAGAAGAAACTTGCATCCACTAAACCAGGGTTGGGGAACCTCCAGCCCATGGGCCATATAATGCCCTCAAAATCATTTGGTCTGGCCCTGCCAAGGCATTAGGGGTGAGTTAATTAAATGTTTGACCAAACATAGCAGGCTAATTTTTAAATTGATAATTTTGAATAGCCCACGAATCCTATCTAACAAAAGAGTAATATGCAAATTGACCGTACCTCCACTACACCCACAAGCCGCGCCCACAAGCCAATCAGGAACGAATATGCAAATAAACCCAACCAAGATGGCTGAGGCCACGGAGAGCAGGAGGGAAGCTTGGGTTTCCCCGGCACTGGAGGAAGCCAAGCTTTCCGCCTGCCCTGGCCGGCCCAGGCCTCCACTCAATGCTACAGAGTTTCAATTATAGAAGATAAATAAATCCCAACAAAAATGGCGGCAGCCACAGAGCTGGAGAGAGAAGGAGGCTTGAGTTGCCCCTGGAAATGGAGGAAGCCAAGCTTTCCGCCTTACCTGGCCTGCCTTGGTCTCCGCTCAAGGCTACAAAGTTTCAATTATAGAAGATAAATAAATCCCAACAGAAATGGCTGTGACCATGGAGCGAGCAGGAGGCTTGGCTCCACTCAAGGCTACAAAGTTTCAATTATAGAAGATAAATAAATCCCAGATACCAGGGCATCCTCTTGGGTCGCTGGGGGGCGTGGCCAACCTGCAAACCACCACAGGCTCCTCGCCCAGGCCACCCTACGTCCCAAGGGAACCCCCACCCTGATCCGGGACACCCTTCAGGGCAAACCAGCTGGCCCCCACCCATGCACCAGGCCTCTATCATATCTGATCCTATCTAATAAAAGAATAATATGCCCTTCTCACTACTGCATTTGACTAGCAAAAAAATAATAATAATAATATGCAAATTGATCATCACTCCAACACACAAGAATGCTGCCCCCATGTGGTCAAAGATGACTGCCCCCATGTGGACACAAGATGGCCACCACAAGATGGCCAAGAGGGGAGGGCAGTTGGGAGGGACCAGGCTGGCAGGGGAGCAGTTAGGCATCAATCAGGCTGGCAGGGGAGTGGTTAGGGGGTGATCAGGCTGGCAGGCAGAAGCGGTTAGGGGCAATCAGGAAAGCAGGCAGGCGAGCAGTTGGGAGCCAGCAGTCCTGGATTGTGAGAGGGATGTCTGACTGCCCGTTTAGGCCCGATCCGATCGGGCCTAAAGAGGCAGTCGGACATCCCTTGAGGGGTCCCAGATTGGAGAGGGTGCAGGCTGGGCTGAGGGACACCCCCTGTCCCCTGTGCATGAATTTCGTGCACCGGGCCTCTAGTTATGTTATAAATATCCTAATGGCCATTGGCAGAAAAAGGTTCCCCACCCCTGCCTAAACTGAAAAGCAGAATTTCTTCTCCTCCACTGAGTCCATTAGGATTTTTCCTGCCTGATATTGTAATTAGCAACCTCTAAGCATGCTGCCTAGAGGCCCAGAGCGGCTAGGGGGCGGGGCAGCCTCCATCTTTGTCAGGTTAATTTGCATACTCACTCCTGATTGGCTGGTAGACGTTGTGAAGTGATGTCAATTTGCATATTTCTTTTTTTAAAAAAATATATTTTATTGATTTTTTACAGAGAGGAAGAGAGAGGGACAGAGAGTTAGAAACATCGATGAGAGAGAAACATCGATCAGCTGCCTCCTGCACACTCCCCACCAGGGATGTGCCCGCAACCAAGGTACATGCCCCTGACCGGAATGAAACCTGGGACCCTTGAGTCCGCAGGCCGACGCTCTATCCACTGAGCCAAACCGGTTTCGGCTGATAACATATTTTATTCTTTGAAGGAAAATAGGCCCTCTCTCACACATTAGGGAGATTAAATGGGTATGACTCTAATGGAAGGAATTTTGCAAGATTCATCAAAACCTCATATATCCATTGACTCACAATTGCACTTCTAGGAATTTTTCCTACAGATATACTTGCCCAAATGTGAAATGCTATCATCCATGCCAACATTACTTGACATAAAAAACTGGAAATATTTCACATGCCCATTAATAGGACACTGGTTTAAAAGTCATAGGACATTTACAGAGGACTTTAAAAAAAAGAGGACGCTCTCTAATTGATCATAAGATGTATTGCTAAATGGAAAAAAAAGGTAATATATGAAACAGTGTATACTGCATGCTACTTTTTGTAAAAAGAGAAGGAA
This sequence comes from Cnephaeus nilssonii, assembly GCF_951640355.1. NCBI lineage: Eukaryota > Metazoa > Chordata > Mammalia > Chiroptera > Vespertilionidae > Cnephaeus > Cnephaeus nilssonii. The sequence continues at coordinate 64,934,243 of NC_137081.1, read as the reverse complement.
TAAGACTATCCTATCTAATAAAAGGGTAATATGCAAATTAACCGTCACTCCATCACAAACATGGCAGCGCCCATAGCCACAAGATGGTGGCACCCAATCCTCTCAGCCCCCGCCGGAGTCCCCCAGTCCCAGGAGGAGGGTGGGGGGCGGCCGCTGAGAGTGGGCAGCGTGAGCAGCCTGGCGGAATGCTTGCCTCATCGCCACGGCGATGAGGCAAGCATTCTGTGCCCGGCCGTGAATGGGCCTCTGGGCCGCGGAGAGCCTCTGGGCAGCAGGTGCGGAGTGGCCAGGCCCCGCAGAGAGCTACCAGCGCATGGATTCATGTGCAGGGCTACTAGTCTCTTTATACTTTCCTTTAAATGCATGAAGAAACTCTGCAAGAATAGATAAGAAAATAAGCCCAGCTGGTGTGGCTCAGTGGTTGAGTGTCAATCTATGAACCAGGAGGTCACGGTTCAATTCTCTATCTGGACATATGCCTGGATTTCGGGCTGGACCCCCAGAATGGGGAGTGCAGGAAGCAGCCAATCAATGATTCCCTCTCATCATTGATGTTTCCATCTCTCTCTCCCTCTCCCTTCCTCTCTGAAATCAATAAAAATATATTTTAAAAAAAGAAAAGAACCAATTATGGCTCTGTATATACGTTTGTGTGTCAGAGAGCTGTGTAGATGGTAAACAGAGTGAGTAAAACTTTTTTCTGTACACTTTTTTAAAAATTTTGAACTATATGAGTATATGACATTTTAGGGTAGAGGAGGGGTGAAGACTGTGCTTGCCAGGAAGAGCTGTTCCTTTACAGCAGTGGTTCTCAACCTTTCTAATGCCGTGACCCTTTAATACAGTTCCTCATGTTGTGGTGACCCCCAACCGTAAAATTGTTTTCGTTGCTACTTCATAACTGTAATTTTGCTACTGTTATGAATCGTAATGTGAATATCTGTGTTTTCCGATAGTCTTAGGCTCTACAGCAGAGCCTGTGGGTTGAGAACTGCTGCTGTAGAGCCTATGACTATCGGAAAACACAGATATTCACATTACGATTCATAACAGTAGCAAAATTACAGTTATGAAGTAGCAACGAAAACAATTTTACGGTTGGGGGTCACCACAACATGAGGAACTGTATTAAAGGGTCGCGGCATTAGAAAGGTTGAGAACCACTGCTTTACAGCCTTAGTCACAAGCAAACCATTGGCTGTTAGGGAGAGTGGGAAGTCAATAAAAACTATCTTCATTGCCAGAGGACTCTTTCTACTAAAAAGTACACCATTAAAGTCACACTTTGGAAAGAGAACCAACTAAAATACTTTTTTTAAAAACTTATTTGTGTTGCTTTACCTAAGAGAAAGGGAATTATGCCCAAATATAGTGTATCCTCAGGTCGTTCTCTTCTTTTCAATTCTTTTAAACATGAAGGAAAAAAAAATCATTCAGTATTTTCCTTGTCTTGGTCCATTCAGTGTCGGTGGCTTATAAACAACAGAAATTTAATTTCTCATGGTTTATTTCCCATGGTGTGTTGAGAGCCCGCTTCCAGTTCTCATTGTACCCTCACATGATTGAAGGGTTAGGCATATCTCCGAAACCTCTTCTATTAAAGCGCTAATCCTGTTCATGAGGGCTCCACCCTCATAATTTAATTAATCCCATTCATGACGGCTCAGCCCTCATAATTTAAGTGCCTCCCAAAACCCTACCTCCTAAAACCATCATCCTTAGCGGGTTGAATGTCAACATATGAATTTTGGAGGAACACATTCATTCAGACCATAGCATTCCTCCTAACATACTTTATAGCTTTAAAATACGATTTTGTAAGCTGAATGTTTCTCTGCTTTTGTTGATTTTGCTATTAAACTTGGAAACTCCTCTATTATGTCTACAGAATTTTAAAGTTTTCTGATCTAGATGAACACACTGTTTTTGTACAATTCTGTCAAATGTAAAGTGGGAGGGTTATCTTTCAAACTAAGTTTATGGGAGTTTTTTTTTATGTAAACCTCACCTTTTATTTGTTACCTATGAGTTCACACTCTGTTTCCAGACTAATATTTTACCAGCTTGCAAGGACATTTCTCTGTCTGCTCTAGGATATTAGCAAACCACCTAATTCAACTCCCTCTGAGTCTAACAATATGTCCTAAATTATTCTATCCAGATCATCAATAAAGATATGACAAAACCTATGCTCATTGTAGGTTTCCATGAATTATCTTTTGATTCACCTGGTCTAGGAACACAGCGAGGGCTAACTACTCTTCATTTGTAACTTTCTCAAATTGTTCAATTACCTAGAAGTGGTATAAACCAGGCTCTACCACTAAACTGATGTGATTAAAGAAAAGTTAACTCCAATAATCTAAAATTCCCTTCAGCCATTGTTTCAAAGGAGAATTTATAAGACACTTTGCATTGCAACTTGACTTATATGGTAAAGATATTAAAGTGATACTCCAGGAATTAACAGATTGCATTCAGTTTCTTTGTTTTTCTCTTCCCTCCCCTCCCCCACTTGCTCAGGAAGTGTTTTTAGTTTGGTCTTAGGACTGAATTAAAAAAAAAAACAACAACAGATTAGTCCTGGGGGATAATAACCCTTGAGAAAGTAATGCTAATACAATATCGTGACTATATTTCTTTTTATCACATAAGTAGACAGGGATAATTGTAGAAATTGAGTTACAGATATCTGAGAGCTCAATATAATTTTTCTCTACTTTTGTATATTTTGAACATATTTTCATAACAAAATTTAAATAAATAAACATTCTCAATCTCTTTTATTGTAGTGCATCTTTTTTTCTTTTTTATTGAACTTATTGGGGTGACATCCTACCTAATAAAATGGTAATGTGTAAATTACCATCACTCCGCTACGCCCACGATTGGGCCAGAGGGAGGCGCAGGGGGCGGGACTCGGGGTGGCTGGGGTAGCCGATTGGGCCGGCAGGATGCTGAGCTCGTGGCAGCGCAAGCTCAGAGTCTGCGCCATGGCTGTGTTGCGGAACAGAAGGGGCCTCTGGGGCAGCGAGCCCACATCCTGCCGCGGACCATCAAAAGCGGGGGAGCTGGGTGCCTGTCCACTCCGGCACCAGGCCTTTCAGAAGCCTCTACCACGCCGGAGGCTTCTGAAAGGCCTGGTGCACCAGAGGACAGGCACCCAGCTCCACTGCGATCGAAAGCGAAAGTGTTTAGGGGACCCTACACGTGCATGTTTCAATCATGCACTGGGCCTCTAGTTGGTCAATAAAATTATATAGATTTCATGTGTACAATTCTATAATACATCATGTATATGTTGAATTGTATGTTCACCACCAAATGTCATAATTATCTATACTTACTCACTGGGTTAAAAAGGGTATACTATACTAGAGGCCCAGTGCACAAAATTTGTGCATGGAGGGGGGGTCCCTCAGCCTGGCCTGCACCCTCTTGCAGTCCGGGAGCCCTCGGGGGATGTCCGACTGCCAGATTAGCCTGCTCCCCTTGGGTTTGAACTCAATGAGAAAACAGCAAATGAAAGAACTGAGATAACTCAGGAGAAATTATTTACTCTTCTCAGGCTGTACTGAGCTAATGAAACAATATACACCAGTAACTCACCTCATCTATCTATAGCTTACTCCTGAAGTTACCCAAAGGGTAGTAATATTAGTTGTGGGATTGAAAAGATTGTGTATACTGTATTTTGGTGGATATAATAGGGAAAATGGTGTCTAGCTGTAGAGAGATAATTGAAGGAAAAATCTCACCACCATCACCCCACCATCACGACCACCTTAAATACTTACATGGTTGAGAAGATAAATTTTTGCTCACGATGAGGAACAGAGAAAATCCAGCTAAAGTTGCTTTTGCTGTTTGGGCTCTGAGAGTGGTGTTTCATCAGCCATTTAAAACTTAATTGCAAAAGCATAAATAAAATTCCCAAGCCCCTTATTCTCTTTATAAATTATACTTTCTCACTTATGTGCTATTCTTCATTTGCCTGAAAAGAAAATTAAGGCTTCCTAATAGTTATCCACAAATACATAACAGCTTTGTGGGTCCTACTTTATTTATTATCTCATTTGTGATTTCAGTATTTATGTTTAGAATAAACTTATTAAACTAGTCAAAGATGCAAACTTAGTTGGCATGCCTATTACTTAGGAAAACATGATTGAATTGAAAGTCATCGTCACAAATTTAATGACCTTTAATGGGGACAAATGCAGATTAAATCACCTAAATAAAAGAAACAGATGTTAGAAATTTACATAAACATTGTAGAATATTATCTAGTAATTATGATATATCAGAAGCAATAAACAACAAAGCTTTTATAGTGATCACTGACCAGGTCTTAATTAGAGTATTGTTTTCTAGGTAAAACCAACTAGTATAGATGAAATGATAAGACTAAGATATTTTCTGATAGGAAGAATTTCAGCCAATATGAGAATGTTTAGCAAATGACAGAAGAGATGCCTAAATTAAGTATGGGAAAGACCACTAATATAAGAACAGGTTTTAATGTTCCTCAAATATTTAGAAAGGAATCATAGATTGTGATCAATCATTCTACATTTGAGTAGAAGACAGGGAAAAAGCACTCTGCAGAAATAAAGACTTAGAGTTATAATCATGGGAAGACTTCCTTATCACAAAAAGTATGTGATATTGAAATGAGTGAGCATTGTGAAATCTCATCAAAGATGTTTAAGTTGGATATTTAAGTTGTATCTCATGGAGAGACTCAAAAGAGGAAGTTCACAATTCTGTCTATTCCTAGAATCCTATGATTACCTATGGAATCAAGGATTAATATCATCTTTTAAGAATGATTTAATAGAAAGCTAAAACCTTGGGTATCCATCTAATTTTGATAAGTTGGTGACTAGCAATATACTACAGAAACACATAATAATCCAAGAGTAAGACACAAAGTATCAACCTTCACTCTACTATTCACAAATTCTGACTCTACATCTAAGTGTTTTTATGTGGAAAATATAGCATTTGACTTTACCTTCAAGAGTTGTATAGATGATAAGAAAATAAATGTGAAAGCCGTTTAAGACCTGTAGAGTATTGCCAACATATATGCCTCTGTTGTTAGTAGTAACAAATCATACCTATGTCTCAATGATACATATATAAATCTTTTAACTACAAATATGAGACCTTTCACTTCTTGCATAAAACTATTTACTTCTGTTAAATTTTTTATGAATATACGTTCATACAATAAAGTTCATAAGGTGTATTGCTCAAAGGATTTTAGTAAATAATCATCATTCAGGTCAAGATATAGAACATTACCAACATACTAGAATATTCCCTCATGCCCCATCCCAGTTAACCATCACAAAGATAACTACTATATTCTGACTTTCATCACCAGAGATTAATTTTAATTATTTTGGAAGTTCACATAAATGAAATCATACAATATGTACTCCGATTTTGGCTACTTTGGCTAACATTATTTCTGTGAGATTCATCAATGTGATTGCATGAAGCAGTTGTTATTATTTGTAATGTTATATACTATTTTGCTTTAAGAAAATGCTAAAACAGAAGCATTTCTGGAATGGCAGAGTAAGGATATCTGAAAATATCCTCTTTTATAAAGGCAATGAGATCACTGGTAAAAATGGTTAAAATCAACTTCTCAGAACTCTCAAAATAAGCCAAAGACTACAGCAATCTTAAGATCATTTGTTTTTTTTAAAAAAACCTGATATTTGTTTTTTTAAAATGAGCTCCCTGGGATTTTAGCTTTCCCTATTCTGATTGCACTCTTTCCAGATTCATAGTAGCCTTGAAAATCAGCAGCCTCACATCATAGAAGCTGTAAAAACCACCCTAGTAGATACTGAACAGGACAGAATGGGTTTGGAGCTCCCCAAAATCCTTAGTCAATTGTTGCTATTTGACCTAGCTGGCAACTCCCTGGAAAAGCCCCACTCACAAGACTTGTATTTATTTTTCCTGCTCTGGAATTTACTCAGTGAGGAGAGCTCTATTCCCAAGGCATTGTCAAAAACATTTAGTGGCAATTACCTAACATCATAGCAATCTAAGGCAATCTACCATTTGAAACAAATTAAGAAACTTGCCAAAAAAAACCTAAAAGAAAAATCTGGAAAATGAGACATCCACAGTGGACTTTGAAAAGTTCCAACATATTCCTGGGGATCTAGATGGCCACATGCATGTTCAGGACCTTGTGCATGCCCCAGAAAGACCACGGAAGGCCCTATTCTCTGGCTTCTAGCATAATCCAAGGCCCTGTGCAAACAGGATCTGAAGGCTTAGGCAGACGTATAAAATGCCAGAGCATTGAAGACATGCCCCAACACAAACACACAAAGATCCTCTTTCATGTTTGCAAAATTTTGAACATTTATTGTTTTAGGGCATTTAAAGAAATCTTCCTGCAATTGTTAGATAACCACTTAGATAACCAAGGAGAGACTTCCATAGCCATACATGACAGAACTAGAGGCCTAGTGCACGAAATTCGTGCATGTGTGTGTGGGGGGAGAGTGGTCCCCTCAGCCCAGCTTGAAACCTCTCCAATCCGGGACCCCTTGGGGGATGTACTACTGCCGGTTTAGGCCCGGCAATTGGACATCCCTCTCATAATCCTGGACCGCTAGCTCCTAATCGCTCACCTGCCTGCCTGCCTGGTTGCCCCTAACTGCCCCCCCTTGTCGGCCTGATTGCCTCTAACTGCCCCCACCCCCACTGGCCTGGTCACCCCCAACTGCCCCCCTCTGCAAGCCTGGTCGCTCCTAACTGCCACCCCCTGCCAGCCTGCTTGCCCCCAACTGCCCCCCCTGCTGGCCTGGTAGCCCCCAACTGCCCCTCCTGCCATCCAGGTCACCCCACGCAGCCTGCTTGTTTAGTCATTTGGTCGTTTCTTACTAACCCCCCTGCCGGCCTGGTCGTAGGCAGCCATCTTGTGAGGGTGTGATGGTCAATTTGCATATTACCTCTTTATTATATAGGATTATTTCTCAAAAGTCTAATTTTACAGAATTAGTCCTCAAAATACCATGTTAGGCCACAAACTGCAATAAATTTAAAAGAATTTAAATTATACAACATGTTTTCTAGCCACAATAGAATAAAATAAAAAATCAATTAAAATTTTTGAGAAATTTACGAATATGTGGAAATGAAACAACATACCCCTAAATAACAAGTAGATAAAAAAAATCACAAGGAAAATAAGAATATATTTTAAGGTGAATGAAAATGAAAACACAACATGTTAAAACATATAGCATGTAGTGAAAGCAGTGCTCAGAGAAAAATTTATAGTTATAAATGCCCATATTAAAAAAGAAGAAAGATCTCAAATGAATAAGCTAAGCTTCCACCTTAAGAAAGTAGAAAAAGAAGAACAATCTTAATGCAAATCAAGCAGGAAGGAAATAAAAAAGATTAGAAAGGAAATAAATAAAATGGAGTGCATCCTGGCCAGGTGACTCAGTTGGTTGGAGCATCATCCCATACACCAAAAAGGTGGTGGGTTCCATTCCAGGTCAGGGCACATGTGGGTTTGATCCCCTGTCAGGGTGCCTCCACTAGGCAACTGATTGATGTTTCTTTCTCACATTGAAGTCTCTCTCTCTCTCTCTCTCTCTCTAAAAATCAATAAAACATATACTCGGGTTAGGATTAAGATAGATAGATGATAGATAGATAGATAGATGATAGATAGATAGATAGATAGATAGATAGATAGATAGATAGATAAAATAGTGTCCAGACAAATTGAGAAAAGCAACAAAACCAAAGGTTGATTCTTTGAAAATATCAAGAAAATTGGCAATCCTTTAACCACTGCTAAAAAATAAAAATTATTAATTAAAGAAAAGAATTGGGAAACAAGCCTAAAATTACTAAAATTAGAAATGAACAATAGGCCATCAAGCTATTCTGTCAAAGCCAAAAGTGGAAGTTGAACCATTTACTTTTAATCTGTACAAATGAAAAGGATTATAAAGGAATCCTATGAACACTGTATGGCAACAAATTAGATAATCAAGTTGAAATGGGTGAATTACCAGGAAAACACAAACTACAGAAATTTTTACTTATGTAATTTCTTTCTTTACATATTTTAAAATTATATTAGTAGGTACATTTAAATTTAAGTTTATAACCCTGTTGATTCCTTTACGATTATGAAACACTATGTTTTTCTCTAGTAGTAATACTTTTGGCCTTAGTGTTTGTTTTGCCTGATATGTATATAGCTGCAACATTTTCTTTGGCTATCATTTCATGTTATATTTTTCATACTATTACTTTCAGCCTTCAGGAGTCCTTATATTTAAGATATCCTAACTAATAAAGAGAGAATATGTCAATTGACTGTCACACCCTCACAAAGATGGCGGTGCCCACAGCCAATAAGGAGGGAATATGCTAACTGATTGACATGCCCTCAAAGATGGTGGCGCCTACAGCCACAAGATGGCAGTGCCCAGTCCCCTCAGCCCCACTGGGGCAGCAGGCACATGGCACGGCTGGGCCTGCCCCCAGGCGGGTCCAGCCACTCCGCCCACCTGCCTCCAGAGTCCCCCAGTCCCCTCAGCCCCCCTTCCCCCCAGGGCTGGTCCAAGATGCAGGCAAGCCTCGGATAGCAGCTGCCCAGCCTCCCAGGGCCAGCCCGAGAAATGACCAAACAACTGAACAAGCAGGCTGTGTGGGGTGACCAGGCCGGCAGGGGGGTTAGTGAGGGATGACCAAATGACTGGAACAAGCAGGCTGCGTGGAGCAACCAGGCTGGCAGGGGGGACAGTTGGGGGTGACCAGGCTGGCAGGGGGGGGGCAGTAAGAGGCGACCAGGCTGGCAGGGGGCGGGGGCAGTTGGGGGTGGCCAGGCCTGCAGGGGGGAGGGAATTTAGGGGCAACCAGGCCAGCAGGGGTGGCAGTTAGGGGCAACCAGGCAGGCAGGCAGGTGAGTGATTAGAAGCCAGTGGTCCAGGATTGTGAGAGGGATGTCCGACTGCTGGTCTATACTGGCAGTCGGACATCCCCCAAGGGGTCCTGGGTTGGAGAAGGTGCAGGCTGGGCTGAGGGGACCCTTGCCCCTGTGCATGAATTTTGTGCACTGAGCCTCTAGTACAGTGATGGGCAACCTTTTGAGCTTGGTGTGTCAAACTTCGCCAAAAAACTGAGCATAACTCGGGTAGTGTGTCACTTTGAGGAAAGAACATTATTTCGCAAATGTTTCATCCTCGGCATGCGGCCGCCTCAGGCCGCGTGTCATCAAAAATGGCTACGCATGTCAGTGCTGACACGCGTGTCATAAGTTTGCCATCACTGCTCTACTATTTTTTATGAGCAGCATGTACTTGGGTGTTTCTGTTCACTTTAACCATCTTTGTAATTTAATTGGAGTATTAATCACACTAATTAAGTGTAATTATTAATACATTTAGATTTAAATCTACCTTCTTACTATATGTTTCCTATTGTACTATATATTTTTTGTTTCTATATTTTCTTTTGGGATAATCAAGTGTTTATTATTCTATTTGTCCCATTTATGAAAGTTAGTGATATATTTATTATTACTATATATTATTGATTAAACTAAAATAAGTAATTCCAATATTCATCTTTTGCTTATTACAATCTACCTTAAGTTATCCACCTTTTGTGTTGTCATATATCTTTAATCCTACATCTATTTAAAAACCCTACAATGCATTACTACTACTGGTTGTATTTAGGTTTACTCATTTATTCTTCCCTATGTACTGAATTTTTTCTTGCAGTACCATAACCTGAAAATAAAAAAAAAAGCCCTTTACACTTTCTTTTAGTGTAAGTCTGCTAGCAACAGATTGTTTCTTCCTTTGTTTGTCCATACATTCCTTTACATTCCTTTCTGATGGCTATTTTTGTGAGTATAGAATTCTTGGTTGTGTACTTTTAGAATTTTAAAGATGTCATTCCATTGTCTCCTGTATTCCATAGTTCCTATTGAAAAGTCAGCATTAAGTCTTATTTTTGCTCCTTTGAAAATAATGTATTTTTTTTTCTCTTTGACTACTCTCAATATTTTATTTTTATAATTGTTTTCCAGACATTTGAATATGATGCACTGGTTGTAATTTTCCTTGTATTTATCCTTCATGTGATTGGTGAAGCTTCTTGAATTCATGACTTGCTGTCTCTCATAAGTTTTGTAAAATTAGTTGCCAATATAATTTAAAATACTGATTTTGTTCCCTTCTGGGACTTCTATTACAGGTATATCAGAATTTTAAACTCTGTTTCACATTGCTTTTATTCTCTCTTCTGTATTTTCCCTCCCTTTTTTTTTTATTAAATTTGAATATTTTCTACAGCCTTCTCTCTTAGATCACTATTCTTCTCTCTGTGCCTAATTTATTACAGTCCTGTCTTTTAATTTCTTTAGTTCTTGTAACTTTTATATCTAGCATTTTCATTTGGTTCTGTTTTTTTATATACTTGGTAATTTTTTAATTGGACACTGAACATCTTGTGTGAAAAATTGCAAAGAATCTACATGAAGTTATGTTTTTCCAGAAAGGATTTAATATGCTCTAGTCATATATGGAATGAAAACATTACTCTAGTCAATGCAGGATTTTAGACTTTATTATCCTCATCAACTTCTATTTATTTCTGCTAAAGCATAGCCTTTAATTTTTAAGGAGTAGCCTTCTTGGGTTCTCCTCTGAAATCCTGAGGTGTTTATTTGTGTTTTCCTCTGAAATCTTGAAGTGTTTATGTGGGCTCTCATACCTTGATGGTATCTAAATTTTCATCACTGTCTCCCAAGATCTCTAAGACTGCCAACATTTCTGCTCATCATCTAAGCTGTTCCTTTATACTTAGTTTTTCTGCATTTTACCCTGCAACGGTTTATGAGTCAGCACATGCCTTGAGGGGAAATTGCACAGGCGTTTAGGCTCACTCCACTCAATTCCTGGATATTAGTCTCTCAAGTACTAATCACCTTGGTAGACTCAAACTCCAACACCTGTTTCTTAACCCAGTGAGACTGCCATAAATTCTGGCTGACATTTGCTTCTTGGCCTCTATTACCTATGACATGAATCTATAAACACACATGTGAAAACTTCAGGTGAATGTGTGGTTAATTTATTACATCTTTCTCTTCTCTGGGATCTTGGTCCCTCCAGTACGGGCTTCCTTAATTCCCCTCTAATAACTTTAAATAGTTGATTATATTATTTTAAAATAGCTGTTCTCAATAGGAGAATTAACGTAATACAAGCTATTCTGTCATAGCCAGAATGGAGTTAAACCATTTACTTTTTATTTTCAATTTTCCTTAATTTCTACTTTCAATATAGTCTTCTCATTTGTGGTTCCTTAAAACTGCAGAGTTAAAATTGAGTCAGAAAAATTATGTACCTGGGTGGATTTAAAATAAGAAAAATGATTCAGAAAAGCGTTTATTCAAACACTAAATAAAATTTGTATGATTGCTATTTTTCTATGATTAGCATAAAAAACAAAGGGAAAATGGATTTCTGAGTTATGTAGATGTTGGTTTAATAATGCAGATTCAACATTCTGTGTATCCCAGATATAATATCACTATTGAAAAAGAAAATCAAAACATTGGTTTTATAAGTATAAAAGTTAGTGTCTTTTTGTAACATATATTTTGTATTATTATTATTTGAATTTATAACATATATTTCCTTTTTACAAAAAGGCAAGTTTGTAAGTTTGATGTGGACTTTCTTTCTTTCCTTCTCTTTCTTTTTTCTTTTCTTTCTTTCTTTCTTTCTTCCTTCCTTCCTTCCTTCCTTCCTTCCTTCCTTCCTTCCTTCCTTCCTTCCTTCCTTCCTTCTTTCTTTCTTTCTTTCTTTCTTTCTTTCTTTCAGTGAAAGTAGGTCTTTTTAGTATGTTGTATAGATCTTCTGGATGGGACATGCTCCATTTAGAGCTGTGTTTCCTGCTTGGAGGGACAATTAATATGCTTACTACTTGAGAAATAGCATGGCTCATTGGACCAAGCTTTGAGTCAGTAGTTTGGAGTTATAATCCTACTTCTGTTACTGATTCAATTTGTGCCCCTGGGCCAACCATTTAACTTTTGTATTTGTTCACCTGAAAATGGTATAAAATTATCACTTATTTGCAAGGGTAGCTAGTAATAACTGATTTTGAATATAAATGCATATAATATGTTTGACCAGTTAAAATTACTACAAACATTGCTACAATTCAGTTTCTTCCAAAACCTCAGTACTGCTTTGATTAAAATTCGTCTGATCTAACTTAAAATGAAGCACAATAAAATGCAGTTAAGTGTTTTGTTTAATTTGCATGCTTAAACAGGTGGGAAAATCCAGTGTAGTTAAGCCTAAGAAAACAAAAAATGTTTAAAAATAGAGAGAACAATAATCTTTCTTTCCCCCACAGTTTTTTGTAATTGTAAAAAGTATTATATATTTTACACATGTATTACTTTTTATTGCCAAAGCACAAAAATTCACATTTACATACAATAACAATAAACTCACATTTATTCTTTTTTTTCTTATTTATAATTCTTTAGAAATTTAGTTTAATAATAATTATTCATAAATTTTATAATAATTTTCTCTCAACACAGGTTTGTTTTTTTAAAGTTATCACCACATCATAAAAAGGAGCAAATAGTCAGATCATTCCTTTGCCTGGTACTTTATCTTCCTTTGGACAATACACAATACTGAAAAAAAAAATCAAGATTGAATTAATGTAAATACAGAGAAATTTAAAATATAGTACTTGGATTTAGGAAAGGTGCCTTTTAAATGAAGCCTTAAAAATAATGCTTTTAAATATTTAATAAGACATATCCAATTTATTTCATTTATTTGAGTTTAAGTTTAAATAGAGGACACTAAATTGACTCTCTTTACTGCATATACTTATAACTGCATGACCCTAACTACGGATTGAGCTCACAACCCGGGCATGTGCCCAGACCAGGAATTAAAAACCATCATCTCCTGATTCATAGGTCAGTGCTCCACCACTAAGCAACACTGTCTGGGCTCTATGTGGAATCTTATGAACAAAATAGAAACATAGATACAGAGAACAGACTGGTAGCTGTCAGAGGGGAGGGGGCTGGGGGTTGGGTGAAAAAGGTGAATGGATTCAGCAAAGAAAAAAATACATAGACAGAAAATAGTATGGTGATTACCAGGGGGGATAGGGGTCGGGGAGGTAGAAGAGGGTAAATGGCGGATAAATGATGATGAAAGGAGATTTGACTTGGGGTGGTGATCATGCCCTAAACCTATATAATTTTATTAATCAATGTCACCCCAATAAATTCAATTAAAATTTTAATAAACAAATTTTTTAAAAATTAAGTAAGAATGTATATGAAAACACTTTGTAAACCATTTATATTGTTAGAGATAACTTTGAGGAATGCTGATTTCTAACAACCTCGAAATAACATCTCTGTATTATTGAAGTCTTGATGTTTTTATTCACCAGCCTAATCTTTGTTACCATTCTAGGTGGTTTCAACATTCTTGCAAATAATTCATCCAACTCCCTGGATGTTTTGACATCCAGTTTTCTGGACCTCCTCATGTTAGTGACCATTTTTCTATCACTCCAATAAGACTTCTAGTGCATTTGTAATTGCTCTGAGACTCAGTTTTTTTCTTATCTATGAAAATGGTAAAAATAACTCCCAATGATAACGCCCTAGCCACTGTCAACACCAGACATAACTCCCCTGCAAAGCCTTGAATTCTTATTCATAGATCATAGCTCTTATCCTTCTAGTTCATTTGTGTATATCCTATATAATAAAGAGGTAATATGCAAATTAACCCTCATGCCCTCACAAGATGGCTGCCTATGACCAGACCAGCAGGGGGCTTAGTGAGAGATGACCAAACGACTGAATAAGCAGGCTGTGTGGGGCGACCAGGCTGGCAGGGGGGTTAGTGAGGGATGACCAAATGACTGAACAGCAGGCTGCGTGGGGCGACCAGGCCAGCAGAGGGGGGGGGGGGGCCTGGAGGGGTGACCAGGCCGGCAGGGGCAACCAGTTAGGGGCAACCAGTGCAGCAGAGGGGGGCAGTTGGGGGTGACCAGGCCAGCAGTGAGGGGGCAGTTGGGGGCGACCTGGCCGGCAGGGGGGGCAGTTAGGGGCAACCAGGCCAGCACACAGAGGCAGTGAGGGGTGATCAGGCCAGCAGGGGGGAGGGGGCAGTTAGGGGAACCAGGCAGGCAGGCAGCTGAGCTATTAGGAGCTAGAGGTCCAGGATTGTGAGAGGGATGTCCGACCCACGGTTTAGGCCTGATCCCCAGGCCTAAACCAGCAATCAGACATCCCCCGAGGGGTCCTGGATTGGAGAGGGTGCAGGTTGGGATGAAGGAACCCCCCACCCTGCCATGCATGAATTTTGTGCACCGGGCCGCTAGTATCTTGTATAAATATCTTCCAGGAAGTAAGAGTCCTAATGTGTCAGCCTTCTAATTCATTACTCCTATCACTTCTTTTTACCTACAAGAGCCTCTTCTAGACTATGCTTTCTTCTTATCCAACTGAAATTCTATCATTCATTATTCCAATCACTCCCATACAATTTTCATTACTTTCTTATTCCTCTCTTCCTCAAAATCTCTTAACAAATCCAACCATGGAACAACACAATCATCTGTCTTCTCTGTGCCTGCCAACACCTTTGTGTTACAGGAAATAACCACACACGTAGATGGGCAGACTGAAGTCATGATCTCTAACCTCTCAAATCGTTGATCAACCCCTATACTTCTACAGTAACACTTTTCTCTCCAAGCTCAGTTAGGACTATTTCATACCTTTTCATCATGACCCTTTCACTTTATGCTAAAATCTTGCTTTACAGGGAAATAAGAGCTCTCACCTGGGAATACCATCACCCTCTAGTGTCCTGTTCTACAAACTCATCTTCTACTTGCCCTTTCTTCTTTTTGCCTGCCTCAAAAAAACAAGCAACAAAACAAAACAAGAAAGGAAGGAAAAGATAATGTTAGAAATAGAGACAAAGAAGGAGATAGAGGTAGATAGATAGATAGATGATAGATAAATGAAGGGAAGAGGAGAAGAGAGAAAAAAAAAAAAAGGAAAAAGAGAAAAAAAGGAATAGTCATACTTTTTTCAAAGGCCAAACCATCTATCTCATGCTCTGAAGCTTCTTCCTTCTCACCTTGACAAGTATTTTGCCCATTTAGTTTTCCTCACTTTCTTCTACATTCTTAATCTTCTTTCCTTATTACATCATCCATCTCAGTTTACAAATATAATTTATCCTCATCTGAAAGTAGAAACCAAATGAAATCCTCTCTTGATTCTGCATTTGCTGCTAGCCATTATCTTATTTGATTTTTAATAGCCAAATGTCTTTAAGTTCTACTTCCAAGTTTTTATTTACCATTGAGCCTTCAAACATTTCAATCTGGCTTCTGCTGAAATTACTGTTAAGGACATCAATTCTCTCCATGATGGCCACATCTAGTGGCTATTTTATTTTATTTTATTTGTTCTTCAATTTACTGATGAGTCTATAAGAGATGGAACTGTTCCTATCTCCCTTTGTAATACACACTCATGTATGACATCTCTTTCTCTTGGTTTTTATCTCATCTCTCTAGCTGCTACTTTTTCATCCTTCTTCCTCACTTCCAATCCACCACTTGCTAAATTTCGTCTTTATGTTTACTCTCCATTTAGATGTTCTCATTCATCTCCATGGCCTTCAATACCATTTATGTGCCAACAGTTCCCAAATTCATACCTATATCATTGCATATTCTTCCAAACTTCAGTCATCTATATCCAATTGATTATATCTCCATTTGGATGTCTCATAGGCAAGTCAAACTTAACATTTTTAAAATTGGAAATTTTCACTTCATTTCTCCACTTTCTTCTCTGTAATATATCTCTTACCCTAAACCTTTCCCATCTCAACAAATGACACCATGTCTGCCCATTCGCTCAATGAAAAAAGTAGAAGTCATCCAATCACCAGTAAATCTTGTTGACTGTACTTACAAAATATATCTTGAATCTATCCACTTCTTTCTCCATTAGTTCACATTGCCAGTATTCTCTTGCCTGCCTTATTGATGCACCCTCCTATGTAGTTTCTCTGCTTTCTTTGTTAATACCTTGCAACCTGTTTTCCATATAAGAGCAAGAGTAATTTTTAAAACATAAACTGACCACATAACTCCTTTACTTAAAACCATCTAATCTTCCCCCAAGTAAGCCTGTTCTTTTTGTATCTCACACATTTACTGGATTTCAAAGGAAGTGATATGAAGAAAAATCAAATGTTACCCTTGGGAGGTTAAAACAAACCCAATTTGTTGAGATTTATATTACCAGTTGGGTTAGTATAGCTTTTTAAAAATTGATTTTAGAGAGAGACAAAGGGAAAGGGAGAAACATCCATCGGCAGCCTCCTGCTCGCCCACTACTGGGGATATAACTGCAACTGGGGCATGTGCCTCATGGGAAATGGAATCATGCAACCTCTTGGTGCATGGGAAGATCCTCAACCAACTGGCCTGGCTAATGTAGCTTTTTTTTTTTTTTTTTAAATCCTCATCCTAGGATATTTTTTCATTGATTTTTAGAGAGAGTAGAAGAGAAACAGAAAGACAGAAACATCGATGTGAGAACAAATTTGATTGGTTGCCTCCTGCATAAACCCCAATCAGGGCCTGGACCAGGGAGGAGCCTGCAACCAAGGTACATGCCTGGAATCGAACCTGGGACCCTTTGGTCCACAGGCAAAACCAGCTAGAGCTTAATTACATGTTGGAAACATTATTTCCACCATAGCTGGTTTCTCTTAGCTCGTCTAGCTCACTTTTCTGTTCTAGATTATTCGACCTTAATGTTTTGTCCCTCCTCTACTCCCACATTCTTATCCTTATTATGCCTTTTTTATCCCTTTGGTACTGTGCAATACTAAGGCTAGATGTAATTAGAAAGAAAGGAATAACTGTAACAAAAGCTAGGATATAGGGAGTTTTCTTCCCACCTTGCACATTTAGGGACAGGAGGATTCATGAAAAATATGCTGATTGTTATCTGCCTTCCTTTGACCTACCAAAGTACCAAGTTTGTTCCCCATGTATTATGCTTTACAGCAAGCATGTCAAACTCAAAGGCTAACACAGGCCAAATAAATGAGGTTTAAGTTTATGTGGGCTGCAAAAAAAAATAAAAGCTTAAATTTTCATAGAAATGTAGGTTTATTTCAATAGAGACATGCTGAATACAAAGGGCTGAAATAAATGAGTAATCGTTAACATAAAATAATAGAACATTTTAATAAAAATTAATATTTTTTCTTGAACATTAACTTACCAGACATTGAATAACTGCACAAATTAATAAGCGTAATGCAAATAAACCTATTTTTCTTGTTCTCCGAAAGCGAACTATTTCCTATTGCACACACCAAACAAGTCAGTCTAAGACTAATGACGTGGCAATCATCTGCTAAAATATTCGCTGCTAGTATTAGTGGAGAGAAAAGGTGCGCCTGTGCGAAAGGCGTGTAAGGGAAATGAATGCACGATTACAGTAATCAGTCATTAGCAAACGTTGTGGTTTGTTATTAATAACTAGTAGCCCTGTGCACGAATCCGTGCGCCAGTAGCTGCTGCCTTCCTGTAGCTCCCCCCACCCCTCCCTCATAGCTTGCTGCCCTGCCCCCTCCTGTAGCTTTCTGCCTCCCACTTGCTTGGTGTCCTGCCCCCTCCTGTAACTCTCTGCTGCCCGCTTATAGCCAGTAGCTCACTGCCACCCCCCTATAGCTCGCCCCCCCCCCGTCCCCCTCTCTCCCTCCCCCGCTTCATAGCTTGCTGCCCTGCCCCCTCCTGTAGCTCTCCACCTCCCGCTTGCTTGGTGTCCTGCCCCCTCCTGCAGCTCTCTGCTGCCCGCTTGTAGCCAGTATCTCACTGCCACCCTCCTATAGCCCCCCCCCGTCCCCCTCTCTCCCTCCCCCCCTTCATAGCTTGCTGCCCTGCCCCCTCCTGTAGCTTTCCACCACCCGCTTGTAGTTCGCTGCCCCACCCTCCTGCAGATCCGTGATCCGGTCGTTATGCCTCATGTCGTCGTTTTGCCTCATGGCGTAACGGATAATTAGCATATTCCTCTCTTATTATATTGGATTATGTATAACAGGATATTGTAAAAATTAAGTTACAAAATTTTTATTAAAACATTTCTTACATACTGTTATATTGGCTGGGCTGCAAAAAAATATTCATTATGGGCCGCATGCGGCCCACGGGCCGAGAGTTTGACATGCTTACTTTACAGCATTGGCATATGAAAAATTCATTAGTTGTGCTACTTCTGGAATGCCTATTTTATCTGAAACCAAAAGATTTTTACAGTAGCTAAAAAGCAGCAGAAATACATTTAAATCCTTCATTGAGGAGGAATTCAACATCCCTCATACTCTACAGGGATTTTTTTTAAAAAATATATTTTATTGACTTTTTACAGAGAGGAAGAGAGAGGGATAGAGTTAGAAACATCGATGAGAGAGAAACATCCATCAGCTGCCTCTTGCACACCCCCTACTGGGGATGTGCCCGCAACCAAGGTACATGCCCCTGACCGGAATCGAACCTGGGACCCTTGAGTCCGCAGGCCGATGCTCTATCCACTGAGCCAAACTGGTTTCGGCTCTACAGGGATTCTATCATCTTCCTGAAGATGAAGGAAGAAAGATTTGGCATGTGTTGCTTATATGTGACTATTGGTTATGTCCAAAGGCAGGTGAATACCTTAAGATAAATTTCCTCACAATATATGCCATTCTATCCAATCTCAAAGGCTAGTTCAATTCTAGCCCTACTTTAAAGTTGTAGTCTATCCATACCTTTTTGAGCCATGAGTTTCTAGCATAAAAAATCATCCTTTATTCTGGAACTGTTTGTGACTCCCATTTACCTCTGTCTCCTCATCCAGCCAACACATACTTGCATCTCTAGGTCGGACTGGCTTCTCAAGATTCTTCCAGCTGGGAATAATTTGCAGTTTAATTGAACTTGTTGCTGGGACTCTGGACTTGAAATTCTAGCATTGGAGCGGCTATTAGGGTAGGTCTCAAGTTTTTGGACTGAGTGATGTTAGCTAAGTTAACACATGCCTAATGCTCTGGCAGACCAGAATTTCTTTCATGTTTCATTTTCCTTTCCTCACCATTCTTCCTAAATCAGGTTTGTACAGCTTGCACCATTGGACTTGTAGATAAAAAAAAAAAAAAAAGTGATTCTGCAAAAAGGGCAGTAGGGTCAGTTGCAGCTACCTCTTTTTAAGTTTTGGAATTCCCATAGGAATTAGTCTTAACAGGTTGTTTTTGAATTTTTGAAAAATGCACAGGGCAAGGTGAACACAGATTTAGGAACAAAACAGATAACTACTGTTAATGGATGCTAATATTTCCCATGGGGTTATTTTAACTCTTTATTAGAGAAGAATACTGTAGTGAAGACTGATTAGTTGTCCCTCTTTCATACTACAGAAAAATTATTTTTATCTCCTCTTACATTCTTATACTGGGGAATTTGGGTGGTAAGATAAGGAATATGTTTTCAAGTTTTAGTCATATTTCTGGTTATTCCAGTTATTCCACATGCTCTGGTTTCACAATTCAAAAATATTGAAGTGATTCAGAGATAAGACAACAGTGGGGCCTGATCCAGGGTATAACCGACATCAAATTCCTGAATGAAATGAAGGTAGTTCTAAATAAAATACACTCTTCCATTCCAGAAATGTTAGTGGCAACTCTTAATTCAACCAGCGAATGGAAAATGGTTTATATTTATTCCTTTGAACAGCTCATAAAGTCTAAAGAACTACATGAGATCTTTTAGATACCTTGAAGATCATCTTTAGACTTTTCTTAACTGTTGCACAATATCAAATTCCAAGTACCATGACTTGGGAACTGGGAGTCTCAGAGAGAGTTTAAAGTGCCACAATGATTGCTAGTAACCTTGACAAGCTGTAGAAATGGGCAGATACTTACAGGATGAATTTAATAGAAATACAGAGTAATTTCGAGGAAGAGAAAAACACTATAAATACAAGGGAAAAGGCTTGACTTTGTGGGAAAAATGTAGGAATCAGAAAGCCACAAGTAAAACATGAATTAGCCTTATAATACAGTTGCATTATTATTTTTATTAATAAAAACAAATATTTGTAGAATACAACTGAAAACAACTGGATTTTTGAAAAAGGCAGTGAATCCCTATATAATTTATATAATTACTTATTAATGACCCATCATATACTAAACAGATGAGATCCTACCTTCACGGAGCTTGCTAAATACCGTCTTTAGTTTGTATTCTGTAGTCACAAATTCGAGTAGAGCAAATACTGTGAGCTCCTTGAGTTAGGAATACAATTTTTACATTTTAGATCCAACTCCATGCCTAGAACGGCAACCAACTTAGGTTAAGGGATAAAAACAGGCCCTAAAAGTTGAAAAAAGCAAACAATTGTCTGACCTTCAAATATGTCGATCAAAATCTGCAGGTACTTGCGAACCTATTACATGCACAACAGTTCTCAACACAATGATGATTCGTGTATTAAAAGGAATGGTGGGAATGGATTCAAGTTTTCAAACTGCACAACGTGAAAATTGTGGATATTCTGATCGGGTGGGCACCTTTTTTTTTTTCTTTTTAGCCTAAATACAACGCGCTCAAGCAGAAGCCACAGGGGTGGGATGCATCGCTCAGGCCGGTAGCACAGATACATCAGCTCGCACAATGCCGAGCTCGCTCGGGCAGCTGGGTCGGCGCAGCGGACCGGTTCCCACCCGCGGCTTCCCGGCGCCCGGAGTCTCGGAGCGGACGAGGCGTCCCCCAGAGGAAAGACAGGGCGCCGCAGACGCCCCCCCGGAGGAGTCGCCGGCCCCCCGCCTCGCCTCGAAGTCCTGTTCGTCCTGGGCTCCCCCGACCATTCGGGATCGCGCTCCACAAAGGCCGGTGTGGCGCGGTTAACGCGCCAGGTGTGCCCACCGCCCACCGCCTCGACCCGCCCACCCCCGGGAGCCCGCAGCCCCGCCGGCCGAGCAGGCCGGACGCCCAGGCCTGGCGGTAGCGCGCCTCCGTCGGCCCCGCCTCCGCGTCCTCCCGGCCCCGCCCTCGCTCGCTACTTCTCCCCCGCGCCCGCCTCGCCAGCCCCACAATCTCCTCGCGCTCCCGGCCCGGCACGCGCGCAGCGCCCCGCAGCCGCCACCGCCACCGCCGCCACCGCCGCCGCGGAGCGTTCCTCCACCAAGCCTGCCTTCCAGCTTCGGACCGGAACCGGAAGTCCAGGGGGCGGGGCCGGCGGAGGCCAGGGGACCGAAAACGCGGCCGAGCTCGGAGCCCGGAGCCGGAGCCAGCGCCTGGACCAGAACTTGGCCGCCGCCTGGACCGCCGCCGCCGCCGCCGCCGCCCGCCCGCCCGCCCGCCGCTCCGTCCCCACGCCGCCGCCTCCTGGGCCGCCGCCGCTGCGAGCTCGGCCCTCAGTGGTCCGCGGACTTTGGGTGTCCGGGTTGAAGGTCGGTCCGGACGTCGGACCCAGCTCGGTTCCCGGACTGTCCGGGCGGCAGCGAACGCCGCCGCCGCCGCCGCCTCGTCGCCTCCGCCTGGCGTTTTGTTCCAAGAGACCCGCGAGGCGAGCGGCGCTGACAGTGATTCTGACAGTGATTTAAACCTGCTTTTGTTGTTGTTGGCTTCTCGTGGTTCGGTTTTGTGTGTTGTGGGTGTGTGTGGCGGTTTTTCCCCCGTGGTGCATTTTTTTTTTTATTGTTGTGCTCTTTTTTTCCCCCCTTCTTTTTTTTTTTTTTCCTTTTTCTCTCCCTTTTTTTTTTTTTTTTTTAAAACCCGTGAACGTTTTTTTGATCGGGGCTTCCGAATATGTTTTATGACGGTTGATTTTACACCAGGAGGTTTGTCTCCGAGGAAGACCCAGGGAACTGGATATCTAGCGAGAACTTGCTCCGGCTTCCCCGGCGCCTCGGGAACATGGGAGCTGCTGCAAAGTTGGCGTTCGCCGTCTTTCTTATCTCCTGCTCTTCAGGTAGGTGCCCGGGCGGGCGGGCTGCAGCCGCCGTGCGCGCCGGCGGCCGCCCTGTGGGCCGGCGAGCTCCGGGGGAGCCGGGGGGAACATTGCCCCCCCCCACCCACCCCGAGCCCCTCGGCTGCCGCCCCCCCAGGTCTGATTGGGATCTGGAAACCTCCGTGCATTTTCCTGGTGTTGAGTGAGGTTGCTCACTGATAAGGCTGACTGCTCTGTTGTTGTGGAAGTGAGAAAGTCATGGTTTTGTGGCCATAACGCTGGGTGACAGCGCCGGTTGGGTTGCAAGCAAGCCGCAAATACCACAAGTAACAATTCATGCACAGGTTGGAGACCTGAAAGGCGGATTCTAACGTGTCATTTAGTGTGGCATTCTCCAAAAAGAAGGGTGTATTTTTTTTTCTCTTTAAATCATCTTTTAATTAGTGCTCCACCAAGTGACTATCACCGCAGAGATCGAGCCAGTTGCTACTTAATTTTGACCGTGAGAAACAATGGATCCTATCGGCAATTTCATCGGGTCTCCCCTCACGTTTCCTTCAACTTCAGTGTCCAGCAGTGTTAAAAATAGTTGTAGTTGTTGTTGGGGTATTAACTATACCCCAGTGCAGGAGAGGTATGCCGCTGTGTTGGTAATGTGCTGGCTCTCAACCACCATTTATGTGCTCTGTTCTGGCATCGATTTTGCTTACCTACGGAATACTTGTTTTAAACGCGTTGTATTGAAGCATTGTTTTCGGGTTAGAATAGCCCATTTGAAATTGCTCACACAGTCAAATACACTGTATTCATAAAGTAGGTTTTGGCTCGAGGTTGGAAGAATAATCTGGCCCTTTTGTATTTGAAATTTTGATTTCGTGAGAACGTTCTGTGGTTGCAACCAGTGGTTGGAAAACTAGCTAGGCTTTTGTATTTGAAATTCTGAAAATGTGTCATCTAGCTCAGAGGTGTGCAAATGCACATAACAAGAGTTAGTTGCATAGATGAACAATTTTAAAGTCGCAATGGATTTATTTATCGTAAAATTAAAAAATCAGTTGCTAGGTTGTGAGATAGAATTATGGGGTGGGGGTGGGGGGTTGGAATTGACAGGTTTTATGGCCATGTCTTTATCTCATTTGCCTCAGGGAAATTAGAGGGTGGTAGTCTTTTCTTTGTGTACCTCTGTGGTGTGTGTGTGTGTGTGTGTGTGTGTGTGTGTGTGTGTGAGAGAGAGAGAGAGAGAGAGAGAGGTCCATCCTCCCCACCCCCCTTTTTAATAGAATCTTTTGTAATGTATAGAATTTTGCTGAATGGTACATTTCCTTGTGGTTAATAAATGGATAAAGTCTAGTCTTATGTCTGTAGTGGTATTGATCAGTTCCGGGTGGGCTGAATGTGTTGTGAAATGGCGATCATTGCCAGAGATTAACCAAAAGAATCATGTCTGTTTAAATGGAAGAAGGTGCATGCTTAAGGCAGGCTGACAGTTCTTTTTGTGCACGTTTGGAGAGGAAGATAAACAATGGTGTCTCTAAAAGGAATGAATACCTTGATAACATTAAACCCCTGGCTTTTGTGACATGACTTAACCATGAGGGTTTTATTTTTCCAGTAGTACTCTTTCTCCCCTGCTCCTGTATGTTCTGGTTGGTGAACTCCTCTTGTTCAAATCCCTCTTTCTGATCTCCTGCCCTTGAGGAGGAGGGGCATCATGGCCACTGACCAAAGAATAGTGGACATTATTCCCTCCCAAGCTCACCTGAGTCACACTCATTGGTGAAGGAGGTTCTTCTTGAGCAGTCTCAAGGTATTACTTCTGGAAAAGCAGGCTGCCACTACAGATCTCACAGCTTCCTCTGCTTGGTTTGGGAGAAAAAAAAGAATTGAGCATTCGTTTCTTGTAGGAGTATTTTCACTGGGCCAGGAGGGTTAATAGCTAAAATTTTGAAATAAATTTAAGGATGAGTTTAATACTTGCTCTAGTTTGTTGCTATAGAGTATATAGATATTCTACTTACATTAAACTGATAATTATATATTGTTGCATAGTTTTTTTTTTAAGTAAATGTTCCTAGTTGAATAAAGTATTCTATTGAAGATAATTGAACTAATCTTAAAGACTTTAATCCTTATTTATACATGAAGATGATTACAACTTAAAATGTCTGCTTTTTAAGAGCTTTTGTTGTGAATCAAATGCACTTTAAAAAGGGGTTATTATGTTTCTTTTCCTATTTGATTTTTCTGTGTAATTTGTAATCTGGCATGAGGATGACAATTTTTATGAAAATTAAAATTTTTTTTCAGGTTTTCAGTTTTTTGTTTCTGGATATTTGAACATTTTCAATCAACTGGAGATTAGTAGTAAAGAACAAATTTATTTCAGGTGTTTAGGATGGATGTTTACTGTTTTCTTTAGTATTTTGTGCATTTTTATTTTTCAGTTTCCATTCCATGGTATGCACACTGGAGACTGATTATACAGACTATTCCTGTAGGGTATGGCCAAGTGTGTAATTTCCTCCTCTCATTCCAGGGGAAACATTTTTGAGTTTTGCCCTCATCCAGAAATGTCTACAGATTCCCTTTGATTTTGATTTTTTTTTTTTCATTCCTCCTCAGCTTTTTTTTTTTCCAAACAGAAACCTACTTAGTTGTTGTTGTTTTTTTTTTTTTTAAAGCATTGTGGTTAATTTGTACCTTTTCTCCACAATTTGTTAAAATATAA
The DNA here is from genome assembly GCF_951640355.1 of Cnephaeus nilssonii. NCBI lineage: Eukaryota > Metazoa > Chordata > Mammalia > Chiroptera > Vespertilionidae > Cnephaeus > Cnephaeus nilssonii. The sequence goes on along the minus strand of NC_137081.1, from coordinate 64,909,398 downwards.
GGATGAGTTTAATACTTGCTCTAGTTCTTGGTTTTATCCTACCTAAAGTGATGAAACTATTGTGGTACTATTTGAGTTGCATTGAATACGTTGAGAATTCCTTTGGAGTTGGAACAGTCTGGTCCATATATTTGATGAAATAAGAAATGAAAATGAAGTAATATGTGCATTTTCTTTTGTTCAACTAGGCAATACTGTGTGTATTTCTGTGAGTAAGTGTGTGGTTGGAGGGGGAATTGGCAGTGCAGTGAATCTTCTGGGACTCTTCTGAACTTTGGCTAACAAATGATAGATATTAAATGCTTTGTTTTCTAAATGGCAGAATCTCTTAAATGTAGGCTGTGATCAAATTCAAATATAATATATTGGAACATCAAGAGCAGAAGGGAAACAAAATATCCACCACCTCCTGGGATCTTCCCATTCATTTTGAATTTTTACTTATTTATGAGAAGCCAATAGTCTCAAGCTTGGGTAACTTTTGCTCCCTACCCCTGCACCTCTACCCCAGGGGACATTTGGAGACATTTTTGGTTGTCCCAACTACAGGAGAGGAGGGGAGGGTGTGATACTGGCATCTAGTGGGTAGAGGCAGGGATGCTGCTAATCATCCTATAATACACTGCACAGCCTTCCATAACAAAGAATTATCTAGCTTAAAATGTCAGTAGTGTTGAGGTGGAGAAGCTCTACTTTAAACTTTTAATTTTTAAAAGCATTAGTATATTAGTAAAGGGGTTCTGCTCCTCCTCCAGTGATCTAAATTTTGTTAAGTACATGGTATTGGTGATCTCCAGGTGAGAGAGTTTGAGTTTTCATTTTTTTCACTATCTTTAAAAATTAGAATGATTAGAGAAATAGACTATACGTATATACATTATTTCATCCTATTATACTTTACTAAAAATACTTTGCTGACTGTTAGGAATAAACTCTAATCATTTGTTACGGAGTGCTCATGAAGATTGCATATTCATGGGTATGATGAATGATTGGTCAGTTTTATCTAGTTTAATTATATTTGCTTTTGATCCAGTAGTTTTTTTTGCCATAATAATTGTCTTTAAAGATATTTCCTTTTATCCTTACTGCTTGGGCTGTGGCATCAGGGTGTGTTTGTGTGCGTAGTGTGTATTTAACATGATGCCTGAAAGTTTTATTAAGTTTCATATGGAAGAAATAATGTCCACTATTGCATGATTCCTGAATGGTTCAAGGTGTAAATTCTGTGTTTTTTTTTTTTAAAGGATATATATTTTTTTGTCTAGCTAACTTTAATTTCAAGAAACTTTTAAAGTGATTTAATAATTACATAATTTTCTTGCAGGTTTTTGCTTACCATTAGGCTCATTTAGGCTATACTAAGTAATATTCTATAATATATTAATAGACTCTTGTCCTTTTTAAGGTTAAAATTTGACCATAATTAATAAGTGCTTACTGTTTTGAAGTCAGCCAACCAGGTTAAGAATTACAGTGAAACTCTTACATTAAATAGCATTACACCAGTGAGAGGAAAAATTCTGAAGTCACTCCCACAAAAAGTATGCAAATAAGCCTCATATTGTCTTTGTAACACACTTCCCATATATATCTCTCTGATATTACTGACATCTCACCTTTTGGGTCTATCAGAATCACTGTTTAATGAGAAGTAAAGCATAACTAAACCAAAAGAAGTTTTAATCTTTAAATTGTCCCTTTAGATTCTAAAACTGCTTTGTTGCTTTTTTACTTTTGTAAGTCCTCTTATTTCTTATCTTTGGTGTCTCATAAATCTGTGATTTAATTTTTTCTTTTTATGTTCCTCTTATATTGCCATTTGTCATGGTGCCCCTCAGATAGTAAGCTAGGTAAGGTACACAATGCTTGACATTGAGATCACTAGAATTCCTTCACTGTTCCTTATCTTGTAACTCATTTCATTCATTTTCTTTATAGTTCCTCCATTCCTTCTGTACTTCCTTATACTGTAGGCTGTTTGGTTATGGAACCCACTCGTGGTTTAACAACATGTGCCTCCAGAGGTCTCATTCATGGTTTAAATGAAAATGGATTAAATTTAGAATGCTTGAGAATTGACCAAATAATCTTTTCCACTATTCTTTCATTTGTTGGTTTCTGGAATACCACACACACACTTACTTGGGAGTAGTGCTACTGTCTTGCAATCAAATGGCTTTATCAAACTTTAGATTGCTCTTATTCCCTTTTTAATATTCTGGTATTCTTTAATTTTTTGTTGCTTTCAAAAAGTCTACCTCCTGTTAATATTCATTCATCTCTATTTAAACCAGAATTTGACCAGGCCAGAGAGTATATTTATTGCCACAGCTGGGGCCACATTAGAGTTTTCCTCTGTGGTAAATTTAATTCTGTTTGGTTATAATAGTCATGTCTAGACAGAACATTGATTTTAAATTGACTATTGAACATGAAAGTTCCAGGAATAGTGTATAGAGGAAGGAGAAGTCAAGAGGGTAAGCCCAACTGGTATGGCTCAGTTGGTTGAGTGTTGACCCATGCACCAGGAGGTTTTGTGGTTCGATTTCTATCAGGGCATATGCCTGGGTTGCAGGTTCCATCCCCAGTAGGTGGTGGAGGCAGCTAATCTATATTTCTCTCTCATGCATGTTTCTCTCTCTCTCTCCCTCTCCTTTCCTCTCTCTGAAATCAATAAAAACATACTAAAAAAAAGAAAGAAAGAAAACTACTATAGTGCACAATTGACTTCTCTTCATTCTCCAACTAGATTTCTGTTAGTCACTTTCATATACCTAATACATCACGTGGTCAGGTTTTGTTTAATAAAGGGACCTAAAGAGAACGTGTTGTCTCTGAGGTTGGCGCTCACTCGCGCTCTCTCTCATTCCAACCCCCCCCCTCTCTCTTTCTCCCTATCTTCACCTGAGGATATGTTTATTCATTTTAGAGAGGGAGACAGACAAAGGGAGGCTGGGAGGGAGGGAGAGAGAGAAACATTGATCTTGCTTCCCATAAGTGCCCTGACTGGAGATTGAACCCACAACCTAGGCATGTGCCCTGACAGGAAATTGAATCCACAACCTTTTGATATACAGGATGACACTCCAACCAATTGAGCCATCAGGGCAAGGTTGGATTTCTTATACTGTTGGAATGGTGGGCTCAAGGGAAAAAATTGGGAGGTTCTTATGGATAGTGGACAGGAATGTGGTTGTGGTGGTCATTAGGCTTGGGTTCAGGTGGCAGCACTGCCACTGTCTAGCTCATCATCATTTTTCTTACCTGAATAATTGTAGTACCTTTCTAGCTAAGACTAGCTAGTTCCTTGTTACTACTTTCTCTTCCAGTCCATCCACATAGATGCTAGATTGACCTCATTAAAAAATAAATCTGTATATATAATTCCTGCTTAAAACCTTTCACTGACTGTTGAGCCACCTTTAGCATAAAATCTAAGTGTTAGAATGGCATACAAAGTCCTTTAATATTTGATTCTTGCCTCTTTTTTTTTTTTAATTGATTTTTTTACAGAGAGGAAGGGAGAGGGATAGAGAGTTAGAAACATCGATCAGCTGCCTCCTGCACACCCCCACTGGGTACGTGCCCGCAACCAAGGTACATGCCCCTGACCGGAATCGAACCTGGGACCCTTCAGTCCACAGGCCAATGCTCTATCCACTGAGCCAAACCTGTTAGGGCAGATTATTGCCTCTTTTCTCTGACCTCTTGGGATAGTGGCTAAGAGTATAGGCTCTGGAGTTAGACTTCCTTGGTTTTCATGTTTTACATATTGGCTTCTCAACTTAACCTTGGACAAATCACTTCACCTTTTGTGCTTGTTTTGTCATCTATAAAATGGGGATATTAATAGTGCCTACCCTACAGACTGTTTTGAAGATTAAATGTCACATAAGTGTTAGGTGTTCTGCTGTGGCTCCTCCCCAGCATGAGTCCTATATTGCAGCTATACAAACTCGACTTGCTGTTTCCTGAATGTATTATCCTTTATTGTATATCAGTATGGTGCCTTTCTGTACAAGTTATTTCTTCCTCCTTTCCCTGGCTAACTCCTTGTTTTTAAGACTGAGAAGTATCACCTCTTTAGAAACATTTTCTCTGCCACTCAACCCAGATTGAGAGTTGCTTTCTGTTTTTTTATACTTTGTAAATTACCTTGATTCCAGTAATTATTCCAAGTGCGTACTCACCTATATGCACTTTAGACTATGAGCTCTTCAAAGATATCTTTTTTTTTTTTCACAGACATGTCCTAAACCTGGCATTCAGTAAGTGCTCAACAAATGTTTATTGAACAAATGAGGTGAATTTTTTTCATTTTTGGGCCTGAGTTTTCAGTGTATTAAAGTGGTAAAATTGGATTAGATGATCTCTGGACTTTTTTCTACTCTAATAGCTTTATAATTCTTTAATTTTAAGGTTAGAGTTTAATAGTGACATTTTATTAAGAAAAAATGATTTTGTTGGTTTTTTTGGTATCATTAAGTTCTCTTCATTTTTTAAAAAAATGCTGTCTCTGATCCTTAGACTAACTCTTTTAATATAATTTGAATCATGTAGATTTAGAAGGCATCTTAGAGATCTTCAAGTTCAGTGACTTTCAACTTTTTTCTTTAATCATAACTGTAATAAGAAATACACATTGCATCATGATTCAGTTCCCATATACATAAATATGTATCAGAAATTGAAGTTTCATGAACTAACTCATACTGTGTGTAGGACACTTATTTATTTTTATATTCAGTTGTATTTAAAAACATTTTTATTATGACCCATTAATTAATTCCATGATCAATTGGTACTAAACTCCTAAAAAATACTGACCTAGTTCACCAATCTCTTATTCTACTCTTAAATAGAGAAGGAAGCTGAATAAGTAAATATTTGCAATTAAAAATAGTGTGCACTGAAAAATATGCTCATTATTTGATCTACAGTAGAGAACATATAATTAGATACAGAATTGAGGGAAAACTGATCCTGAGGGAGAACATGGGCCTGCTGTGGCTGAGTTGTCCTTTCTTCTGGACCAGTTGGATGAATTAAGCACACACAAAGGTGCTAAAACAAAATCAGTTGTAAGTTTGAAGAGTTCAGATGTTTTTCATTTAGGAAAGGCTTGCTGGAAAATATAGATTCTAATAATAGGAAAAAAAAATGTCTTGGCAGGAGGTTGAGAAGGTTATTCATCTTAATATGAAGGAAAAGGTACAAAATAGAATAAGAAACATAGAGGGCATTTGTGAGTAAACTTGATTATGGATAAAAGGCAAGTTAGAATGTAGGAATTTTGCCTAAATATAAAGAAGAGATTTATAAGATGAAAAGATGTTTAGAATTGCTTGAAGAAGTAGAATAATCTCAGTTGAAGGGGGTTAAGTCCAAAGGAAAAGTAATTAAAAGTTAGAGGAGATAGGAGTGGATGATATGATCATGATTGATGTCCCGAATACACATATTTGGCGTATAGGACAGAAAAGCAGCCTGAAGATTTAGGTAGTATGGTAGCACTACTAAATAAAATTGATAAAGAAATAACAAGCCAGAAGAAAAGAGGAAGCACTTTCATAACAAAAGAAATTCTAAACACAGATATGAGTTTATATTATAAGCATGAATGAAAATACAGACTTAGATTTGGAAAAATAAGAGCACTTAAAACACACGATAGCATGTACTATTCTTTTAAAGGGCAGAGACATTGTTTGATGGGTTTGTAGCCATTGTGCTGTCGAGTTAAAGAATTCTGAGCACAAGTGACTCAATATGTTGTTTGTGTTTAAGTATTCTTTGAAATCTACATGAGTCATTTTCCTCACAGTAAATTACACTGTTCTATAGAAGTAGATTTAGAAATTTTCTGATGTGATATATGCTATTCATGCCTGAATCCTAAACCTTTTCAATACCATTCTTTTGGACTAGATAAAAGCTCTTTTTTCTTTGGTTGACTATTTTCTTAGTAGCTAAAGTCACATTGGGAATCATTTTATTTTCTAATGTTGCTGAAGAAAATAAATGGAAAGCAATAAGATAATTATTAGAAGGACCCCGTGTAGGGAGCTGTTGCTTTTTAAAAGATTAAGCTTATCAGTATGCTAGAGGCCTGATGCACAAAATTCGTGCAAGAGTAGGCCTTCCTTCCCTCTGGCCACCGGCACCCGGGATCCGGGCTTTTCTCGCAGAGGGAGGCGCTGCCCACCCGCCACAGCCTGCCAGTCAGTGGCCTGGGCCTCCCTCTTTGGGGCAGTCATGGAGCCCCCCGATTGATCGCCTCGCCAGCTGGTGGCCTGGGCCTCCCTCTGCGGGGTGATCATGGGGCGATGGCCGGGCCCCTACCAATCACATCATACCTGCCTTGGCTGGCCTGGCGCCAGTGAGTGTCATAGTGTGGTCCCGGATGGTCTTCCGGATGGTCTTCCGGATGGTCGTCTGGATGGTCGTCTGGATGGTCATCTGGATGGTCATTCCGCTGTTCAGCCGGTTTAGTCAATTTGCATATTATACTTTTATTATATAGGATAAAGCTTTGAGGTAGGATTTTTTTCTGGTAATTATTACTAACTTTACAATTTATATTTTATAGAAATGAGACCTTAATTATTAGGAAAGATCTGTTGGTCTTCACATCTTTATGATTATATATGATAAATCAAGCTTGTTCTAAGGCATTATTTCAAGAGGAAGGGGCATGGGCGAGTTATGAGATCTTGGCAAGTTCCTAAAACTCTGAGAATTTTAAAAAATTGTAAATCAATATGTTCTAAGAGAATTAATATACCACAGAACACATAGCTAGTTCATAGATTTTGCATATATGAGGTAGGCAAAAGTAGGTTTACAGTTGTGAGTACATGGAACAGTTTATTCTTGTATTATTATTTATTCTTTGTATTCCAACTGCAAACCTACTTTTGTCCACTCCTGTATATGTTAGTGTCTAGCCTATCTTTTAAAATGTGTGTAGAACATTTAAACTGTAAACCTACTTTTGCCCACCCCTATAAGTGTGAGTTTTTAACCTATCTTTAAGTTTTATTTTTAAAAATGTAGCGTGTAGTGTATAAAACATTTAAAAATGTAGCGTCACTTCTTGGGGGATATTTTAAATTTGCTGGTAAATTCCTTATAAGTTAATGTGAGATAATAGTCTACATGGTTCATCCAGAGAAAATGTCTATATCAAGTGACAAATAAGTGCCAGGAAACATCTAGAACATTCAGATATCATGGTTCTTTTACAAGTTCTTTAAGGTCTTATTGTTCTAGCATGCATTAAAGGAAACATTGGGGTAAATCTTCATCTCTATTTATTTGTTATAATTAAAAATATTTTTCTTAGACAATTTTATTTAAGTCTTAATTCGGTGTTTTAAAATTTTTCATGTAAAACTCAAGTTTGGAAAGATTCTCAAGTCTGTTTTGGGTAACAGCTATAAGCTTTGAAAACATGATCTTTCAGTTTTGAGATCAATATTTTGAATGTGGTGTGATATTTTGGATTAAAATTTTGGAGTCTCTCATTCAAATTCCTTCTTTCCTACTTACTCTTCTTTGACCTTGGCAACCACTGAAACCCCATTTATCTCTAAAATAAAGAGGATGAAATAATTTAATTAGTAAATAGTGAACTACATGCTAGACACTGTACTAAGTGCTTGGGATGCAACAGGGAATAAGACAGACATGATTATGTCCTAATGGAGCTTATAGTCCTAAAGTAAGTAATCCAGTGAATAAATAATTACAAATTGTCATATGTGTAGTAACAGAAACAAACAGGGTCCTGAGAGAGTGACTGTTTGTCTTGCATCACATGTCACAGTCTCTAATTACTACTTAGTTTATCTACCTATTTATTATCTGCCCTTTTCACTACTGGTGTGTAGGCTCTGAGAGAGGGTGAGCCACCTCTCACCTCATCGCAATACCCCTAAGGGATGGCACAGTTTCTGGCAGAGTGGAAGCTCAGTAAATATTTGGCTGCCTGAAGAAATAAATGCAGGGATGGGATTGGAGAGAGTCAGGGACAAGATCATGCAGGGGTTATGATCTGGTGTGGGAAGGTGTTGGAATGAAATCCAGAGGGGAGAGGTAGCAACAAGTTTTAAGGAGAAGCTAGATTTGGGTTATGTGTTAGGATCACTTTGGCAGCAATCTGGAAATACAGTGAAAGTATGTAGGGGTGAAGAGGTGAGACCAGTTAGGGGTCTATTATATCAACCTAAGCTAGAGAGACTCTCCAAGACCCCTTCTAGCTTTGAACATTTTTTGTATTTTAAAACTTGCCTACACTTACCAGTCTTCCCTCTTCGTCACTCCACTTTTTCCTACTTATTATTACTTAAAAAGAAATGGATGCATTTATTGTGCACCTGAGAACTGTGAATACAATGTCTTAAAAACGCACCTCAAAAAGGAGAGAAAAAAACAGACTAGAGGCTATTCAATTTATTGTTTTGTTTTTTTTAAAATATATTTTATTGATTTTTTTACAGAGAGGAAGGGAGAGTGATAGAGAGTTAGAAACATCGATGAAAGAGAAACATCCATCAGCTGCCTCCTGCACACCCCCTACTGGGGATGTGCCCGCAACCAAGGTACATGCCCTTGACCGGAATCGAACCTGGGACCCTTCAGTCTGCAGGCCAATGCTCTATCCACTGAGCCAAACCGGTTTTGGCAGAGGCTATTGAATTTATGTGGCAAATTTCTATCTTCAGATTTTGGGCATCTGCTACTTTATATTATTTACAAAACATTCCGATTTCTATTGGGAACTTTGGCTTTACTTATTTTCAAATGTCTATTTTTTCATTAGATCACCTCTTAATTGTTGTAAACATGTAAGATAGTATATTGTTGTTATGGTTGAAGATTCAGAAGTAGAAAATGCGTATTTTGCATCTTAATTCTCAGGAATTTGATATCTTTATAGGTTATTAAGGTCTTACAATCAAGGCTGAAAGGATAAATAGTTAATACTATGGGCTATTAATTTTACTCAGGACTGTGGCCTCTAACTCTAAGTAGTCAGCTTGAATATTTTTGTCTGTGAAAGATTTCAAGCCTCCACTGTTGGTGGGAGGGGGAGTTGGTGCTTGGTGCAGGGAAATCTTAGTTTTATATTGGCAGAAGGTCTGTAGCATCATCTTTGACTAGGAAAAAACTACATGATTACACAGAGATAAAACCAGAAGAAACATTAAACTTTTCTGAATTTAAAAATATAATGGTGGCTGCCTCTTTTCATTTCGTTTCTTTCATTTTGGAAGCAGGTAAAGCTAATTATCCTTGGTAAGCTATCCTCTATAAAGAAGTATAGTTTCACCCTGTAAGTATTGTAAGCCATTTTATTTAATACCTTAGATAAAGTAGTTCTAGAAAAAGAACTGGTTGCTAGGTTTTGTGTTACCTGGAAGTGAGGTTCTATGCTGCAGGATTAGTGAACAGAATTTGCTGATTATTTTTATTTAAGCTAAGACTTGACATTACTTGTATAAGTACGCTTTAAAATGATATGGGTAGAAATGAAAAGTCAAAGTTAAAAGAGACTGATAAATTATAAATAAGGGCAGTTGTGAGATACTGACTTATACAAGATGGACAAGGCAATAGTAAAACAATTTATTAGTAGGCATTCAGAAGTAGAATAAACCAACTTTCTAAATGACCAGGGAAAAATGATTGAATAGCTACTGACCATCCTTTTATTCTATATAAATATTATATAACAAACCTTACCTGGTAACCTTTTTTAATTCTCTTCCTTAGTTCTTTAGAGAGACATAAACCTGGTTTGGGTATTGAATTAGGAAATTAATTGCTAATTATGTTGTTTGTTAAAATGTAAGTAGAGATTGCCTGTTAGCTGAGAAGACTAGAAATAATAGAAGCAGTTAAATTAGGAGCTTTAACTGGTGAGAGGGCCTAACAAACTGTCAGGTACTATTTTCTCTATCGGAATGACTTTTATGAAGAATACTCAAGTTGATCCTTACTTCTGAAGGATGGAATCAAGTTAAAAGAGTAGGCTCATAGAAGAAGTGTGTTTTTTCCTTTTGAATTAGTGAAGGGTAGTTTTGATCTTATCTTTCACTACAGGAGCCTGAGAATAGCTCCTACTAAGAATTGTAGTTCCTGTTAATTTAGCAACATATATTTAACAGCCCCAATTAAGTAATGTTTTTATAATTAATAACTAGTCTTATTTTCGTGAAATGGAAACTAAATCAGCAGAAGAGTAGGTGAGCTAGTCTGTTACACATTATAGAATTTTCTGACATTGGAATATGTGGTTGGCCATTAGGGGCTAGTTTATAGAAATAAAAGCTAATCTTATTGGTACAAATGTAGCTATTGGTTAGAAAGAATGGTTTCCTAAAAAACAAACTAACTAACAGCGGTAAGAATGTTCTTCATCTCAAATTCAGTGAAAGTAATTAATTATGCAAGTTTTGGGCTGGTATAGAAGAAAGAACAAACATTCTGTAGGGAGGAAACTTGTGTATTGGGCATTTCTTTACCATGGTATGATGATATACCATGTGAACTTAGGGAAGCTCCATAAATTTAGTTTCTTCATCTGTAAAATGGAGAGTTTGTAATACTAATACCTACCTCTCAAGATTACGGTGAGGATCAAAGACTATGTACACAAACACAATCATACTTGCATATACATATATACATGAAACTTTAAAATATTATTGCAAGTATTTGTAATAATGCAATGATTTATTAAAGGAGTAGGGAGTAATTTATTCCATAAACAACTGAATGTAAAATACGAAACAATGTCTATTCCTTCCAGTGACTTTAAAGGCACTGCTTGATAAGGCCCTTCTCCAACCTCATCTTTTGCCATATTGGCCCTTTGATGGTTTCTACAACAAACCAAGTGCCTTTTATTTCTCTGAGATTTTTCTTTCACTTGCCTTCCATTAATACTTATGAGGGGGACCATATCTGACTTATTCACTCTAGTTTCCCCAGTGTCGGACTCATGCTTAACATATTTGTTATGGACAATATGTAAATGAATTAGTGTGACTGTGTTCTAATAAAACTTTATTCATAGACTAGAGGCCCGATGCATGAAGATTCGTGCAAGAACGGGCCTTCCTTCCCCTGGCTGCTGGCACCGCCTTCTCTCAGGCCAGAGCTGCCTTTCCACCTTCTCACACTGCCCAGAGGCCCGGAGTGGCTGGGGTGGTGCCTATTTATGCAAATTAACCCGTCATCTTTGTTGGGTTAATTTGCATACTCACGCCTGATTGGCTGGTGGGCGTTGCAAAGGTACGGTCAATTTGCATCTTATTCTTATTAGTGTAGATACTGGAATTTGATTTTCATGTGTGACAAAATATTATTTTGATTTTTTTCAACTATTAAGATGTAAAAGCCGTTGTTCAGGGGTTGTACAAAAACAGGCTGCAGATTGTATTTGACCTGCAGGAGATAGTTTACCAACCCCTGACATAGGACATTGTATAAGTAGCACCTCTTCCCCAATTTAGAAATATATTATGTTCCAAAAACTTTGAAACCTAGGAAGCATTTTCTTATAAGGATCATTGTTATATGTGTTGGTTAAGTTCCCAGACCAATCTACAAGCCTGTTTTATCTCTGTTCTGTATTATAGTAATACAACTAACTTTACTCTCAGGAATAACATTATGTCTGAGGAAAAATGGATTTCTCCCAGCGTTATTAGAATTTCCTTATTCCCTGATCTCTCTTTCACTTGCTGCAATTTGCATCCTGGAAGTACCCTGCTTCCTGGAGCTCCAGGAGGTTGGTATGGTGACCAGACTAAAAAGAAATTCATGTATGTGATTAGGGAGGAGTCATGAGAAGAGAAGGGTTATAGAGGAGAGGAGAAAGAAAGAAAGAAAATAGAGAATATCAGAATGCATTATCTATAGCAAAGGTTAGAATCATTTTGTGAAATATCAGTTGTGTGTGTGATTATATCTATCTACATGCTGAGTCTCAGTGAAAAATGCATTTCTTACTGTGGTATGTAGTCAGAGTTTGACAGCCTGTTTTCTAAGGATTTGAGATACTGATCCTGAGAGATACTGATCCTGAGATCCTTTGTCAGAGCCAAATGAAAAATATAAAGGAAATCTGTTGACTGCCTGCCTGCTACAGTGTGTTTCTGGTACTGAGCTACCTTAGTTACCAGTTTTACAGGTGAGAAAACAGGGTCCTGCAGCCAATAAGCTTCACAACTGAGATTCAGACAGACACTTACCTTATTTTAGAATATGGGCTTTGTCCATTACACCATGGTGTTTTCCCTGTAGGGAAAGAAGCCATGTATGACTACCATTGTGTTTCAGAGGACAAAAGAGCCCCCAGCTTGTGGCAGCTCACTAGATTGCTTGAGACAAAGGCAATTGGCTTAACTATTAGGACAGGGCCATTGGAAGAAAATGGTTAGGAACTACATGTGGAGAATGATATGATTCTCCATATATAGTGTAAGAAAGGAGGGGACTCTATCATATCATTTTGCCTTTATTTTTTTCTTCTGCCTCTGTAATACTCTCCCTGCTTATTCATATCTCACCACCAGTAAGGACTCTTAATTCATACTAGAAACAGCAAGGGCTTGAGGATGAGACTTAGTGAGGAAGAAAGAGTAATATAATCTTGTCTTTAGCTGAAACGAGAATGAGAAGGGAAACTCAAGTAGCAGGGCCACCTGGTCACCCAGATGGGTTAGCTGTTCCCAGGTGGCAATTTATCAGTGGGTGTACGTAAAACAGCCTGCTATTAATTGTGTTACAAGCATAAGTCTTGACTTTGGAGACGTGTAACTTTGATATGCTAATTGAAAATAGTTCTTTTAGTTATTAAGGGAACATCTCTCTTATTTTTAATTATTTTTGTTAATCCTCACCTGAGGGTCTTTTTCCATTGATTTTTGGGAGAGTGGAAGAGAGAAGGAAAGATAGAAACATTGATGTGAGGGAAACACATCGATTGGTAGTCTCCTGCATGAGCCCTGCCCTGGGCCTAGAGCCTAGGAGAAGCCTGCAGTCAGGGTATGTGCCCTTGGCTGAATCGAACCTGGTACCCTTTGGTCCGTAGGCCGACGTTCTGTCCACTGAGCCAAACGGGCTAGGGCAAGGGAATGTCTCTCTTAAGCAACACTTGGTTAGTCTAGATTCAGTTACCTATTGTAAGTACTTCAAAATTATAATACATGTCGAAGACATCTCTGTTTCCCATTGTATTGCGTTAACCAGTGTGGTTAAAAACTCATTTATGCTGATTGTGATCTCTAACTTGATTTGGAATTGTCTTGGGAAGTAAAAGATTGATAGGAAAGTTATTGTTCTTAACTAGAAAACTAACAAAACCATAGCAGACAGATACCTGATTAATTGAATGGAAAAATGACAGACCCTTATAAAATGTGTTCCTCTTTCTCAGGCTGAGTTTGGGATTCTTTATTTTGCTGTGGGAATTAATTAAAATATAATTAGTTTCAACTAGCAATATCTGGAGACTTGGGCTTAATATTGCTTACCCTATGGTACTGCTTACTATATGCAGTATTATAATTGCTTGTTAATGTGTTCACCTACCAGCTGACCTGTGCTCTTTCAGTCTCATTCAGTATAGTACTATGTTAATGTACGGTGTAGGTTTAATAGCATTGGAGCCAGAGTGCCTGGTCTTGTAGCACCATAATTTTCTATCTGTGACTGAGGTAAGTTATTTAACCGCTCTGTGCCACAGTTTTTTCACCTGGAAAATGGAGATAATAGTGGTACTTTATACAGTTGTTATTTGGATAAGTTAATATATATAAAGACCTTTGAATGATGTCTGGCATTTAGTAAGCATTTTTGTGGAAAGCATTCTAAATAACTCAATACAAAATATAAGTTGAAAGATAAGCCACAGACTGGGAGAAAATATTTGCACTATTTGATAATATCTGATAAAGGACTGTTATCCAAATAATGAAAGAATAAAGAAGAAAACAAATAACCCAATTAAAAAATAAGCCAAAGACTTCAATAAACACCTCACCAAAGAAGATACACAGATGGTAAATAAGTGTATGAAAAGATGCTTCATATCATAGGTCATCGGGGAGATGCAAATTAAAACAATGAGATACCATTACATACCTATTACAGTGACCAAAATCTGGGACACTGACATCACCAATTGCTGACAAGGAGGTAGAACAAAAGGAACTGTCATTCATTGATGGTGGGAATGCAGAATGGTATAGCTACTTTGGGAGACAGTTTGGTGGTTTCTTCTAAAACGAAACATCCTTTTACCATAAGATCCAGTGATCATGCTTCTTGGTATTTACCTATAGGAATTGGAAAACTTATATGACACAAAAACCTCTACACAGATATTTATAATAGCTTTATTCATAAATCCAGACAATGGAATGTTATTCTAGAAAGAAATGAGCTATCAAGTCATGAAAAGACATGGAAGAAGCTTAAATGCATATTACTAAGTGAAAGAAGCCAAACTGCTGAAAGGCACTATCCATTATGATTCTAACTGTATGATATCTGGAAAAGGCAAAATTATGGTGACAGTAAAAAGATCAGTAATTACCAGGAGTGCATGGGGGAAGGGTGGTGGTGGAGTAGGGATGAATAGGTAGAGCACAGGATTTTTAGGGCATTGACACTACTCTTTATGATATTAAAGTGATGAATATATGTCATTATACATTTGTCCAAACCCATAGAATATATATCACCAAGAGTGAACCCTAACATAAACTGTTGATTTTGGATAATTATGATGTATCAGTATAGGTTTATTCTTGCTGACAGATGTACCACTCTGATGAGTGATGTTAATTATGGCATTCTAGTGTACAGGGTGTGGCAAAAGTAGGTTTATAGTAGTGAGTATGTGAAACAGAGTTTATTGTATTATTATTTATTAATTATTGTATTATTTTCTGTGGGAAAAACTGTAAACTTACTCTTGCCCCACCCTTTATTTAGTGAAAAACTACTTTTGCAAGTGGCTATGCTGTTTTGTTTAGGATACAATAGTGTTTGTTTTGTTTATAATATTTATGTTTATATATTTATTGGACTATGGTTTAATTCTAGGAAATAAGTTGGTTTTCAGGAAAGAATACTATATTTTCAATTATGTAATTTGGTAGTATTGTTTTATATAGAGGTTTTGGGGGGAATGTTTTCAGAAAACTGTAAAATAGAATGGAGTAGTGCATCATTCGGTAGTATATTCCCAAATGAGAGCACCTCAAAACCTTTCCAAAATGAGGTAAAGACAAAAGGGAGTGGTTTTTCAGGGAATAAATGAAACTTCCAAGAGCATATTTTGTTTTATTTTCTCAGTATTTTAATATCAACATATCTGGGGAGATAACTTCCGTTTATTAATGCTTTATAGTTTTATATGTAATTTGTTGTAGATGCCTCTTTTATCTTACTTGAATTGTTTCATGATTTTTTTTTTTTTCCTGTAACTCAGATTGAGGTAATAGAATTTGCCTAAGTCACTGATTGGTGGAGCTAGAACTTAAACCCTGATTTTTAAGTTCATTGTTTTGTAAAAGTAAAGAATGCTTACCCACCCTCCTCTGCCATCTCCCTCCCTTAGTGGAAAAATGTTTGCAATCATTTATAGAGATAGTTGCTTTGAAAATAATCCTTGTATCACATTTTATGAAATCCATGGTTGGCAGGGGAAGGGGAGGGCTAGAAGTAGCAATATAGCAGTAGGAAGTACCAAAGTCAGCTCTAATTCCAGGGTAGAGGTGGTTATGCTCTTGATTGGATAGCTCAATGGCAATCCCAAATCCACATATTCCACATATGTTAATTGTTGCTGAAAGAAATTTGTAGGTAAATCCTGCCTTTGATTGCTGCAGAAGTGCTTTTCTCAATCACTTTTGCTTTTTTTAAAAAAATTTATTTTTCAATTATAGTTGACACATAATATAATATTAGTTCAGGTGTATAACTTACAAAATAATTACCCTAATAAGTCTAGTACTCATCTGACACCATACATAGTTATTATAATATTATTGACTGTATTCCTTATGCTGTACTTTACATCCCAGACCACTTTTGCTTTTGATGAGAATGGTTAAAATTGTTTTCCCAATAGGCCATTATTAGGTGAGTCCCATTACAAATGTGCCAGAATTTTACATTATTACATTGGTTTGTTCGAAATTGGAGATGGCAAGTTATGTCACAGCCCAGTCATTATGTAAAACAATAATGTTATTAATGATTATTTTTTTTGCTAAAATTGCCATTGTTAACAGCCCCCACTATATTGTATTGCACGCTCTAAACTAAGTGCTTTTAGGTTTTAGTGATAATGTGTATGACTTACCCTATCAGATAAATATTGTCCCCATTTTATAGCTGAGGAAATTGAGACTCAGTGACTTGCCTAAGTTATATAACTAAGTAAGTAGCAGAGCCAGGGCTATAACCAAGGTCTGCAGGGCTTAACTTTATTCTTTCTGTTGAATCAAGTATCTTGACATGTATATTAAAATAGGTGTTACTAATTCCAGGGCAGTGTGACTTTCTTTGAACCTGTTCTGCCAAAGTTGCTTCCCCCTGCCCCACTCTGATATCAGCTGCTGATACCCTTAAAACTTACGATGTAGTAAAAAATGCTGAGTTAACAAATGGTGTTGCTAATGGTCTACCATGGTTCGTGTAGCTGATATAACAAACTTTTTCCACCCCTTATTTAAAAGTAGTTGTTTGTTCAAAACAAAAGTTCTTCCTTTGGTTATGCAATGATCCAGAATCAGAATTAGGTCAAAATTCATTTGCTCTGATCACCACTTAAGTAATTAGTGAATTGAATGATCAAAGTATGTGGTTCTTTTAAAAATGATTGTACTTTGATTATTTTTTTAAAAAAATATATTTTATTGATTTTTTACAGAGAGGAAGGGAG
Organism: Cnephaeus nilssonii; assembly: GCF_951640355.1. Taxonomy (NCBI): domain Eukaryota; kingdom Metazoa; phylum Chordata; class Mammalia; order Chiroptera; family Vespertilionidae; genus Cnephaeus; species Cnephaeus nilssonii. The sequence goes on along the minus strand of NC_137081.1, from coordinate 64,892,426 downwards.
AGGAATAGAGAGTTAGAAACACTGATGGGAGAGAAACATGGATCAGCTGCCTCCTGCACACCTCCTACTGGGGATGTGCCCGCAACCAAGGTACATGCCCTTGACTGGAATCGAACCTGGGACCTTTCAGTTTGCAGGCCGATGCTCTATCCACTGAGCCAAACCAGTTAGGGCGGTACTTTGATTCTTAGAGGTTAAATTAATTGAAATTTGCTCATGTAGAAGTAAACAAATATAGGTTCTTTTGACTCATAGTTGGAAAATAATTTAATGATAGTGGTCATTATTGTTCACTTTTTGCCTGTTGTGGGTGAGTGAAGAACAACATGCCGGATAAATATGAATGGTTCTGGCATTTGGATTTATGGTTCCCTTGCCCATGTTTTGATTAAAACAGATTGATAAAAACGTGTAATACATACTTTGTTTTTCCAAATCCAAGGACTTCAGTTTTCTTTTACTATAACTTAAGTTTTGGATTAGCTTGCAGAAAACAAAGATGTTGAAAAGAATAGGAAGAAAAGGAAATCCCTTATTTCTATGTGTTAGACTAGGAAAAGAATGAATGAAATGTGGCAAATGAGTAGTAGAATGTAATAAATCCATAGGGATTTGGTTTGAATTTAAGTGACTGAATTTATAGAAAACTAGTATTGTTGTATCTTTAGTCTATTTAGCTATAATTGAAATCATTCAACATTTTAAGGGTACTTTCTTTGGGCTTCTCAGTTTTGCAAAAGGAATATGAAGTCTTTTGATTGAAAAATATTTGATACATTAAATTACTAAAATTAATTAGTGTCAGGCATTAAGGGATATTTCTCTTTCTCTCTCCCTTTGAAGGTTTTGGTTATTTTTTAGAACTTCACTGGGTGAGGAATGCTTTTCATATTCTCCTTGAGCTCATCTTTTGAGTCCTTCTTGGCTTTTTTCTTCCTGAATTTATTGCTGCTAAAAAAAAAAGTAAGCAGAACCATGAGGGAAGGGATTATGGCCCTCATGTTTATCACTGCATTCTAGTGTTTAGTTTTTGAATAAATTAATGTGAAAGTCTCCCTTCTTCCTCTCACTATCCAGTTTCTTGAAAGGTTTCTATCCTACATTGGCTTCACATTTGTACCTTTTGTTTCTTCTTCAGCCATTGGTATCCCAAAGTAAATGAAATAATTCCTTCAACTTAATGATTTTCTAATAGTCTGATCTAAAGATTGTTATCTATATTTGGTTATCACTTGACTTTCCTGTAACTTTGATACTCTTGTCTCTCTGTTCTTTGTTTGAAATTCTTTTGTGCCTTTACTCTCAGTTTTTCTGTCTACTGCCCCTCACCACCTCAATATTCATTCTGCCCATCCTTTTAGTTTTTTTGTTTCTGAGTTCAGTTGTTAAGGAATTCTTAGTCTACTTGTCCTTCCCTGCTGCAGTAATCCCACCTGTCTTCATTAGTTGTCCCCCCCCCCAATATATATATATATATATTTCAGAGAGGAAGGGAGAGGGGGAGAGGGATAGAAACATCAATGATGAGAGAGAATCATTGATTGACTGCCTCCTGCACACCCCACATTGGGGATGGACTTGCAACTCTGGCATGTGCCCTGCCTGGGAATCAAACCCTCACCTCCTGGTTCATAGGTTGATGCTCAACTACTGAGCCATGCTGGCTGGGCTCATTATTAGTTTTTAACTGAATGTACGTGTCCAGAAATATATATCTGGCTTTGATCTCCCTCTTGAGCTCCAGTAAATATTAAGTATATGTCAGAACTGGGAATATGACACACTATTTAACCTAGACTGCTTATTTGGAGGAGAATGGTTAGTAAACTAGCAATTATGCAGCACATTATATGAGTACCTTGGGACTACTGAAAAAGATGGCCTAATTCAGTTTGGAAGGAGTCAGGTAATGTTTTTTCTCTCTGATGCTTGAGGTGATTGTGAAGGATGATTAGGAGTTCACCAGGTGAATAAAGTGGGAGGAGTATTTTATGTTGTCTGTCAAGCCTGGTGGGTGTGCTCCCTCTTGAAACAGCCCATTATGGGATTTCCAAGGTCTGAGGACATACAGCCTCAGAGCAGAGAGTAAGAATCTTCCAGTGGAGCCAATGTCAGAGTTGGCAAAATGGTATCAAGCATCAAATCCAGAGGGAAAGGTGACTGTAAGACCAGGGGAGTTAATATCAAAATTTATTACTACTATGTCAAAAGCAGTGAATATAAAGGAATGATTTTAGACTAAGGCTCTGAAAGTTATTTCTGCTACATTTGCCCCTTTTCTGTGATACCTGTTTATATTGTAGTAGTGGTTATGATAAATTAAAGCAATACTTCTCAAGCTTTAATGTGTATATGCATCATTTGGAGATAATGCTAAAATGCAGATTTTGATTTGGTATCCTGGAGTGGCCCCGAGGTTCTATCTACATTAATAAAAGAGAAAGATGCAAATTGACCATACCTTAGTGTCGCTCACCAGCCAATCAGGAGTGAGTATGCAAATCAACCCAACAAAGATGGTGGGTTAATTTGCATACACAGGCATTCTGCACCGCCCCAGCTGCTCTGGGCCTCTGGGCAGCGTAGGAAGGCGGAAAGGCGGCTCCAGGCCAGAGCAAAGGCAGTGTCGGCAGCCAGGGGAAGGCCCATTCTTGCATGAATCTTCATGCATCGGGCCTCTAGTATTTTTTATAAGCTCCCAGTGATGCCACTGCTGTTAGTCTCTGTACTTTGAGTAGACAGGGACTATAGGAGCTAAGAATGGCCAGACAAATGCAGAGGAAACAATTAATATGGAAACATGAATATTTATTACATGTTTGAGGAACTGAAATTAGTTCATGAGACCTAGATCATAAGGCATATTATGGGGCATGGAGCAGCGATGGGGGGATGAGCTTACAGAGATGCGCAGGGTGTCAGATCATGGAGGGCTTGATTTGTTCAGGAGTGTTAACTGCATGTTTGAAGACTGTGGAAGTGTTCTTCATCAGATTAGAGCTTTAGCATAAAAAGATGGCATAAGTTTTCAATAAGTTGAAAGGTCAAAGTAGTGGCTTTTCCTAATAGGGACATCAAATAAGTAGTTGATGATATAGATCTGAGCTGGAGAGAGATTTGAGTTTCAGCAAGTTGAGGAATAGCTATGAAATCAACTAGGCATGAGGAAGAATAAAAAGAGAACCAGCCCTGGCCAGGTGGCTCGGATGATTATAGCATAGTCCGGATGCGCCAAGGATGTGGGTTCCATCTCTGGTCAGGACACACACAAGAAGCAACCAATGAATGCATAAATAAGTGGAATAAGGATTGATGTTTGTTTGTCACCCCCCCCCCCCAACTCTTCTCTCTCTCATTTTCATGGTAGGGAGAGAGGAGGAGGAAGAGCTTGTAGAGAAGACCAAGATGTCGCCAGAAACAAGTATAGTGTCATTGTATTAAATGTATAGAGAGACTCTTCAGCAGTGCCAGAGAGATCAAATAAAATAGAGCCTGAAATGTCACAACTAGATTTGTCAGATTATTTGTAACTTTACAAATAATTTGGAGATTATTTGTAATTTTAGCAAGAGACATTCAGTGGAATGGTGGAGACAAAAACCATGTTGTAGAAGATGAGGAGTGAAATGCAGATGAGGAAGTAGGTTCAGCTGTGGTCTGTTACTTTTCAAGAAATGTTATCTGAGAAGAGATGTAGAGACATGGGAAGAAAACTAAAGTTGGAATGTTTATGTGCTTGAAGAGTTGGTTCAAGAGAGAGCTTATAGAAAGGGAAAGATTAAAATTTAAACCTTTTGGAGCCAGAAACTTGGGTACCATCTTTTAACACTTACTTCTTAGTATTGTGCCAAATCTAAGAAATTACTAAATCATGTAAATTTTACCTTCTGACTATTTCTTGAATCTCTTCTTGCTTGCCCATTCCCATCATTAGTGTATTAGTTCTTCCCTTACCGTTCCTTGCCTGGACTCTTTTTATTTTTATTTTATTTTATTTTTAATATATTTTTATTGATTTCAGAGAGGAAGGGAGAGCCAGAAAGAGATAGAAACATCAATGATGAGAGAGAATCGTTGATTGGCTGCCTCCTGCATGCCCCACACTAGGGATGGAGCCTGCAACCCAGGCATGTGCCCTGACTGGGAATTGAAACCTGACCTCCTGATTCATAGGTCAATGCTCAACCACTGAGCCACACCAGCCAGGTAGGTCAAGCTTCTTAATTTTTGTACAGTACTCTCTGGGACTGTTCCTTTCTAACTTCATTTCCTGCTATTCACTGCCTTCCACTTTGATCCTATAACACTAAAAAGTATCTAATCTCTCCCCTGTACCACATACTTGTATTTTGCCTCTAAATTCCACTGATTTAATACATCCTGCAATTTCTAGGGGACCCCTCTTTGGCAGCACGTTGTTAAGTGCTCCTTTCTATGTTGCCTTAGCACCATACTCATCCATTTAATGTACTTCCTACATTATTGACATTTCCTCTAGTTTTCTCTCTTCACATTAAATCTATAAGGGGTTTGTCTAATTCATCTCAGAATTTTTTGTGCCTGGCTCAGTGCTGGTGGAGTTATTATTGCTCAGCTCATGCTCATTGATTATATATAAAAAATATTTGTGGTGGTGGTGGCATTTGACTGGATTTGGGAAGAATGGTAGGATTTCACCAAGTAACCTTTGATGGGGAAGAAGATTCTGTTCATAGTAGCCAGCATATTCAAGAGCATTGAGGCAGTAAATATGATAATATTTATATATATGCTGACTATTCCTTTTAGACAGGATAGAAGCAGTAGAAAATGTAATGGGAGGTAGGGTTAGAAAAATAAGTTGGGTACCAATGAAATGAAGCTTTAAGATTTTATTTTTCCTTTTTTCCCTGTAACAACCCTTGTGGAATGTTAAACTGGGAGGTAATATCAACTCAGAATTTTTAGGAAGGGATCTGTATCTTTTTGAAGTATCAGATGTGGATAATCTGGGTTTTTTTTGCAGAGTTTTAGTAATTTCTGTTTTTGTTTTTTAGTCTTTTTCCTAAGGATTATAAAATGTTGCCCTTTGTGGATATATCAGTACTTTCTGTCATTGTCTTTTAATATCCTTGATGATTTCTAGGTTTTTTCCTCATAAATAATCATTTAATAAGGGTAGTTTTTATTCTTCCTTTGATATTAAAAAGTATTCTAATATTACAATTTTATACCTTTAAGAGAACGTAATAAAGTTTCTCCCTTTTGGCTTGGTAACTTGCTTCCTAGAATTGCTTTCTGAAATCTGTAAGTCTGGAGGTTTTGCTGTACACATGCTTTTCTGGATTATTTATAAAAATATTAAAATTGATTTTGCATCATTTGTAAGAGAGATTGATTATTCATTTTTTCCTTTTGCATATTTCCTATAGCCAATTTATGAGTGCAAGACCCTCTCAGTTGTGTGTTTGAATGTGAAATTATGGAAGGAAATCTAAGGACGTATTTGGGGCACTATTAGACAGATTAGGTGAGAAAGGGGAATACAGTATAAGGTAACAAGCATTCAAGAGGGATATGCCTCTGTGTTCCTGTAGAGAAAACAAAGCTGTGGTCTATGCTTATACCTAATTGAATAGAGAATTCTATATAAATCTACAGTAAATGTTACAATATAATTTGTATTTAAGTGCTGTTACACGAGAAACCAGTTAAACCACCAGCTGAGTAAGAAATCTAGGACCAAAAAAAAAAAAAAAAAATCACAGAGACAAGGTGGTCTGGAAAGCTTTATAAAGAAAATAGGACTTCAATGAACCTTGACAAATAAAATTTAGATAGGTGAGAAAGTGGTAGTGTGTGGTGCATTGAGAGATGGGGGAGGAAGAGTGAGGGTAGGCATGAGAATGGTTTATTTGCTCTGACTAGGGTATGAATGTGTATAGGAGTGTAGGAGAGGATAGATATGGAGGTTGAGAGAGCTGTGTGGGGTATGAAGATTGTAGGAATGTGTGAGAGGAGAGGATGTAAGGGTGTGTGGGAGTTGTGAAGGTGTGTGGAGGTGTGTAAGAGGAAGGTATGTGTAAGGGTGTGAGGGTATTGTGGGATATTTGAGAAGAGGGTGTGTGTGTGTGTTGTAGGGACGTGTGGAGAAGGGGCGTGGGGATGTGAGGATGTATGTGAGTGTGAGAAGAGGGTATGTGTGGAGGGTGTGAGTGTGTTTTTTTTTTCAAAGCAAAATGATAGTGGAGTGAAAAATGTCTGAAGTGTAAGGAAACCTTCAATATTCAGACGTGCCTTCGATATTCAGACATTAGTTACTGTTGTACTCTCATGTAGCATTGCATTTAAGTGTTGGCTTATTTCTTCCTTCTAATATTCTACTTGGTTATCTCTGGTATTTCTTTAATCAAAATGTACTTTTAATCTCAAATAACTCTATCTGTGCCTTTAAAAAAAAATTAGTCTGAGTAAAATATACCTTCCCAGAATGCTGAATCTAATAAGCAACTTCTCATTTTTCTTGTTTGAACATTTGCAATTTGAGAGCAGGTGTCAGACTTTGTATCCACCTATCTAGCATCCTGTGGACTATCTGGGACCGAGTTTCACCTTTTACATCTTCAGGCCTTCTAAACTGTAAAGTCACTCTCTATTGATTCTGAATATTATAGGTAATTATCATAAACCTTTCAGTTGTAAGAACTGTTTTTTTCTCACTTGACTTTCTCATTTCTTTCTCCTGGCTATATCGTGAAGACCCACTTCTTCCTTCTTCCCTTTTAATGAACTTCCTTTTGCATTACTTTTTGTTATAGACTCTTTGGGCATATGTGCCATTATTTTCCTTGAATGCACTCCTTTTTAGACAATCAGATATCTTTACTTTACAAATATAGCTAGAATCTTTTTCATAAACTATGGAATCTTTTTCATAAACTTCTATTCTTTAAGTCATCACATTCCTCATTTACTTGGCTTGCAAATAAGCATAAAAATTATTTTTTAAAATTTCAAAAATTTTGATATGTTCACTATTCAGAATGGATTGCAGATTCCCCATGGACAGAAAAAGATGATTTTTTTTGGGGGGGGGGGTATATTCCCATACATTTTGCATACTCCGAGCACTTAGATATGGTTGGTACTCCTGTGCCTAGAGCTCATATGTGGAAAGGTGTTTCTTTTGCTATATTGCAAGTTCTAGTTCATATACTTGTGGATTTTTATGATATTAAATATTTTGTTAAGACAGTTTTTCTTCCCTTTTGGTCAATGTTGAGTAAATGCTAATGAGTTAATACATTATTATTAATTAAATTAACTCTATCCTATACTTACTTTCTGCTCATCACTTTTTTCGAAACCTAAATTCTAAGGCCCTGATGGGACATCAAGAAATAATTTAAATTTTAAATCAGGGTTTTAGTTAACATTTTTTATCAGAAAAATTTGCAGAACATCAAGCTTAGGTGTTGATGCATTTATGGATGTGTATTTAATTATAGGTAAATTTTTGCAGCTGATATATCAATACTTGTGAAAGAAAAAAGTAGTGAAAAGCCATGCTAACTGCTTCAGGTAAGTCCTAGCAAGCAAACTCATGAAACAGCTTCTTTTAAGCCTTGTACTGTCTTTTCAGTGTCAGTGGAATTGAGCAGATATGTATTGAAAAACTCATTTTATAAATATTCTGAGGACTAAGTCCCCTACTTAACCATCTGTTAAGATTTCATTTTCAAGACAAACTTACCTCATGCTTTTTGGGATCATTTTAAATTGCTGCTCACATTGCCTTCTTTCTCTTCTTCAAGTTGACATATTTTCTCTTTTCTGCTCATTCTCTTGTTACTTTTTCATTTATATTCTTTCTGACTTGATTTTGTTGGTCTTTGACACGAGTAGGAGAAAAACAGTTTATCAAATGCCTACTGTATTAGGGACTCTTATTGGTGAAAATTGCTTGCTCTCCAATGCATGTTTTCTTTCTTTTTTTTTCATTGCATGTCTTCTTACTCCACATAGTGTCAGACCTGATCATGCACTTTCCATTTCCATCTTTGAATTAGCATTGAAAACATGAGCCCATGGTTTGGTATGTATTTGTTTATTCTCCAACAGTAAAATTTAATGACTGATAGCTAACTTCTTAAATGTGTCCCACTTACCAGTTTTGCATCTGTAAAAAGGAGTCGTACGTTATTTTTTCCACATTGAATGTATTATGTAAAGCCCATTTAAAAGTAAAATGTACCTTGATGTAAAAAGCTTCTTATTATGTCTTAATGGGAGTATTGGATTCCATGGATAATTCAGTATGTTTAGTAGTTGACCTAAAGCATTGATAGCTTACATTTTGTTGTACTTTATATTTTCAGAGTATTTCTCAACAGAAACCTCTGTCTTGCTTCTTTTGCAGTCTGACATCAACAGACTGCCAGGATTTTTCATTTGATGTTTTGATTTATCATTGCCACTTCTGCAAATTCAGGAAAGTCGTCATTAATGTATCTCTTGGCTCAGACAATTAAAGAAGTATTGTTGTGACTTCTTCCTTTGACACAGATGCTACTAGATGACCGTGGTCGGAGTCTGACTCGCCTACCACTGTCTCTAGGTCATCTGGTTGAACAGGATTTGTGGCAGATGCTGTTAAATACATCTTTTCTGAAAGTTATAATGATTTTCTTTCTTAGTAATGTATGTTCTAAGTCCTAGAATTACATATACATGTGGTTTTGCATATAGATACTTTAGCAATAGAAGTTATACTTGTCTTTCTATAGTTTCTAGGATTTTCCTTTTCCATTGTTAGAGATAGCATTGTCTTACCTTCTTGGGGGCACTTTTTAAGTACATAGAAGAGAACAATAGGAAAAATTTCAGAGAATAATTTTCAAGTATAGGAGAGGACTAGTCAGGGTGGTTATGTGCCTTTGAATAGCTCATTTACTAGACACCTAACTTGTAGTTCTCACTTTGGAGACATTTATGGTAGTTTCATTCCAGGTAGTGTTCCTTGAAATGCATTCATATATTATTTACTAGGGGCCCGTTGCACGAGATTCATGCACTGGGAGGGTAGGGTGGGGAGGGGGGTGGTGTCCCTTAGCCCAGCCTACACCCTCTCGCAATCTGGGAGCTCTCAGGGGATGTCTGACTTGGGGGATGTCTGACTGATGGCTTAGGCCTACTGCCGCTATGCTCGCCAGCTGTGAGCCTGGCTTCTGGGCTTCTGGCTGAGCAGCACTCCCACCTGTGGGAGCTCACTGACCACGAGGGGGCAGCTCCTGCGTCAAGCGTTTGCCCTCTGGTGGTCAGTGCGTGTCATAGCGACCGGTCGTTCCACCGTTCAGTCGATTTTTATATTACCCTTTTATTATATAGGATGATTAAATAATTATTTTAGATATTTTTATGGGAAGATACAACTTTCAAGCAAAGGTTGAAAATAGAGTGGGTATGTTCTAAGAAGCTCTTATATGACACTAGAGGCCCGGTGCATGACTTCGTGCACAGGTGGGGTCCCTCTGCCTGGCCAGCGATCGGGGCCAATCCGGGCCATCTTGACCAGTCCCGATTGAGGCTGGCCAGCCGGAGGGAGGGACGTGGGAGTTTGGCTGGCCGGGGGAGGGACTGTGGGAGGTTGGCTACAGGAGCTCACTAACCATGAGGGGGCAGTTCCTGTGTTGAGCGTCTGCCCTCTGGTGGTCAGTGTGCATCATAGCTACCAGCCAGTTGTCCAGTCATCTGGTTGTTAACGGTCACTTAGGTTTTTATATATATACTAGAGGCCCGGTGCACGAAATTCGTGCATGGTGGGTGGGGGAGTATCCCTCACCCTCTCCAATCTGGGACCCCTCGAGGGATGTCCAACAGGATCGGGCCTAAACCTTTAGTCGGACATCCCTCTCACAATCCCAACTGCTCGCCTGCCTGCCTTCCTGATTGCCCCTAACTGCTGCTGCCTGCCAGCCTGATCAGGCCCTAACCACTCCCCTGCCAGCCTGATTGATGCCTAACTGCTCCCCTGCCAGCCTGTTTGCCCCTAACTGCCCTCCCCTGCAGGCCTGGTCACCCCTAACTGCCCTCCTCTGCAGGCCTGGTCACCCCTAACTGTCCTCCCCTGCAGGGCTGGTCTCCCCCAACTGCTCTCCCCTTCAGGCCTGGGTCCCCCCCCCAACTGCCCTTCCCTGCAGGCCCGGTCACCCCCAACTTCCCTACTCTGCCAGCCTGGTCACCCCTAATTGCCCTCCCCTGCAGGCTTGATTGCCATCAACTGCCCTCCCTTGCAGGCCTGGTCCCTCCCAACTGCCCTCCCCTGCTGGCCATCTTGTGGTGGCCATCTTGTGTCCACATGGGGCAGCCATCTTGTGTGTTGGAGTGATGGTCAATTTGCATATTATGCTTTTATTAGATAGGACTAGGGGTTCCTCAGCCTGGCAGGTGATCGGGGCTGATCTGGGCTGTCTCGCTCAGTTCTGATCTGGGCTGATTGGGGTCACCGGCCAGGGGAAGGGACCTCGGGAGGTTGGCCAGCTGGCAGGACCGTGGGAGGTTGGCTGTGGGAGTGCACTGACCACCAGAGGGCAGCTCCTGCATTGAGCGTCTGCCCCCTGGTGGTTAGTGCGCATCATAGCTACCGGTCATTCGGTCGACCGGTTGTAATGGTTACTTAGGCTTTTATATAGATAGATAGATGTGTTATATATAATGAGAACATTAGGCCAGTTTAGCTCAGAATGGTGCACTGTCTAAAGCAGTGCTGTAAAAGAACTGCAGTGTAAGCCACAAAATGTACTTTTAGATTTTCTGGTAGCCACATTTAAAAAAAGTAAAGAGAGGGGGAGAAACCAAGATGGTGGCATAGGTAAACACCTAACCTGCAGCCTCGCACAACAATTTCAAAAATACAACTAAAAGTCAAAACGGACATCATCCAGAACCACAGGAAAGCTGGCTGACTGAAACACCCACAACTAGAAGGAAAGAGAAAACCACAAGGAAAATCAGAGGAGCCGTAAAAGCCTGAGGTATGGAGACACGGGTGTGCGCATGTGCAGGGAGGATGGAGCCGGAGGGGACGGGGCGGCTGAGTGCCTGGCCGGCGTTTTCTAGCGGGAAGGAGATAAAAGCTCCAGATTGCCCTGAACCCCAGCTCCGACTGCACTGAACCCCAGTTCCGGGCGAGACCCTGGGAAGCCAGGCTCATACTGGGGGAATCTGGGCTGTAAGGTGGAAACTTAGGGGAGTGGTGAAAGGCAGAGCTCCGGAGGTGCGCACGTGAATGTGCGCAGAGGACGGACTGTTGACTGTGCCGCTGAATTGCCCTAGCGGGAAGGAGACAAACGCTCCGGACTGCACTGAGCCCCAGTTCCGAATGCATTGAAACCCAGTTCCAGGTGAGAATCTGGGAATCCAGATTCATTGGGGGAGAGACTAGACTGTTTGGCAGCGGGCGAAACTCCAGGGCGCCTTTCTCTCAGAGGTGTTTGCAGGGAGTACAGAGGGACACTGAGGGACACTGAGACCCAGGAACCTCATAGGGCGGGGCTGACGGGAAGCCAAGGCTGTAGGCTCCACCCTGAAACTCCGCCCCATCCAAGCTGAGCACAGAGGCTTTTACAGTTTTGCAAGTCTAGTTGAATAAGGCTGTCTCCCGGCGTAGACACAGCTGATCCTCACAGCCAATTGGACTGGAGGTCAAATCCTCCCAGTGTACCAACAGCAATCAAGGCTTAACAACACCAAGACTTTGCACTCAGCCCACAAAGGGGGGTACCAAGAGCAACCACATAGGGAGATTGGGGAAGCTGAGCTACCGGCCCCTATAGGTCACTGACCACACAAAGCCACTCCATCAACACAGGGAGGCAGCCAAAATGTGGAGACACGGAAGCAGGTCACGAATAGAAGAGATGGAGGAAAGTAAACTAATAGACGACACAGTGTTCAGAACCACATTTATAAGATTACTCAAGAATCTTCTAAAAACCGCTAATAAACTTGAAGAGACCTTCAAGGACCTTAATGAGAATACCAAAAAAATGGAAAAGGACCAGTCAGAATTATGCATACACTGTGAAATAAAGAATATACAGAAACTCAACTGTAGATCACCGTACCCCAGAGTCAAACCAAAGATCTGGAACATGAGGAAGCAAAAAACACCCAACCAGAGAGGCGGAAAGTAAGAAGAATCCAAAAGTGTGAGGATAGCGTAAGGAGCCTCTGGGACGGCTTTAAGCATACCAACATCCAAATTTTTGGGGTGCCAGAAGGAGAGAGTGAGATACTGAAAACCTATTTGAAGAAATAATGACAGAAAACTTCCCCCACCTGATGAAAGAAATAGACTTACAAGTCCAGGAAGCGCACAGAACCCCAAACAAGAGGAATCCAAAGAGGACCACACCAAGACACATCATAATTAAAATGCCAAGGGCAAAAGACAAAGAGAGAATCTTGAAAGCAGCAAGAGAAAAACAGTTAGTTACCTACAAGGGAGTACCCATACAACTGTCAGCTGATTTCTCAACAGAAACTATGCAGGCCAGATGGGAGTGGCAAGAAATATTCAAAGTGATGAACAGCAAGAACCTACAACCAAGATTACTCTACCCAGCAAAGCTATCATTCAGAATTGAAGGTCAGACGAAGAGCTTCACAGACAAGAAAAAGCTAAAGGAGTTCATCACCACCAAACCAGGATTACATGAAATGCTGAAGGGTATTATTTAAGAAGAGGAAGAAGAAAAAAAAAAGTAAAGGTAAAAATTATGAACAACAAAAAGACATCAAATACATACCTACCAACAAGTGAATCTAAAAATCAAGTGAATAAAAAAATCTGAAGAACAGAATGGACTGGTGAATATAATAGAATCAGGGACATAGAAAGGGAGGCGACAGACAATTCTCAGGGGGAAGGGGGTCTGAGGGGTGCAGGAAGAGACTGGACAAAAATCTTACACCTATGGATGAAGACAGTGGCGGGGGGGGGGGGGTAAGGGTATGGGGTGGGGTGGGGAATCAGGTGGAGGGGAGCTATGGGGGGGGGAAAGAGGAACACCTGTAATAATCATCTGAACAATAAAGATTTATAAAAAAAAAAAATAAAAATGTAAAGAGAGAAACATTAATTTTTTAATAATACTAGGGGTCCAGTGCATGAATTCATGCACCTTGAAAGGAACTGTGGGCCATGAGGCTGCGGTAGGCACAGGGGTGGGTCTCGGCCCATGCTCTGTGCCCCTGCCCGGCCCCTCCCGCCGCGGCCCCCGATCCCCTGTCTGCCGGCAGCCCCGCTCCCACTACCACCGCTCCCATGCGCTGATGGTGTTGACCCCACTCACACCCGCTGACAGTGCAGAGTGATTGGGGCTGGCACCAGCAAAAGGTGCAAGCCAGGCCAGTGCCATCAGCGGGTGTGAGCAGTGGCTGCTGCGCCTGTTGCCCTTTAGCAGCAGGGGGAGGTGGAGAGGCCCTCAGGGGTGATCAGGGCACTGATGGTGCCAAGTAATTGGGACTGGCGCCAGGCACCGGCTGTGGGTGCGAGCAGGGATGGCACTGGCAGTGGGTGCAAGCAGAGCCGGTGTTGGCAGTAGGTGAGAGTGTTGGGCGGGACTGTGGTGCGCAGGAGCAGAGAATTTTCAGCAACCACCGGTGGCTCGCCCTGATGACAGCAACCAGTGCCCCGCCTTGGTCTGTCGCCCCCATTCACCTCCTCCACCATCCCGCTGTGGCCAATGCCCTCCATGTTCTGTACACACACCCTGGTGGTCAGTGCACGTCATAGTGACCAGTTGTTTGTTCTGGTTGCTCCACTGTTCGATCTATTTACATATTAGCCTTTTATTATATAGGATAGTTTATTTAACTCAGGATATTAAAAATATTTCAACATGTAATCAATATGAAAATTATTGAGTGTTTTTCTTTTTTTGTAATAAGTCTTTGAAATCTGGTGTATATTTTACACTTACGGCACAACTCAATTTAGATTAGCCACATTTCTAGTGCTCAGTAACCACATATGGTGAGTGGGTATTATATAGGACAGCTTAGGTCTAGAGTGTTTGGTGAAATTATGGTGATGCCAGGAAATTGGAGAAGGCATAGGGGATCACATGTGAATCACTGAGATGGACCTAGCACAGGGAATTCTATATGAAACTGTGAAATTTCAGGAGAGAGCCAGATAGGGAAACTGGTATGAAACAGAGCTTTTTGGTAGATGGAGGGAAAACATCTGGAAGATGAGAACAGGAGAGATTCAAAAGATGAAAATAGGAAATGGCAGAAATTGACAATGGCCAATCCTATATAATAAAGAGGTAATATGCAAATTGACCCTCATGCCCTCACAAGATGGCTGCCTACGACCAGGCTGGCAGGGGGGTTAGTGAGGGACGACCAAACGACTTAACAAGCAGGTTACATGAGGCGACCAGACCAGCAGGGGGTTAGTGAGGGACAACCAAACCACTGAACAAGCAGGCTGCGTGGGGCGACCAGGCGGGCGGGGGGGCCATGAGGGGCGACCAGGCCGGCAGGGGGAGAGCAGTTGGGGGCGACCAGGCCAGCAGGGAGGGGCAGTTGGGGGTGGCCAGGGGGGCAGGGGGGGCAGTTAGGGGTGACAAGGCTGGCAGGGGAGTGCAGTTTGGGGCAAGCAGGCCAGAAGGGGGGGCAGTTGGGGGCGATTAGGCTGGCAGGAGGGGCAGTAAGGGGTGAACAGGCTGGCAGGGTGGGTAGTTAGGGGTGATCAGGCCGTCACACAGAGGCAGTGAGGGGCGATCAGGCTGGCAGGGGGGGACAATTAGGGGCGACCAGGCAGGCAGGCAGGTGAGCGATTAGGAGCCAGCCATCCAGGATTGTGAGAGGGAAGTCCGACTGTCTGACATCCCCCAAGGGGTCCCGGATTGGAGAGGGTGCAGGCTGGGCTGAGGGGACACCCTCTCTCCCCCAGTGCATGAATTTCGTGCACCGGGCCTCTAGTATTCTATAAGAGGAACAAGGTGATTGATTATCATTTTAAGGAAAACATGTTTCCTAATCAAGGGCTTTTAGCCTATGCTATGTCATTACAGTTTGGAAGAGAGCAGTAGTTACTCATAATGACACCCAAGAGAAACCATTGAGATCAGCAGATAAAATTGATTGCAGAGAAATAATATGGGTAGCAGGGAGGCAGTAGAGGGTGATTTACGCTAATATAGTAGAGAGGAAGGGTCTGAGGTAAATGATTGATTTTTATAAAATAAGAACCGGATAGAGTTCTTAGTGACTTAAGAGCAAATGAAAGATGCAGAATATTATATCAAAATTTATTGCTTAGGCAGTGACTAAGACCTAGTCATAGGGACATTGGCCACAGTATATGAGGAAGGTTAAGAGCTCATTCTTTTAACTTTGGTCCAGTCCTAGCCTGACCACTTAACTTTATATTCCTTGGCAAATTATAGCCACCCAAGCCTCAGTTTCTTCACAAAATAGGCAGAAATAGTATCTACTTCATAGAACAATATAGATTAAATGAGATTATGTATGTACTGACCTTGACTAATATGACACATCTTCCTGTTATTCTTAGTTTGGAACGTCCAGAGGAAGGAAAAAGTTACAGTAGTGTTTTTTTGGAGTACATGCTCACACCATTATCTACTAAGTTATTACTCCTAACAGCAGTTTCAGAGTTCAGCTTGGTGAAACCTCTTGATAATTGATGAAAATTTTTTACTCATAATTAAATTAAGTGAAGAAAGATTTTCCAAGTTTTGTTTTGTGAATGGTGTTGGTAGTGAAAATGACAATACAAGTCTGGGATTGAGTCCCAGCTACACCACATAATGATCTAATAATCGTTTATCTCTCTGGGACTCAGTTGAGATTGAATTAAATAGTGAGTCTCAAGCTATGGTTCGAGGACCTCCCAGCATTAGAATCACCTTGAGTACTGGATAAAAATTCTTGAGCCCCACGTTAGACCCACTGAAATAATCTCTGAAGGCAGAGCCAAGGAGGTTTTATTTAGTACTCAAGTGTAGCTGATTCACACCACATCTAACCACCAGAAAGGAGGATTCCAAGATCTGTTTTGGTTCAAGTATGAATCTATACATTGTATTATAAGTCTAGAGTAGGAGTTGGATAAAAATAATGACATATATTCCTATTTACCATGTAAGATTGTTGTGAGGCTCAAGTAAAATACCTTTATGTTTGTAAAATTAGGTTTAAGCGGAAAAAAAAACACACACCAAATTTTAGAATCCTATAGATTGTAATATATATAATACATATTATACAAGCATGTGTTATAATTTGAAATACATAAGTATATAGGCAGTGATTCTTGGCTATAAATCTATAGTGATTTATGTGTTAGGTGAGTTTTGGTGGATTACAGATCAAGTTAAGTGTTTGATACCAGATTTCCTATGCACAAAATGAGTTTATTTTTATCTCACAGGTCTCATTTAATTTTTTTTGCTTTTATTAGTCACATAGAGGCTATGCAGGATTATAGACATTCAAACCAGATGAGTATACAATTTGAAATAAAGACTGTTCTAATTTTTAAATTTGGAGTTTTAAAACTTTTAATATTAGGACTATCAATATTAGGAATAATTCCTAATAACAATAATATTAGAAATATTTTTTTTTATCATTTCTGTGACCCTTGTTTAAAGTAGAGACCCTGGTTAGGGATTATCTGTAATCTACCATTAATACCCTTTTTCCATCAGTTACCCCCTCAGCTCTCAATAGAAAAAAAACCCAACCCAGAACAAAAAGCCACCCCACTACAATGGTAGTTTCTCTGGGGGTAAAATATAATCCCTTGTTTTCTTCATTTCCAGAGAACAAACTATTATTAAATATTTCTTTTGTTTTAGTTACAGTGTTTCATGCTTACAACATTCTTGTTTTCATGTCTCATGTCTACACATCATTTAATATATAGAAATGCTTATTAAAAATGTAGCATCTCAGACAAAGAATACACTTTTAGAGAATTTGATTGAGTGGTTCTGATTGGGTCCCAGAAATCAGCATTTTGGTGATTTTGTTGGAGGTTGTGTAGATTCCACACTGGAAATACTGCTCGGAGTTTCTTGTTGCTTCTAGAGGCATAAATTGTAGGTACTGGCTCCATAGCATAAATTAGGAATAGCATGCTTCCAGCTTGAAAATGGCCATAAAAATGTTACACATCAGAACTTCACCTGTGTTTGTGTGTGTTTTCCTCAGTAACTCAAGATAATATTAACACAGATGTCAAATGAAGGGGACAAACGTACCACCTGCAGATTAAAGCTGTTTAGTATCACAGAAAACATTTTTATAAGAAAGAAAATCATAGGACATGGCTGGCTCTTAAAGTAGTTTGTCTATGTGTCTCAGCCTTTCTTTTTAAGTTAGCTTTGGGGATCCCAAACCATTACAATCTATTAGTGAAAACTGTTAAGATTTTGTGGTGAAATAAATAAGGAAGAAGAAAATAGGGTAACGGGCAGTGTCTGTTACTTCTTTTAAGAAAAAATATTGAACCCTAACTGGTTTGGCTCAGTGGATAGAGCATTGGCCTGCAGACTAAAGGGTCCCAGGTTTGATACCGGTCAAGGGCATGTACCTTGGTTGCGGGCACATCCCCAGTAGGGGGTGTGCAGGAGGCAGCTCATCGATGTTTCTCTCTCATCGATGCTTCTAACTCTCTATCCCTCTCCCTTCCTCTCTCTGAAATCAATAAAAAAAAAAAAAAGAAAAGAAAAAATCAACAAAATATATTTTAAAAAAAAAGAAAAACTATTGAGCTTTATTGCATGTCTGTTAATATGCTCCTGCAAGCATCTTCTTCAGCACTGGCATTGACCTCTTGAAAGGATTAAGTGCCTTTATTCCCGTGAACAGTCCTCAGGTTTTGATCATTTTCCTGTTCCTCATTTAAACAGTCTGATCACTCGTTATTTCTGTTTTTCTTGTAATATGTCTCACTTTTTGTCTCTCTCCCTGTCTTCTCCCTTTTTACTGTATGGTATAATTATAAAATTAATTAAATAATGTACAAAAACTTAAAAATTCCTAAGTATTAACGTAAGCAAAAAGTTAAAATTTGGTTTGGTAAAAAGCAGTGATGCTCCTTTTTCTCTTAGTTTATCCTCAGGTGTTACATATATGTCATTAGTGCTTATTATATTTGAAAATGCTAATATTAGAGATGGATCTTGGATTGTGTGGCATCTAGACCATAACTTTCATCAGATTATCACTGTAATTCTCTTCATTGGATTTATGAGACTTCTAACACATATAGATATGTAAATTCTCGTTGGGCTCAAAATTTTTTTCAATTACTGTTTGCATTTAGTATTATTTTGTATTAGTTTCATGTGTATAGTGTAGTGGTTAAACAGTCATATACTTTACAAAGTGATCCCCCCGATATTTCTAGTAACCACCTGGCACCATATATAGTTATTACAGTGTTATTGGGGCTCAAACATTCATTGCAGTTGTTCCCTGTTCTTAATTTGTTTTTAAAAAGCAAAATTGTGCTTCACTGTAAATTGAGTCAGGTGGGCAAAAGTGCTAAATGAAAAGAGAATGTGAATTCCACCAGGAATTGGTCTTCAGACTTTGTGGAAGGCCAGGGATTAGAATTGTTGACCCCTGAGTCACCAGCCAGCCAGCTGCTTAACTGAGAACAAGTCTGATGGATGCAGTTGTTATCCAAGTACTTTCAACTGCTTTTTGTTTCCATCCTTTTCTTCTGTCCTGTTGTTCCTGTCCCTTCTCTCTGTCTCCTCAAGTGTACAAATACATCACTTAGTATGACAAGGGGTAACAATAGTAGCATTATTATTAAAGTCTCTGGGTCTCTGAATTACTTTGCTTTCTGCTTACACATGTTCTGATCCCAGACTTCCATTCCAAGGGTAGACCTGAATCTAAACATTGGCCAGCTGTGCCCTTAGTTTCTGGCACTGGGAAAGTGGCTTTTAACTTGGAGAAAAGAAAGTACTCTATGTTTGAACTTCTTTGAATCTTATTTTGGTATCTTTCAGTGGCTCACTAGTAAAAAATTTTGTCCCATGTTTAGATATTTCAGAAATAAAGGACTAGTAACAACCGAATAATTGTTAGGGTTCTGTGGATCTTTGTTCCTTAAGAGAAGGATGGATATAAACATTTCTGAGTGGGAGGATTTTGAAGAAATGGTGTAATTGCATTCAAGGTGAGCTAATAGAATTCTTTTAAAAATACTTAAACTTATTAGAACAGAAGCAAGGATATAACAATGTGTTGACTCTCTTCCACTACAGTAGGTCCTAGGCTTACGTCAGAGATCTGTTCCTGCGGCGCAATGTAACGTGATTTTCGCCGTAAGTTGGAACCCACCTACATAAGCACCTACGTCACTCACATGGAGCACATACACAGCAGTAATGAAGTGAAACAGTAAAAAAGAATTTAAAAGAAAGATAAAAATTCCGGACCTTTACTTGTGGCAAATAAATAATAAAATATAAAGCACATATGTCTTACGTCAAAATGACGGAACTTTTTAAAAAAATAAATAAATGGGAGATGGTGACGTAACCATGAAATGATGTACATGGAGTCCGACGTAACCCAAGGACTGTCTGTATTAGATTAAAAGTAAATAGGGAGATGAATGTGGTGATGAAACTGTTTCATGTTTTTATTGTAATGGATGCACAAACCTACGCATCTGAAAAACATTGCTTAGAATTAACGTGCGCGTGCGCACGCACGCACACACACACACACAAATAAGTATAAGTATAAACTATGGAAATCTGAATCTGGTGGGTTGTATCAATGTCAATATCACCATCCTCTCTAATAAAATGGTAATATGCAAATTAACCATCACTCCGCTACATAAGCCATGCCCACCAGCCAAACCACGCCCACCAGCCAATCAGGGCGAGTATGCAAATTAACCCCAATCCAAGATGGCTACAGCCACAGAGAGCAAGGTTTCCCAGGTAACAGAGCAAGCCAAGCTTTCCATAGCCGTTGCAGGCCTAAGCCTCCACTCAAGCTACAAAGTTTCAATTGTAGAAGGTAAACAAATTCAAACAAATGGCAGCAGAATGGAGCTTGAGAGAGCAGGCCAGGGTTGCCAGCGGCAACAGGGGAAGCAAAGCTTTCCACACACCCTGGCCGGGCTCACCGCTTAAGGCTACAAAGTTTCAATTGTAGAAGGTGAATTAACTGCCACAGAAATGGCTGCCGCCCCAGAAATGGCTGCCGCCCCAGGCTACAAAGTTTCAATTATAGAAGGAAAATAAATTCCAGATACCAGGGCCTCCCCTTGGGTTGCCAGGGGGCGTGGCTGGCCTGCAAACCACCACAGGCCCCTCGCTCAGGCCGCCCCACACCCCAAGGGAACCCCCACCCTTATCTGTGACACCCTTCAGGGCAAACCAGCTGGCCCCCACCCCTGTACCAGACCTCTATCCTATCTAATAAAAGAGTAATATACAGATTGATTATCACTGAAACACACAATATAGCTGCACCCATGTGGTCAAAGATCCTGCCCCCATGTGGACACAAGATGGCCACTACAAGATGGCCAGCAGGAGAGGGCAGTTGGAAGGCACCCGGCCTGCAAGGGAGGGCAGTTGTGAGGGACCAGGCTTGCAAGGGAGGGCAGTTGGAGGTGATCAACCCTGCAGGAGAGGGCAGTTAGGGGTGACCAGGCTGGCAGAGGAGGGAAATTGGGGGCAAACAGGCTGGCAGGGGAGCAGTTAAGCATCAACCAGGCTGGCAGCGGAGTGGTTAGGGGGTGATCAGGCTGGCAGGTAGAAGCGGTTAGGGGCAATCAGGAAGGCAGGCAGGCAAGCAGTTGGGAGCCAGCAGTCCTGGATTGTGAGAGGGATGTCCGACTGCCCGTTTAGGCCCGATCCTGGTGGGATCGGGCCTAAACGGGCAGTCGGACATCCCTCCAGGAGTCCCAGATTGGAGAGGGTACAGGCTGGGCTGAGGGACAACCCCCCGCCGTGCACGAATTTCGTGCACCGGGCTTCTAGTATATAATAAAAGCCTAATATGCTAAGTCTCTGACTGTTCGACCAGTCACTATGACGTGCACTGATCACTGGGGGGCAGATGCTCTGACCGGTAGGTTAGCTTGCTGCTGGGGTCCAGCCAAACAGGACTGAGCGAGATGGGTCAGACGCCCCAGAGCCCTTCCATGGTCCTGGCCCCAATCGGCCCCTATTGGACTGGGCGAGACGGGTCGGACACGCCCCGGAACCCTCCTTCAGTCCCTTCCCGGCCCTGTTTGGCCCCAATAAGGAATGGGCGAGATGGGCTGGACATGCCCTGGAGCCCTCCTGTGGTCCCTCCCCGGCCCCGATTGTGCACTGGCGGGGTCCATCAGCCTGGCCTACACCCTTTTGCAATCCGGGACCCCTCGGGGGATGTTGGAGAGCTGGTTTTGGCCTGATCCCCACAGGTCAGGCCAAGGGACCCCACGCACCGGGTCTCTAGTAGTTTTATAATTTTACTAGAGGTCCAATGCACAAAATTCGTGTAAGAGTAGGCCTTCCTTCCCCCGGCTGCCGGCACCAGCTTCCCTCTGGCACCTGGGACTTGGACTTCCCTCTGGCTGCTAGTAGGTACCCAGACCTGGGCTTCCCTCCAGCCGCCAGCAGGCACCTGGGACCCAGGCTTTGCTCGCAGCCCCAGCTTCGTCCAGAAGGTCTTCTGGAAGGACGTCTAGTCTCATTAGCATATTACGCTTTTATTATCCTATCTAATAAAAGAGTAATATGCAAATTGACTCACTCCAAGACACAAGATTGCTGCCCCCATGTGGTCAAAGATGGCTGCCCCCATGTGGACACAAGATGGCCGCCACAAGATGGCCTGCAGGGGGAGCAGTTGTGGGTGACCAGGCTGGCAGAGGAGGGCAGTTGGGGGGGACCAGGCCTGCAGGGGAGGGTAGTTGTGGGCAATCAGGCCAGCAGAGGAGGGCAGTTGGGGGTGACCAGGCCGGCAGAGGAGGGCAGTAGGGGGAGACCAGGCCTGCAGGGTAGGGCACTTGGGGGTGACCAGGCCAGCAGAGGAGGGCAGTTGGTGGGGACCAGGCCTGCAGAGGAGGGCAGTTGGAGGGGACCAGGCCTGCAGGGGAGGGCAGTTGGGGGTGACCAGGCCTGCAAGGGAGGGCAGTTGGGGGTGACCAGGACAGCAGGGGAGGGCAGTTGGGGTGACCAGGCCTGCAGGGGAGGACAGTTAGAGGTGACCAGGCCTGCAGGGAGGGAAGTTGGGGGTGACCAGGCTGGCAAAGGAGGGCATTAGGGGTGACTGGGCCATCAGGGGAGGGTAGTTAGGGGCAATCAGGCTGGCAGAGAGCAGTTAGGCGTTGATCAGGCTGGCAGGGGAGTGGTTAGGGGGTGATCAGGCTGGCAGGCAGAAGCAGTTAGGGACAATCAGTCAGGCAGGCAGGCAGGCAGGTGAGCGGTTGGGAGCCAGCAGTCCTGGATTGTGAGAGGGATGTTCCAGATTGGAAAGGGTGCAGGCTGGGCTGAGGGACGCCCCCCCCCCCCCCCCCGTGCACGAATTTCGTGCACCGGGCCTCTAGTTATAGATAAGATGTTACCACTGGGGGGGGGGGGGACTAGTTAAGAGTAAATGGGGTCTCCCCTGACCCTCATTATGTTATTCCATACAATTGCATGTAAATCTATCATTGTTTTAAATAAAATAGGTAAATAGTTTAACCTTATTTAATATTCCTCAGTTCTACTTCTCCTGGGTTGTCTGTCATACTGCTGAACACAAAAAGTTTCTTTTATTATTAGCTTAAGTAAACAGGAGTTTTTCTAGTTTTATTAATCAGATACAGGTGCTAGCATATTAGAAAATAGTTAATCGTTTACATAGTAAAACGTATCAATTATTGATTGTTGAAGTAAACATGGATTGTTTTCAGTGTAAACATGACATTTCAAGTGAAAGTTTTATTAGTGAAGGTGATAAAAATCATGGACTAGATATAGTATGCTTTACAGATATTTATATAAAAGATTTCTGAAGGAGGCTGGTCTGGACTATTTTCTGTAACTTTGATCTTGATTAAAACTGTTAGTGTTACATTTATCATACTGCTGTTTTTACTCTTCAAAAACTATATTAACTCCTGACTGGTTAATATAGAGAAATGTGAATTCTTACAGTAAAAATTATTGCCTGTAGTATGTTTTGTTTCATTAAATTGTGGAGGGAAAAATCTGTTGAGATACTATTAAAATAATTCTTTTGTGGTAATTAACGTAGAACAAAATTGTTAGATTTTGGGCTGTATTAATATATCAAGACTATTAAAGTATTAATTTTTTTCTTTCAGTTTAGAAGTTAAATATTAAAGCTAGATTGGAGAAAATATTTTAAAATTATTTGAAGGATTTAGATTAAATACACTTATCTGAAATTTTTGCTTAGTTTTCTTTGGGTTTTGGAGGAAGAGTGCATGTTTTTGTATTACTTACTGTGACTTAGATATTTTCGGAGAAAGGTTGTTAGACTTACGGGCTCTTACTTGTCTCTTATGGATTAAATAGCAAATGAGGCTTTAAATCAACTGATTATTATAAGTTTTTAAAAGTTTACAGATCAGTAGTTTCTTGGGAATGAAGAAGATGGTAAATATATGTTCAGTTCTCAGTGGTCTAGGAACTATTTCCAAACTAGTGTTAATTTTGTTCATTTCATGATCTGGTAATTTCAACTTTTTCAAGCATTTTCTCAATGTTTTAACTGCATTCTGCTATCACATCCATTAAAAGGGGTTAGAGATAAGGAGGGTGGTTGTACTAGTAGAAAGACTGTATCAAGGCCTGAAAGATTTTGATGTTCAAAGGAAGTTCACTTGTCTAGTGTGAATTGAAGCTGAAGAGGAGCCAAACTGTGGAAGGGCTTGTATGTGTTCACGTTTTATTTTAAGGCCAAGGGCAGTGGGAAGCCCTTTAATGGCTTTAAATTGGGGGAGCGACTTGATTTTGTTCACTTTAATAAAGGATCTGACTTTGGATAAAGAAATGATTGGATGGGATAAAAGTGGAAGCTGGGAAATCAGTTAGGAAGACTATTGCTCCTGTTCACCAATATATCTATATTGGTGACTTGCAGTAATAATAATAACCTTCTTACTCCACTGACTCCTCCTTCAAAAACTTGTTTAGATTTTCTCTAATTCTTTTACTTACGATTTAAATCTCTAACCTGATTTTGGTCTTTTTCATTTGTTTGTTTCAGCTATATATAGATTTTTATTTGACAAGATAGGTAACATTATTATTTTATTCATTAAGGGTGCTAGTATGAATTTCTTTATAGCTAGTATGACTTTATGGAGGATTTATTTATCCTTACTATCTATTAATGAGTTTATATGGCTGCTCTTAATATCAAACTGATGACTAGTGAGCACTTTTTATGATGTCCGTATACTCACTTTTTATTCGTTACTCATCTTTTTACCTTCTAAATTTAGTCTAAGACAAAAGTTACTTTTTTTAGAGGTATTAAAATATTTTTTTTTCTTTTAAATAAAGAACATTGCTAAAGATAAAAATTCCCTGGTCTTGGTAATTTTCTGATTATTTATCTATTCCTGCCTTTCCACTTACCTTACTGAAGAAATTAGAATGAACCTTAACTGAAGTTCAGAAATATCTAATGATTTCAGAGTTTCTCTCTTTTTCTACTTCCAGTGTTTCATTTTGAAAATTAAACCTCTCACTTTTCTTTTCAAGTTGAGGTTAAAATATTTCTCAGATTTTGAAAATATGACTTTTTCACTATTTCTGCTTAGTACCTAAGGGTCAAAGTGCCTGACACAGTGTGTGCCAACACTATACATTTGTTGAATGCAGATGATGCTCTCTTTGTGGGAAAGACATAGTATCCTATAAGATTTCATTTAACATGTCACCAAAATAGACATTTAAGTATCTTGTCAGGATGAAAGGGGTAGAAGAGTGGAAGTTTCTCATTTGTAAATGGAAAAACATCGGGCTCCTATTTTTCCTGATCTTTGTTTAATTGGAAATAAAAGCATAATATGCTAATTAGACTGGACATCCTTCCAGGCAACCTTCTGGATGAAGTTGGGGCTGAGGCAAGCCACCGTGGCTGTGAGGGCTGAGCCCCTTGCACGAATTTCATGCATTGGGCCTCTAGTCTATCTATACTAATAATCCTACCTAATAAAATAGTAATATGCAAATTGACCGCACCTTCGCTATGCCCAAGCCACGCCCACCAGCCAAAGCCACACCCACCAGCCAATCAGGGCGAGTATGCAAATTGCCCAACAAAGATGGCGGTTAATTTGCATATGCTAAGGGAGGGAGGAGTGAAGACTGAAGACAACTTAGAAGGAAGAGGGAGGAAAAGCCTGGGCGGGGCAGAGCGGGGCGGGATGGAGCGGGGCAGGCAGCAGCGGCGTGTGAGTGCAGGCGTGGCTGCCGCAACGGCGGCGGCGGCGGCAGTGCACGCAGCCGCAGTGGCCGCTTGCAGGATTCTTCCTGCAAATGGGCTACTAGTCTATACTAATAAAAGGGTAATAGGCTAATTAGACCGGACGTCTTCTGGACGACCTTCCCGTCAAAGCCGGGCCCTGGTGAAGCCGGGGGCCCCGCCCCTGGTCACCTGTGACTGCGGCTGCAGCCTGGGCAAAGCCACCCGGGTCCCGGATTGTGAGAGGCATGTCCGACTGCCGGTTTATAAATAAATTGGCAGTTGGACATCCCCCGAGGGGTCCCGGATTGGAGAGGGTGCAGGCCGGGCTGAGGGACCCGTTCCTCCCCCCACCCCATGCACGAATTTCATGCATCAGGCCTCTAGTAATATTATAAGAAGCTTTCTTATATTGATTAAATTGAGAAGAAAGCAGGCCTTTTCTTGCAACCATTACCTTTCCCCTATTTTTAATAATTAAAAAGGCACAGGGTAGTTGAGGTCTGGAAATATGCCAGGTTTTCTTGGACTGTCCTAGAAAATAATCTTCAATCTGGTCCCAGGTGTTAGTTAATTGAATCAGAAATTTTGAGTGTTGTGATTTGCTCTTTTGCTGGCTCCTATATACATATAGTAGAGGCTTGGTGCACAAATTCGTACATGGGTGGGGTCTGGCTGGCCTGCCCAGATTGGGGCCAATTGGGGCCAGGGCTGGCTGGGGTATGGGCCGCAGGCAGTTGGCGGGCTGGCCCCGCCCCTGATTGGGGTTGGGGGGCCAATGGGGTGGTGGTGGCAGCTGGGGTAGGGGCCGTGGGCAGTTGGTCGGCTGGCCCCGCCCCTGATCAGAGTGGGGGTGCTGATTGGGGGCAGGGCTGGCTTGGGGGCAGGGCTGTGGGCCGTTGGCCAGCTGGCCCCTCCTCCTGGTCTAACTCCCGGTCGAGGGGACAGTTTGCATATTAGCCTTTTATTATATAGGATTCTTGCTTTATGTATTCAGAAAAGTGAAGTTCTTTGCTAATTGATAATACAAATCAGTGCTTTGTTCTGAACTATAAGTCAAATATACCAACCTGATGTAAATTTCTACCCAAACAGATGTCAGGTCATTCCTTAGGAGGATGAGGATGGTTACCTTTAAAAATGAATGCTCTCTGGATTCTGATGCCTTCATACTGTATTTTCTTTGCCTGTGTGTCAGTGTGTCTATGTCTCTGACTTTTAAAGAAAATTTTCTTTCTTTTGGAAGAATACATTACAAAGGGTGTCTTTTGTTATTTAGTAGTTTAGTAACTGAGTGCAGGTAGTTAGCATCTTTATTGAATAAGCCTGTGTAGAGAGTACCTTCTGTATTTAGTGAAGAGTTTAAGAAAGAAGGTCCTCTAAAAGTTTTGCTAATACAGAAATACACCTTTTTGTATTAGAGTCTATCTACAATTAAGTAGATTAAGAAATAGGCAAATTGTAAGGAATTTATTTAAAGGAGGCTGGGCTGCTTGCCTCTTTTATAAGAGAAAATTTTACCATTACAAAGTTTGTGCTCTCTTTGGAACTCTAAAACTTTATGTTGAGGCTTGTTAAGAAAGAGGTTTGGAAAAATGAGCAACTTATATATTTTTTTCACATCTTGGTCTGTATAAAAGTAGATACATACTTATTTTGGAACTATGTACATGGGGAAAATTAGTCAGTTATGAGTTAACAATGTTGAAATACATTTAAGATGGTTATCTTAGTAATTTGTCAGGAATGAACATTAGGAGTCCTTAAATATCCAGTAGTTAAATGTTGACTTCTAAGTACTTTTACTCTTATTCCACACGCACATGCATACACTGTATCTAGTGTTACAACATACATTTATCTTCTTAGTTTATTCTATATTAAGTTTTGTTTTTAGTTTATAGTACTTGGTCTAGATCAGTGGTCAGCAAACCGCAGCTCGCGAGCCACATGCGGCTCTTTGGCCCCTTGAGTGTGGCTCTTCCACAAAATACCACGTGCGGGCGTGCACGTACAGTGCAATTGAAACTTGGTGGCCCATGTGCAGAAGTAGGTTTTCGGCCTGGGTGAGTCTATTTTGAAGAAGTGGTGTTAGAACACTCAAGGGGCCAAAGAGCCGCATGTGGCTTGCGAGCCGGGGTTTGCTGACTACTGGTCTAGATGGACAGAATCTTGCACTATTTTGTCAGAATGATAGTAAGTACTAGATACAGAATTTAACAGGCCAGGCAAAAAAATATTCCTGGAAAGAATGCCAGAAAGTGTTGTGTTTTCCTTCAGAAGTGATTGTTTGGTGGTAGGAAGGTGCTTAGTTTAAAAAAAATTAGATTGACAGGGCCTAAAATGGTGCATTGCCATGTAGAAGTTTTATTTGAAAATTTATTCTGCTTACTCATATTTCTAACCTGTTTATCAGAAGTCTTTTGGGATATTGTGGACTTTACTTTTTTTGCTAATGCTTAAAAACAACCCAGAGCAGCCAGATAGGAAAGGTGACTTGTGTTCTATGATCTGTATTGATATAGAAAATATATGATACAGAAGACATATGATGTGTTTATAGTTGCAATAGAAACAAATTATTAAAATGAGTTATTTCAGTTATTACATAATACAAAAGTAATAAACAAGAATTTTAATTTTTTCTTTCCTAATACAAAGAATTTTATTCCTAGTATTGTAAATATGATCAAGGCTATTGGTGATTTTCAAAATAAAGCTAGTTAAGTGATTCTGTCTGTTATTTAACTAGAGGCCCAGTGCATAAAATTCGTGCACTGGTGGGTGGGGGGGGCGGGCAGGCGGGAGTCCCTTAGCTCAGCCTGCGACTTCTCGCAGTTTGGGACTCCTTGGGGGATGTCCGCCTGCCGGCTTAGGCCCGATCCTGCTGTTTGGCCTAAACTGGCAGTCAGACATCCCTCTTGCAATCTGGTACTGCTGGCTCCTAACTGCTCGTCTACCTGCAGATTGCCCCTAACCACCTCTGTCTGCCTGATCTCCTCTAACCACTCTGTCTGCCTGCAGATTGCCCCTAACTGCCTTTGCCTGCCGGCCTGATGCCCCCAACTGCCCTCCCCTGCCGGCCTGATCGCCCCTAACCGCCTCTGCCTCAGCCCCTGCCACTGTGGCTTTGTCCAGAAGGACGTCTGGAAGATGTCTGGTCTAATTAGCATATTACCCTTTTATTAGTATAGATTCCCTATGCTGTACTTTACATACCTGTGACTATTTTTGTAACTGGCAATTTATATTTCTTAATCCCTTCACCTTTTTTACCCATCCCTCCTACTTCCTCCCACCTGGCAACCATGACTTTGTTCTCTGTATCTATGAGTTTTAAACCAAATCACTTTTATCTTTTACTTTCTTATACTCGGAGAGACCAAATGAGGGACTATGCAAAGAAAAAACTTGATCTCTGTATTCTAATTTGCCATTCCTCTTGATACCTGTGGCCATCTGGTTAGCATGTACTAGTAGACCTTTGGTTTTTATTGGGTAGTTAGTATGACTTACTGGGTTTCTTTCCATTCCAACAGTTTACTCATTGTTTTTTTTTTTAAAAAAATATTTTTATTGATTTTTTTACAGAGAGGAAGGGAGAGGGATAGAGAGCCAGAAACATCGATGAGAGAGAAACACCCATCAGCTGCCTCCTGCACACCCCCTACCCGGGATGTGCCCACAACCAAGACACATGCCCCCGACTGGAATCGAACCTGGGACCCCTCAGTCCGCAGGCCGACACTCCACCCACTGAGCCAAACCGGTCAGGGTTCACTGTTTTCAAATTAATCTTAAAAATACTTCTATTTTTTTTAACTTAAAAAAAAAACTTTATTGTTGAAAGTATTACAAATGTTCCCTTTTTTCTCTCATTGACCCCTTATAGCCTGCCCCCCCACCCTTCTTTCTTTTAACTTTTGATGTCTTGCAGACCTATCTAGATTATATCCAGTATTGAAGAATATAGACTTCTTATGTTTAGTAAGAAGTCTTCTCACAATATTCACAACCTTGTTTGGTTATGGCATTCCCTGCCTTTGTTTACCTTAACTCTGTCTCTCCTTCATAGCCCTTAGTCCCATTTCCTCTATAAAGTCTTCCCTTTCTTCTTTGTCCCTGAGAATTGATTTAATGCACATTTATTGAGTTCCTGTACTGTTCCAGGCACTGGTTGTACAGAGCTTTGTATCAGGGCTTTGTTTAGAAGCTCTTAGTCTAATGGAGGTTCTAGGTTTTTATCTTAAAATTCTTACAGCATTTATTTATAGCCCTTATCTTGGTGTTTTAATCTATAGTACAAGTATATAATCAGCTTTTTATGTGTAAATATACTATATAAAGCAAAGTTTTCTCTGAAAGATTATTTGTCAGAAAAAGAGTCATTATATATTTGAGTCCTTAGAAAGTTTTCATATTTGAGACTCTCTCTTTCAGTAATTTTATTTTGAATAAAAATACAGTGTTTGGAGGACACAGACAATCTTGAAATGATGCCAGTCAGTGCTAGTTTTGAATGTTTATGGAGGTTTCTAGAGGAAATAGGTAGAAGGGGATAAAAAGTTTTAACAAATAAATTGTTCATGGGGGTTGGTGGCTTAGTATCATAATTTGTTGTAAACTATTTACAAAGGTTGTAAAAAAATTTAAAAGCTCATTTTTAAAATCAATATTTTAAGTAGGTACTTTCATATACTTATAGAACAATGAAAAAACCACTCTCAGTACTATGTGTTGGATATTTGTGGCTTTGAAAAACATTCTCAGTGACCATATTCTATATGACTTCAAAAGGTATTGCTTCTTAAAAAATTTTAAACAGAAGTAATGATTATTCACACTTTGATACTTTTAGACATCTCAAAAGAAAGTAATGAGATGACACTTGTTGAAAGATGTATGTGAAGTTTGAACAAAATCGTTTTGTAAAATTTTTGTGCTTTGATTTTAAAAACATTTATAAAACTAAATTAATGAATTAAAATAAGTATACACTGGGCTGTTTCATATACATGTACAAAGGTTTATATTTCAATTTGGTCAAAAAAATTTACATATCTTCTCATTGGGGGAAAATTGGGGAATCCTTCATGGTGAACTAATAAAATGCTGTTTATATTTACTTATTTTAGGGTTTCTTGGTGCCATGAAGGATTGTACTATACCAGACTTTCCCAATTACTTAATTTACCTAAAATTATTCTTTAATATACTGTTTTTGATATTGTTTTACTTTTTATTTATAGTATAAAATGTTTTGGATTAATAGCATCATTCAGTTTGATCTTCCTTCCATAGCTGATTCTCTTTGGACATGTGTTCTACCTGTAAGTGGCAGGAAGCAATGACATGTAAAAGGGAATATTTTTTCAAGTAGAACTAAGTTGTCTATGGGAGTAATAAGTTTAGGGAAGGCATTCAGTTGCATGCCTGTTTATATTATACTAGAGGCCCGGTGCACGAAATTCATGCACGGAGGGGGGTTGTCCCTCAGCCCAGCCTGTACCCTATCCAATCTGGGACCCCTGGAGGGATGTCCGACTGCCCGGGATTGGGCCTAACCGGGCAGTCGGACATCCCTCTCACAATCCAGGACTGCTGGCTCCCAACTGCTTGCCTGCCTGCCTTCCTGATTGCCCCTAACCGCTTCTGCCTGCCAGCCTGATCACCCCCTAACCATTCTGCTGCCAGCCTGTTTGCCCCCAACTTCCCTCCTCTGCCAGCCTGGTCACCCCTAACTGCCCTCTCCTGCAGGGTTGATCACCTCCAACTGCCCTCCCTTGCAGGCCTGGTCCCTCTCAACTGCCCTCCCTTGCAGGCAGGGTGCCTCCCAACTGCCCTCTCCTGCTGGCCATCTTGTGGTGGCCATCTTGTGTCCACATGGGGGCAGGATCTTTGACCACATGGGGGCAGCTATATTGTGTGTTGCAGTGATGATCAATCTGCATATTACTCTTTTATTAGATAGGATAGAGGCCTGGTACAGGGGTGGGGGCCAGCTGGTTTGCCCTGAAGGGTGTCCCTGATCAGGGTGGGGTTCCCTTGGGGCGTGGGGTGGCCTGAGCGAGGGGCCTGTGGTGGTTTGCAGGCCGCCCACGCCCCCTGGCAACGCAAGCGGAGGCCCTGGTATCTGGAATTTATTTTCCTTTACAATTGAAACTTTGTAGCCTGGAGTGGAGCCAAGCCTGGGGCTCCCACCGTGGCCGGCAGCCATTTGTGTTGGGGTTATAATTGAAACTTTGTAGCCTTAAGCGGAGGCCTGGGCCCGGCCAGGGTGTGCGGAAAGCTTTGCTTCGCCTGTTGCCGGGTGCAACCCTGGCCTGCTCTCTCAAGCTCCATTCTGCCGCCATTTCTGTTTGAATTTGTTTACCTTCTATAATTGAAACTTTGTAGCTTGAGTGGAGGCTTAGGCCTGGCTAGG
The DNA here is from genome assembly GCF_951640355.1 of Cnephaeus nilssonii. Taxonomy (NCBI): domain Eukaryota; kingdom Metazoa; phylum Chordata; class Mammalia; order Chiroptera; family Vespertilionidae; genus Cnephaeus; species Cnephaeus nilssonii. The sequence continues at coordinate 64,860,520 of NC_137081.1, read as the reverse complement.
GCAGGCGGAAAGCTTGGCTTCTTCTGTTACCTAGGAAACCTTGCTCTCTGTGGCTGTAGCCATCTTGGTTGAGTTAATTTGCATACTCGCTCTGATTGGATGGTGGGCGTGGCTCGTGGGCGTCGCTTGTGGGTGTGTCCGAGGTATGGTCAATTTGCATATTTGTCTATTATTAGGTAGGATTCTCAATGCCTTGTTGATAGTTTCATACAGCATTAGAATACTTTTTCAGAAGTCAGACTCAGATTTATAAGTTGTCCAGACAATTCTTTTCTTTTTGTTTAATGTTGGCTGTATATGTAAGAAAATTGTGAGGGGGTAAGGCTGGTCACAGGGCTGTGAAAAACATTGTCATCTTAATTAGAAAAAAAATGAATGCAATTCTTAATTGTAAAATATATTTTAATTCCATCTACCTTTTTCAGAGGATGGGGAGAAGTAGTAGTTGGTAAGTTTTTTATTTAGTTGTTACATTGAGTTTTTATTCATTAATTATTGTTTGTGTTGGGAGGGCAAATAAATAGTCTTGGACCCAATGGCATTCTGACATGTAAAAGGACATATATAGACAGGCAATTAAAAACAATGAATAAATATAAAATAAAATTTTTTATATTGTAAGTAGTGTGCATTTTGGGGGAAGGAAAAGTCCTGATTAAAGAACTTCTTAGAATTTTGTTATATCTACCTTGAAAAAAGCATGAAATTGTCACATATGTGAGAGCTGGGCTCTTAGGAACTACTAGAATGATGATAGATAGCAAAGGGAGGGCATTCATGAAAAAGACTTGAACCATGTCCCATTGCTCCAGCATCATTTATTGAAAAGGCTCTCTTTCCTCCATTGAATTGCTTTTGATAATTTGTCAAAATTAATTGGGCATATTTGTATGGATCTGTTTCTGGATTCTCTTTCTGTTTCATTGATCTTGTGTCTGTCCTGCCAGTACCACACTGTCATGCTCACTACAGCTATATGGTAAGCCTTAACATCAGAAAGAATTATTTCTCCTGCTTCATTCTTCTTCCTCAAACATTTTTAGAATAAATTCATTTATGTTTAAAAGGAAATTGCTGAGATTTTGATATGAACTGCATTAAACCTAATAGGTTTAATCCAGTTCATATAAAAATTTAGAGAAAATTGACATCTTTATGTTGAATTATCAATCCATGAACACAGCATGTCTTTCCAAGTATTTGTCTTTGATTTCTCCCATCAACATTTTATAATCTTCATTATATACATCCTATAAATGTTCTCTTAAGTTATATTTAAGTATTTTATTTTCTTAGGAGCAACTTTAACTGGTATTGCATTTTTAATTTCAGTTTCATTTCTTCATTCTGTCAGTAGATAGAAATGTAATTGAGTTTTGTGTATTGATCTTGTAACCTGTGGTCTTAGTGAACTCACTAGTTCTAGCATTATTTTGTTTTAAGATTCCTTGGGACTTTTTAGATAGACAGTTGTGCAATCTGAAAATAGAAACATTTTATATCTTCTTTCCCAGTCAGTATTCCCTTCCTTTTTTTTTTTTCTTGCCTTATTGCAATAGCTAGAACTTAATACATTGTTGGATTGTTTGCTAAAATTTTGTTGAAGACTTTTACATCTAAGTTAATGAGAGATACTAGTCTGTATTACTTACTCCTTTTTTTGTACTATCTTTATCTGTCTTTGGTATCAAGATAATACTGGCCTCATAAAATTAGTTGTGAAGTAATCCCTCTCTGTTACTGGAAGAGATTGTATAAAAATTAGTGTTGGTGTTTTATTTTAATACTTCATGCTTTTTAAAAAACAAAAAGGTTGTCCTCAGATCTAGTCACATTAGATGAAATTTACTTTTTCCTCATAGGGGGAATATTTTAGATTTGAATATGACTTTTGCAGGCCTATTTTATGGCCATATAGTCTACCAAATTTCAGGCCGTTTGTATTGCCTTTTTTTTTTTAATGACAGGAAAAACAAAGGTCAGTACTAGTCATTGATGCATAGGCAGCGCTTGTTAAGTAGAGCAATATCTAATTTAAGTCTGATGCTGGATTCCTTGACTAGACTTACTGATTTACTATAAATGGGCTGAGTGTGAATTATAAAACTATGAAATTATTCATAATATTAATTATGGAATTACAGAAATTGAATCAGATGTGGAAACAAGGTAGGGTCACAAAGATTTTCCATCTGTTCTTTTCTAGAAATTTCATAATTTTAGGTCTATGATTTGCTTAGAATTAATTTTTGCATATGGAGTGAGAGATGAGATCATTTTTGTTTTTTGCATATAGATGTCTAATTGTTCTAGCATCAGTTGTTGAAAAGACTGTTTTCTCTAGTGACATTTATTGGCTGTATATCAATTGGTCATATATGTGTGGGTCTATTTCTGGATTCTTTATTTGTCTCACTGGTGCATGTGTCTGTTTTCTAACTAAAATTGCACTGTCATAATTGCTGAAGCTTTATAGTAAGTCTTAAAATCAGGTTGTCTGAATTCTCTTTGGTACCTTTTTTTCAGAATTATTTTGGGTATTTCTGTTTCCTTGCTTTCCCATGTAACACAAAAGATAATTTCTCTAAAGTTAGTTACAGTGAAAAATCTGAAACCATTAATGAACTTCTTGTCCTCTGTACCATTAAACTGTATTGGGCTATCTTGAACATTGAATAGATTTTTCCCCTTGAATGTTTTTGTAACATAACACATAATTCATTTGAAAAGCATTGGTTTTCTGAATTATATAGACCTTTTAAATATTGGCGCATTTCGTTATTCAATATTTAAATGTAACATTTGTTAATATCACTGGTTTCATCAGAAAGTCCTTTATGTGTTGGGAAGGTGGCATGCTAATTAATGGTGGTGGATACAGATTTTCAAAAATTCTTAATTTTGTGTGAAAACTCAAATTTTTGATGCATACTGTCAGTTATTTTTCTTGAAGTAACTGGTTTACTTGATTCACTTTTGAGACTCTACCAGATATCCATGTCTGAGATAACCATGGTTGGTTTATTTCACAACTCAATCATGCAAGGGCTTTTTCTTGAGGCAACCATTTTCAGTATGCAGCAGAAGTGCCTTAGTTCCTATTTTGTCACACAGAATATTGAACTCTACTCAAAGGTTAAGATTTAATAAAATGAACAATTTTACTGCTTTTCATCAAGGACATTCTTTAGTAAAGTGAAACTGGTCTTTTCCAGAGAAATCTTGTGATATATGTACTCACTTTCTATTATTATGTTTATTATACTTAAAATGCAGTGATTGACCTGGGAACCTATGCCTAATGTTATAACACTAGGAAGATAGTAAATTATTGACATTTTCAGAAGATCTGAAGATAGTATATTGGGAGACAATCTTTTATTTTAAGAGCGAATGCAGTTACATTAAGTTGTTGTTTTATTATCTTATAGGTGCTATACTTGGTAGATCAGAAACTCAGGAGTGTATTTTCTATAATGCTAATTGGGAAAGAGATAAAACCAATCGAACTGGTGTTGAACTCTGTTATGGTGACAAAGATAAACGGAGACATTGTTTTGCTACCTGGAAGAATATTTCTGGTTCCATTGAAATAGTGAAGCAAGGTTGTTGGCTGGATGATATCAACTGCTATGACAGGTAAGGAAACATTTCCTTTTTTATGATAGCATGGGATAATTTTTAAAAGGGAAAGATCAATGCATGTATTTTTCACTTTATTTCTTTTTTTGTAAACATGGGATTATGAAGACCATTATAACGCTAGAGGCCTGGTGCACAAATTCGTGCATGGGTGGGGTCCCTCTGCCTGGCTGGCGATCGGGCTGGTCAGGGTCGTCTCGCCCAGTCCCAATTGGGGCCGGTGGCTGGGGAGGGACTGTGAGAGGGCTCCCAGGTGTGTCCAGCCCTGTCTCACCCAGTCCCGATCAGCCAGACCCCAGCAGCAAGATAACCTACCGGTCGGAGCATCTGCCCCCTGGTGGTCAGTGCACATCATAGCAACTGGTTGGTCAACTCTCTGTCAGACATTTAGCATATTAGGCTTTTATATATAGAGATTCTCTAATGACAAGATATGTATTTTAAAGTAATAAAATAAATGTGACATGTTTATATTTTATCTTTGATATACTTTGAATAAATGACCAAGTAGTGAGAAATATAGATGAGAACTATTTCTTTCCTTATATTGTTAGGATTATAAATGTGTGTGTTTTTAAATGACAATTTTAAGGAAAAAGGATTTTTAAAATTGCTTTAAAAGAGAATATATCTGTTGAAAATCTATTCTCAAGGAGATGGAAACTTAATCATAGTATTTAATTTGCTTTTAGGTTTCTTTTTTATGTATGTGGAAGAAATTGATTTTACTACATTTTTTCCTTTTTTTTTCTTGCAAAGTAGGCCTTTGTTCTTTATCCCAAGAGACATTTTAACTTGATGTTCAGAATGACATCAGAACTAACACAGTCCTCATAGAAAACTACATTTTATTTAAAAGATCTTGTTTAAATTGTTTTATTCTATATTGACAATGAAATACAGTGGACATGTAATTGACTGTCAGTGATCTTTCTGTGAGGAGTCCCATAGATGTTGGGCTGATCAATTAAACTGCCTGGATTTTTTCATGGTGGGTGGGTGCTGATGACTGGCAGAGGCTGCAAAGTCCTAGATAACCGGACTTTTTGGAGCCAAAAACTGATATACTCGTGGGACACTAGATACTTCCTCTTCGCTTTTAGGTTTCTCTTCTGTGGTTGATTGGCTATATGTGATTAACAGCAAAGTGCATTGAATAAGACCATACAAATTGAATTAGCTCTACTTTTTATTAAAATAGTTGTTTTGGTGTATATGTATTATTTACGATATACTTCTAAATCTGTGAGTTTTCAAGGGATTATTTCTCTATAATTATATATTTAAGCTGCATTTCAATTATTAGCCTTTCTATTAGAAGAGGTGATCATTAAATAATATTTGCTATTATGAAAGGTAAGTAGGGCCACTAAGAAAACAGTATAGAGGTTCCTAAAAAAAATTAAAAGTTGAACTACCTTACATTTCAGCAATTCTACTTCTGGATATTTATCCAAAAATGAAAACACCAACTGAAAAATATACATGCACCTTTATGTTTATGGTAGCATTATTTATAATAGGAAGATGTGGAAGCAGTATAATTGTCCACTGATAGATGAACGGATAAAGAAAGTGTATGTCATTAAAATATATATTACATGCATAATATATATAATATGTAATATATAAAACATATAATATTCTATTGTATGCATGTAAATCAGCCATAAAAAGGAAGGAAATCTTGCTATTTGAAACTACATGGATAAATCTTAATGGCATTATGCTAAGTGAAATAAGTCAGAGAAAAAAAAACCTTATGATGTCATTTATATATGAATCAAAAAGACAAACCAAAATTCATAGATACAGCGTGGTTGTAAGAGGCTGAGAGGGAGGGAGGGTGAAATAGGTGAAAGGGGAGAAATGGTGCAAACTTCCAGTTATAAAACAAATTAGTCCTGGCATGTAATGTACAGCATGGTGACTATAGTTAAAAATATTGCATTGTGTATTTGAAAGTTGCAAAGAGGGTAGACCTTAAAAGTTCTCATCACATGGAAAAAATTTGTATCGCTGTGGTGATGGATGTTAACTAACCTTATTGTGGTGATCATTTCACAGTCTATACAAATATATTACTAGAAGCCCAGTGCACGAAATTTGTGCATGGGGTGGGGGGGGTCCCCTCAGCCCAGCCTGCACCCTCTCCAATCCGGGACCCCTTGGGGGGTGTCTGACTGCCAGTTTAAACCGGCAGTCAGACATCCCTCTCACAATCCTGGACCGCTGGCTTCTAACCACTCACCTGCCTGCCAGCCTGATGGCCCCTAACTGCCCCCCCTGTCAGCCTGATCACCCCTAACTGCCCCCCTGCCAGCCTGATCACCCCTAACTGCCTTTGCCTGCTGGCCTGATCGCCCCTCACTGTCCCCCTTGCCGGCTGGTTGCCCCTAACTGCCCCCCTACTGGCCTGATCACCCCTAACTGCCTCTGTCTGCCAGCCTGATTGCCCCCAACTGCCTCCCCCACCGGTCTGGTTGCTCCCAACTGCCCCCCACCCCACCCCCCCTGCCGGCCTGGTTGCCCCACGCAGCCTGCTGTTCGGTAGTTTGGTTGCCCCACGCAGCCTGCTGCTCAGTCGTTTGGTCGTCCCTCACTAACCCCCCTGCTGGCCTGGTTGCCCCACACAGCCTGCTGCTCAGTCATTTGGTCATCCCTCACTAACCCCCCTGCTGGCCTGGTTGCCCCACACAGCCTGCTGCTCAGTCATTTGGTCATCCCTCACTAACCCCACTGCTGGCCTGGTTGCTCCACACAGCCTATTCGGTCGTCCATTAGATTGCGATGGTCGCTTAGGCTTTTATTATTATAGATTATGTTTCATACCTGAAAAATATACAATGTTATATGTTAATTATGTATCAATTTTATTTTTTTTAAAAGGTAGGTAGAAAGAAGTTGGGGGGAAAGAGATTTGGGAATCATCTTTATCCAAAACTATCTTTCATTAATTAGTTGATATCAAGGATTTTTGGTGTTTTTGTGTGTGTGTGTGTTTTTTGTAATAAAAAGATACTGTGCTTCTCATCTAAAACCAGTATTGGTGGAGGTTAAACTTGGCTTGATAATGGGGTGCGGGTTGTTCAGTGCAAATGCTTGTTCTTACAGGGATAATTACGCACCAACTCTGTTTCTAGGGATTAGATGCTAACTTAAAAAGTATGTGAAATTTTGTTTTTATGCTCCAAATTTGATTAAAAAACAGATAATAAGGATAATAAGAAAAGTAGGAGAAAGGAAAAGAAGATTAAAGAAATGTCAAAGTATGGAGGAAAAGAGTAATGAAAAGAAAAATGAAATTGGATGGCAAAAAGTAATTAGGCTAGGTTAATTTACTTCCCATAATTTGAGGCATGGTTCTAAATACTAAATATTAAATTTATTTATATATATATGTGTATATATATGTATGTATGTGTGTGTATATATATATATATATATATATATATAAATTCTTTTGCTAAATTGTTAACAATTTAGCTTTCATTTATCTTTTACTTTCTACTAAATAGATGTTGGTATCAATTACATTTTAAAGTTAGATTTTTTAAAGACTGCATTCTACCTGAAATATCTTGGGCTTTTCATTATAAAGTTAAATTCAACCTATTATTTTAATAGTTATCCTTAAAGTTCATTTTATTTGTAACATGTCTTTAAATCTGCCTGATGTTTGTTAGCAATATTTAAATGTTTGATTTTTTAAAAAAGAAAGAATAGGTACAGTGGTCCTTCCTTAGCTGCAGTTTTGCTTTGTTTTTTAATATATTTTTATTGATTTCAGAGAGGAAGGGAGAGAGAGAGAGATAGAAACATCAGTGATGAGAGTGAATCATTGATCTGCTGCCTCCTGCATGCCCCTACTGGGGATCGAGCCTGCAACCCGTGCATGTGCCCTTGATCGGAATTGAACCTGGGACCCTTCTGTCTGCAGGCCGACGCTCTATCCACTGAAGCAAACCAGCTGGGGCTGCTTTCCGTGGTTTCAGTTACCTATGGGAATTAAGAGTGTCATTTTTGGGCCCCAAAATATTGCATGGAAAATTCCAGAAATAACTTGATATTGTGCACAGTTTTGAGTGTTGTAAAGAAATCTCGTGCTGTCCTACCCACAACTGGAATCATCCTTTTGTTCAGTGTATGCAGGTTGTATATGTTACCTGCTCATTAGTCACTTAGGTGTTTTGATTATCAGAGAGAGAGAGAGACCACTATTATATAACTTCTATTACAGTATATTGTTATAATTGTTCTATTTTATTAGTTAGTTGTTGTTGTTAACCTCATATTGTGCCTAACTTATAAATTAAACTGTATCATAGGTATGAATATATAGGAAAAAACAGTGTATGTAGGGTTCAGCACTATCCTCGGTTTCAAGCATCCCCTGGGGTCTTGAAACTTTTCCCCTGTGGATAGGTGGGGGGAACTACTGTATAGCTGTTTCTTAGTGATTGATTACGATTTGTTCTACAGGCTAGTTTCTGATCTTTTCAGTAACTTAGGTTCTCTATAGAAGGCTGCCTCCGCCTTCCCCTCCAGATCAACCTAACTTGAATCAGTTTTTGAGTTACTAGGTTCTATGTTTGTTGTTACATATTGTTCTTGTTGCTTATCTTAAGCCTGTTCATTGTGTTCAGGGTATTTAAATCTGCTACTACAAAAAAAGGCACTTAATTCCCAAGGCCTGATTTGTCTCTAATATTGAGATATATTCTATTGTGAGGAATGAACTTGCATCACTTTGTATTGGTGTATTTGAGTGTATACATACGTATTTATATGTACACAGATATAGTTTTATATATAGTGTTCAGTGTTTGTATTCCTGAAATGGGAAAGCTATATTTCTTGTGAGAAAAAGCACTACTAGACCAAATTTCTTCATTGGCTTAGGTTCCTCTTTCAGTTTTCTAATAATTAAACAACAGAAAGATGGTTGATTTAGATTGATCATTAAAAACCGAGTTAAAGCAATAGTCTCAATGAGCCAATGTGATTGTTATAAAATCGGCTGTTTATTTTATTCTGATTTAGTAACAGGATTCCAAGAACAGTTTTGAATTTTAAGAATTGACCATTGGATATTAATAAAAATCTTAAAGTTGACTATAAATGACTTAGTATTTTATCTCTGAGAAGAACTTGAGAAAAATACCTGTTGTAGATTCAGTATAATAATGTTGATTTTCATTATTTCTCTTTGTTTGCAGGACTGATTGTATAGAGAAAAAAGACAGCCCTGAAGTATATTTTTGTTGCTGTGAGGGCAATATGTGTAATGAAAGGTTTTCTTATTTTCCGGAGATGGAAGTCACACAGCGTAAGTTCACAGGGAAAATGCCTAGGTCTGTTTAGTAGATGGAAAACGAAGTATATTCGTGTTAATAGAATAATTTACTCCTACCTCTCCTACTTTTATTTTTCTCTTAAAATTTGATGCTACAATAAATACTTATTATAGAATTTTGTAGACCAAATCTGAATTGTTCTTTTCCTTCCCTTTCCACAGCTACTTCAAATCCAGTTACACCTAAGCCACCCTATTACAACATCTTGCTCTACTCCTTGGTGCCACTTATGTTAATTGCAGGGATCGTTATCTGTGCATTTTGGGTGTATAGACATCATAAGATGGCCTACCCTCCTGTACTTGTTCCTACTCAAGTAAGTTATTGTCTCATACTTAGTGCTGTTTTAACTTGCATATTTTAAAGGAGTATTACTGTGATAAAATCCACCAGTTTGTTGCAATTCATTTTCCTTTAGAGTTAATTTTTGAATATTTTTACACTTGATCTTAGCCAAAAGGCCAAGAAGCAATTAAATATTTTTTATCATGGAAAAATATAGCTAATTTTGCAAACTTACTAATTTGCTATGTCCTGAACTTTTCTCACTTGAGTAGACGAGATTGAAGGGTTTCCCCATTCCTGTTTTTCTTGTCATTATAATACTTTACAGTGTGAGATTCACCCTGCTTTGTTTATTATGGTGTAACTGATGATGGAGAAAGGAAAACAACCCTTTTTTCCCCCTTCTATTCTCTCCTCCATTCCCAAATTTTTGTGCCTTTTTTTAAGACTACTTGCCAAAATATCCTTCTAACCATGGATAGGGACCCCTTAAGGTAACCAGGAAAATGTGGAAAAGAGAGGTTTCACAAAGGCTTCAGGAAGATATATTACTAAAAATGTTGTTTGGGGGAATTTCTCATCATGTATTGTTGGCAGTTCCAAATATATTTTTGTTTGCAAAATAAAAAAAAACTTTTTTTTTAATGTCCTTGATTCTCACTTCTCTGAGCCAGAATATGTCTGAAAATATAGCTGTGGTGGGTAGCCAGATTAAATGCATGAAATTTTCCTTATTCTCTATCATGTAGACAGTTGGCTCTTGTCCAGTGCTTTATAAGGACTTATAAATAGTTGATATTCTACAGGCTGAGCAAAGGTGATAACTTTTGGTTATATTTGCTTGAGACATTTTTAAACTCTAGTTTTTACTGTTTTAACTCTTAAGATCAGATTACCTCAGCCTCTGGATCTCTTTGTTTAACTTTGTTTCTCTAACACAGTAGGATTAATGGTTAAACTCGATAGAAGAAAATGGTAAAGCCCTATAATTTAATGACCAAAACAACTTCTTCTCTTTAAGCTTTATTTATATAACATATTTCTTTCTCAGTACTTGCTGCAATCTGTTAGCATTAGATCATTGATCCCCATAATCTTTGTAAAATGTGTATATGGAGGAATAAACCTGAGGTTAAATACTTGGTTCAATTAGGTAAACACACTATTTTGTACAGCTGAAATATTTAAACTTTTAGACATTAGTAATCAAGTTGTGAGTCAATATAAAATAATCCCTAAAAAGTATTTTATAATAAAAAATGTTAGTGTCCAGTAAATACATGTAGTTTAATCCATAAGGCCATAGGATGATACACTTTATCTTCTGTTGGTGGTAACTATTTTAATAATAAATACCTAAATTTAGAAGAGAGAGCATTTATCTTTATTATTATAGTGGTGTCCAAATGTACCTTACTTACATTTGTGGTGTGATAGAAACTAACTGAAAACTACATTTAAAAACAACTTTGTTGTTTCTTAGTAAAACTATAAGAATAATAATGTAATCTTATAGATAATATTGATTTATATACAATGTTGATAGGAAAGTATGGTTGAACATTTTTTTAAAAGGGCTTGATATAATATATTAGGCTACTTTAGAAATGCTAATTAATTCCAGGGTTTAAGGAAAGATGCAGTTATTATTCATAAATAACTAAGAGCCAGGTATCTTTAATAGTATTCATCTCTGTGGGTTTTAGATATTTGTTGCCATGGTTAATGTTATTGTACTCATTTATTTATACTTGCATTGTTCTGTGGTGAATTTGAATAAATTGTATGAATTACTGAAAAATAAGGAATGAGTTGGAAGGTTTTTGATGGAATGATCTGGAATGGTCAACCTTTGTTATGAAAAATAAAAGACATGCCTGACGTTATGCTTTCCTTCTGTCATAAACTGTGCTGTGGAAAAGGAGCATTGTCATCAGTGTGGTATTTCTCTTGTGTCAACTTCACAGTGTCTCAGAAATTGTAGTACCACTCTTTCAGTCTCATTTTGGGTGAGAAAATTATGTAAACTAGTTCTGCAAGATGACTTAGGGGCCATCTTGTTACAAAATACTCAGTTTTATCTATTTAAAAATAATTACTGAAAATTACATCAAGCATTTATTGAACATTTAGAGTGTATCAGAATACTGGTAAGTTATGTATATGTAGAAATACATAATTTAGATAAGAATATATAAAACTATATAAGATATATAATTTTCCCTCCATGATTTCCAACTTGTGACTGGTATATGAAGATCATTTTTAGAATATCACAATGCATTTTTGTTTAAAAATAAAAATTCCTGAACCACACCCCTAAAAGTATAGAATGGGGCCTAGGATATTATCTTTCTAATAAGTTTCCCAGGTGATTTTGGTGACAGCCAGGTATGGAAAGCACTGATTTGATTTTACTCACAGGATTGTTTATATAGTTTAATCCCTACTTTATAGATAAAGAAATTGAGACATAGCAAAGCTCACAACTATTGGAGCTGGAATCTAAACCAAGGACTCCGACAACTAAAGCTTTGCTCTTATTGCTTACGCTGTTCTGCTTCTCATTTTCCACAGAACAGTTGCCTCAGGGGTTTCAGATAATTCTAAACATTCCTGCCATCTCAGAATCATTCTATAGGCCATTTTATTTTCCTACTTTGGGATGTTGAATAACAAGCAATAAAACAATAAAAATGAGCAATAACATGATCACATCATCTCTAATAGGACAAAAGGAAAAATAAACGTCATATTCATGTTTTCCATTAAAAATTTTTAACACATTTTAGAATAGGGTTTATGAACTTTGATTGGGTTGTAGGTAAAGATTCTTGTGTGTCTGAGTTGGTAGTGCCAGTACCTACTTGGTATTCAAGACTTTTTTGAGGGAGAGAAGTAGGTAGAGGAGACATGCTACACATTTGAAATCTTAAAGTGACTTCTGTATTTCATCCCATATTCATGTCCCCATATTCCAAGTTTAATTCCAAGACCAGTTAGAAAAATATCTTACATGCTTGTTGTGGATTTCTAGACCATTCTTTCTCTAAATTCTTTAAAACTTTTAGACAATGATGTAAAATTTGTCATTCATTTTCTTAGGGAAACTTTTCCTTAGAGCTTTGGCTAAAGGCTGGTTTGTGGATTAACTGCTCTGTTGTAAGATGTTAGTGGTGATATCTTTTCATGATGATACTTATTGATGAGTCATTCCTACAGTAAGAACTATACTTGAAGATTTACAGGGATTCTCAACAGAGCAAAAATCTGTGCTGATAAAGTTACATATACTGTGCTCATTCATTGATCTGATCTTTTATTCTCCTTGGGGAAAAAAGATCAATCCTATGGGATATACTGGAGAACTGAGATATCAACATACATCTTCTTGCTAAGCTACTACTATGTGACATTGTTTCATGGTATCACTGTCTTCCCAGTCATCCTGAATGAAAGCCTTGGAGACAAGTGCTTCTCCTACTCTTGGCTCTGTGCATTCACTGTTCATCCCTTCTGATCCTATTGTAGTTCAGGACATTATGGCTTCCAGTGCTAAGATTATTTCTATAATCTTGTAGCTGGTCTTCTTGCTTCCAGTTTTCTCTCTTCATCTGTACTAATGCTGTAGAATACTTGTCTGATTATGTTACTTCTGTGCTTTAAAGCTATTTGAGAGTTTTCAAATGATCAGTACAAAATATACAAAGTTTGGAGCATAACGTGTGGTCTTCTACACTTTGTCTGCCTTTTTCTCCTAATGCAACCTAAGCCATCCATCATATCCATCTAGAATGGTATTAGTTATGTGCCTTCCTTGAGGGAATTGAGAAAATAGTGCTCAAGTCAGTTTCAGTTTTCTGTGATGCAGATGAGTGACCCCGGTTGAGAAAGGCTCTAGTCATTTGTATATGTGTCATTCTCACACTTGATCTTAAGCTCCTTGAAGATAACGTGTGTTTGTATCACTACTGTATCTCACACAGTATTTGCATGTAATAACTATTCTGTAAGTGATGAATTGCTAAATTGACTTTATTGTATTTAGAGTTATACTAAGATGATAATGCACTATGCCCAGGGATTCATTTAATAAACATTTAGGTGCTCTAGGGCTTTGCTTTAAGATGAATCTTAAGGCCGTATTTCTTAGGGGTAAAATAAGTTGAAGTCTTCCAGGCTTTTATGAGAATGCCATTATTCAATTCTTTATTTAATCACAATCTTAAAGCATTCTTTTAATTTCTATCACCTATATCACTTTTCTTTTGCCTGTGTTGAAACTGTCTTTCCACATGTAAAAAGAGCCTTTTAATAATCTTTAGTGAGTAAACTGATCATGAACTGGTTTTTCTAGTGTCAGTGAGTCATGAATGTGATGGAATTGATGCATTCACTCTATTATTAAGAAGTCTTAATGTGGTTTCAATAAAACTATTTGCATCACTTTCATAATCATGTGAGCTTAAGTTTCTTGCTTATAAGATCTTTATTTGTGCTGATAAAAAATACCACTTGATAAGAAAATGCATTTTAGGGACTAGAAATTAACCTGCCTTTAACAAGATAAGAAGTTAGCTTCTTGTTAAATTTTTAGAGGCTATATAAACAGCACTATAGTATTGTAACACTAATACTTTTTAAATGACATTGGTCTCTTCAGTTCTTATGTCATGACATTTTTGTCTAGGTTTTGGTCTGATAAGGACTAAAAGCTTTCACATGTTTGAGATACCTAGTTGGGCACACAGAATAATCCAATTGACCTTAATATTAAAGTAATCATAGGTTGTCCTTTCATGCTATGTCAAATTACTGTGCACTGAGAAACCAAGCCATCTTTGAAATGCTTTGTAGGATTTTCCTGTTGAACATGAATCTATATATGTACTCATTTAAAGTTAATAAGATACTGAAAGGGGCAGCATATAATCATTCAAACAAGTCAGTTTAGGGAAGTATGTTCCTTCTTTATTTGGGAGGATGTATGGGGCACTTACTAAATTTCATTAAGTATTTTATATGCTAATATTAAGTAATACCTGCAAAATAAATATTACATCTATAGAAGCATATCTTGAAATAGATTGACTGCTTATTAAATGCTTGGAGTTTATGAACACATCTCTTGCTTTTTCTCTATCTCTTGCTTTCTCTTTTAAAAATTGTCTTCTATTTAAAATAAGTGCTTACTTGTAACAAGACAAATTATACAGATAAAAGTCTGTGTGTTCCCCCCACCCCCCAAAAAAAGGGGGAAAAATCATTTGTTCTTCCTCTCTTTTTTTAATCAGTTTTCTGAAATAACCAATTCTAATAGGCAGGTGTATATCCTTTGACACCTTGAATCTCATTTGTTTGAGTATATGCTTTCCCCCCTATTTTTTAAACTGTAAAATGTTATTCCACGATGTATACTAAGGACAGCTTTTCAGCTCAGTACTTCTAATCGATCTCATTCTGATTAAATGATGTTGTTTTTAGATGAAATGTAGTGGAACTTTAATGTGTGCTCTTAAAATACCAAAATTTGTTGTATTATTCGCTTAGAGTTTGTGTTAGGTTTCTGATAAGAGCAGGAACCTACATTCCACAATGTTTTCACTTTATTATTTTAGCATGCTTAAAATATGATTATATAATGCTGTTGTTTTATGCTTGAAGATATATATATATATATATATATATATATATATATATATATATATATTTGGGGGGGTACATGCTTTAGAAGTAGTACAGGGCTATTACAAATGTCTCTTCCTTCTGTGTTCCACCTTTGTGTGTGATTGTTTTTATATTGGTAACCTAAATTACAACTTACTTTTATATATACTTCTATACTAATTGTGGAAAAAGTGTCATAAATTATCCATAGACATGCATCTTGAAAAAAAATTACTCTCATTAGGCATATGTAAGCTATTTCACTTACAAATACACAGATAGGCCCACTTGGAGATTGGATGAAATCCTGTGTTCAAAAGCAAAAGGAAGGGAAGGGAAGAAGGGGAAATAAAAAAAACGCTGTATCAAAAGCTTAAAGTAAGTTAAAGCTACACATTAAAATTAAAGCACCTTGTTTTTAAGACTGACTTTCATTTAAATTAAAAAATGTTGAGTTCAGTTTTTCTTTGGCCTATGGAGAACCCAGTCTGCCACTTTACAAATGGGACTGATGCATGTAGACCAGAGGGCATTATTCCTCCTTGCCAGGCAAGGAGATGGTAGATAGGAAGAAGTAAGTTTGCTTTTCTCTCTATTCTTTATTTCCAGGACCTCATCCTGGATCTGTTTCTTCACTCCTAGCTACTTCATTGCTGTCAAACCTTTTTCTATTAATTTGAGATTATAAAAATGAAAAAAAAGTTTGTTTATTAGTGAAAGCTGTTCATATCAGATAGGCTGGGAGGTATGCAAGTTTGTTTGTTTTGTTTTTTGTTTAACCACTCACCTAATGCTTGAGGGCCCATTGTGTGCCAGGCACTATGCTGTATGTGCAGTGGTAAGTAGCACCAGGACAGTGCTTGCTAGTAGCCCTTTTGGAGCCCACAGTTAATACGTAGATGAACGAAAAGTAGGTTGGTTGATTGGTTGTTTGACTTTACAGTTTGGAAATGAAGGATATAGAGAGTAAGAAGGGAGTTGCTTCAATAACTTTGGGCAATGATAGAGGAAAGGAGAAATACCTGATTCTAGCTCTGTAGTGATTAGGAGAAGAGCCACATCTGGGGTGCTCAATTAATGTTAAGTCCTCAATAAGTGTTAGCTATTATTGCTAACAAAATAACAACTTCAAAATTGTACTCAAAATGAATCATTGTCATTGAAACCATTGTAGGTACATGTCAATACTTTGAGATTAATTTAGTGTAATAAAAGATTTCATTTTGACTCAAGTACTATACAGAGCACTTACGATGAACTCATTTAATCTTTCAACATCCCATGATTAGGGTCAGGGGTCCTCAAACTTTTTAAACAGGGGGCCAGTTCACTGTCCCTCAGACCGTTGGAGGGCCGGACTATAGTTTAAAAAAACTATGAACAAATTCCTATGCACACTGCACATATCTTATTTTGAAGTAAAAAAACAAAACGGCAAAAACACCCGCATGTGGCCCGCGGGCCGTAGTTTGAGGATGCCTGATTTAGGTCCTGTTTTAAATCCATTTTATAGAATAAGAAAACCAAGACAAAGGTAGGTAAATAAGTTGGCCTAGAGTCAGTTTGCTTATTGGCAAAAATGCTTGTGCATTTATATCCAAGGATTAAATACATTGAATTAATTTTAATTTAATGGCTTATTTCTGTAAATAATGTGGGGTTCATAAAAAACTAAAATAGGGTGAGGGTAAGGATCAGAGTACATAAATTACATTTTAAAAAGTTTTTATAGTGAGCATATGTAGACTTAAAGATAAACATAACCACTTTACCATATCACAATATATTAATGTATAGCATGGTCCTTTTCCTTTTTTCAGCCTAACTTGCAGAATACACGTGCTGAAATGAACAAAAAAATTTTCATACCAGTAAAATCTGATGCTACTGAGCAGTAACCAAAAGGAGAATGGGCATCCCTACATCTCTTTCAGACTTTTAACCTCAGGGCTGGCTACCCTAAGGAACTAACAACTTCTTAGGGAACGTGTTCAGAATTCTAATTTCATCCACCTTGGTCTGTTTTTGCTTTGCTTTCAGAAGGATTAGATGAGAGAAACTGTAGGAAGTAGGAGTTGATATATCACAAGAATTTTGAAACTCTATTTGGATTGGAATCATGGCTGTGCATTTGACAGTATCCTTATTATTGAATCTGTTAATGTATAATGTCTTGCTTTCCTTAGCTCAGAAACATTTGTCCTCATACACACACTGTGTTATTTCTTTATAGATTCTATTTCTATCTACTTGGCAATAGTCTTTTTATAATTAGCGATTGTAAAGTTTCTTAGAATGTAAGATAATTAGATGACTAAGAGGAGATAAACTTAGAATTTATCAGTTTTCAAATACTTGGGTAGGGGCTTCTTAATTCCTGATAGTTCTAAGAAGTTTTTGAGTAGGGGAAAATGTATATATATATCATATATATTTATAGTATGTAAATGAACCTAAATCCCTATTTCTAGGAAGATTTCTTTGTATTCCAGTTTTGTATATCTAACTGGCTACTAAATGTCTCCACCTAGATGTCTCTAAGCACTTAACATTCAAGGATAGTGCTCTCTCTCAAACCTGTTTCTTAGTAAATGGAACCAATAACCATTTGGTTGCGCAAGTCAGAAATGTAGGATGGGTCCTAATGTTGTTTTTGTACCTTATCTTTTTTCCCCCCTCTCTCTTTATTGATTAAGATATTATATATGTGTCCTTATCTCTCCCCACCCCCCACTCATGCCCTCACCCCCCTGGTGTCTGTGTCCATTGGTTAGGCTTATATGCATGCATACAAGTCCTTTGGTTGATCTCTCCCCCTTACCCCCACCCTCCCCTACCTTCCCTCTGAGGTTTGACGGTCTGATCAATGCTTCTCTGTCTCAGGATCTGTTTTTGTTCATCAGTTTATATTCCATAAATGAGTGAGATCGTGTGATATTTATCTTTCTCTAATTGGCTTATTTTGCTTAGCATAATGCTCTCTCTTATCTTCCTAGCTCTAATACTTATTCCATTCTCAAGGATCCTCTTCTCAGGAAGATCTTCTCTTATTTAATTTGCCAGTTTAAGTCAGGTTTCTCCTTACAGGTGCTCAAGATACTGAATTCCTTTTTTTTGTTCTTTATAATTATGCATTTATGAGTGTAATCTTTGATTAGTTTAGTCTTTTTTACCTACACTATAGTAAGCGTCACCAGAGCCTGGATAGTCAGTGCCTGGCACAAACTAGGCACTCAGTAAAGATTTGTTGAATCATAGAGAAGTACTGTTCATTCCTTTCCGATGTTTGACAGTTAATTTTTTTCCCCTTAAGGTAGTCTTTTGTAAAAGAATTTTATTCAGCAAACCTAATTATTTGACATTAATGTGCTTATTTGGTTTTCACTGCTATCTCCAGTTATAGTTAGTGACATTCAAGTTCCATTTTCCATGTTGTGAATCCAGGCTGTTTTGTTTGGTTCCTTTCTATATATTTATGTATTTTGGTGAATCTATTTTTTTTGGATTCTGTTTGGACCCTTTTATTTTATAACGTTGATACATTGAGGCTTGTTCTTGGTGTCTCTTGTTTAGTTTGCATCATTCTATAGTTTATTCTAATGTGTACATTGAATAAGTTTATACTTTTTGATAAGGTTCATGAATGGCACCTGCTTGCACAATGTTATTACAGTGGCATCTTTATCTCTGAAAGCACCTGTATGAAAACAAAACCTGAGAGATGCTTAAACCTTGGGAAGCTATAGTCTAGTTATTCATGTGGCATGTATTTCTTACAAGGAATGAATTTTACTCTGGAGTACTGATAAGATGTTTTAATAGTAGGATTAGTTAAGCCAATAAAGGCATGTATTTCTTACAAGGAATGAATTTTACTCTGGAGTACTGATAAGATGTTTTAGTAGTAGGATTAGCTAAGCCTTTTAGATGAATTATAAATAATCCTGAATTGTCACAGGAAAAAATTAAGAAGGCAAAAATCTAGTTAAGCAACTGGTATAGATAAATGAGCTGTCAAATCTTTTTTCGTTGTTGCTATTTTTCTCTGTAGAAATATTGGAAACTGGAGAATATGATCAGTGATTGGAGGGATGCATAGCCTTCCTTTACACTGGTGACAGTATTTCTCTTAATTTTAAATTTGGGCCCTTGCCTCTTTTGTGATGACTAGGGCATTGAAAATCTTGTTCTCTATGAGTGTCCTCAGATTGAAAAGTATGTATGGATACTTGTTCTCAGGGCCACCACTGCTTGAATTCTTTACTGTTGCTGTGGCTAGGGAAGTAGAATAGTAGTAGGCCTGGTCTGTCACTCTTTCTATTTAATTCTGACCTTCTTAGTCTTCCCTTTTCTTCTTTTTTTTTACCCTATTGTATTGTTGCACACATTCACATTGGCACCGGAAACAATTTTCTGTCTCACTGTTATGCTTCTACTGCCTTCGATGAAAGGGATGTTCAGGAAGTAAGAGATTCTAGAGATTCTGAAGATAACTGTCTGAGAGTGTGGTCTGAGCTATATAGTGCTGCTCCTACAAATGTTGTTAAAGGCAATACTGCCCTCTGGTGTCCAGAAGTCAATTCCAATGCATTTCTTCTCAATTAAATTACTTTTTGTATTCTTATAGTTAAGACACTATAACTTCTTAGAAAAATAAGTAACAGTTATTTAAGATTTGGCTTAGTTTATTTACTGGCTTGAAGTCCATCCAATCAGGTAACTCGGGGTTATACAACAGTCATCTATCTGATAGGTAATGTCTGATAGGTAATGTCCCAGTTTGTTTTTTTAAATATTACTTTCCTTTGTTTTATAAGGAAAGTGTTCCCAAGTCTCATTTTAGAAATATTATACAGTGGATCATAGCCAATTTTTAAAAAGCTAAATCATTGTCCTTCTTCCTTCACTTTTGTAACTGATGTGTCATTTTTCATTTCATTCTGGATATAAATCGTAATTTCTTTTGCCTGTGTTTTTTCTTCACAAGCACGCCTTTCATATAATGATAGAGGTAAGATGCATTGATGTTTGTTTTATGGTTGTGGAACTTTTTTTGTGGATGCATACTAAACATTTTGTTCTTAGATTATTTGTTACTGCTTTATTGTGCATCCTTTATAGTTTATACATTTATGTTATGAAGTTTTTTTTTTCTACTTTTGGTATTGAAAACATGATTGATTTGCCATAGTAATAGTTTTTGGTTTTAATGGATTGTTAACAATATTTATACTTATCTGAGGTGGAATGTAGACACAACTGTTTTAGTTGATTAGAAATTAACACCTAATGGCAAGATTTTTAGTCTTAAAATCTTTGTATTGGTTAATTTTTATATAACATCATTAGCTTAAATGTCAGCATGTCCTCACCTTTGACAGGGGCTGACCTTCTGGTTGAATCCATTATCTTTCAATGTGAAATCTATATTTTCAGGTAGTTTCTTTCATCTTTGACATCTATAGCAAATGGACTAGCTAGTGAAGTGTAACTTGATTTTTTGCTGTGTGGTAGTTTAAAACTTTAATTAGAGTTCAGCCTTCATCTGGAGAATTCAGAATAAGTAAAATGATCACAAACTTCTTTGCAGTTCTTACTTTGAACAATGTATTCAGGTATTGGTTATAGCAGTGTTATTGTGTTGGGGTGGGAGGCACTTTTTCCAGCTGTAGTCATTTGTTGTTTCATAACATGATGTCTCACGATGCCATAATTTTCACATACAAATGGGTAAAGAAGGGATGTAATCAGAGCCATGTTCTAATGCGTATCTTTTAAACTGCAAAAATAGTATGGATACTGCAAAACAACCAGAGACTAAGGGAGATTTTTTAGGAATTCTGCAGTCCTCATAGCTGTTCCCACCTGAAAGTAGTTTTTCTGCATGGCAGGGCAAATTCCTATTTTACAGATAACATTACAATGTTGCTGTCATTTTGAAGTTTAAGTCTGAATTAGTCTTCCCAGGTATTCATATACTTTAAAGGTATAAATCTTTATTTCTAGAATCGAGCATTGTTTTTTGTGTGGGTAAATTAGTATAATGATGTTAATAAACTGAAAATCTCTTATAATATTAGAGATTCAGTTAAAGCTTAATAAAGAACTTAAAAGTATGAAACAGAAGAACATTCTACTACTGATTTTTCACTGAAAAAGCAAAAGATATGTTGATTGATTGATGTTATAGATTTCAGATAGTGGTACCTATTATAGGTACTGGTTTTTTAACCCAGCCTTTTAAGTATTATAGGATGTTATTTATAAATAATATTTCTTATTTGATGCTCTATAGGAATGTACCTTTGAAGACCTTTTTATCCCCCTTTGAAAATTGGCCAGTGTTCTTTTTTAAGCTTTTTACTTATAAGTAATTTTGACAGTGGTTATGTTTTCAGGCTATGATATAATGGTAATATCATTACGAGAATTATCTAAGATTTATCAATGAAATAATGGTAGCTTAGAAACTTGTTAAACAGAACCTTGGAAACCTGGGAACTTTGAAGTTTATCTTTGCATTTGGAAAACACTCAATTATTTTATTTCTAAGCATAGACATTAAAATTTATTATGTTTCCTAAAATTAAGATTAATGTTATGTTAAATCATGTTTTGTACTGCTGACATATTCTTAATTTGATTTGTGAATTAAGTAATCCAAATCCTGTTTTATGGACATCATTTCCAGGTAGATGGTACTCTAGAACTGAGAATGGGCAATGTATATTATCCAGAGACATTATCAGTTAATTTATATATAAGTTATTAAAAATCATAGTGTTTAAATTTAGAGCCATGTTACCCTTTATCTGGTTATTTTTCCTTCAGCTTTCAGCCCTTATCTGTATATTTTAGTTTTTGGCATCCCAGCTTTGAAAATTCAAGTTTTCTAATTTACCTCTAAAGGAGGGAAAATCATTGACATTAATTTTTTAGTTACTTTAAGTTTTTCAAATTGAACTTTTTCAGTTAGTTAGCATAAATTTTCTTTTATGCATTTATCCAATAATTCTTGGATTTTCAGCACTGAGTTCTTTGCCTCTAGAAGAGTAGTTTTCAACTTTTTTTTTCCCCTTCCTGACTCCACATTCACATAAGTAACAAACTCTTAGCAGTAGAATCTAAGAGTTTAAATGATCAGTCAGAGAATGAGGTAGGGAGGGTTTAGTTTTACCAAAACCTTTCCGGGGATCCTTGTGTCCTCTCCTACTGAAGATAATAACTTTAGGGGCATACGTCTATGAGATTTATATCTGACTTCCTGGATTCGTCCCTGTTAAACAAAAATACTCTTCAGCTTTGCTAACCTTTCATGTTTTGAATATGTGATGGAAAAACAACTTCTGTAGACATTTAAAAAAATAAATACCTGTGGTTGAAATGAGTCACAGGAAGTCTTGTAGTTATCTTACTGTTTTAAAAAATAGGAATTCTGAAACCGTTTTGTAAAAGATTCTCCACTTTAGTTGAAATTACATGTTTTTTTCTCTTTAATACCTTGCAATGTTTCTATCCTTAAGGGTTCTTCTAATGTAGAGGCTAACTTTTTAAAATCTCTAGTGGCACTGGTGGGCTGAATAATGCCTGAAGGGCGCACTAACAGTCTTGAGGCATTAGAAGAGGAGGAGATCTTTTCTCTTTACGCAAGGGGAGGAGGCAGAGAGAGGTGCATCAATATAGGGGTGACATACTATTTCCACGTGTCTTATGTGCCACCAGTGTCATAATGTCTGTTGCTGTAGTCACAGAAATTTTAGTTGCTCCCTATAATACTCATTATGCAGCCCTTCAAATACTTTTATTACTTTTTTTTTCTTCGGGAAACTTTCCAAAAGGCTTCCTATGTCTTTTTTTCCTTGCAGATATTGAACTGATAAAATACTTTCAGTGAAGGGTTGCTACTCCAGTCTGTATAGGGAGGATTCCCTTATCCTTTGTAAATGCTATACTCCTATTTGTATTTACTCCATTTAAAAAAGTTAACTATAGCGGTACACTCACTTCTCTTTCTTTTACCTAAAGTCTGTATCACCTACCAGGATGACCACTCACTTTCTTGATTATTATTTGCACTTTCTTTGCCAGTCAGTCCCAGAACACTAATAATTTTTATCTCAGATCAATTTTGGGAAATAATTATAAGCAAAGGGTGAATTGTTAATAGGTAGAAACATTAGAATGAATGGAACAGTTGGGCTATAGCAACGTTAACTGACATTTCTTTTATGTGCTTAGCATTTGAGAATCACTGTGGGTATTTCTGAGATTAATTGAAGAAACGTTTTAGAGAGCAATTGGGGAAAGTAGTGGATTTTGAGGACAAGTTTTCTTTGAGACACAGCCATAATTTGCTGTTTCTGGTACTTTTTGAATCCTCATTCTGTAAGGAAGTATCAACCTGGATGAAACCGTTGAAATACTGTTGGTATCCTAGAGGCCACAGAAAGTCTTAGTCAGGAAAATTAGTGACAGTGCATCAAAAAGATTTTAGATCTTTTTCTCCACTATACATACATAGCAATATTGCCAGATGTTCTTCTGAGAACTCTTAATTCAAGTTGGTTGCCTTGTGATTACTATAGATAATTAGGAATGCTTGAGAACTCAGTTTGGGCAAGATTGAAGTTAATGTCATTTGTATGTGTTTACCGTTTCTGTCAATTGATTCCTCAGTATACTCAACCTTTCCCCTTACATTTAGAGAGATATGTATCAAGTGCTGCTTTTTAATATTATTATTGTTATTTATCTATAGGACCCAGGACCACCCCCACCTTCTCCATTACTAGGTTTGAAGCCACTGCAGTTACTAGAAGTGAAAGCAAGGGGAAGATTTGGTTGTGTCTGGAAAGCCCAGTTGCTCAATGAATATGTAGCTGTGAAAATATTTCCAATACAGGTATGCTTATTATAGTTTTCTAATCTGCACACATACTTTTAAAAGGTTGCAACTGGCTTGGTCTTTGTAACTCCAGTTTGAAAATACAAGCCATATGTTTCAAGGTGGTTCTTGTGGTACTAGGGAAAGCGGTTCGCCTTGTTAAGTCTGCCTTCTCATCTGAGAAATGGAATTAATGGTACACTAGTCATTATGTTTTTTTGGAGTGGTGGAATTAAAATAAATGAACATATAGGAGATCTTTTGCCACTAAAAATTCTAAAGAAATGCAAAGTGAAGATGAAGATTCTAATAAAAATTTAATTAATGTCTGGGTGGTTAACTTTTAATATACCATTGACATAATCAGAAAAAAAGTGAATAGAAGAATGAAGGAGTAATGTGCTTGGTTTCAGAATTGCCATTTGGAAGTATGTTATCAAACTTATTCATTTTTGTCCTATTTTGAGTGTTAATAGCTTCAGATATTGCTTGTTGAATTTTCAGAGGCAGTTAATCAACACTGCAAATAATTGGTTTACTGTTGAAATTTTTTTTTAAAGGGGCTGACCTCAGAAAACCCTGATCTAATGCAGCCCTAAGATATCTTCTGTTTTGTTTTGTTCCATTGAGAATGACTGT
Organism: Cnephaeus nilssonii; assembly: GCF_951640355.1. Lineage (NCBI taxonomy): Eukaryota > Metazoa > Chordata > Mammalia > Chiroptera > Vespertilionidae > Cnephaeus > Cnephaeus nilssonii. Next base: position 64,836,046 of record NC_137081.1, on the reverse strand, counting down.
GGTATAGATCTGTGATGATTCCTTTTCCCTTTCTCTCGTGTCTACACCCCTGTGGCTAAAGCCATGCATGGTATTGCAATCCTGGCTGGGTTGGATGATGCTGGCTTCACCACTGCACCTAGACAGTAGATCTTCCTTATTCCAAAGTTACAATATAACCAACTTCTTCGTTGTAATATACCTGGATTTTAGCCTTCTTGACTCTTCTAAAGCTTATTTCTTAGAGTCTATGAAAAAGTTTATTACTATTCTTTTTGGTAGAATTGCAGATACTATATAGTTTAGTTCTCAGAGGAAAAGTCTGTTCTGTTGTGCCAAGATTCACAAATATTTGGGTGATATTAATGTAAGATTAATAATAATAGTAGCTAATATTTTATTTGATGCTTCTATTGTGTCAGGTAGAGGTGTTTTACATATATGAGTACTAATATGTGTCCATCTATTATCCATACCTATAATAAAACACACAATATACATATCTACACTAATAAAAGAGAAACATGCAAATTAACCATCACTCTGCTACACCCACCAGCCAATCAGGAGCGAGTATGCAAATTAACCCAACTAAGATGGCGGCGGCCACGGAGCTGGAGCCAGCAGGAGGCTTGGGTTGCCCCTGGCGGTGGAGGAAGCCAAGCTTCCTGCCCACCCTGGCCGGCCCTGGCCTCCACTCAAGGCTACAAAGTTTCAATTATAGAAGATAAATAAATCCCAGATACCTGCTTCTAGCTGGCCCTGGCCTCCGCTCAAGGAGGCACTGAAAAAAATAAAAATAAAAAAAGGAGGGGCTGGGAGCCATCAGCCCCTTACCCAGGCTGGCCAGGCACCCCGGCAGGACCCCTACCCTGATCCAGGGTACCCTTCAGGGCAAACCAGCCAGCCCCCACCCGTGCACCAGACCTTTATCTATACTAATAAAAGGGTAATATGCTAATTAGACTGGGAGACCTTCCAGAAGACCTTCCGGACGTTCTTCTGAACAAAGCCATGGTGGCGGGGCTGAGGTAGAGGCTGTTAGAGGCCAAGAGGGGAGGGCAGTTGTGGGTGATCAGGCTGGTGGGGGGTGGGGCCGTTGGGGGTAAGCAGACCAGCAGGGGGGTTAGTTGGGGGCGAGCAGGCCATCCGTGGGGGTCAGTTGAAGGTGATCAGGACAGCTGGGGGGCAGTTTGGAGTGAGCAGGCCAGCAGGGGGGCAATGGGGTTAGGAGGCCAGTGGGCAGGGAAGGTGGGGGTAAGCAGGCCAACAGGGGGGGCAGTTGGGAGTGAGCAGGCCAGCAGGCAGAGTGGTTAGGGGCAATCAGGCAGGTAGGCAGGCAGGTGAGCAGTTAGGAGCCAGCAGTCCCGGATTATGAGAGGGATGTCCGACTGCCAGTTTAGGCCCGATCCCTGTACCGGCAGTAGAACATCCTTCGAGGGATCCCAGATTGTGGAGGGTGCAGGCCGGGCTGAGGGACCCCCCCCCCGTGCACGAATTTTGTGCACCAGGCCTCTAGTCTATTTATATAAAACCCTAATATGCAAATCGACCGAATGGCAGAATGACCTATGGAATGACCGGTCAGTGGTGGGAGGGGCCGGCGAGCGGGCAGCGCCAGGCCAGCCAAGGCGGGTGCCTGCGGGCAGAGAGAGGCAACCAGCGGCAGCGGTGTGATTGGGGGGCGGGGCCTGCCAGCAAGCGGGCAGCGCCACTCCCCAATCGCCCTGCCATTGGTGGCAGGGTGACAGGGCTGGTGAGTGGGCGGCAGGGGGATTGGAGGATGAGGCTGGTCGGCGAGCGGGCGTTGCCAGGTCACCAGCCAAGGGAGGTGCCAGTGGGGGCCCCTCCTGATTGCCCCACCAGTTGCCCCACAGATGGCCCTGATCGCCGGCCAGGCTTAGGGACCCTACCCTATATATTGGGAACAGTCTCTTAGATTTAAAAATTAAAATCTGGCAAGGCTACTTTAACCCTGAAGAAACGGGATGATGCAGCGATGACATGTATAGACTCTGGCTTGCACATTTTGTGGTCAGCCCTGATTCTGACACTTATAACTGTGTGACAAAGCCAATTACTTAACTTCTCTCTGCTTCACTTTTTCCACCCATAAGATGGGGAAAATGCCACTACTGCCTCAGAAGGATCATGTTATGTACTACTTTTTATAATCGGGGCAAAAAATGTAGCTGCCCACACAACAGCAAGATGCCTTTCACCTGTATGAAAAGTATGGTCACTGGTGCATGCAGCATCCCAGATTGCGAGAGGGATGTCCGACTGATGGTTTAGGCCCGACATCCCCCGAGGGGTCCTGGATTGTGAGAGGGCACAGGCCGGGCTGAGGGACCTCCCCCCGCTGACCTGTGCACAGTCCTCATTTTGCTAATGATTATTAACTTGCCAAAGGTCTCAGATAGTTTGGATCCAGAGGGTCCCTAACTATTATGCAGTCATGCCTTCTGCTTTTATTATCCTTTCATTGTGGATGGAAACTAAATATTTTATAATTTGATATGTAGTGGGCATGGATCACTTGCAGGCACAAATGAGAATATTGTATTTTAAATTATTGTATTGCATAAATATACTCCATTGTGCTCTTGTTGGCTTTATAGGGTATTAGAAGCATTTTGTTAAGAATCATATATAATAAAAGGGTAATATGCAAAGCGACAATGGTGGAATGACCATTTGCTATGATGCGCACTGACCACCAGGGGGCAGATGCTCAATGCAGGAGCTGTCCACTGGTGGTCAGTGTGCTTGCACAGGGGGAGTGCTGCTCAGCCAGAAGCTGGGCTCACAGCTGGCGAGCACAGCAGCAATGGCAGGAGCTTCTCCCACCTCCGTGGCAGTTGGACATCCCCTGAGGGCTCCTGGACTGCGAGAGGGTGCGGGCCATGCTGAGGGACCACCCCCCCAAGTGTACAGATTTCATGCACCAGTCCTCTAGTGTTTAATATTATGTTACTAGAGGCCCAGTGCATGGATTCATGCACCGGTGGGGTCTGTTGGCCTGGTCTACGGGGTTAGGGCCAAAACCAGCTCTCCGACATCCCCTGAGGGGTCCTGGATTGCAAGAGGGCGCATGCCAGGCTGAGGGACCCCACTGGTGCACGTTCAGGGCCGGGGAGGGCCCATGGGAGGGCTCCAGGGTGTGTCCGGCCCATCTTGCCCAGTCCTGTTCGGGATCAATTGGGGCTGTCTCGCCCAGTCTCAATCGGCGGACCCCAGCAGCAAGCTAACTTACCGATCAGAGCGTCTATCCCCTGGTGGTCAGTGTGTGTCATAGCAACTGGTCGAATGGTCGAATAGTCAGACACTTAGCATATTAGGCTTTTATATATAGAGATTCTTTAAAATATTTTTTCATAATTAGATGAAGTCTTTCTACCTGAATTTCATCTCCCAGGGAGATTATTCTGAATAGTAACACAAGTAACTTCACACCATGGTGAAATTACACTGTAGTGCTAACTTGTAAGTAGAATGTGTCCAAGGTTAGATATTGAAGTTGAGCACTTCTGAGCAACTCCTGTGTTTACAAACTGGAAACACAGAAAAGTGTGTTTTGAGGGAATAGGGGAGGGCAGACATTTGGTATGGAACTCTTACCTGTTGTCAGAGTGTGCTTTTATTAAAAATCAAAACTGGTGAATCTTTTAATAGTTATGTTTTATTTTTAATTTTTTTGCCTTAGAACTTGAGTAACTTTTTTTTTTAGATATGGTTTATTGCCTCTATTCTTTGCACTCTTACTATTCTTCCTTTTTGACTGTAGGACAAACAGTCATGGCAAAATGAATATGAAGTCTACAGTTTGCCTGGAATGAAGCATGAGAATATATTACAGTTCATTGGTGCAGAAAAACGAGGCACCAGTGTTGATGTGGATCTTTGGCTAATCACAGCATTTCATGAAAAGGTAAAACTACTTTCTGTTTTAACTCAGTAAAGTCAGGGTTGGTTTACCTACCTAATGTTGGTTACACATTTCTGGGAATAGTATATTTTTTCTGGGAATAGTATATTCTACTAGGTTAATATATATAAGTAATATCTATTAAAGATAGCAATTCTTTTACCTAACCCTCTAGTTAACCAGTCTTTTGTCCCTGATATCTTGTGCTGCAATTACCTCTCTTACAAATAATTATTTTAGTACTAGAGGTTCGTGCACCAGTGGGGTCCCTTGGCCTGGCCTGCGGGATCGGGCTTTCCGACATCCCCGAGGTGTCCCGGATTGCAAGAGGGCGCAGGCCAGGTCGAGGGACCCCACTGGTGCATGATCAGGGCCGGGGAGGGATGTGGGAGGTTGGCCGCAGGAGGGCTCCAGGGCATGTCCAGCCTGTCTCACTCAGTCCCGATTGGCTGGACCCCAGCAGCCAGCTAACATACTGGTTGGAGCATCTACCCCCTTGTGGTCATTGCACATTGCACGTCATAGCGACTGGTTGACTGTCTGCCCCCTGGTGGTCAGTGCACATCATAGCGAGCGGTTGAGCAGCCTTAGCATATCATTAACATATTATACTTTGATTGGTGGAATGGCCAACCAGACAATAGGACACTTACCATATTAGGCTTCTCTTATATAGGATAATCGATGCTTAGTAAATTTACCATCCATTTTGATTACGTGAACCATATTTTTTTTTCAGCTTGAATTTTGTTTCTTAAAACTTTGCTCAGTATAGCTTAGTGACAAAACTAGAATTAGGAAATTTACCTGATCTTTGTCACTCATTTGTAGGGTAATTATTACCAAAGCACACTTGCAATTTTTCCTCATTTTTTCTACTTTCAGAGTTAGTATGAAAATATACATTAATGATATAGGAAATTGTGGTGTTCTCCTTGGCAGTCAGGTTTATTATTGTCAGATATAATTGGCTCTTTTACCTCTCTTAATTCTTAACCAAAAAGATGGCAGTAATTCTGAGAGGATTCTTTATGTTTGTTGTTGTTTATGTGTCTTAATTTTATGCTCTCCTAGTCCTCTGATATAACATCTCCATAGTCATTAAATAGTTTCTGAAACTAGATATTTTTTTTTTTTTGCCTTCTAAATAGGGGGAAATTGACTGACTGCCTGTGCTTGTAGCAAACTTTTAAAATTGAGTGGTATTTTTTTCTAGTCAAATATTTATTAATGTGAAGCTTGAACCATTCCAGATACTGTAAATTGGTTTTGCGGTATTATTATTCACCAAAAGGAAAATATATTGTCTTCCATAACCTCTTAAAAGTAAAAAGGAAAGTCTCCATATACATACGGCTTTTGTCAAGAGCTTAAGTTGTGTTTTTTCCCCTTTCTTTAGGGTTCACTGTCAGACTTTCTTAAGGCTAATGTGGTCTCTTGGAATGAATTGTGTCATATTGCAGAAACTATGGCTAGAGGATTGGCATATTTACATGAGGATATACCTGGCCTAAAAGATGGCCACAAACCCGCCATATCTCACAGGTAGAGCTAAATTTATATTATTTTCCCAAATAATTCAGTATTTGTTTATTACTTAAGCTTTTAATCCCCTGAACAAAATTTATTTTTTCCCCTAGTTATCTAGTTATGCTATAGGAGGCAGAATGATTTCATTTGTTTTTCAAATTAATTTTGAGATTGGCCAGAAAGTAATTTGGAAATGTATATATTAACGTTATTAGCTTAATTGTTAGTCATCACTAGCTTTATTATTGATTTATGTTTTAATTAGTCTTATTCTTGGAAGCATGGTTAAGAATAAAAGTGTATTTTCTCTGAAGCAAAAGGTAAATTTGTTTAACCTCAAAACATGATTGACTTCAAAGATGATTATAAATAGGTAAAAGGGGGATGGATATAACTAAGGAGTGCCCTTTTTTTTGCTTTCATTTTGAATGATTATTACTTGAGCTGAGGTGAAAGGAGGCATCATCAGAACAATTGGTTTTACTCAGTTGCCTTTTTTAGGGAAGAAACAGTACTTGGACAAAAAAGTTATCATTTCCTTAAAAGGGAAAACATTAGTTTCCTTAAACATAGGATTCAGTTTGTCATTGTGTATTTAATTTCCTTGAACATGAAACCAATTTGTCTTCTGGCATTCAATTTAAAAATGGTTGCTTTAAAATTGGGTATGAACTGATGCATTTAACAAATATTTAGTTGAGTGGCACCAGATGGTGTTTTAGGTTGCTGGGAGGCATTACTTTAAACCCAACTGTAACATAGATTCTGATTTTGCAAACTTCCACCTCAGAAATAACTCCCCTTTCTTCTCACCTTCCTCTCTTCAGTCTAACTGCCTCTTCCTGGATTTTTACTCACCTCACCGCATCTTACAGGGAACTAAATGAACTTTCCTCCCCCAAAGGTTATAAGGAGTAGCATCCATAAATTTTTTTGAGTCTAACACTGATTGATTTTGTAACATTTGTGGGTGTTTCCCTGTGTCTCCTCTATCCCACTCTTGGTCTTTGTACACATAAATTTAACCATTGCTCATGGCACAGATGTATTCAGCTCAGGTACAGTATTCCTAGGATGAACCAGTTGAGGCTGGTGTGTAGAGGACATCTGATTGCCTTAAAAAACAATTACTCTTTTCAGAACACCAGGATCTAATTGTAGCAGGGTATGTTCATAGTGCAAATTTTTTTTATCTGTTATACATTCCTGGAGGTGCTTGTCTGCAACCAGGTTGATGAATGTCAGAACCACTAAAATAAGGGACCATTCTAAAATGTAGGCCTGTACCAATAGGCAGAAGGCCCCCATTAAGCTATTCTTTGAAAATTCTTAAATTTAATGTTCTGTTTCAATGTGAGTTTCTAACAATAAACTCTGATGTGTTTTTATTATCTTAGAAAACAGCAATTTTATGATTGATAGGTAGGAATGGCATAGATAACATGTAGGCTGGATAGTATTTTTGGAATGGCACTTCTTTATAAAAATGTGTTATGGAAAGAATTCCTTCTTATTGTCCATGTTATAAATAGGAGTTTGTCCCTGTACTCTTTCTTGTGCTTCAGCTATATGGAGACTTTGCTTAAGCTTTTTCTCCCACTCCTTTTTTTTTTTTTGCATTTCATAATTTCCAGTAACTATTCTTTTATAGCATACCTAGTCTCTCTCTTTCCCACTTTCAGTGAAAATTTTTATAAGATGTACCTTGTTAAAACTTAATTTGAGTAATTTGTCCATCTTTCTATTTGCAAGGGACATCAAAAGTAAAAATGTGCTGTTGAAAAACAATCTGACAGCCTGTATTGCTGACTTTGGGTTGGCGTTAAAGTTTGAGGCTGGCAAGTCTGCAGGTGATACTCATGGACAGGTAAGCATGATCACTATAAACTGTAAGAAAAAAATCTTGTCTCATATTTTCTTAGTATGGCATATCTGGGTTGAATTGGTCTGAAATTATTGTGGTGGTTATTAAATTGGGATCTAATATAAAATGGCTCTCTTAAGAGTAACATGTTAAATTTGCTAAGGAGGACATTTTCATAGGATGGTGAAGGATTGTCAGGACCTTAAGTGGTTTAGAACAAGCATTTCATAAAAATAGCCTAGACAGATGTCATGGGATTCTATTTTAAAAACTAATCAAAGAAGAATCAAACACATTTTAATAGACACATTCTGAGGGAGTTCTTAGTATTAACTCAGTTTTAACTTAATTCTTTCACTACCTTAAGAGGGAATGGAAGAATATTCGGTCACTATTCATGCTACATTGCATTAAGATCTGCCCATTTTTCCAGACAATTATATTTCTTGCTTTTTGGTCTTTATTCTTTCACCAACTCTTTAATCAGCTCTATAGCCTTTCTCTGAATTCTCTCCACATTTCAGGACACTTGTAAAGCCTTGAGTGAGGATCCTACCTCTTGTCAAGGTCTGCACAGAGATCTCAGTAATGAGAACCTTTAAGAAGGCCAAAGGAAAAGAACATTATCCATACACTTTATTCTCGAAACCTGTGAGGCTAGCAAATAGCAAAGGTATTGTCATTCCTGCAAGATGACTTTTTTTAAAAAAGTATTTTATTTTATTTTTTAAATATATTTTGCTGATTTTTTAGAGGAAGGGAGAGGGAAAGAGAGTTAGAAACGTCGATGAGAGAGAAACATTGATGAGCTGCCTCCTGCACACCCCCTACTGGGGATGTGCCCGCAACCAAGGTACATGCCCTTGACCGGAATCGAACCTGGGACCCTTCAGGCCGCAGGCTGACCTCTATCCACGGAGCCAAACTGGTTAAGGCTGCAAAATACCTTTTAATCAGGAAAACCAGTTTGACCTGAAAGGTGACATTTTTTTACAAAGCCTAATGACTTAGGCTCTGGTATGATTATTTCTTCATCTTTTAAATTATGCAAATTATTTGAACATCTAATTCTCAGCTTTCTTTCCCCTCAGCATATCCTATTAACTTCCAAGAACACAGTTCTCAAATAACCACAACATAACAAATTTTGGCAGTAACTAGTGATTTAAGAATTTAGTTTGGAGCCATGGTCAGCAGTCATAGTTCTCGAAAGGTTGACATCAAATGTATTTGGAAACAAAGGCAGTTTTGTGGAGAAAGTTACTGAGAGGGAGATTGTGCAGGAAGCCTACGGATTAAACACCTGAGCTTATTGTATGGTCGATTATCATAAGACTAAGTTTGGTGAATAGTTTATTCCTTTGGTACCCTGGTTTGTTTTTTTGTGTTTTTTTGTTTTTTTTTTTAAGAAAAGAATGTGGAACTCATTCATATCTTTTAACACCCTCATAGTTGGGTTACATGATGAGATTAAAATAACTACTTATATCAGTTGTTCCTTGACTTTAGATTTCATGGACCAGAAAATAGAAAAATGCATGTTATTACACATTCTATGTATTACACAATTGTACCATTGAAATAGTTATTTAAAGTAGAAAAAAATATTAAGCTTTCTTTTTCTCTAAAGTATTCTCCTTATTAAATGAATTAAAAACTTGAACTTTAGGCTCTTAGTAATCTGTTCTTATTATCAGTATATTTGCAGATAATTGTGCAGTTCTAGTCCAGAAATCACAGTAACTTAAGAATGGAGCTTTTTGGAAATGCCAGTATTTCCTAGATCTACTGCTCAAGTGGATTGGAATCTACCCAGCTATCACACAGATTTTTAAACATCAATCTATGAATGTTGTCAAGCACCAAGCAAAGCTAGCTGTACTAGCTTAGTAACCATTGTTACATTACTAAGAAATACCAAATTGTTAGGGAAAGGTAAAAGACCTGAGACAGAAGTCATGAATAAATAAACACATAGATTTTGTACAAATAGACTTTTAAAAGTTTATTCACCCTTTTTTTAGCTAATTCTTTTTACATTTTGTATTGTTTATTAGTTTATTATTTTTTAATACAGAAAAAGAGAGACCCTTAAAGCACTTTAAAAAAAGATACATTAAAACTATATAGTTTTTTTCTCTTTCATCCTTCTCCCCACAATTATTGTTCAGTTTCTTATGATTAGTTCCAGAAGAGGGGAAAAATTCTAAGCCTATACTAGCATGATGTTGATATATTTATTAAGTGTACCCAGAAAGGACTTTGGTATATACTGCTTTGTTCATTGATGTTTTCATCCTGCAGTGTTTTTGGAAATCTTTCTAGACTAGCCTGTAGATTTACCTCATGTTTTTAAGAGCTGCTTATGCTCCATTTGTTTAATCCGCCCTTACTGATGGATGCTTCTGCTCTTTCCAGTGAGTGTCTTGGCTGTTGTATTACTTGAAATGGAATAAATTCTGCTTGACCTTGTAGTCTGGTGGTTATAACTTAGTTACCTTATCTGATATTAGACCACATATGGTTTTGATTATTTTTTACAAAAGTATAATATGTTAGTTCATAAAGTTAATGAATGAGTACTATTTGCTTTCAACATCTTTTTCAGGTTGGTACCCGGAGGTATATGGCTCCAGAGGTATTAGAGGGTGCTATAAACTTCCAAAGGGATGCATTTTTGAGGATAGATATGTACGCCATGGGATTAGTCCTATGGGAACTGGCTTCTCGCTGTACTGCTGCAGATGGTAAGGGAAAAAACATTTTTAAAAAAGATATATATGACTACACATGTATGAAAAGGGATGATTACACCTAAAGGTAATATTTTAAAGTACACATTTTAATTTTTTAAAAATAGGAGGTGGTAGCTTAGAGAATTCAGGAGTCAGGGGAGAGAGGGAGGCAGGATGTACGGGTCCTTCACCTTGCCAGATGTTTTGCTGGGCACTTCACATAGCTTTAGGTTATTTCCTAAAACACCACTGGAGGTAGTAATTATCTCAGTTTTACACATGCGGAATTTGAGGCTCAAATTTTAAGTAGAAATTAAGTAGCTTGCCTGTTTTAGCCTCAAAGTAGTGGTAAATCGTAAAACCTAGATTTGAAACTCTGACCCAGATGTAGGGAGAAGGCTGTGCTGTTAGTTCATGTGGGTCCTGCCCCAGGTTCTAAGTCAACTCCTCTGGCCAGAGGAAATGCATGTAGAGTTGAGACTTTTGTTCCCAGGACATTCAGGTTGAGTCTGTCATATAGCCGACTAACCAGTCTGTCCTCTGTGACACATAACCGAGCAGGCGTGTGGATATACCACAGGTTAAATTCTGTTTCCTTAAAGCTTTGAAAGTGTGATCTGATGTAGACATTATTGCGAATGTTTGCCTGCCCAGCACCTGGGTTCTAAGGATTCATGTTCTTTGTTCTTGTTAGTGAGGTCATTGTTCACGTCCTATAAATACTTGCATTGACTGATTGATAATAAATCTGAATACTAAGTTCCTAGTGTGAGATTTATAGTGCTGTAAGTAAGTACTTGGTCTTAGTGCTCTTCGCAAAGCCTCTCTACTCCCTTCAGTTATGTTACAGTTTTTGCATGTGAGAATATAAGGCAAACTTTGTTAAACACCCAAACAAATGTAAATTAACTTGATCTGGTGTTTTATATTTTAACTTAAAATTGCCTAAAAACTTCCCGTGGATTGTGAAAGACCATAGAAACTGTTGAATATTTTAAAAGGTACAACCAATTTAGCCTGTGTTTATAACATAGGAAAATATCCTACATAATAAAATGGTAATATGTAAATTACCATCACTCCGCTACGCCCACGATTGGGCCAGCAGGAGGCGCAGGGGGCGGGACTCAGGGTCGCCGGGGTAGCTGATTGGGCCAGCAGGACGCTGAGCTCGCGGGGCCAGTGGCGCCGCGAGCTCAGCGTCTGTGTCATGGCTGCGCCGGAGGCTTTCGGAAGGCCTGGTGCACCGGCGGACAGACAGCCAGCCGGCTCCCCCGCGATCAAAAGCAAAAGCCAAAGTGGGGGAGCTGTCTGTCTGTCTGCGCCGGCACAAGGCCTTTCGAAAGCCTCCGCCGTGCCGGAGGCTTTCGGAAGGCCTGGGGCACCAGCGGACAGACAGCCAGCTGGTGCACCAGGTGCATGATTAAATCATGCACTGGGCCTCTAGTCTATATATATAAAAGTCTAAACAACCAAACGACCTGTCAACCGGCCACTATGATGCACACTGACCACCAGGGGACAGATGCTCAATGCACAGGGTTGGGCTCCCTCCTGTCTGGATAGGGCCTGCAGGGATCGGGCCTGTGGGGATCAGGCTCTCTCCTGTCTCTGGATCGGGCCTGTGGTGATTGAGCCGAAACCAGCTATCCAACACCCCCTGAGGGGGTCCCGGATTGTGAGAGGGCGCAGGCCAGGCCGAGGGACCCCACCGGTGCACGAATCCGTGCACCGGGCCTCTAGTATTTCATAACTTCATTAATATGAACTCTACAAAGCGAACCATTAGATATGGTGTTACACAGGGCCCCGCCCTTAAGTAATGTACAGTTTCATTAAGGTGGCAGATTTTTTCTGGGACTATTAACTCTAGAGTAAGGTAAGTGTGGATTGTGTAGCCCAGTGCTTGGTACATAGATATTCAGTAAATATTTTTGGATAAATGTAACACCTGAGAACTAAATGTAAGGAAGTGTTATGGGAGTTTACATTGAGAAAATTGCTGTTATTGGGAGGATTTACCAGGGAAGTTTTTATGGAAAAGTATGGATGCTCACATTCCTTGGATGCCTGGCATGTGCTGTGAAGTACTGAATTGCAGTCAGGCATTTCTAACCCTTAGGCAGAAACTGGGGCAGAGGACAGTGTGGATATTGCTAAAGTGAGTGCTTTAAAATTTCTTGTTATCTAATTGTTGATTCAGTTCAGTGATTCTCAAACTAATGAGTATACCAAACCCCTGGGGGCCTTGTTGACTCAGATTCTGACTGGAGGTCTGGGTTGGGCCTGATATTTACATGTTACAAGGTGTACCGGGTCAGGCCAGTGCTGCCGCCCTGGACCACACTCTGAGGAGGGGTGGAATAGACGCCTTAGAGTGACAGGGCTGTCACTGCAGGTGTTCAGGGGAGGCTGTGACCAGGCATCAGAAGTGCTTACATTTCTTCATGCCTTATTGTTTGACTTAAATTCTTTTCAGGAGAATTTAGTGCATTTAAAGAGCTTGTACAAGGTTTATGTCTACGTACAGACACAGCTGGACACTGAAATTGCTGATTAGTGACAGGCTTCTGTCAAGGGGAGAAAGCACAGACTTTAGTCATTCAGATGGATTCAAATGCCAACTCTACACTTAACAGCTGTATGCCCTTGTGCAAATTAGGGAACTTTTCTGAGCTTCCTTCTTATTTGTAAAATAGATGTAACCTGACCTTCAGTCTGTGAAAGTAAAATGGAAATAAATATGTAAAGTTTCTGATCAGGAGAAAAGTGCATCAGATATTAGTTATTAACTCCTGACTACGTTTTCCTGCTTGAGTAGGTCTAAGAAACCAGGAAACACTTATATTACTGAAGAGATCTTGCTTATCTGTGAAGCCACATTCTGAATTGTTGGCAACCTTGTGTGGAGAGTGTTTTTGATTTGAAAAACAATGTATTTTTGTCAGCTCTTGTGAGGGCAGAGGAGGCAGACTCTGAGGTACAGACCCTTCATGTGGAGCGTGTTGGGAGTCTGAGCATTTCATAGATTAGAGATGGTTGTAACAGACTGAACCCAGGCTTCAGCAATGGCAGCACCACTGATATGAATTGCAAGAGGAGTGGGTACCTGAGAGCAATTTGCAAATATCAGTGGTTCCCTATGTCCTACATACACATGGAGATAACCAGAACTCATATAGGGGTTAAGAAAGCTCCTTACAGGCCTTTGCAAATTCACATGCCAAGTCAGACCTCCTGACTTCCCCTAAGCTAGAGTTTGGGTCATACTGTAAGTCTGGTTGAGAGTGCTTCTTTCATTGCAGCATGTAACAGCTGGGAAATGTGATAGTGTTTTAAAGTTTGTTCACTTTGGATGTCAGGGAAATTTGAATTAAAAGATTTTTTCCCCCTTTTATTTACACTTTAGGACCTGTAGATGAGTACATGCTGCCATTTGAGGAGGAGATCGGCCAGCATCCATCTCTTGAAGACATGCAGGAAGTTGTTGTGCATAAAAAGAAGAGGCCCGTTTTAAGAGATTATTGGCAGAAGCATGCTGTAAGTTACGCAGTTAGCTTGTCACATGAAATCCCAATAAAATGCTTTGCAGAGGAATGATTTACACCTCTGCACATTTCTGGGATGATTTCTGGGAGGTGATCTTCATCAGAATACTGTGTTCTAGAAACAAGAAGATTGTGCACTCACAGGGGAGATGATGCAGTCCTAGGGCCTTGCGGGCTCTCATCCCTCTGTGGTCCTGTGCAGATGAGCATGTCTCCTGTTTGGAAAAGGAGCTCTTGGCTCTGAGCAAGACTGCGGGTGGTGGGGTAACCCTGCTGATCACCACCTTCCTATATGATGCCATTTAAAAAAGTGAAACACCCAGTTCTCTCCTTGGTTGCAAGATTTTAAAATTCATAAGGATGCTCTGAAACTAGAGACTAGGTGGGCACAGGATGGGACCGTATTGTCGTGGTTATTTTGGTCTAGATATAACCAGGATCATGGATAAAATCAAGTAGAGCATTCTCAGGAATAGCTTTCTAATTGCAAGATAGAAATGCTGATTGTTAATGTAGACCTCCTATAGCAGTGGTTCTCAACCTTTCTAATGCTGCGACCCTTTAATACTGTTCCTCATGTTGTGGTGACCCCCAGCCATAAAATTATTTTTGTTGCTATTTCGTAACTGTAATTTTGCTACTGTTATGAATCGTAATGTAAATATCTGTTTTCCGATGGTCTCAGGCTCTACAGCAGCGGTCCTCAACCTGCTAGCAGGGTCGCCTAAGACCATCAGGAAACACAGATATTTACATTATGATTCATTAACAGTAGAAAAATCACAGTTATGAAGTAGCAACGAAAATAATTTTATGGTTGAGGGTCACAACATGAACTGTATTAAAGGGTCGCGGTATTAGAAAGGTTGAGAACTACTGTCCTATAGCTTTGGTCTTGAATCCATTTCAAGGGTTAGCACTGAAATGACTCGGTTTATGAACAATGGATAGCAATTTTTGGAATTGAAAAAATCATCTACTCTGATAATCTCCAGTGCTAAAAAAAATTTTCTCTCAGTGCTTCTCTTATTCTTTTTTTAAAAATATATTTTTATTGATTTCAGAAAGGAAGGGAGGGAGATAGAAACATCAACAATGATGAGAGGGAATCATTGATTGGCTGCCTCCTGCACGACCCCCACTGGGAATCGAGCCAGCAACCCGGGCACATGCCCTTGACTGGAATCGAACCTGGGACCCTTTAGTGCGCAGGCCGATGCTCTATCCACCAAGCCAAGCCAGCCAGGGCTGCTTCTCTTATTCTTAACATTCCTGTATACATTAGATACTAAAAAATGAACACTGACAAATAAGAGCAAACTTGGTTAATCTTGACACTTTCTTTGATCCACAAAAATAGCAATTTGTTTATGGATGTTTTACTCTATTTCCCAATAGAAAACAAAAATTGCCATGGTGTTTGAATATGTTTTTCCTTTCTAGGGAATGGCAATGCTCTGTGAAACGATAGAAGAATGTTGGGATCATGATGCAGAAGCCAGGTTATCAGCTGGATGTGTAGGGGAAAGAATTACTCAGATGCAGAGACTAACAAATATCATTACCACAGAGGACATTGTAACAGTGGTCACAATGGTGACAAATGTTGACTTTCCTCCCAAAGAATCTAGTCTATGATGGTTGCACCATGTGTACACATTGAGAAACGGGACTGTGAACTGGAGCTGCTAAGCTAACGAAACTGCTTACAGTGTATTTTCTGTGTGAAATGAGCAGGAGGTCTCCTGGACAAGTCGAAAAGAAGACCCTCGTTTAAAACTGTGGCTCTGGGAGACTTACGACACTGCCTGTAGCAGAGACGTGAAAGGACGAGATGAAGAGAAACATTGCAAACTCTATAAACTTTTGAGAAAGTGTACATGAAGAATGTGGCCCTCTCCAAATCAAGGCTCTTTGGACCTGGCTAATCAAGTGTTTGAAACTGACTTCAGATTTCTAATGTCTGTCAGAAGACACTAATTCCTTAAATGAACTACTGCTATTTTTTTTTAAATCAGAAACTTTTCATTTCAGATTTTAAAAAGGGTAACTTGTTTTTATTGCATTTGCTGTTGTGTTTCTATAAATGACTATTGTAATGCCAATATGACACAGCTTGTGAATGTTTAGTGTGCTGCTGTTCTGTGTACATAAACAGTCATCAAAGTGGGGTACAGTAAAGAGGCTTCCAAGCATTACTTTAACCTCCCTCAACAAGGTATACCTCAGTTCCACGGTTGCTAAATTATATAATTGAAAACACTAACAAAATTTGCATAATAAATTGATCCATGTTTTGTAACAAGGTATTACAAATTCACTGTGTTATTTAAGAAAAAAAGGTAAGCTATGCTTAGTGCCAACAGTAAGTGGCCATTCATAAAGCAGTGTTTTAGCTTTTTTTGTGCTAGCTTGTAATTTAAGGAAAAAAGTGCTGTTCTTTGAAATGAAAAATGGTGGTATTCCCCCTTCTTCCCATGTTTTAAAGCTTCATCTTATATCCAGTTCCCAAAATATTGCATTTTTACCTAAGTATTTTTTTAGGTGTGCTGTGTTTGGGGAATATTTGAAAATTTAAAGCATGATTTAAAATTTTTTAAGTGAGCTGTGACACTGGATAGCTCTTCATTTTTATTCTTTTAAAATAGATTTTTTTTCCTATTTATATATGTAAAATTGTAGTGTATTTCTTTTCACCAAACAGTGTGTGGGACATTCTTTATCACTGTTTTAGGATCACCTCAGGAAGTGTCATTACCCAGAATTCCTCACTCTTTGCTTTGAGACTTGTAAGTTTATCACCATATTTCTGCTTGGTGCCATTTTGTCAGAGTAATATTTGATGTCTGTGATATGTAAAGAATTATCCTAGGATAGAGACTGTAAATTTTAAGCACAGATTTCAGATGTTACCGTTTTAAAACAAATCAGGGATAACAAGTTAAACCTATAACTTAAAATATGCAATGACATTTAGAGGTAACCAATATTGAAAATAGGTCACATATAGCCGAGACACTCTTGCAAATTGCTCTCACAACTGACTCTGATATTAATTTAAGATAGTTCATTCCTTATCCTTGATAAGAAAATGGAACTGATGGTAGGCGTCAAAGTGCTTTTCAAAACAGTATACCATTAGAATATCATTGGATTCTTTCTCAAATTATTCAGGCCACAGTAAAACATTCATTTCCTGAATTTCTAGATTACTGACCACCAGTATTATGTATGCTATATACTTTTTGTCAGGTCATTTTAAAATCCATACATTAACTTTATAAAATAATTTTTTACATGTCACTGTCAGGCGCTCACTGTGAATGTGTTATCTTTAAATGGCTCTTTAACCACACAGTACACTACATTTTACATAGAATATGCACTTAATCTCTGGGAATAATAAGTTATATTATTTAAAAATAATAAATAGGTCAACAAACTAAGCAGGGAGGGAAAAAAGAGTAATAGCATTGTTGCCTGTGTGCCGCACACCATCTAGAACATTCTCTCGGTCACATCATGTGCCCAAGTTGTCATGTCATTTTTAAGAATTCCCATTTCAATGTTGAGTTCACCTCTTTAGTTAAAAAAGTACTTTGCCTATCAATTTCTTGATATGGTTTTGCTTCCACTTTGAAACTAATCAAGAAAGGAAAATAATCAGAATGTTCACACATGAAAATTGTTAATCTCCTGAAGACTAATTTACATCTGTTCTAAACATTTAATCCTGATTTTAAAAGTTAAAAATCTAAAACAAGAGGAATATTATGAATATTTGTCTTATGTGGTTACTTAGGGATAAATTTTTTAAGACCAGTTATTCACAAGATAAATTTTTCTCTTGTAAGTTAGAAAATTTTTTTAGAAATCTGGGTATTGTACTTAACTAACCAATTTTAAAGCTTGTATCCTTTTGAGAACGTTATTATTAGAAAAACTTTTTATAAGCAGTTATGTAAGAATGTTCTGGTGACTACCTTGTCCTGATACCCATTCTTGTTTAGAACTTTCTTTTGCAGGGCATTTTCATATATGGTTTACAGTCGGGGCAGAGTGGGCAAGTCAACAAAATGTTTGAGCTGGTGATACTAAAAAAAGATCAAAGAATGAAAAAATGATGACTTTGTTTTGGGGTAAATGGACCCCAATACTTTTTTTCCTCATGTGTATGGTGCTCCTTATGATTCGTCTTGTATTTTGCCTTTCTGATACCCATCAGACTGCTGCTCTAACTCTTATACTCTTTACCTTGCCCAGATCTTCATCTAAAGAACGCTTTATGATCAACTGCCATAGGACTGATGATGGATTAATTGGTATTTGGCTTTATTCAAAGTCAATGCCCTGCACAGCTCTTGTATGTATTTTAGATGCTAGGAAGTTTTCAGCATGTGATGTGTGATTCTTGTTTGAGTGTTTATTACAGGTACCTTGTGAATTCTAGAACAGACTGTGCCTCACAATTGTTGGTCCCATGAACTATCTTTCATGGTGATGGTTTTGAAAATACAATCAGGAAACAACCCCAACTAACTTGGAATTTAAAATAGAATCATATATCATCAAATTAAAAAAAATCTCTTCTTCCCCCTTTCCTTACCCCTACATAACAACTGCATTTAAGTAAAATGCAGATGCTATGGGAAAAAACCCTGGCCAGATGATAGTTTGGTGGATAAACTGATTACTGTTTTAAAAAAACTGCTTCACCATAAATATTTTCCAGTTTCTCTTTTTTACCTTTCTAAAAAAAATTACTTTTTAGGAACATTTGGTATAATGTGCATAAAATTATTTACTGATTTATGGGCAAAATGATACAAGTAGCATTTTGATTGAACATCATTTACCTCAGATATTCAACCAGCAGTACATTTTTTATGCAGTCTAAACCCATATCCTATTTGTTACCTCTCAAAATATTGGAAAGCAATTATTTAGCTTTACTCTGTATTTCTTGTCAGTGTTTTGGGCACAGGTTGTTGTACTACTGTCAAACTGTACTTGCTGTTTTTTCTGCAAGTATTTAACAAAAAGCTAAAAAAAAGAAATAGCCCCATTAAACCCCACCTTGGATAAGTGATTGTTAAATATTGTACAAATAAAATGTATGCTATTCCCATTCCATCCCCAAGTTAAATAAAAAAAAAAGTGAATATAGTATGATTTGCATATGCAGTTTTTCTTTAGCTATGTATGTTCTTCTTAAAGAGGGGAATAGTAGCTTTGTAATTTATAGTGAGGTTTCCACCTTGAGATTTGCAAGAATGGGGATAATGGTGAGAGGGAGGCCTGTCAGTTACGGAATTTCCTTCCTTTGTTGTCTCAGCAGATTGTATTCCCACTAAAGTATTTATTTATGTTGGTCCTGACAGTTTTAGGAAGCCAGAGGCTAGTTGGCATTAGTTGTCTTCTTCATATGGAAATAAAAAAATGTGACTTAGGAAATAGCCCTCAAAGGTATATACTCCCAATTTGTAACCTGTTTACCAAGTGGATGGAAGAATTCTGGTATTTTCATATAATCAGTAATAGGAAGCCAGCTTTCATTTACATATTTAATGTTGCAAAAGTTTTGTTTATAATGTGGCTTTTGAAGAAAGGGGGAGTGGAAAAGCCCCACAATGCCACACGGAATGTCACAGTTCACACTGATTCTCAAGTTTTTAGGGTAAAGGCAAAGGAAGGGACAGCACTTAGGTTATGGTGGTTTGAAAGAACCTGCACTGTCTTCTAAACCACTTGAAAATGGAAACAATGGAGGAATCTACAGGAATATTGGAATTGTTTTCCACAATGTGTTCTGCAAAACACTGATTTATCTTTATTAGGAAGCTAATACAGTATATACTCAACATATATAGCATTATGACAGTAAGTTTGCAAAACAGGTTTTCATTCCTCAGAGCCATTCATGTGCATGTGTACATGAACTGGAAAGTTTGTCTCTTTAATTAAAACTAGAGGTCCGGTGCGTGAAATTTGTGTGTGTGGGGGGGAGGGGGAGTCCCTCAGCCGGGCCTGTACCCTCTCCCAGTCCGGTTTCAGGGGATGTCTGACTGCCCTTGCTCCTTACTGCCCGCCTGTTCACTGCTCCTTATTGCTCAGCTTGCTGCTCCTTAGCACTGCTGCGGAGGCAGGAGAGGCTCCCGCTACTGCCGCTGCGCTCGCCAGCCATGAACCCAGCTCCTGTGTTGAGTGTCTGCCCCCTGGTGGTCAGTGTGCGTCATAGCGACCGGTTCTGGTCCTTCCGCCATAACGGGTCGCTTAGGCTTTTATTATATAGAAGAAGATTTGTTTTATAAGAACCTGTTTTTGTTAGGACACCTGGGAGGCGGGGGAAGGTTGTGGGTAAAAACTGCACTGAATTCTTCCACACCTGTTTTTCAATCTGTTGACCTAAGGAGGGGATGGTTTGCTTTCTGTTTCACTGAGTATGAAAACCCACCTTGCTACTTAGTTTTTTAATCTATATACTTGCATGCTGGTTGATCTAATGCAGCTCATATGCACCAGGGAGGCAGAGGAGGGAGGGATCTCAGTCTTTTAGTGGTATTTAGCCTAATAAAAATTTATAAACCTCAAGTATTTTTACAGTCAGTGCCTTAAAATAGTTTAGAAAAATTTTTAAAGGGTCAATTTTAGCTCAAGTCTAAAATAAAATCTTTGCTTCTAGTAATAGTGATTCTATCATGTTGGCAAAACATCCCCTAAAAATCTGTAGAGTATTGCATAGAACTAGTATGTAAGCCTTAGATTTAGTGAGACTGCTGAAAAGCAAGTGGCAGTGATCTTAAGACTTGGTCATGGGCAGGGCATGACTGGTTAAGTGTGCAGAACAATAGGTTGTAACTATTGAAGAGCTACTTTTATTATGCACAGATATTTCTATTCTATGTCCAAGACTTCTTAAAAACCAGATAAATCATTTCCTGGAGCATTCTTTAAAAAAATACATGGGAAGAAACCTTTGCTGGACTGCAAGCCTTAATAGCAGGGACTGTGATGTCAATAAACCCGATTTGAACCGGGCTCTTGTCATCGTTCTCTGATTCTGGACACTGCCACCGCTATGCTAGATTTTCCATCTGCAGGTAACGGCATTGAAACATCCTATAGTCTTTGACAGTTACAAGTATTGCAAACTGTACAAGATTAGGGACAGTGCCTTTTGTAAACCTTCCATGAAAATAGGCAATCAAATAATCCTGAATAAATGAAGTCACTAACACTTAACGAATGCTTATTATATTCTACTTTAAATATATGGCTGTATTAGTTTATGGATTCCTGAATTTCTAAGGTGATCCTTCGACTGACAGTTCCACATTCCTCTTGCGATTTACTTTTAGATAGATTTAGTTAACACTGCCAAACGTTTCCCAGTTTTTGTGAAAGAGGTTTTTCAGGAATTTCATAAAGTACCTGTTTAAAAACAGATAAATTCTGATCATTTTGGACTAGAATAGGCCCAAGGGATCTGCATTTAAGAACACCCTTAACTCTTCAAGGGATTCTTCTGTAGATAGTATAAAGTACCACAGCTGGAAAAGTCTGGAGGAAAATGTCCAAACTTTTGGCCTTTTTCTTCCATGTGAAGCATCTTCTTTCTAGCCCAGTGGTCGGCAAACTCATTAGTCAACAGAGCCAAATATCAACAGTACAACGATTGAAATTTCTTTTGAGAGCCAAATTTTTTAAACTTAAACTTCTAACACCACTTCTTCAAAATAGACTCGCCCAGGCTGTGGTATTTTGTGGAAGAGCCACCCACACTCAAGGGTCCAAAGAGCCGCATTTGGCTCGCGAGCCGCAGTTTGCCGACCACGGTTCTAGCCAAACTGGCCAGGCTCCTGAACTAGACCTGGGTCTGGAATATAATCCAACATTTCCATGGTACAGAAAAAATTTTTTAAAAATTATTCATTACATCTCAATGCTTGCTGTTGTTTCTTTAATGCTTTCTTTAATGTTTATAAAAACATGGCTGCTAGACTGAAATGAACATTTCAAATGTAACACAAAAATACTTCATAACTGTTAATAAGTATATGGTTCAATACCTAAGAAATAGTCCCTTTTTTTTTTTTTTTTGAACTTCTAATTCAATGTAGTCTAAATTACTGGAATTATAAATCACGTAATTGCTCATGATTTAAAGTCATGACATAGCCAAGGATACTACCTGTGTTAACAGTTCCCCATGAATACAAAAATACATGTCTATAAATATAAAAAATGTATTAACACATCTTATTAAAGGACAATAGCTTTAGTTCTTTAGAAGTCTGCCAGAAACTACATTACTGAAGCCCTGGGTTATACTTATAACCAGCTTAGTGAGGATGTTGCCCACTGCCTAACATCTGTAGGACAGTTGGGATATTTCTGCAAAGCATTCATAATTTGAGTATTATCCAAAAGTAGTTTCATCAGCTGGTACTCTCTCTGTGCATTTACTGAAGTTCTTTCCACGGGCCTTATTAATTCTAATTGTTGTAAGTGTTCAAAGGCCTGAAAGATGAAAAAAATAGTTTAGGTTCATTAGAGGAACAATCCAGAGAACAGTTAAGGATTTTGATCAGTTGTGGAATAGAATGCCAGGAAACAAAACTTAATAGAAATCAATAAGGTTCAAAAACAACTCTCCATTAATTTCACAAAAACTTGTGTATCAGGTGAAGCAGTGTCAATATATAGTTATCTGTCACTACATTGTTGAACGTAAACAGGACACATTTTAATGCAGTCTGCACACCATGATTTTTCCTAATCTCATTTTTTGTTCCTGATCTTACTCTATATCATATTTCCTACTAGTGATGAAGTTAATGAAGGGTTTACAGCTCTCTATAAAAAAATCTAAGATCCACTAAGTCCAGTACTTTTTGACTTATTACTCAAATTTGCACTTATATTTTGTTTGAACCTTTGTAAAACTTTGCTGTGTAAGTTTAATACAGCTGAGAGGAAAGAGCCCTAAGAGCACAGCGAGTGTGTCAGCTGACCTTGTGACTCAGCAGAGTAGAACGGGAATGGAGGAGCCAGCTCCTGTTCCTTTAAGAGTCTGGTGGAGACTGCCACCACCTGTCAAGAGTTCCCTTCCATCTTCCCCACCTTATAGGGCTCTCTTCTGTCCGTTTCCTCTTACCTCACATATTATGTCTTTTTTAACCCTGATGATTGTTCTAGGTATTTTATTAGGTTATGAAAAACAACAAACCATTAAATCATGACATACTAAACGTAAATACTGACATTGCAATCGATTCCTGAGCTTTCTATTCCTACAGCTTTATTGTGAAAAATATAATTAGAACATATTCTCTATATATCATAAAAATTCTCCTGATGAAAGAGAAATAGCTCAGATGCCACTTCTGAAAATGAGAAAATAAAAAAGGCTGGGGCTGAATAAGGTTAAGGAGACTTAAAGTATTTATAGGCAGCAAAAATATTTGTTTTTTAAATGTAGAAACTCCTAAGAATGTAAATGCTCAGGTACCTTTTTCCACTCACACAACTCCCAAAAGCCATGACTATCAGACAGACATGGGTGTTAGGAAGGGGGAGAAAACCCACCTGCACTGTGCTAGATACGCTTCCTGTTGTGAAGAAATGGCAATGCCCCAACACTTTTTGGTTGCTACAAGAAATAAAATTCTGACTACATGGGTTTACAGGGGATGCTAAGGATTGTATAGGTCCATTGCTTTAAAACACAAAAGTTTTTTCTTATAAAGTCCTTTAGAGCTGTGCTGTCCAATACGGTAACCATTAGCCACATAGGGCTATTGAGCATTTGAAATGTGGGACTCGATTTTTAATTTTATTTAATTTTCATTAAGTTGAATTTAAAAACCGATGCTTGAGTCAATTAAAAAAAATAACTATGTTTAGAACAATTTCAGAATGTAAATATTTTTTTGTAAAATATATTTTTATTGATTTCAGAAAGAGAGAAATATTAATGATGAGAGAATCATTGATCGGTTGCCTCCTGCAGGCTTCCTACTGGGGATGGAGTCTGCAACCTGGGCACGTGCCCTGACAGGGAATCGAACTGTGACCTACTGGTTCATAGGTCGACGGTCAACCACTGAGCAACAGCGCCTGGGCTACATCTACTTCTTTAGCTAAAAATTTTATGGAATCTAAAGAGCAAGTATTTCAATGAATATTTAGGGACTACTTTGGTATATTAGGTTAAATAAAATTTATTATTAAAAAAAACTTCACCTTATTTTCTTTTTTGTTGCTACTAGAAAATTGATAATTACATTATGTGGCTCACATTATATTTTTAGTGGATAATACATATTACACAAGAATAAAGTTTCTCAAGTTTTGAAATCCTTTTGTCACCCAACCCCTAATAAAACCTTCTCTGTATGCTTTCATCAGCCAGTGAGATTTCGCCTATTGGTTTCTTAATGGCTCATGTAAGCATTTTTGTAGCATTTTACTGCTGAAGTTATAGAGCCAAACCTTGACTTATAAAGGGATAGGACTGTATCAATGTATTTCAGACTATAATTAAGTTTCTTTTCAGGATGTAAATGCTAGGAACAGACAGTAGAGGGCAATATACTCCCACAAACTAAAACACCTGGCTGCTAACTATGAGCAACTATGATATATAGTTAGGCCTTGAACAATGCTGGGGGTAAGGGTGCCAACAACCCTCCACACCCAGTCAAAAATCCCCAAAACTTCACTACTAGCCTACTGTGGACTGGAAGCCTTACCAATAACAAACAGTTGATTGACACATATTTTGTATGTCATATGGATTATATACTATATTCTTACAATAAAGGAAGCTAGAACAAAGAAAATTTTATTAAGAAAATCATAATAAAGAGAAAATACATTTACAATATTTACTGGGGAAAAAATCCATGTATAAGTGGACACTATTTAAACAACCCATATTGTTCAAGGGTCAACTAGATAATCAAACTGGATATAAAAATATACCAGCCTGCAGAAAAATAACAGTGAATCTTACCTTCATGACAACAGGTTTCTCAAAATTATAGACAGAATGGGCTTTCCTTTGAACAAACTTCTGAAACTCTGGACAGAAAGCAATGACAAAGTCAGTATCTTCAAATAAGCACTGGGGTAGAGTCAGAAAGAAACTATCCAAGTCTCATCTCACCATTATAGACCATTTGAAAATTAAAGGGCTCCTCTTCATAGATGTCATTTAAATGTTTCATTGCTATTATAAGACAGATTTCCAAGACTGAAAGACCTATAGTAAAAGGGAAACAAACTATGAGTTATAGTTTCTTACTGACACATAAGACTGAAATAACTGTCCCTCAAACAAAATGATAAAGTGAAAGGGTGGAGAGAGGTCAAAACCCCCCAGGTCCAAATGTGTTTCAGTTACTACCATCTTTATTATCTTAAGCAAGTTACGCAACTTCCTTGAGCTTAGTTTTCATATCAACAAAACAAGGATCTTTCTAACTTACAGAGATGTTAGAAGAATTAAGCACTTACCATATGGGCCACAGTAAACAAACTATGCAATCATATGTAACTTTAAGTCACATAGGGCTCTTGATTATTCAAAGAATCCTTAAATCCCTGGAAATTATATCTAAATTCTTTTTCCTAAAGACATGGCTCATTAGATTCTCAAAAGTGACAGTAAACCCCCAAAATGGCTAAAAGCTCCTGCTCTTCATTAGCACTTGCTGCAGTAAGAATACCTGCAATCCAGTCTTAGCTGGACCTCTGAGGTGGCAAGGGAGGCAGTGTCAGTTTTCTGGGACTTTACATGGGAGCGACAACACCTTCTAAAGGGCTGAGTTAAAGGCAGTGTGGATATAAAAGTAGTCTGAGTATAAAGCACTATACCCAAGGTTAATTATGAAAAGCACTCCATTATACAAACTTAAACCTATAAAAATTATTAATCAAGTAGGTTTCTCACCATGTACAATATTTGCTTTAGAGTCCATGCTACACAGCTGGTTTGCCTCCATCAAATCTGCTGCAGTGATAAATGGGTGTGATGTGGTTACACGACTTAAAGCAAGCATCTAGGAAAATGGGGATCAGAAAAACAATTACATCTTTGCTTGGGAAATGTGGCGGTATTACTGAACAACACTTTTTAATTTGGAGAGTCTACTCTTATGAGAGAGTAAATATTAATGCTTGGGAAAAGTATTCTCTCATATTTAGCTATACTAAAATTTAGTATTTAAATTCATATGCCATTTAACTATAAATGTAAAACATAAAAAAGTTTTGCTGCTCTTCTCTACTTCTTCCCACTTGCATATCTTATTTACAACTCCTCAAAGGAAGAACACTTAAAAAGGAGTAGGGCAAACAGAAAGACCAAAAATAAGTAAAATACTACTTAAGCCCCAGACCAAATCAAACTAAAAGGCAGATGTGTGACTTGTGCATAACTCTCTAACCACCAAATCTGCCAGTCCAGGTCAGGGTTAAGTAATAGACACAAGTTAGCTACCTTATGTTCAATTGCTCAAAAAGGAAAAAGATAAAAACCAAATTACACTCAGAAATAGCTCTCCTTGAAAGCAGAGGCCACTTTATTTGAACTTCATTCCCCTGCTTCATTCCCTTTCTCTTACCTGTCCTTTTACATTTTACAATTAAATATTTTTGACATACAAAAAGGCAAGAGAATAATATAGTGAATAACCACAACCACTTCCTCAGCTTATGAAATATGATCTTCTACAGTTGAAGCCCCTGTCTCTTTCCTTGGTTGGACTCTATTCTGCTTTGTATACAAAAACAAAAATGCACATCTTTTAAAAAATATATTATTTTTATTGATTTCAGAGAGGGCCAGACAGAGAATCATTGATTGGCTGCCTCCTGCACACTCCCACTGGGGATCAAGCCCACAACACCGGCATGTGCCTTGATCAGGAATTTAACCATGACCTCCCAGTTCATAGGTTGATGCTTAACCATTGAGTGACACTGGCCAGGCATAAAAAAAATGCACGTCTCCTACTACCTATGTACTTCTACTACCTATGCATGTTTTCCTAGACTATACAGAGTAATTTTCAAATTTTATATAAATATCACATTGCACTGTTGCAACTCTCTCTCCATTGAACATTTATCATGAGAATTTATCCAGATCAAGTTGTCAAGTCTAGTTTATTCATTTTTTCCTTGTTGTATTGTATTGCTCTGCAATTTAATTATTTTTCTCTTATTGATGAACATCTTTCATTTTTTTTGCAATTATGAGTAAGGCTGCAATAAACAACCGATCCACGCCTTCTTGTGCTTCTGAGTTACTCTAGATAGCTAATTCGCCAAATTGTTCTCCAAGTCCTTGTACATATTCACACCATCAGCAACAACACATTTCTACAGTCACAGACCCCACACCATCAGATATAAACTTTTGACACCTACCTGTTGGCAGGAAAAAAAGGTTTAACTCTAGTGTTTAATTATGTAAAGTTTAAATTGTACCGTTTCCCTGGATACTGGAGAGGTGACACATCTTTGTACATTATAGGGCATGTGGGATTCTACATTGCTAAATGGTTTGCTTGTATTCTTAGCTCATTCCTTTACTGATTATTGTAAAAGCTATTTATTATGGACTAGAGGCCTGGTGCACGAAATTCGTGCACAGGTGTGTGTGTCCCTCAGCCCAGCGTGTACCCTCTCCAATCTGGGATCCCTCTCACAATCCAGGACTGCTGGCTCCCAACTGCTCACCTGCCTGCCTGCCTGATTGCCCCTAACCGCTTCTGCCTGCCGGCCTGATCACCCCCTAACCACTCCACTGCCAACCTGGTCACCCCTAACTGCCTTCACCTGCCAGCCTGGTGGCCCCCAACTGCCCTCCCCTGCAGGCCTGATTGCCCACAACTGCCCTCCCCTGCTGGCCATCTTGTGGCAGCCATCTTGTGTCCACATGGGGGCAGCCATCTTGTGTGTTGGAGTGATGGTCAATTTGCATATTACTCTTTTATTAGATAGGATAGTATTGATGATTAGATGCGTTGCATACACCCTCTCCCAATCAGCATTTTAAAAAAAAAAAAAATTATTGATTTCAGAGAGAAAGGGAGGAGAGAGAGATAGAAACATCAATGATGAGAGAGAATCATTGATTGGCTGCCTCCTGCACGCCCCCCAGGCATGTGCGGGGATCAAGCCCGCAACCCAGGCATGTGCCCTTGGTC
Source organism: Cnephaeus nilssonii (assembly GCF_951640355.1). Lineage (NCBI taxonomy): Eukaryota > Metazoa > Chordata > Mammalia > Chiroptera > Vespertilionidae > Cnephaeus > Cnephaeus nilssonii. Next base: position 64,808,243 of record NC_137081.1, on the reverse strand, counting down.
AGAATCGAACCTGGGACCCTTCAGACCACAGGCTGACGCTCTATCCACTGAGCCAAGCCGGCTAGGGCCCAATCAGCATTTTTTTTTTTTTTTAAATCTCCATCCTGGCCATTCAGTCTACATTTAAAAGTTAAATGTAGTTAAACTTTATCCATCTGTTCTTTTATGGCTTGGAATTTATGTATTTTATCTAAGAAGTCTTTCCCTACCTCAAGATTACAAATATATTCTCTAACATTTTTTATAAAATTTTTAAATTTTTTGTACAGACATTTAGGTTGATCAACCTGGAATTTACATTTGGATATGCAATGAAGGTGTTTCTTTTTTTATTTTTCTGTGTATAACTCCTGATTTTGTTGTGGTTGTTGTTGAAAAATTATCCAAACTAAATTAATCTCAGTCAAGTCATTTCCTCTTCTTTATAATTTCCACCAATTCCAAACTTTTCTTAAACATGAAAAGCCAAAACAAAAATCAAGCCATTACCCCGAATAAGAAGTGTAATAGAAAACTGAAAAAACATTTGTTCACGCTGACAATTTTAAGGCAGAGATATTTTATCTAATGAGAAATGTGTGTATGTGAATAGTTATGTTGCATGTATGGGTGGTGTGTGTATTCTCTATGTAAAATGAGTTAATAAAATCTAATTTTCGTATACAAATAATTAAAAGTACTACTCTAAAAATTCTTAATCCCAAAATTACTTTGTAAGAAAGACAGCTGTTAATGAAAATGGCAGGATGAGAGAGGGATTGCTAATGAGAAAGTACATACAAAAAAAAAAAAAAAAACCCTTATATTTCCTCACCAAAAACAGAAATGGGTAAGGAGAATCTGTAAATAAACACAGCAGAACCATAGAATAAAGCAGAATACAAGCTTGAAGCCCTTGGCTTTGAGTTGGGTTTGCCATCTACTACCTGTGTGACCTGGGGCAAGATATTTAACCATGCCCTGGCTGGTTTGACTCAGTGGATAGAGTGTTGGCCTGTGAACCGAAGGGTCCCGGGTTCGATTTCAGTCAAGGGCACATGCCTAGGTTGTAGGCTCCATCCCCAGTAGGGGGTGTGCAGGAGGCAGCAGATCAATGATTCTCTCATCATTGATGCTTCTATCTCTCTCTCTCCCTTCCTCTCTGAAATAAAAAACTTATTTTTTTAAAAAAGATATCTATACTAATAAGAGGGTAATATGCAAATTGGTCATAACGCCCTCACAGTAACAACTGAACAGCAGGCTGCGTGGGGCAACCAGGCCGGCAGGGGGATTAGCGAGGGACGACCAAAAGACTGACCAGCAGGCTGCATGGGGTGACCAGGCCGGCAGGGAGGTTAGTGAGGGGCGACCAGGTCGGCAGAGGGGGGGCAGTAAGGGGTGACCAGGATGGCAGAGGGGGGCAGTGAGGGGTGACCAGGCCAGCAGGGGGGGCAGTTGAGGGAGACCAGGCCAGCAGGGGGGGGCAGTTGGGGTAACCAGCCTGGCAGGGGGGCAATGAGGGCTGACCAGGCCGGCAGAGGGGGACAGTGAGGGGCAACCAGGCTGGCAGGGGGGGCAGTTGGGGGTGATCAGGCTGGCAGGCAGAGGTGGTTAGTGGTGATCAGGCTGGTGGGGGGGCAGTTAGGGGCGATCAGGCAGGCTGGCAGGTGAGCAGTTAGGAGCAGCGGTCCCGGATTGTGAGAGGGATGTCCGACCTGGTTTCGGCCCGAAACCGGCAGTCTGACATCTCCTGAGGGGTCCCGGATTGGAGAGGGTACTGGCTGGGCTGAGGGGACCCCTCCCATGCAAGAATTTCTTGCACCAGGCCTCTAGTTGAACCATAAGAAGCTCCAGTTTCTTAAAAAATAAAGGACACTCCTCCAGAGAAGCAAAAAGAGAAGAGAATTCAGAAAGTTGAAGATAGTGTAAGAAGCCTCTGGGACAACTTCAAGTGTACCAACATCAGAATTATGGGGGTACCAGAAGAAGAGATAGAGCAAGACACTGAAAACCTATTTGAAGAAATAATGACTGAAAACTTCCCCAACCTGGTGAAAGAAATAGACTTACAAGTCCAGGAAGCGCACAGAACCCCAAACAAAAGGAATCCAAAGAGGACCACACCAAGACACGTCATAATTAAAATGCCAAGAGCAAAAGACAAAGAGAGAATCTTACAAGCAGCAAGAGAAAAACAGTTAGTTACATACAAGGGAGCACCCATACGATTGTCAGCTGATTTCTAAACAGAAACTATGCAGGCCAGATGGGAGTGGCAAGAATTCAAAGTGATGAATAGCAAGAACCTACAACCAAGATTACTCTACCCAGCAAAGTTATCATTCAGAATTGAAGGTCAGATAAAAAGCTTCACAGATAAGAAAAAGCTAAAGGAGTTCATCACCACCAAACCAGTATTATATGAAATGCTGAAAGGTATTCTTTAAAAAGAGGAAAAAGAAGAAAAAGGTAAAATAAAAATTATGAACAACAAATACATATCTATCAACAAGTGAATCTGAAAGTCAAGTGAATTAAAAATCTGAGGAACAGAATAAACTGGTGAATATAATAGCATCAGGGGCATAGAATGGGAGTGGATTGATAATTCTCAGGGGGAAAGGGGTGTCTGTGTGGGGGGTATGGGAAGAGACTGGACAAAAATCATACACCTATGGATGAGGACAGCGGGAGGAAGATAAGGGCAGGGGGGTGGGAACCGGGTGGAGGGGAGATATGCGGGGGGGGGGGGGGGTAGGAGAAACAATTGTAATAATCTGAACAATAAAGATTTATTAAATTAAAAAATAAAAATAAAAAATAAAGACAAAAATACCCAAGGGTAAAATACAGACATAATGTGCCCTAGCTGGATAGAGCTTTGGCCTGTGGACTGAAGATCCCAGGTTTGATTCCAGTCAAGGGCACGAACCTCGATTACAGGTTCCTCCCTGGCCTGGGCCTTGGTCAGGGCGCGTGCAGGAGGCAATCAATCGATGTGTTTCTCTCACATTGATATTCCTCTCTGTCTTTCCCTCTCTCTTCCACTCTCTCTAAAAATCAATGGGAAAATATCCTCCGGTGAGGATTTAAAAAAAAAAAAATACACATAATGTTGGTAAAGTAACTATAGCTCCTGGTTCAAGTGCTACTTAATAAATGATACCTATTATTATATAAATGGAAGTGATCAAGAAGAAATTCATGAAACAAAATTAGTTTTTCCTTGAAAGATATTTGCCACAGATAATTTTCTAGAAACATTAGGCTAATGTCAAATACTCTTAATAAAGGAAGAACTTTCATTTTCACAATAAAGTACCTCTTTATTGATAATGTTTAAGCTTAAGATATTATTGATTTGTCTAAGACCATAACAAGATGGGATTTATTCCAGGTATGCAAAGCTAGTTCAACATTCAGAAGTCAAGCAGTGCAACCCAACATCCCACAGGCTAAAGAAGAAAAATCATAGATCATATTCATTGATAGAGTAAGCATTTGACAAATCCAGTATCCATTTATAATAAACTATCAACAAGTTAGGAATAGATGGGAATTACAAATATATAACAAATATATAAACAACCTACAGCTTCCTCATACTTAATGGTGAAAGGCTGAATGCTTCCCCCTAAGATATGAAACAAGGCAAGGATGTCCATCCTCACCACACTAACTTAGAGGTTCTAGACGTTGCAAGACAAGAAAAGGAAATAAAATATAACCAGATTGGTAAGGGGTAAAAAACCCACCTCTCTATTTGCAGATGACATGACTGTCTCAAGAAATCTAAAAAACTCCTAGAGTGAGTTCAGCAAGTTTGCAGAATGCATCAAAATACAAAAATCAATCACATTTCTATATACTAACAAGGAGCATGCTGAAACAAAAATTAAAAACAAAACATCATGTAGAACTGCTCTAAAAAGTTAAATACTTTAAACATGTACAAACAGGATAAAAAATTATAAGATAATGATGAAAGACAGCAAAGAACTCAATAAAAGGAGAAAATTACCACAGACAGAGACTGGAGGACTCCGTGTAGTAAACATGATAATTCTCCCAAAATTTATAGATTTAATGAATTCCCAACAGAATTATAATTGTCGGGTGAAATAAATAAACACACGATAAAAACAAAGCTAAAACTAACCAACAGCATATGTAAGGACCGCAGGCTTTTGCTGACATTGAAATGCTTCTGTAGGACTTCTTGCACACTTGTATCTTCTGAGAGACACTGGAGAGAAAAATCAAAGCAGAGTTAAGGAATCTTACAATTTAAAACAAATATAATCTTGTGCATCACTAGTTGGTGCACGTCATTAATTCTATTCATTAATAAATAGGTATTGGTCTGACTTAGAACACAAAAATCAAATTTCTAGTTTATTGATTTTCTTCTTATCCTTTTACATTATTTCAGTTGACACAAAGGTAAAACACAATCCTTGAATTTCTAGTCTGAAAAGGGAATCTACACAGTGATACTAGTGGCATGATCAAAATGCAGCAAAAACACACAACATAGAGTAAGAGTTACTACACTTACGCAAACAAAGTATGCAAAATGCTTATTGCATGAATCAATAGGTTAAAAAGAAAAAAGAACGGTCCAGTATATATAAGAAACAGCATGAGTAAAGCAGGAAGATCGCGGCATACTGACAGAAGATAAGCAGTCATGTAATCCTGAGTTTCAGTGACTGGCAAAATAATTTGTGTATGAAGACAGAGGCAGGAAAACCTAATTGGAAGTGACTGTAACTGTTCATACAATAGACCAAGAAGGTCTGTATTAACAAAGTGATGTGAAAACAAGAGAAAATTAAGACATTTATAAAAGACATGTCTGATGGAGAATCAACTGGTGAGAAGTACAGGAGAAAAGGGTTTGAGGGGGAAAGAAAAAATCAGAGATGATACCATGGCATACAGAATGTCCCACGAGGAGATGCGGTCAAGAAGTGAAACTTAGATTATCAATGTTTAAGAAGCAGAAGGAAAGAGAGAAGCAAAGTAGAAAATTGAGAAAGATACTTAAGACTGGAAGAGAATACAATCAAGAACAATGAAACCAAGGGAAGAAAACTTCAAGAAGCAAGTGGTGATCAGTGATGTAAAACACTTTTTTTTCTAATTAAGTTAAGACATATTCTGAGAGGAAGCTAATGGCTTTGGAAATTCGGAGGCCCTTTGAAAAAGCATTATCTAAAAGAGCCAACTGACTGCAGTAAATTAGGATTAATGAAAATAAGGTACACTTGGCATTGAAAAAGATTAAATGAAAGGAGAATAAATTCAAAATTGGCAGAGCCAAGAAAGGCTTGGAGAAGACTAACATTAATTTTTAATAATCTGCAAAGAATAAGGATTATTTCTCTTTAAAAAAGAAAGAAAACTAAGTACTAATTATTTCTGTATTTTCTAGAGCTAAAACTACATGTCTCTCTTTCTCCCACTGTAAGAAGGAACAAGTTCTAGTCTAATGAAATAAAGTTTTGTGTTCTCAGTAAAAATATTATCCTAGTTATAGTCCCCATTTCCTTACTATGTTTTAGTTCTTCTCTTTCTATTTGAAAGGGCTTATTGTCACTATAAATATCTTTTATCATAAACAGCATCAAATACCCTTTGGACATATATAAGATGAACTTAAAGCTGATGTATTACAATCAGAGCACTTAAGGGAATGAAAGTAAATCCTCTGGGACAAATATATTGATGGAAGAAATTTTTTTCAGCAAGAATTCCAGGTAGTTCAGTTGGTTGGAGCATCGTCCCACGCACCAAAAGGTTGTGGGTTTGATTCTGGGTCAGGGCATATACCTGGGCTGCAGGTTTGATCCCTAGTTAGGGCGTACAGGAGGCAACTGATAGATGTTTTTCTCTCTCTCTTACCCTTCCTCTCTCTCTCAAATCAATAAAAACGTAACAATGGGTGAGGATTAAAACATAAATAAGGAGAATAATGTGCCAAAGAGTTAGTCATCTATAGTCTGTATTCTGCCTTTCTGCTCATATCTTTGTTTTTAGAGGTCTGAATCCAATGCCCCTTCTTTCTGAAGGCTATCATCTTCCTGCTTCCATAATTAGTCTGCCTAAAAGAAGCTTATGAGATCTATATGTGAACCATTAAAAAATGAAACCTCATCATAGTTTTTTATTTCATTTCAATGCAAACATAAACTGCTTGAGGATAAGGTTATTATTATCAGTAACCACTTATTAGATGCTTATTACATTTAACTAATTATGATAATTATTGAAGATATTAGATCTCAGATTTTGAAACATGACTGAATTTCTTATGGTTGGGTCAGGAAATAATGTATAGGGAATAAGACAGAGACTGACTGACTGATATCACCACTCATAGGAATATGGGGGAGTTCCCAGAAATAAAGCAGACCCCTGTTGTTCAGGAAAGCTGATACCTTTCCTTTTCACTGATGAACACATGAACAGCTGCCACAGAAGCAGGTTCTCATGGTGCTGATTGCACTGTGTGGTAGGCCAGTGCCTTCCTCAGGTAAGATTCTAAGCAGAATGTTACAGAATTACACCTGCACCTTAGGACCCGTGCTGCTCCAGGGATAACTTAGAGGCAGCAGCATATGTACTAACCTCCTAGTCAGTTCCTGCTAAAACTTTTCACTGTTTGTTAACTGAACAGGAAAGGTTTAAGACAACAGGCACATCTTCCTTGAACTTAGCTATAGTACTTCGGGGAAATTTCCTTAGAGGAGAATTAGCTATGGTTCTTTTAAATGTGCATTTATAAAGGGATTTCTCTTACACTGCAATGCTGAGATAGTGTTTACTCTGCTTACTTGACACATTTGGGGTATAAATGATATTCAGAGGTCTAGATTCAACACTATCCTAAAGATAGTTCTTGGGTGAGATTCCATAGGTGACCTATACCATAGCTTTTGGTTTAACTTTGAAATTAGAAAAATTTCCTGGACAGTCAGCACTGAGAGAAAGGATAGCTCCCTTAATGCAGTCCCCACCCCACTCCCACTCACAGGACAGGGCCTCTGGCCATGGTCCTGATATATTTTCCACGTGAAGTTCATTTTATTGGCATACCGAAAGGTGGCAAATGATTAGGATAGGGGAAAAAAGTATTAGAACTAAGAGACACAAACTCCAGTGGTACTAATTTTACCTTATGAAAGTCTGTAAGATTGTAAAAAGATGACAGGATAGTGGTCACATTCATTCTTACCATCTGCTGCTAAATTCAGTGATATAGGATCAGCAAAAAGGGGACCAAAAAACTTAGGGCTAGCCACTCTACAACTATATGGTTACCCATTTTCTGAGTCATCCAGAGTTTGCTTCACCAGTAACCCCCACCATCTACTTGCTTTATATACCCACTCTAAGACGATCTGGGAAGGACAGAAAGAGGGTGATGGCATCAATCATTTTAGGAAAGAAAGTGAGCAAGGATAGAAATAGAAGTCCTGGGACGGCACAAACATTTACTATGAAAGATTACATATGAATCTCTAAAGCACTCAGAAAACATATTGTAATGAGACAGTCAGTTAAAGAGCTGCAGAAGCTGCAAGTCTATGACTAACTGAAAAGTAGATTCAGAGACCAGAGATTCCAGACCTTTGAAAAGGAAGGAACAACGTGGGAGCACCAATTATAAAGTGCTCCTAAAAAATGTAATCTTACATTTAGATAGAGTATCAAAGAAAATGTGCCTGAGCTAACAAATATCTGAGTCCCAGGCAAGACTAATTTGGGGAAGAAGTTGGAAGGAAGGACCCGCACCTAATTATACCAAGGTACAATATCTAGATTTTAAGGATAAAGTTAGCCATTTTTACATACAATTCCATATAGCTATATTAAGAAAAATAATATGGAATTATTAACCAGAACAAAGTATTAAAGGTAAAACAAAAAAATATGAAGTTTGCCCAGCCAGTGTGGGTCAATGGATTGAGCATTGTCCCATGCTCCAAGAGGTCACTGGTTTGATTCCCGGTCAGGGAACATGCCTGGGTTGTGGGGCAGCCCATCGATGTTTCCATCTCTCCCTCTCCCTTTCTCTCTCTCTCAAATCAATAAAAACATATTTTTAAAAATATGTAAAGCTTAAACCCTTTATGTAAAAACAAGTTTAGTTTTTGCATATAAAGTCTGAATTGCTATAAACTAAATAATTACTCTTGTGAGTTTGGACATAATGAAAACTTCTAACTTTTACCATGCATTCTTATGAACTGATTAAATTTTGTCCAATGAACTTTTAATTTAAAAAATGAAATGTGTCAAAATTACTGATGCTTACATGAGCAGACCATATTTTATTATTAAAAGAAGAAACAAGTTTCAGTTATGCAAGCAATGTGACTGTGGTTAACGATATAGTATTGTACCCTTAAATTTGCATAGAGGATAGATCTTAAGTGTTCTCACATTTAAAAGTTAAAAAAAATTATACCTATATGAGGTGATGGATATATTTAATAGCTTCATTGTGCAATCTCACAATGTATATGTATATCAAAACATTAGGTTGAACACCACAAACATATACTGTTTTCAATTTGTTGATTATACTTCAACAAACGTGAAAAAAACGAGAATCATATAAGAGAAAAATTTAAGTAAGTTTTTATTTTGGTATTGTTATTTAAGAATAAAATCAGTTCTAACCGGTTTGGCTCAGTGGCTAGAGCGTCAGCCTGCGGACTCAAGGGTCCCAGGTTTGATTCCGGTCAAGGGCATATACCTTGGTTGCGGGCACATACCCAGTAGGGGGTGTGCAGGAGGCAGCTGATCAATGTTTCTCTCTCTCTATCCCTCTCCCTTCCTCTCTGTAAAAAAATCAATAAAATATATTTTTTAAAAAGAATAAAATCAATACTACTTTAATAATAAAACAATCATTTTTTAGAGGCAGTGAATATAAATTCTGTAACTCTAATTATCCATACAGCTCATCATCCTCACTCATTAGTATTTAATACTACCTACCAGTTTTATACAATCCTTTCAAAATGAAGGACTTTTTGTATTATTTTCCACTTTCATAGGACCCATATTTTTTCAAGATTCTACTATGTGGGATTTATTTAGCAGCACTGTTCTTCAATTATGTTATTAAACTTCCTCTTCCTTTCTCCCTGCCAACTGAAATTTCTTGTCAGCATCAGATAAACTGATGCCAATATGTTGGGCTGACATAGCAGTGGTTTGTAGAAGTGAAGCTGTTTAATTGAAGTGTAAGTAAATCGACGGAGTCCACTGTTTAGTAAACCTTGAAAACAACATATGAAGGTACCGCTGTAGCTAAGAACTTCAGGGCTCCCCGGACTCTAACATGGATTTCATCAATGTATATAATATAACCACACTGCCATACCCTGGATTGCCTTTTAATAGATGTGATGAGATAAAAGCTAAAGTTCTTTATGAGAATTAGAGGGAGAAAAATCCACATTGGATAGGTAGGTATGAATCACTAACCTAATATATTGCTAAAGTTATAAAGTAAAATAAAAATAATTTTTATGATGGAAACGCTTCAACAAAATAACCTAAAATATAAATCAGATATAAATAAAACAAAAATCTCATTAAAGTTCTTTTGAGAGAAAAAATTCAGGAGCTATGACATTTCAACAGTCTTTTAAAAGAAGACAGACAATATGCACACACAAAAAGTGTGTAATTAGTATTCATGCAGTTTTATGCAATAGTACATTAGAAGCTTTGTACTAATTCAGAAATTTTGAATATTCCTAAGTTTTGTTTTCAAATGGCATATATAGCAAGATGCAAAAATTATTTTGATATTATTACTTTTGCTCCAAGTTACCTGAACATTCTCATTCCACTTCTCAGCAAAAAGCTTGTCTGGAAATTCTGCAGGTAGAGATAATTGTTCTTTAAATATTTTAAGATACTGGGGGAAACCAAATGAATTCATTAAGTGCATCTGCCGGTGAGAAAATCGTGACTTCACTCTTTTTTCTAAGAGTTCCAGAATATCCTTAAAAACAAACAGAAATTCCTGTAAGATGCATGTTAAAAAAATATCAATGTTAGAAATATAAGTATTTCAACTATTACCTGTAATTAGCAATGCCTATCCTATAATATTCAATTAAGGATAAAAATGTATGAAAACCACTAAACACTCAAATTATTCTCTTGATCTCCTTATTGTTAAAAGGCAGTAGAAGAGAGTGTGGCTTGGAAATAGACCAAGCCTGTAAAATAGGGATGGGGAACCTTTTTTTATGCCCAGGGCCATTTGGATATTTATAACATCATTCTCTGGTCATACAATATTATCAACTTAAAAATTAGCCTGCTATATTTGGTCAAACATTTAACTAACTCACCCCTAATGCCTTGGCAGGGTCAGACCAAATGATTTTTCAGGCCTTATATGGCCCAAGGGCCAGACGTTCCTCACCCCTGCTCTAAAAGATTCTGTTATGCATGCTACTTTAATCCCCTTTAAGAATTGGTAGGCCTGGTGATGTCACAGGTTTTACCTACAATACTAATCTCAGCTAATCTTTAACATTCTAAGACTTATAATAATTGCTAAAAAAAAATATAACTATTATTGACTAGTTATTTGTCACAGTGACATTAAAAGTTTCAATAAGGAATTCTGTACAATCTATGAAGAATTCATATAAAAATTTGATAAAAATTTGTACTAAGACTTATTACATTCATGAAAATCTAAACATCTTTGTTTTATGTAACGACTTAAGTAGCAGCATGTGTAATGGAGAAATGTTCAGTTCACTGAAACATCCACAAATTTAAGCTGAAGCCATGCTAGGCCGAAGGAACAAACTACAGAAGAGGAAACTGGCAGAAACACAGCATGACAATGGTATGTTATTGTCCTGTGGCTTTTCTATGGTGATATTTTAGAAACTACTTATATTTATGCTATTTTTCTTTAAGAAGTTAGAAATCAAGTTTATTGCCAACTTTCTATAATTAAAGTTTTGTTATTTTTTTAGAAAAAGCTGTGATAAGCCTAGAAATATGGATTTCTAACCTACCAAGATGACTTTTATAAAACAGCTAGGTTAAGAAATCAATTATATAGAGCAGTGGTGGGAAACCTTTTTACTGCCTGCCAAAGGCCATTTGGATATTTATAACATCATTTGTGGGCCATACAAAATTATCAACTTAAAAATTAGCCGTCTATATTTGGTCAAACATTTAATTAATTGACCCCTAATACCTTGGCAGGACCAGACCAAATGATTTCGGGGTCCTTATACGGCCCACAGGCCGGAAATTCCCCACTCCTGCTTTATTTGGTCCTTCACTGCGTCAATAACATTTGCCACTGCCACTTCCATCCAAAGGAAGATTTTTTTTTTTAACAAGAAGAAGATGCCTCAAGCCCCATGACAGACTGCTGCTTCTAGCAAGGAAGTATAGTTATGTGGAGAACCAGCCAGATGGTCTACGAGGGAGGCTTATTATGAAGGCATACGGCATAAGCTCTGGAGCACTGGGGAAGGAGGGCAGGAAAAGCCACTGGACAGAAAAAACAGCACTAGGAGGACTGTTGGAAGAGGACTTTGTAAAAAGTTTCACTTTTCTAAAAAAAAGACAAAGAAGTACTGAAAAAGAGAACAAGTAAATGAACCTTATTTCCAGCGGTGTATACTTACAAAGTTAAAATAGTATCATTCTGAGTTGATTCCAAGCATTTTAAAAATATGGCAAGAATCATAAATGTTAAATATAGACACTATTAGCAAATTTAATCAAATGATGGTAAGATTATTTAACTTTCTCTTTACTTGCTAATGTAGAAATATTGTATTTATTAGCATAATCTGACTTCATTTTTTCATTTAGTGATTCCATTGGAGAGACAGAGGTATTTATGAGTATGAGTGATTAACTGTGTTCTTATTTTCCTCAATCTGATTTGAAAAATGGGATAAATGCACCAGTCATCGGTGAAACACATTTGAAAAATGTGTGATATGATGACCTACATAAGTGACTATGTTGGTAATTAAGCTTTAATTTTGTAAACATTATAATTTTTTAATTTAAAAAAAAAAAGACTTACCAATCTACATGTAAGACCAATAACTGCTATTGGAGTCTGTGCAGACTGAGAAATGTCAAAAAGATTATAGAGGAGTGTTTGGTTTCTATGATGAGCAAAGAGATCGAATTCATCTAATATGAAGATCACTGGACAACTATTAGTCCGGTCACCTAAGATAAAATAACAGTTTTATTAACAGCAATTATGTTAACTTTTGTTAAATTTCCAAACTATTTACTACATTTCACTTTTTAAAACTTAATTCACAAACCTACTTCAGGTAGGACATTTACCAATGCACACACATTTATTTATTCAACAAAATTACTCATAGGACAAGATAGCCTTAAGTATTTCAGTCTAGGTACTAGTAGTTTATTGATGAAAATTTAAGAAAAGAACTTAAATAAATGGAGACTATTGTTTTTAAAATTATGTAAGCCCCTTCTAGCACCAGAAAATTTACAAAAAACTTTTAATACCTACAAAGACCAAATCATTTTGAGATTAAATATAAAGAGTCATTATGCTCAAAACTATTATTTCAGAAAAGATTCATTTAGTTAGTAGAAATGCAAAGTATGTCTTCCCTTAGAAATAATTTTTATAAACAATGGTTAGATTGTGAAATTCAATCAAAACCACTGTAATTCCTTCTAACCACAATTTTAATATTGCAACAGGGAAAAGTTCAACATGGCTGTGAATTCATTGATCTCATCACAACAGAATCAGCTTTAACAAAAGAGTCACTACTACTTTAAGATTTAGGGCTTTATATTTGCATAAACAAGTAACAAGAAAATCTGATATGGGGACACTCACTCCAACAGATAATAAAACATTTAACACTAACCTAAATGGCATAAAAACCACAGGGACTGCTCAGAAGTCTAGAAACAGGCCTAAATAATTAGAAATTTAGTATTGGTAAAACATAGAATTACATATTAATGGGGAAAAGTGGTTTATCCAAGGTTAAAGCTCCACTTTACAACTCACCAAAATAAATTCTAGCTAAATTACTAATTACAAATATAAGTATTAGATGAAAAACTAATTAAATATCTTTAAAATCTGGAGAGAAAAAATTTTGACTATGTAAAAATTCTAAAACTCTGTTCAGCAGAAAATCCAACCCAAATTTAAGAGAAGAGAAACATTAACCCTTTGCACTCGCTTGCTTTTTTCTCGATTCCTTTATTCTACTCGGGATTTAATTTTTTAAATACCCCAGATTTTACAAAGCGTGGCAGTAGAATAAAAAACTGGAGTTTCTTTTCATACAAACTTATTTATTTGGATTTTTTTATATTTCAAATTATTGATACATTCAAAGAGTAATTTTAATCTCTATAATTAAAATCTACCGATGCTAACCGTGTCGAGTCACACTCGACATCCGAGTGCAAAAGGTTAAGTGCAAGAATTCCCATCCCATATAATAAAAGGCTAGGTGGCGTCACGCCCTCGCGTGATGTTGTCACAAGATGGCCGCCACAAGATGGCTGCGCACAGTGGAGACGGGGCCCAGTGGCCAACTCATGCAGTGAGGCCTGGGGGTCCCGTGGCTTTGTGTGGCGCGGAGGAGGCCGGTCCCGGCGTCTCTGCCGCCTCATGCAGAGGAGGCAGATCGCGGCAGGGGAGGGCAGCTGGGGGCGATCAGGACGGCAGGGGAGGGCAGTTGGGGGCCATAAGGGGAGGGCAGCTGGGAGCCATCAGGCTGGCAGGGGAGGGCAGCTGGGGGCCATCAGTGGCAGGGGAGGGCAGCTGGGGGCCATCAGGCCAGCAAGGGAGGGCAGTTGGGGGTGATCAGGCTGGCAGGGGAGCAGTTAGGTGTCAATCAGACCGGCAGGGGAGTGGTTAGGGGGTGATCAGGCTGGCAGGCAGAAGCAGTTATGGGCAATCAGACAGGCAGGCAGGCAAGCGGTTAGGAGCCAACAGTCCTGTATTGTGAGTCAGACATTTCCCGAGGGGTCCAAGATTGGAGAGGGTGCAGGCCGGGTTGAAGGACCCCCCCCTCCCCCGTGCGCAAATTTTGTGCACTCGGCCTCTAGTAAATAAGTAAATAAACAAGCTAAACATCAAAATAAGGTAAAGAACCAATAGGAAACACATGAACCAGGAAATGTCAATGGTCAATAAAAACAGAACATGATCATCATTACCAAAATTAAGCAAATTAAACTAATAAATTTTCTATTAATAGATAAAAATTAATACTTGTTTTTGATATTGTTAAGAAAAAGGGACTCTGAAATATGTTTAGAAAATGGGCCTTCTAGGGTAGTTTGGTAATATTCCTTTTAATTGTTGTACCTTTTAATCCAGTTCTACTCACTGAAATTTTCCCCAGGAAATATCTGGATGACTATCTATGAATTTCTTCATAATTACAAAAATTAAAAATAAAAGCCCATAACTGGTGGTTAATAAGTTATAATTTATATTTTTAATTATAGTTAATTTATATTTATAAAGTGAAGTATATAAGAACCATAATACGATGATGCAGCATTTTTTACTGACATGGAAAAATGCTCATAACATACTGTTTGTAAATGAAAAGATGTAGACTACACAATATGAAAAATAAATGTATTCTTATAAAAATTACTTAACTATATCAATGATATACTGCAGGTGAATAAAGACATGAAACCAAAGTTAAATTGGAATAATCACTATAATAGTGTGGGAATATAGTGACTATTATTTTCTTATTTTTTAATATTGCTTTATTAATTTTTTTGTAAAAGCATGTTATTACCTTTATAATCAGGGGAACTATAGCTAAACAAATATGTTTGATACTGTTAAATATGTTAATATTTACCTTTTTTTAAAGCTTCCAGAATAAATGAAAGGTTTTCAGCAAAGCTTCCCTGAATAACAAAAACAAAAAACAAACAAACAAATACCATGACTAGAAGTTTATTAAATAAAAAGGTTATCTGGCCCTTAAACATTATGTAGACACACCCTGTATCTAATTGTTAGACATTATATAGATACTCATTTGTCAAAGTAAACTAGAGGTCCAGTGCATGAATTCATGCACCAGTGGGATCCCTCGGCCTGGCTTGCGGGATCAGGCTGAAATTGGCTCTCCCACATCCCCCGAGGGGTCCCGGATTGCGAGAGGGTGCAGGCCAGGCCGAGAAAGCCCACTGGTGCACCATCGGGGGCAGGGAGAGATGTGGGAGGTTGGTCAGCTGGAGAGGAACTGTGGGAGGGCTCCAGGGCGTGTCTGGCCCATCTTGCTCAGTCCCGATAGACCGGACCCCAGCAGCAAGCTAACCTACTGATTGGAGCGTCTGCCCCTGGTGGTCAGTGTGCATTATAGCGACTGGCTGGCTGTCTGCCCCCAGTGGGCAGTGCACATCATAGCGAGTGGTTGAGCGGCCTTATCATATCATTAGCATATTACGCTTTGATTGGTTGAATGGCTGACCAGTTGACTGGACACTTAGCATATTAGGCTTTTATTATATAGGGTTAGAGTCATTGGCCAGATTCTCAGTTGAAAATCTCTATGCTTCCAATCTAAAACGTAAATATAAAAGCAGAGATGGCATAGCTCTGAAAGTGACATTACTATGTAATGTTCAAAATTTTTTATTTTCTTGGTAAAATACATAAAACTGTTAATGTTATTTAAAGAGAGGTTTTTTTTTAATCCTCATCCAAGGATATGTACATTGATTTTAGATTTTTAGATAGAAACATTGATGTGAGAGAGACACATCGATGTGAGCAACATAGATAACTTGTCTCCTGTACTTGCCCCACAAACTTTTTGGTTTATGGGATGACAAACCAACCAACTGACCCACCAGGCTGAGCTATTAAGAGTTGCTATATTATAAATACAGTCAGAGAATTAGAAAACCATTGCACTTTGTATCGTCAAAAACATCAGGCTCTTGAAAGTCACAAATTAATTTCTATCACTAAAAAATGAATTTAAATGAGATCCAAAAGTAAAAGGGAGAAGAAATTTGCCTCAAATATTAGATACTATAATAGTGAATCTGTATTCAAGAGCATATTACAGAATATGTATTATCATATCAAATTTGGCTATGCTTACTTGGACCACAACCAAAACATTTTTGGATATAAATATTCCAGATAAAATTTTACAGAGCTGCAGATGCATTATCCAGATGTTACAGCTTGTGGATAAAGGCCCTATTAAAATATTTTTTCATTAAAATCATTACTATACTTCAGGTTTTTTAACAAAACAGCCAACTTTAAATTTGAGGAGATGTAAAAGAGAAAGGAAACCCCTTTGTTTGTTTCCCAATTGAGAGAACTGATATAAAATAGCATAAGTTTTTAAGAGCTTCCATATATTTTGTGATGATTGCAAACTGTCACGTCAACACTATTACAAGGTAAGCAGGGCTAGAGGTAGTTACCATAACATAACAAAGGCTCAGAGACAATTTGTTAGGAGATCACTGGTCAATGTTACTCCAAGGTTGCTTCTCTTCTGGATATTTTTTAAAAGAATGTTGTACATGACATTAGATATACACCTGTACAAATACATATGTACATATTATACAGACATTAAATATATACCTATACAAATACAAATGTACATATATACTTATATAAATATACATGCATGTATATACGTATAAGAATATACAAATTTGCTGTAAGGATATCAGAACAGAAAAGCTCTGGATTGAGATAAGTGACTCAGGTTCTTAATGTCCAGCCTTTGTTATTTAGGCAAGCTTTTTATGCTCTCTGAGCCTCAGATGACTGACTAATGGATATAACGTAGAAGTTAAATTAATAATATCTCTATGTGACAATTATGGTACCAAAAGTGATGACTAGGATGATAAACAACGATGCCTTTTTATTATTTCATATAAATCCAATATGAAAGTTGGGAAGACCAATCTTACATCAACAGGAAACTAAAAGCCAAACTGGGCCTCTAGAATAGTAATGCTCCTGAACCAAGTAGCAGACTATGTTCAACATTAAATTCTAACAGAAGATAAAACATTAATAGAAGGGGCATTCTGAACTTGCACTTCAGAGACCTGCAGACAGTGAAAGGGTAACATATGATTGGGCTCAAGTTTTTAGAGATAATTACAAAAGAATGAATCACTACATGCTAGGAGGCTTTCACAACTATGGCTGAAATTTAAATAAGATCCAAAAGTAAAAGGGAGAAGAAATTTGGGTTAGGGTTAGGGTTAGGGTTTCCTTTCTCTTTTACATCTCCTCAAATTTAAAGTTGGCTGTTTTGTTAAATTAAAAAATCTGAGGTATAGTAATGATTTTAACGAAAAAATATTTTAATAGGGCCTTTATTCACAAGCTGCATAGGATAGTGACAGCACTGCATAATTACCAGGGACCAGAAATGAACTTGGAATGTATATAACGCACTTCAAATGCATAGGTAGTATGAGGATAAGTCATTTCATCATGAAAATTAAAGAAGTTGAAAATTAAGTTAATCATTCTTCCCTTGAGCCCTATAAATCAAGTGATAGGCAAAACATTTTTCAAGTTTCAAAACACTTCTAATCAGTTTAAGTTACTGATATTCATTGTTCTAGATTCCAAGTTATCACAATAATGAGATATGGGTAAGTATTTGAAAACATTTTAATAGTACGAGATAACTGGCATATGTATGGTATATTACCATCAACTATTCTTAAAACATAAATTATGTTTAATGCTTGCTTTTGTCTGCCAAATAAATTAGTGCAGTAAGTTTAAGATAATGCCTATTTAACAGAGGAGGATCTGAAATTCAGGGGCATTCTCATTCTCACCAGGCTGTAAAGCAAGACTAAAATCCACTTTTTCTGTAGTATAAAATTCAGCACATTTTCCACCACTCCCATGATACCCAAGTCTCAGGAGACTAGAAATAGACTGCTAGAGTATAGTATTTTTAAAAATATTAATTTATCTCCAAAGACAGAGAATCAGAATATTTATCTTACAAATAAAGAAACAAACTCAATATCTACATAAACTTGGTTTTGATAAATAAATGCACCCTAGTACTTAATACATTTTTATGACAAGAATCTTGCATATTTCAATTTAGAATCTCTAAACCCTCCCTAGCTCTCCAAAAATATAAAGCTATGACAATACAGACTTTATTTTGATGACTATTTAATAAAAGAATAGAAGTTATACGTACAAAAACTTTATCTCCAACTACATTTTCCAGATTTAACTGCCTTGTGATTTCCTTTAGAGCTATTTTATCATTGATCTGCAGCAGTCCTGAAACAAAGCCCATTTAAAAGTATTTAATTAAAACGAAATATGTATTTGACACATTTTTTCAATCAAATAAATTTTTAATGACTTTTAAATTTAACTAGAAAGGAAAAAGTCAAAGACTGTGAGTTTATATTTCATTTTACAACTGAGTAATGAAGACATCTAGTGGAATCAAAGAACAATCTTCTCTGGAGTTAGGGTTATTTAAAAAAAAAAGACAAAAACTGAAAGTCTTTATGTGCCTCCTTTATTTATTTATTGTTTTAGTTTCTAAAAATGTTGTTTATGGTGTGCTAAATTAAGAGTTGTTAGACATAAATCTAGTTTTAAAAATATAATTATGAATCCAAATTTAAAACATACAAGTGGATTTCATTTCATAATATAAAAATCTCACATGATTTGTATTATTTCCAGTAGCAAAATAATGACACACTTACCATTTAGGTGAACTTGTAATACATTTTCACTCACGTCTTCTACTTCCATTAGTTCTTTCAAAGCATGGTTTATTAGCTAAATAATATTAAAAAGTTTATAAAATATTTAATGATAGCTAAAAGTTAATAAGCCATTATTTTTAAACTATGAATAGTGGAAACGATATAAACAGATGGCTACTTTAAATTAACAAATACAATTGCAGATTATTTAGTTCCCTGTTAGTTGTTAGGTATACAGAGAAAGTCCTTATTACAGAAACTTAGTGCCTACAATGAAAAAATTATTCCTACTACTAATATCCTATCTAATAAAAGAGAAACAAGCAAATTGACCGTACCTCTGCCACGCCCACAAGCCACATCCACCAGCCAATCGGGAGCAAGTATGCAAATTAACCCAACAAAGATGGCGGTTAATTTGCATACGTGGGCGCTGAGCGGCCTGGGTCCCAGGAACATACTTGGGACCCAGGTCGCTCCTAGCCTGTAGGCCCGCAGTTAGGCCCTGAGCGGCAGGGGTCCCAGAACACCCCCAGCCACTCCGGGACTATGGGTGAAGCCGCTTGCGCATGCTCTGGTGCCAAGTGGCGGTTAGGGTCCATGCCAGGGCTGGCTGCTGGCCTCCGGGGTATTCGGAGACAGGAATGTTCCCGCCCAGCCACCTGCCGCTTGCGTGTGCTCCAGCGCTAAGCGGTGGTTCGGGTCCACGCCCCCAGCCCAGAGCCCATGGTGCGGGGGCTGGCTGCTGGCCTCTGGGGCATGCAGAGACCCTGGCGGCTGCTGCTGCACACAGCCTGGGGGGTCCCCGCATGCACCCCAGCCCAGCACCCACAACGGGGGGCTGCTGCCAGTCTCTGGGGTGTGCGGAGACCCCGTTGGCCACCACCGGGTGGCAGGGAGACCCCCCTAGCCCAGTGGATACAACACAGGGGCCGCATGAGCTGCAGAGGAAACACCATTTTTAAAAAATATATATATATTTTCTTGATTTTTTTACAGAGAAGAGGGGAGAGGGATAGACAGTTGGAAACATCAATGAGAGAGAAACATCGATTAGCTGCCTCCTGCACACTCCTCACTGGGGATGTGCCTCCAACCAAGGTACATGCCCTCGACCGGAATCAAACCTGGGATCCTTCAGTCTGCAGGCCCACGGTCTATCCACTGAGCCAAACCAGTTCCAGTGTAAACACCTTTTCTGACCGCTCATTGGCTAAGCTCCTGTATGCCACCACTTGCAGTGTTCTTGGTAACTTGGGTTATAAGAATCAAAAAGGTGACCTAGGGTTTTTCCACCACACTCCTGGAGGAAAAAAACAAAGGTCCGCTGCTGGAGGGGCTAAGAAATGTCATATCCTACCCTAGCCGGTTTGGCTCAGTGGATAGAGCCTCGGCCTGCCGACCGCAAGGTCTGGGTTCGATTCTGATCAAGGGCATGTACCTAGGTTACAGGCTCCTCCCTGGCTGGGGCCCAGGTCAGGGTTCATGCAGGAGGCAACCAATCAAAGTGTCCCTTTCACATTGATGTTTCTCTCTGTCTCTCCCTGTCTCTTCCACACTCTCTAAAAATCAATGGAAACATATCCTCAGGTAAGGATAAAAAAGAAAAAAAAGAAATGTCATATCCTATGAATGACACATCTTGAAAATGCCTAAAGAAAGTTGTCATTTTTTCACAGTGAAGGGACTAGAGTCCGTGTTGATGAAAACACCTTGGTGGCTGCAGTGGCTGGCCGTGGCTGGCCGTGGCTGCAGCAGCGGGGTAATGGGGCTGGTGCCTTCCCTTGATCAGCCCGGTCACCTCCCACAGCGGGCCTCAGCCGTCAGTAGGACAACTCCTGAGGGCTCCCAGTCTGTGAGAGGGGGCAGGCTGGGCTGAGGGAACACCACACCATGCACGGATTTCATGCACCATGTCACTAGTACTTATAATAATAACTAGAGGGCCAGTACACGGATTCATGCACCGGTGGGGTCCCTCAGCCTGGTTTGCACCCTCTCACAATCCAGGGCCCCTTGGGGGATGTCAGAGAGCTGGTTTCAGCCCGATCCCCACTGGAGGGACCCTACCGGTGCACAAATCCATGCACTGGGCCTCTAGTATGCATATAAGATCTTTGGTTAATCTCTTCCCCCTCTCCTCCTTCCCTGAGATTCATTAGTCTGTTCCATGTTTCCATGACTGTGGTTTCCACTCCTGCTTTGAGCGTCTGCCCCCTGGTGGTCAGAGTGCGTCATAGCTACTGGCTGGTTGGCTGGTTGCTTAGGCTTTTACATATATAGATTACTACTAAAATATGCACAGAGATTATTATTCCACCTTAAACTGTTCAATTATAAAGCTGCACATTTTTATAATTACAAGTTTCTAATCCACATACTTACATTCTTTATTATACTTTTTAAATTGTGACATGTTACCACTCATTAAAATATCATATACATTTCTTCATATTAATAGTGCATACATTTTTAAAAATTTGAAAATAAATCAAATTAAGAAAAAAACCTTTTTAGAAAAAAAATGAGAGACTATTCCTTCTAATATTAAAATAGAAGGGTACTGTCACAAAATAAATTGTATAGAAAAATAGGTAGCATACAGAAAAAAAATTAGCTAAGATGGCATCAAAATTTAGTGAGAAAAGGAATTATTCAACAAAGTCACTGGGATGACTGGTAAACTATTTTGAAAAACAAAAGTACTATTTGTTTTTACAATAGCCTATCTTCTATCTGTCACTATAGCATCTTTGTGCAATACGAAGAAACAAATATCCTCATTTTAAATTACTAGGTTGCACAACAGGATATCAAAAATAATAGCTATTCCTTATTTATCTGTACAGTTTTTAAAGCAGATGAAATTCTACCTCAGAACAAAGGCAGTCCAGGTCCTCTTTACAAGGGACAATCTGGAAATATCAACTGTTATATGCATAAAATCCTGATTGAGACATGAAATTCTTTATGAAGAACTGTCACAAGAAGAGGTGGTGCTTCTCTGCCTTTGGGTCAAGTCTGACTATACTATAAGAGTTCGTCCCCAAAGGACATAAACTTGGGCTCTCAAAATATGACTTTCGCCATATTTTTTTTAGTAATCTGCTATGTTCTTGCCCCCACCTCTTGACATTTTATTTATATAACATTTATATATACCGAGTTCTGATTTTATGATTTAAATTATTTTATGTTTGCTGAATTGTTGAAAAGCATTTCAATTTCTTTACCGAATGAAACAAGGTTAATATAGTACCTTCATTCTACATATGCATAGAGAGAGTTACAACAGGTTTATAGGGCACTCTTTCCACTGAATTTACTTTTAGGCATCAAGCTGTCATTTGCCTAGAATCTCAGTGATGGCGAACCTATGACACGCGTGTCAGCACTGACACGCGTAGCCATTTCTGATGACACGCGGCCGCTGAGGTGGCCGCATGCCGAGGATGAAACATTTGCTGCTCCTGAGGATGAAACATTTGCGAAATAATGTTTTTTCCTCAAAGTGACACACTACCCGAGTTATGCTCAGTTTTTTGGTGAAGTTTGACACACCAAGCTCAAAAGGTTGCCCATCACTGGCCTAGATCAACTCACAGCCTTTTTAATGGGGTGTGTGTGTGTGTTCTAAAACGATAATTTAAATGTACTAGCAAGTATGTCTTCATATAATTTTTGTTCCAATCTGAATACTGCTAAAATTTACTATGTAATTAGCTAGGTAACCAATTGTATAATTTCAATCAGTTTTCTCATGGATATAATGTCACCTTTTCAAATGTTTTAAACTATATAATATACTAAAAAGCTAGTTGGTTATTAATGTTACACCAACCAACCAGCTTAACCAATATGGCTACCCCGTTTTCACATTTTTTGTACTAAACACTAATTTTACAAATCTACTGGCAGAGTTTGCTTAGATCTGCCAGCATATAGGGATTTTTATGCTTACTAATATTACTATTCCCAAATACTTTAATAAACACAACATTGAGTAATATGCAAATAGAAGAAACATCAATCAGAAGAAACATCCTATTTAACCATCTATTAAGTTTCTGTTTACAGTAATTTATTTCTATAAAGAACAGTTTTTTCCAGGGTCCAATCTGTCATTTGGAATGAAATGTTTGAAATACAACAAACCACATTATCTATGATATTTATCAATTAATTGTATATTATTTTTTCCCAACACCCAGAGTCAAATTATCTTCCTTCACCATATATTAGGCCCCCTTAACCACCACCCCCTCAACCCCTTAGTCAACTGCAGATTTTGAATTTTTATATTTCAGACAGGCAAAGTATAATGTAATTAAATTATGCAAAAATAAAATACCAAGTAAGGGATTCTTCCATATTCCAGTGAAGTCACACTAAATAAATGATGTCAGAGTACCAGAAGAGGGCCCTAGTTTAAGAAGTAACAACAACTGGATAAACTGTCAGTATGCCAAGAATAATTTAATGATTTTATTAACTG
This sequence comes from Cnephaeus nilssonii, assembly GCF_951640355.1. NCBI lineage: Eukaryota > Metazoa > Chordata > Mammalia > Chiroptera > Vespertilionidae > Cnephaeus > Cnephaeus nilssonii. The sequence goes on along the minus strand of NC_137081.1, from coordinate 64,784,947 downwards.
ATAAATACTATGCTGTAATGGCCATGTCCTTCTTTAACCTTTTGCACTCGGATGTCGAGTGTGACTCGACACGGTTAGCATCGGTAGCAGCTCTTTTTATACTCTTTAAATGTATCAATAATTTGAAATATAAAAAAATCCAAATAAATAAGTTTGTATGAAAAGAAACTCCAGTTTTTTATTCTACTTCCACACTTTGTAAAATCTGGGGTATTTAAAAAATTAAATCCTGAGTAGAATAAAGGAATCGAGAAAAAAGCAAGCGAGTGCAAACGGTTAAACCTGAGTAAGCAGAAAAAGTCGACATAGGAATTTATTAAAAAAAATAAATAAAAGATGTAACATGAAAGGAAAGTTGACAAAAAAGATTAATTAGTACTGAAAACGTACATAGAAAAAAAGTTTCAAGCTATTTAAGCCAGACCCAGACAAACACAAAACAGCAGACTCAAGGTTCATGACAAGGAGCTAGATGAGCAGGAAGGATTGTTAGAAAACTAAAATGCGACATTACATTACAAGAAGCAAACAATAGAACTAATGGTAAAGAAAAGCACATTGGTGATATGATAGAATGCTGAGGAAGAGGAAGAAAAAGATAAAAGAAGAGACACATGGAGAAATGACATGAAGAAATGCGAACAAAAGCTTAATAACTGAATAATTCTAAGAAAGGACAAAAAGAATGAAACAGAAGAAATATCAAAAATTAAATTATTCTTTAGTGAAGACCTAAATTCATATTAAGAAAATTTGTATATCAGTTACTTTTATGATCAATACTTAAACAGAGCCTGTGAATAACTAATACAATGAGAGAAAAAAAGGAAATAAAAGGTATAGATAGAAATAGACAAGAAATAAAACTTTGTTTGCAGATGACATGACTGTGTATGTAGAAAATCCCAAAGAATCGATAAATTCCTGGAATTGATAATCAATTATGGCAAGGTTGGAAGATACAAGTAATACACACATGGCATTTGCTTCACCACATATCAGCAATGAACCTTTGGGACATGAAATTAAAAACATAATACTATTCACACTAACACTAAAATGTTTAAATGCTTAGATATAAATCTAACAAAATATGTGTAAGTTCTGCATGAGGAAAACCACAAATTCTGGTGAAAGACCTAAATAAATAAATGGAAAAAATATTCCACGTTAATGAATGTGAAGATTATGGAAATGCAAAGTACCCAGGATAGCCAAAACAATACTGAGGAAGCAAAAAATTGAAAGGCTGACAGAATGGAACTTCACGACTAACTATAAAGCTACAGTAATCAAGACAGTGTGATGCCAGTGCAAGAACAGACAAACAGATAATGGAAACAGAATAGAGAGCCCAGAAAGAGACCCATACAAATACGGTCAACTCATCTTTCATAAAGAGACAAAGGTAATTCAATAAAGAAAAGACAGTCTTTTCAATAAATGGTGTTAGAATTGGATATTCATATGCAAAAAAATGAATCTAGACACTGACTGTACACTTTTCACAAACATTAACTGATAATGAATCATAGATGTAAATGCAAAGAACTATAAAAATTCTAGAAAATAAAATAGGAGAAAACCTAGAGAGCCCGAGTTTTGGTGATGAAGTTTTAGATGCAACACCAAAATCACAATCCATGAAAAAAATAGTTGACAAGTTGGACTTCCTTTAAATTAAAAACTTCCCTTCCAAAAACACTGTTAATAGAATTAAAAGGCAAAGGACTGGGAGAAAATATTTGCAAAACACATATCTGATATATACAAAATACACAAATGACTTAAAACATATCAATAAGAACCCAATTTAAAATGATCATAAAGTATCTCACCAAAGATATACAGATAAAAGATAAGCACATTAGAAGATGCTCAATATCATACACCATTAGAGAACTATAACAAGAAAAGCAATGAGATAGCACTGCATATCTACTGGAATGGCTAAAATTTTAAAAACTGACAATACCAAATGCTTGTGAAGATACATAGCATAAGAAACTCTCATTCAATGCTAGTAAGAAGCAAAATGGTATAACTATTTTGGAAGACAGTTTGTCAACTTCTTACAAAGCTAAACATAGTATTACTATATGATGCAACAATTGGTGCTCCTAAGTATTTACCCAATTAAGTTGCAGACTTACATCCACATAAAATCTTGCACACAAGTGTTTAGAATAGTTTTATTCAAATTGCTAAAAATCAGAACCAAACAAGATATCCTTCAATAGGTAAATAAACAGTGGTACACTTATACAATGGAATATTATTCAGCAATTAAAAGAAATGACCTGCCAAGCCATGAAATATCATGGAGGAACCTTAAATGCTTATTGTTAAGTGGAAGAAGACAATATGAAAAGGTTCTATACTGTATGATCCCAACTATATGACATTCTGAGGAAAGCAAAAGTATGGAAACAGTAAAACATCAGTCATTGCCAGGGGTTGGAGGTGAAATAATAAACAGTAAAGCACAGGGAATTTTTTAGAATGGTGAAGTTATTTTGTATGACACTTAAGTGGTAGATATATTACATTATGTATTTGTTAAAACCCATTAAATTGTACAATACAAAGAGTGAACCTTAATGTAAACTATGGACTTTAATGATAATGTATCAATATCAATTCATTGATTATAATGCACCATGCTAAGTCAAGATGTTAACAGTAGGGGAAATTGTGTGTATGTGGTAGGGGTGGGGGAGAATAATATGGGAACTTTGTAGTATCTGCTTAATTTTTCTGGTAAAAAATATATCTATTTTAGCCCATTTTCTAATGAAATGGAGTGTAGTTAAAATTTGTATTTAGTTACACATTTTTATAAGTGTTTAGCTCTTTTTTTTTCCCCTGAACTTTCTCCATGCCTTGAATGACAAACTTCCAAGGTGAAGTTCAGAATAAATTCAATCGGCCACTCAAGTTGTACTTTTAGGCTTGACATTGATGAACAAATTACTGAGATTCAACTTTCCTGTTGTAGTGCCATTTAGTTTCAAGATGCACAGTTTATGAAGGAACAGACCTAATGCACTGATTTCCTAAATCTCATTTTCTTCTGTATTGATATAAGAGTATCACTGTGAAGTTTCTTGAAAACTGAAGTTTTATCTAAAAACTAGTGATCCGGTACACGATTTGTGCACATTGAAAGGAAATTAATTAGAAGGTGACCAGTGGGGTGGGACTGGGTGAGACGGGCCGGACACGCCCTGGAGCCAACCTCCCTCGGTCCCTCCCAGGCCGGCGGCACCTGGAGCATAGCTGCAGCTCAAAGGCTGTCTATGGAGTGAGTGGGGTCCCTCCGGCAGGTGGGGTCCTGCGGCCTGGTGGTATCGCGTGATCCCGTGAGGAATCGGGCTCCCTCCTCTCTGGTTCCAGGGTGCACTACCCAAGAACTGCTGCTGCCAAGTCACCACAGCTCGGCAGCTCCTGCATTGAGCATCTGCCCCCTGGTGATCAGTGCGTGTCATACCTACCAGCTGGTCGGCCAGTCAGACGGTTGCTTAGCCTTTTATATATATAGATGTTCTTCAAACATTACTATGATGATGTGTCTTCCAGATATAATAAAATAATAAAAACAGGGGGAGGGAGGAGAGGATCTTTTATAGAAGATCTAAATTCACATTAAGAGGATCTGAAGAGTATCAATTTTTATGACCAACATTTAGATATAACTTGTGAAATTTTAACATTGCTAATATAAAGAAATTCTACAACCAACCAGATAGGGAAAATCACATGAACTAAAAACAAGTTTTCTGTGATGGTTGTCAGTGACAGTTGCCTAGTACTTCTGATTAACCTTCCTTCTAGGCACCTAAGAAGAACACACTTCCTCCAATAGATCTATATTCCCAATTTATATATTTTAAACAATATTGGTAATGGAAAACAGTAAAATCCGAAAGTTCTAATTTCCGTTTCTTAGATAACATAGTCAATACACACTGTTTAAATAGATTTCACACAGCCCACCTACTTAAAATTAAATAGTTTGGTAATACTTTCAGTGTGACAGACATAATTGGTCTCATATACTGTACTAGAAGCCCGGTGCACGAAATTCGTGCATGGCAGGGGGTTGTCCCTCAGCCCAGCCTGTACCCTCTCCAATCTGGGACTCCTGGAGGGATGTCCGACTGCCCGTTTAGGCCCGATTCTAGTGGGATCGGGCCTAAACGGGCAGTCGGACATCCCTCTCACAATCCAGGACTGCTGGCTCCCAACTGCTTGCCTGCCTGCCTTCCTGATTGCCCCTAACCGCTTCTGCCTGCCAGCCTGATCACCCCCTAACCACTCCACTGCCAGCCTGGTTGATGCTTAACTGCTCCCCTGCCAGCCTGTTTGCCCCCAACTTCCCTCCTCTGCCAGCCTGGTCACCCCTAACTGCCCTCTCCTGCAGGGTTGATCACCTCCAACTGCCCTCCCTTGCAAGCCTGGTCCCTCTAAACTGCCCTCCCTTGCAGGCCTGGTCCCTCACAACTGCCCTCCCTTGCAGGTCGGGTGCCTCCCAACTGCCCTCTCCTGCTGGCCATCTTGTGGTGGCCATCTTGTGTCCACATGGGGGCAGGATCTTTGACCACATGGGGGCAGCTATATTGTGTGTTGTAGTGATGATCAATCTGTATATTACTCTTTTATTAGATAGGATAGAGGCCTGGTACAGGGGTGGGGGCCAGCTGGTTTGCCCTGAAGGCTGTCAGAAATAAGGGTGGGGGTTCCCTTGGGGTGTGGGGTGGCCTGAGCGAGGGGCCTGTGGTGGTTTGCAGGCCAGCCACGCCTCCTAGCAACCCAAGGGGAGGCCCTGGTATCTGGAATTTATTTTCCTTCTACAATTGAAACTTTGTAGCCTTAAGCGGGTGAGCCCAGCCAGGGTGTGCGGAAAGCTTTGCTTCCCCTGTTGCCGCCGGCAACCCTGGCCTGCTCTCTCAAGCTCCATTCTGCCGCCATTTGTTTGAATTTGTTTACCTTCTATAATTGAAACTTTGTAGCTTGAGTGGAGGCTTAGGCCTGCAACGGCTATGGAAAGCTTGGCTTGCTCTGTTACCTGGGAAACCTTGCTCTCTGTGGCTGTAGCCATCTTGGATTGGGGTTAATTTGCATATTTGCCCTGATTGGCTGGTGGGCGTGGCTTATGTAGCGGAGTGATGGTTAATTTGCATATTACCATTTTATTAGAGAGGATAAGAATGTGAAAAGAGAAAATGAGGCAACTAAGCAAATATGATAATGAGGGAAAGTAGAAGACAAATCTAGAAAATGTGAATGGACATATGAAAAAATTGTTGTGTTAGGGTTAAACAATAAAATAATGAGAAAAAAAGAATGCATGGGGTGACAGTTACCTAATCCACAAAGAGAGACAAAACCTATTTTACTGGGTTAGTGTAAGCAATAAATGATAAAGCAAAGATAAAAGGCACAAGGTACATGTCCAATAAATGCTAGTTTGCTTTTTCCACTGGCAATCACTGATTCTTCAAGGACACAAGACCATGATAAAACAAACATCAACTGAAACTTGTCACTGTGGGGAAAAATAAGGCAAAAAAGATAGCCCAATTCAAGTATATCGCCCCCACTTTATAAGGCTTTTCATGTTTTCAACGATTTAAGGGAAAAAAGCAAAATGTTAATAACAAAATAATGAAACACATTTCAGCATTGTCTACAGGAATTGTCACAAGCCTACCAAAGCAAACACCAGAAATAAATAGCTTTACCATGGTCTTTCCTGATCCTCGGGGTCCAATAATGAGAACGGAGTTACTTTCTCCATGGATAGCAGTTCTTTTTAGCAGCTCAATTAAGTGTCTGAAATTACATAAACAGGCCCAAATTTAAAAAGCTGGAATAATTTTTAGGTATTATTTTTTAAAGCTAAATTTGAATATGCATAGAAAATGGGTATTCCTTTTTTCTTTCTCTCTGGGCACTTGACTTATACTCTAAATAGTCCTACACAGAAACAGATTGTTGGCTAATACTGATTCTCTGGAAATCACAAGAAGAAATCAAGTAAGTCTGAAATATCTTGGTCTTTATGCTAGTACTAGAGGCCCGGTGCAAGAAATTCGTGCATGGGGGGAGGGGTGTCCCTCAGCCCAGCCTGCACACTCTCCAATCTGGGAACCCTCGATAGATGTCTGACTGCCAGTTTAGGCCAGATCCCACCAGGACTGCTGGCTCCCAACCGCTCACCTTCCTGCCTGCCTGATTGCCCCTAACTGCTTCTGCCTGCCAGCCTGACCACCTCCTAACCACTCCCCTGCCAGCCTGATCGACGCCTAACTGATCCCCTCCCGGCCTGATTGCCCCTAACTCCCCTCCCCTGCTGGCCCGGTCACCCCTAACTTCCCTCCCTTGCCAGCCTGGTCGCCCCTAACTGCCCTCCCCTGTCGGGCCGATTGCCCCTAACTGCCTGCCCCTGCCAGCCTGGTCACCCCTAACTGCCCTCTCCTGCCGACCTGGTTTCCCCCAACTGCCCTCCCCTGCTGGCCTGATTGCCCACAACTGCCCTTCCCTGCTGGCCATCTTGTGGTGGCCATCTTTGACCACATGGGGGTGGCCATCTTGTGTGTTAGAGTGATGGTCAATTTGCATATTACCTCTTTATTATATAGGATGGGGTAAGAGACAACAGTGACTGCTCTTAGGCCCTTTCACTCTACAACTGGCTGCCAAGTCTTAGGTATAAGAAGCTCAGAATTATCTCTACGATACCAGATAACAAAAACAACATAAGACTAAAAGTTAAAATGCTTTCTTATTATGGAATACTTATATCTCTCTTGCTTCATGATACTTAATGTTTCTATACCCAAAGCAAAAGGTTTTGTTTATTAGCAATGCTTAACCCTACCAGACCGCTGTACCGATTTTTCGGTAATTTCCGAATCTCTGATGACTCCTAATTTTCGGTACTTTGCCTAGACCTATTTTCTACAATGTCTCCAAGTTCCATCTTATTCTAACCACTTGTTTGCATGTAACTAACATTTTTCTGTATCATGTTGATTTTTTCTCTTTAATGCTCAGGAGCCCAGGTATAGGGGACAGTTAGGTTCAGGGCCTCAGGTCTGGTAGGTTTAAGATAAAATTTGTATATGGTAATATCTGCAAAACCTACAGTGCATCTGTAAGTATACTCGTAACATACAAGGGAATAGCCAAACTTACTTATATTGTACTTGTACTCCAAACAGGTTAGTATGTGCACTCTGATAACAAAATCTTTCACGTAAAATTCTTTGTACCTGATGAAAATAAAATAAGTATTAAAAAATATTATACATGCAATCAAAATGAATGAGAATATACATTTATAGGAGTCAGAAATAGGTATTAATGAGTCAATTCAACCCTCCCTAAATAACTTTTCTTCAAGATCTTTGGCACCATTTTCATGAGTTATAAATTCAGCAGTTCTTTTTATCTTGTTTTTTTTTTTTTTAATAGAAAAGGTGGAGATTTATTGAAGAACAAGTACAGACTCCCACGTCGGGAGGGGTAAGGGTCCCCAGTTCTTTTTATCTTAAATCCCATAGAAAAGATGAGAATTTAGTTGTGAAGGTTTCAACAAGAGAGAGAGAATTACTTGCTTTAGCTACATCAGAATTTGAGGGCTGTTTTAATACATGTGAATGAATGTATACTTCATTAAGAATAACATGTCAGCAAAAAAAAAACTGAGAGGCGATAATCTAATAATGTAACCTAATATCATAATGCTCATGTACCACTCCTCAATCTCTAGAGACCAATACATTTAAATTGCCTTAGACCAAGCCCTACCAATCTGTACCTGCCATAAAGGTCAGGATTCTGAGAGAATTAAAAAAGTTTAGAAGTCCCTGTAGTTATTTAGTACTTATTAGATGCAGAGCACAAGATTACTAAAAGAGCATGACCCATGCCTTAAAAAAAAAAATTAAAAAATTTGCAAATATACTGTGCAGAAATGACACATTCAAGAACAACCTGCATAGAAGTATTAAAAGCATATAAGAAAATGCTCAATTATACGGAAGAAATCACATTCATGTAGGCTATAAAATAAAAAAATCATTGAAATAAACTAAGAAAAAATTTCTTGTAAAGAGCTAAATTTTGAGGACTTCATAGAATAAAGGGCACAGACTTAGTTGTAAAAAATGTCATAAAATCTAGCACATTCTTTAAAAAGATAGGCTATTGCCCTAGCTGGCTTGGCTCAGTGGATAGAGTGTCAGCCTGCAGACTGAAGGGTCCTGGGTTTGATTCTGGTCAAGGGCACATGCCTGGGTTGCAGGCTCAGTCCCCAGTGTGAGTGCGTGTGTGTATGTGTGTGTGTGTGTGTGGGGGGGGGGGGGGGGGTGCCTGAGGCAGCCGATCAATGATTCTCTATAATCATTAATGTTTCTATCTCTCTCTCCCTTCCTCTTTGAAATCAATACAAATATATTTAAAATGGAAAGCAAAAAGGAAAAGATGGGCCATTAAAGACATTTCTTTTCAGCATCTACTGCTAATGCAGAGGTACCCCAGGGACACAAACTTTAGGAGGCTTCAGATTTGGCTCCATCAAGAGAAACAAGAAGCCTCCAAGATTATTAATTCTTTCCAAATTGAGAGTGTGGGACTGATCCTTCATGTATCAAAGAGATACATGAGTTCTCTTTACATGCACTAGAGTATAAACAAAGCAAATTATTCACTGGGGATAAAATAATCCATACTTTTCATTATAGAGGAAGTGAAAAGAATAAGAAAATTGGTGCCAGAAAAGCATTTTACAGTTAGCCCTTTCTAAATTTTACTTTTAACTCTGCACTCGCTTGCTTTTTTCTCGATTCCTTTATTCTAATGCTAACCGTGTTGAGTCACACTCGACATCCGAGTGCAAAAGGTTAAAAAAAAACTATAAAATGGAGACACTAACACTTTTATGACAAGCCTGTTTTCAGATTAAATAAGGCAGCTATCTCAAATACAACACAGGTATTGGACAGGTAATAGCTAATACCTGTGAAACATTTAAATGAGCATATATGGAGGATCAACAAATCATAATGTTTATTCCTCTACCTAGATAATATCACTAGAAATTAAAAGACAAACCTCAGTCCTTTTCTTTCTTCATTAGTCTATTAGAGAGGAGACAACTAAATATAAAGTATTACAGGGGTAAAGTGAAGTGAAGCTGTAGTAAGTAGTCGGAGATTTAAAAATCCCGAAGTGATTTTAGGTAGAGGTCACATAATTGTATGTATGTACAGAAATTAATGAAGCTGGCCCTGGTTGGTGTGGCAGGTTCAGTTCCTGGTTGGAACATGGAGGTGCACCCGATCAAAGTTTCTCTTTCACACTGATGTCTCTCTGTCTGTCTCTCTCTCTCAAATCAATGAAAAATATGTCCTTGGGTGAGGATTTAAAGAAATTAATGAAGCTGTACATGAACTTGTGCCCTTTATGAAAATATGTAAATTATACTTGTTAAAAAATTTTGAACAGAATTAAACATTTTCCTTCAAAAATAAGAACAAGGTTTTATAAAGGGATGCCAATACCATTTAGTTTTAATTTAAAAATAATGTAGTTCTGATGATCAAGCCAGATAAAAAGAAATGCCAGGGTAGAAATACCATGCCCATTCCCTCCTAGATTCCTTAATAGAGATATGTATAGCTATATACTTAGTATTTGAAATACAGTATGCAACTATCTTAAATGTTCATGATACTCTAGGAATATAAGTGAACCTCCTTGATGTGATAAAGGGCATCTACAAAAACCTACAGCTAATATAATGTTCCACAGTTAAAGGCTGAATGCATTTCCCCAATATCAAAAACAAAACAAGATTGTCTGCTCTTGCCACCTTTATTCAATATTGCACTGAAGGTTTAGCCAGAGCAATTAGATAAGAAAAAGGAATGAAAGGCATCCAGTTTGAAAAGGAAGGAGTAAAACTATTTCTATTTGTAGATGACATGACCTAATATATAGAAAATCTTAGGGAATAAACTAATAAATTATTAGAACTAATAAATGAGTTCAGCAAGGTTGCAGGATATAAGATTAATATATAAAAATCAATTGCATTTAGATATATTAGCAATGAACAAATAAAAATAAAACAACTTCATTTATAACAACTTCAAAAGAAATGAAAAAAACCACAGGAATACATTCAGCCAAGGAAGTACAAAACTGGGAAGATAATGTTAAACTAAATTGAAATCAGAATCACACTTAGGAAGACATGTAAAGTTAGAATCCCAACTACCCAAAGACTTAAAATGGATGAAATTAAGTAGAAGCATATGACATTCTGCCCCTTAGAATGGAAAGAGTTATCCTTCATAAGTGCTAAGGGAAGAATTCAAATTAAGAAGATAACTATTTCTCTGAGGACCTTTGCAAGGTAACTAGAATTTGAAATTAATGTAAATATATACTAACCTGTGAAAGGTACTCTGTATGTATTAAATTGTTACTCTTTGATTTACGACTGCTCATTTCAACAAATTGAAATCCTTAAAAACAAAACAAAACATTTTAGCATGAATATAATAAAGACTATTGGCTTAAAGTATTTAAGAATTTACCATTATAGAATCAAATTAAACACATATTTTAAAACATGAAAAAATGATCAAATTTCTAAAACTTTAAATTCTCAGCCGAACCTATTGTGGTTTCTCCTCACATCCATCCCACAGAATCATCCTTCCCAAAGCCTTTGCTTTCTTGATCAGTCTTAGTCATTAGAGAGTAGATAAATAAAATGCCTCTCCTGAACACATCCATAAATGCCTCTATTTCTCTTTATCCATAATCAAACTATATTAAATAAAATTGTCTATTTAATTGTCAGAGTCCCCAAATTGAAGGTATTTAAAAATTCCAAGCTTTTTAGCATTTTGGCAATGATAACTGAAATGAAAAATATATATGTACTACTGAAAAATAACATAAAATTCTCTTTGAGGGCAACATACTCATTGATAAACACCTAGGCTGCAAGATCCCACTTCCTTAGCACTGATTTCCTATAGGAGTACTTCATTAGTCAGGTAATAATAGCTTAAGTAGTGTTTACTTACTAGCATATAACAGGAATTGTTACAAGTGCTTTGCATTTATTAACTCATTTAATCCTCAAAATAACTCTATAAAATAACTATTACTACAATAACCCTTTAAGATTAGCAACATGAAATAATATCCTCACTCTGGTTCTTTGAAAAGGGTCTACAAGTTGACATCTGAAATTATAGAAGACTGGGTTCAAATCCTGGAACAACAGTCCCTTAAATGATAAGGACTAATTACTTAAAAAGCGGGAGAAAGCTTTGGTAATATGCCTCATTTTTTAGAGCTATATTAGCTATTTCACAGTATTTTTGGAATTAAAAAACATACGCCCTACCCCCCTTTTTATGGGTTACGAATACACTGCTCAGAAAAGTTAAGTAAAATGTCTGAGATTGCAGGGTAGATGTTTAATCTGCCCTCTTGCATCAAATATGTCAGATAAGGCATTATTAAAAGCATGCATTTTTCTTCTTTTGGGGATCATCCATGAAAGAAACACATGCACTCTTTTTTTTTTTTTAATTTGGTTGGTCTTTTATTTTTTTAAATAAATCTTTATTGTTCAGATTATTACAGATATTCCTCTTTTTTTCCCCCATACCTCCCCCCCACCCCATACCCTTACTCCCCACCACTGTCCTCATCCATAGGTGTAAGATTTTTGTCCAATTTCTTCCTGTACCCCTCATGCCCCCTTCTCCCCGAGAATTGTCAGTCCACTCCCTTTCTATGCCTCTGATTCCATTATATTCACCAGTTTATTCTGTTCATCATATTTTTTATTCACTCGATTTTTAGATTCACTTGTTAATAGATATGTATTTGTTGTTCATAATTTTTATTTTTACCTTTTTCTTCTTCTTCCTATTCTTAAAGAATACCCTTTAGCATTTCATATAATCCAGGTTTGGTGGTGCTGAACTCCTTTAGCTTTTTCTTGTCTGTGAAGCTCTTTATCTGACCTTCAATTCTAAATGATAGCTTTGCTGGGTAGAGTAATCTTGGTTGTAGGTTCTTGCTATTCATCACTTTGAATATTTCTTGCCACTCCCTTCTGGCCTGCACAGTTTCTGTTGAGAAATCAGCTGACAGTCATATGGGTACTCCCTTGTATGTAACTGTTTTTCTCTTGCTGCTTTTAAGGTTCTCTCTTTGTCTTTTGCCCTTGGCATTTTAATTATGATGAGTCTTGGTGTGGTCCTCTTTGGATTCCTCTTGTTTGGGGTTCTGTGCGCTTCCTGGACTTGTAAGTCAATTTCTTTCACCAGGTAGGGGAAGTTTTCTGTCATTATTTCTTCTAATAGATTTTCAATATCTTGCGCTCTCTCTTCTTCTGGCACCCCCAAAATTCGAATGTTGGTACGTTTGAAGTTGTCCCAGAGGCTCCTTACACTATCTTCATATTTTTGGATTCTTTTTTCTTTTTGCTTTTCTGGTTGGGTGTTTTTTGCTTCCTCGTATTTCAAATCTTTGACTTGATTCTTGGGATCCTCTGGTCTACTGTTGAATTTCTGTATATTATGTTTTATTTCAGACAGTGTATGCTTAATTTATGACTGGTCCTTTTCCATTTTTTTGGCATTCTCATTAAGATCCTTGAAGGTCTCACTAAGTTCCTGGGAGGTTTCTAGAAGATTCTTGAGTAACCTTATAACTGTGGTTTTGAACTCTATATCCAGTAGTTTACTTTCCTCCATTTCTTTCATTCGTGAGATGTTTCTTCGTCTCCACATTTTGGCTGCTTCCCTGTGTTGATAGAGTGGCCTTGTGTGGGGTTAAGGAAACTCTGAAATATCCATACATACAGGGGAAATAGGTGAGGAAAAAAAAAAAAGCAATAACTATTGATATGTGCAGTAACTTGGATGGCTCTCAAGGGCATTATGCTTACAAAGGAAAAAAAAAAGCCAATTACATTTTGTGTGATTCCATTTAAATCACATTCTTAAAATAACAAAACATTTAGAAATGAAGAACAGAATATGGCAGCTATGAGACAGGGACAGGGTTGAGGGGTGGGTATGACATGAGGGATTTTCTTATAATGGGACAGTTCGGTATCTTTATTGTGGTAGTAGTCACACAAATCTATACATGGGATCATAGCACAGAGACACAGACACAAAAGTGAGTGCAGGTGAAAACTGCTAAAAGTTGAATAAGGTCTTTAGTTTATTACCAGTGGTATACCAATGTAAATTTCCTGCTTTAAAATATTACACTACAGTTATATAAGCTGTCACCCTTAAAAGAAGCTGGATGAAGGATTTACTGGACTCCATGTACTTCTGTGAGTCTATAATGATTTCAAAATAGAAAAGTTAAAAAGAGAATTCTAATATTATGACTTTTAAAAACTACGTAATGATCAAAATAGTGATTAGTGGTCCAACCAAATCTTTATTATCTGCAAATAGATGCTTAGAGTAAGTTTGGTTGAATTTTTTCCTCAAATTATACCATTGGATCTTGGGACTCCTTCTACTTCCTATTGTGCTTTCTATACTATAATTTTACTTACTATTCTAAAATAGTAGAACTAGATATAAAGTGTAAGAGTAGATGAATATCTATGCAAGACTAAGTGAGTTCTCATTTTGGTATCAAATATAAACCTAAGTGACTAAAATTTTGGTAGGATCTACTATTACTTATTCATACTATTTCAAGGAGCAGTGAAATGGGTAAGTTTAAGGAATGATTCACCCTGATATTACTGCTTTAGCTTCTATAATTGCTGTATTATCAGTTTCCAGTAGGTCCTTCTCTCTAAATTGTTTTGCTAGAGTGATTAAACCTAATAATCAATCTCAGCCTTTCAAGTAACAATCAGTCTATGCTACTGTCTCAAAAATTTCAACTCAAACCACTTCTGTTACTAGTTGTCTCTATCCCACTTTCAGATCACCATTATTTCTTGTCCAGCTTCTTTACTGGTCTCCAAGTCTTACCCCCATTTATGATAACATCTACACTAATAAAAGAGTAAAATGCAAATTGACTGTACCTTTGACCCCCCCACCAGCCAATCAGGAGTGAGTATGCAAATTAACCCAACAAAGATGGCAGGTAAATTTGCATATGCAGGCGCTGAGAGGCCCGGGGTGGGGTGGGACGCTTGAGTCGTCGCCATGGCAATGATGCAGGCATTCCACACCACCCCCGGCCGCTCTGGGCCTCTGGGCAGCATGGGAAGGTGGAAAGGTGGCTCCGGGCCGGAGTGGAAAGGCGGCTCCGGCCGGAGCAAAGGCGGTGCCGGCAGCCAGGGGAAGGAAGGCCCATTCTTGCAGGAATCTTCATGCATCGGGCCTCTAGCTTTCTCATAAAAACCCTTTCCCGACCCCCTAAATTATAAATTACAAATTCCTTAACATCTTTTAAAAGGAATGACTACTTTCTCAGCTTATTGAACTAGCTCCTTCTCTTACTACTGTGCCTGGAACAATCAACCATTCTCTTTACCCTTTCTCACTCCAAAATCAGATCTTAAACTGAGACTTTATTTTCTTGGGAATACTTTCTGTGACACCCCAACTCTGGCAAATGTGTAAGGGTTTAGTGTTCCTAAGGGCTTTCATGATATATGCAATCTTCCTCTTTCTTTCACACAAATTAATTAGCACAGGTTAATGCAACTAACTCTGTGTTTACTTGTCTGTTTGTTCCAATAGACCAGTGGTCGGCAAACTCATTAGTCAACAGAGCCAAATATCAACAGTACAATGATTGAAATTTCTTTTGAGAGCCAAATTTTTTAAACTTAAACTTCTTCTAATGCCACTTCTTCAAAATAGACTCGCCCAGGCCATGGTATTTTGTGGAAGAGCCACACTCAAGGGGTCAAAGAGCCGCATGTGGCTCGCGAGCCGCAGTTTGCTGACCACGGCACTAGACCAAGACTCCTTAAAAAGGGGCTTAGAAACTATGTTATAATGTATCCAAATCAACTAGTAAATGTTAGCAGAGAGTTGGTCTTCAAAACAATATTTGATAAATGAATAAGTGCTCGGCAGTGGAGGATGTCCAGAGGTAAACTAAGCTGCCATAAAAAGACAGGTTAGCTTAAATCAACTGCTTAGTAAATTTTAAATTTTCAAATAACTATATACCATCACTCTAAAAAAAACTGTCAAGCAAAAAAGAACAATAAATTACAGAAACAGAGTAATTTATTTTCTAATTCAAGTAAAATAAATGCAATATATTATCTTGGTAGTGTCACAGCAACAGAATTTCAAAATGGTTAAAATATAATTTAAGAAATTTATTTGAGAAGTCACAAGATTAACAAAAGTACGCAAAATTTTTTATGAATAATTTTTAAATCAAGTTGCAGACCTTATTAGCTACACATCTGGTGATTCCTGATTATGTCTGTTTATAATACAAGATTGATAATGTAAGAAATGGACCTCTGTGATACATCTCCAGCTTGGTCACCTTCTGATGGAATTTGCTGAATTTCCCGAGGGCAAGCTGAATATAGGGAGGAGGAAAGAGGATGTAGGAACAAAGAACTGTACATGTGGGGCAGCATTATGGTGGAAAACACCCCCAGGCATTGGCCTCAGCTAGACCGGGAAGATGAAGGCAGCTAGAAAGGTCTCAGCCAATTTTTTTTTAATGGCCCAATGGGAGACAGCAAGACCTAGGTGACATATGAGGAAACAGGTGACCTCATAGTACTCAGCCAATGAGGAACTGGAGGAGGGACTAAATAAATAGGCTATGTTCTCTGCTATGTGTGTGTATGTGAGCGCGCGCGTGCGCAAGCAAGCCAACGGATACCAGCTCTCAGGAGTGTATTAAAAGCCTCATTTTTGCCATACTTCTGTTTACAAGTCTGTCATTTAAAATTTGGACAGGTGGGCCATTACTCACAATAGCTCATTATTAACATTTTTAATAGATTAATGAATATAATCTCCTTTCTAGAATTAAGTTAGCATATTTTATATTTTATTTATACTGGCTTCAATTAAGAACTTGGAGGGCTAAGAGAAATAGTTCTAATGATTAAAATTACTAGTCAAAATCTGTACTTTTACTTATTTATACATGAACTAGAATGAAATTCGTGAACAAGATGGGGGGGTCCCTCAGTCTGGCCTGCGCCCTCTTGCAGTCTGGGAGCCCTCGGGGGATGTCCGACTGACGACTTAGGCAGGCTCCCCATCGGACATCCGGCAGTCGGACATCCTTAGCGTTGCCGCAGAGGCGGGAGAGGTTCCTGCCACCACCGCTGCGCTTGCCAGCTGTGAGCCCGGCTCAGGGTTTCTGGCTGAGTGGCGCTCCCCCTGTGGGAGCGTCTGCCCCCTAGTGGTCAGTGCATGTCATAGCGACTGGTCGTTCCACCATTCGGTCGATTTGCGTATTAGCATTTTATTATATAGGATACTCCAATAATCCTCCATTTCTTGGCTTATAATTTTTCAGTGATTTGGATTACTCTCCCTACTTGTTTCAAAGTTGCTATTGTTGATGCTAGTTTTAGCATGTCTAAAAAATCTGGCAACACATTTTAACCTTTTGCACTCAGATGTCGAGTGTGACTCGACACGGTTAGCATTGGTAGCAGCTCTTTTTATACTCTTGAATGTATCAATAATTTGAAATATAAAAAAATCCAAATAAATAAGTTTGTATGAAAAGAAACTCCAGTTTTTTATTCTACTGCCACGCTTTGTAAAATCTGGGGTATTTAAAAAATTAAATTCCGAGTAGAATAAAGGAATCAAGAAAAAAGCAAGCGAGTGCAAAGGGTTAAATTTATGATCAAATGTATAAAAAAAATGGGTTCAAGGTTTTGTACATTTTAAAAATTAAGCCAGAAAAAGAAAAGGCAAAGAAAGTTAAGATGAAGACACCAGAATTTTAGTATTTTTAAATTTTCCTTAGAAAGTCACAAGTAATGAAAAATAGAAATACTTGGGAACACTATTCAAATTAGAACTGTAAGCAAGGAGATATCCAGAAAAAGTCTACTTGTACATCAAACTTAAAATAAATCAAAATCAGGCAAAGCCAAGAAGCAAAACAAGAAAAGTAAGACTATCCTAAAGTGTCCCAAAGAGATTTGTCTTCAGCTGGACCTAGGTTTGAGTTCTTGGTTCTTTGGTGTGACCTTTAAAAATTAACTTTCTTAAACCCCCATTTTTGCCTCTGTAAAATTTGAAACAAAAATATTATGTAATCCATTGTGTAGATTAAATTAAATGGTTTACTTGATATGCCATGTGTCAAATGCCAAGCACAGTGATACAGACTACTGTTTATAAATTACCATATTACATCGAAGAGAAGAACCAAGAGAAGTGGGGGTGGCGGTGCCAGCAGCAAAGCACAGAATCAGATTCCTGTTCTAAACAATTTCTTGGACAACACTTCTTTGATGGTGTGTTAAAGTACCAAGTGCAACTTGAACTAAAATATACTCCTCCTACTCAAAGCTGTGAGAGTGGACTTCAATGGTATACATTTACTGAGTTTTCCTCAATCCTATCTAATAAAAGAATAATATGCAAATTGACCATCACTCCAACACACAAGATGGCTGCCACAAGATGGCCAGCAGGGGAGGGCAGTTGGGAGGGACCAGGCCTGCAAGGGAGGGCAGTTGGGGGCGATCAAGCCTGCAGGGGAGGGCAGTTAGGGGTGACCAGGTTGGCAGAGAAGGGAAGTTGGGGGTGACCGGGCCTGCAGGGAAGGGCACTTGGGAGGGACCCAGGCCTGCAGGAGAGAGCAGTTGGGGTGGACCAGGCCTGCAGGGGAGGGCAGCTAGGGACAAACAGGCTGTCAGGGGAGCAGTTAGGCATCAATCAGGCTGGCAGGGGAGTGGTTAGGGGGTGATCAGGCTGGCAGGCAGAAGCGGTTAGGGGCAATCAGGAAGGCAGGTAGGCGAGCAGTTGGGAGCCAGCAGTCCTGGATTGTGAGAGGGATGTCCGACTGCCCGTTTAGGCCCAATCCTACGGGCAGTCGGACATCTCTCGAGGGGTCCCAGATTGGAGAGGGTGCAGGCTGGGCTGAGGGACTCCCTCCCTGCCGCATGATTCGTGGACCGGGCCTCTAGTATAAAATAATTTTAAATACTACTAATAAAAAGAAATTATGGGTAGATCAAATCTGTATAGAGTTACATGAACCCCAAAGACATCAAATCACTAATGCAAAGAAGCCATTCGACACTTGGAAGTGATCATAATAGCTGGGGCCATCCCGAGAGTTTCTGACTTAACAGGTCTAGAGTACAGCTTAAGTATTTACATTTCTGATAAATTCCTTGATGCTCCTGCTATAGTGAAAACAAGAATGGAGAAAATTGTTGCTAAGATCCACACAAGGAAGATACTTTTTTTAAAATTTCTTTATTGATTAAGATGTTACATATGTGTCCTTATTCCCCCGTTACCCCCCACCTCCCACTCATGCCCCCACCCCCCTGTTGTCTGTGTCCACTGATGAGGCTTATATGCATGCATATAAGTCCTTTGGTTGATCTCTCCTCCTTACCCCAACCATCCCCTACCTTCCCTGAGGTTTGACGTTCTGATTGATGTATCTTTGTCTCTGGATCTATTTTTGTTCATCAGTTTATGTTGTTCATTATATTCCACAAATGAGTGAGATCATGTGATATTTATCTTTCTCTGCCTGGCTTATTTCACTTAAGGCTAGGTGCTTCACTATTCTGAATGAGAAGACTGCTCTGAAAATCCAGGTAAATTACCACAGATACTCTGTTAAGAGTAGTAAAGAAGGAAAACAACAACAGAAAAACTTACCATTTATTTTTTTCCATTTGCTGGTCTTGGTTAATAACTATTTGACCTACTAAATTACCTGCCTTTATTTATTTTATGTACTTACTAGAGGCCCAGTGCATGGATTCATGCACAGGTGGGGTCCTCCTGGCCGATCGGGGCCGATTGGGGCCGACTGGGGCCAATTGGGGCCGGCCAGGGGGAGGGACTGTGGGAGGTCAGCCAGCCATGGGGGGGTGGGGAGGACAGCAGGGGGAGGTTGGCTGTGGTAGCACTCTGACCACCAGGAGGCAGCTCCTGCATTGAGCATCTGCCCCTGGAGGTCAGTGTGCATCATAGCTACCAGCCAGTCATCCAGTTGTCCAGTCTTAACGGTCGCTTAGGCTTTTATATATATACTAGAGGCCCGGTGCACGAAATTCGTGCACGGGGGGGGGGGGTCGGGGGTGTGTGTCTCTCAGCCCAGCCTGCACCCTCTCCAATCCAGGACTGTTGGCTCCCAACTGTTCGCCTGCCTGCCTTCCTGATTGCCCCTAACCGCTTCTGCCGGCCAGCCTGATCACCCCCTAACCACTCTGCTGCCAACCTGTTTGCCCCAACTTCCCTCCTCTGCCGGCCTGGTTACCCCTAACTGCCCTCTCCTGCAGGCCTGGTCCCCCCCCCAACTGCCCTCCCTTGCAGGTATGGTCCCTCCCAACTGCCCTCCCCTGCTGGCCTGATTGCCCACAACTGCCCTCCCTTGCAGACCTGGTCCCTCCCCTGCTGGCCATCTTGTGGTGGCCATCTTGTGTCCATATGGGGGCAGGATCTTTGACCACATAGGGGCAGCCATCTTGTGTGTTTGAGTGATGGTCAATTTGCATATTACTCTTTTATTAGATAGGATAGAGGCCTGGTGCATGGGTGGGGGCCGGCTGGTTTGCCCTGAAGGGTGTCCCAGATCAAGGTGGGGGTTCCCTTGGGGCATGGGGTGGCCTGGGCCAGGGGCCTGTGGTGGTTTGCAGGCTGGCCACGTCCCCCGACGACCCAAGCAGAGGCCCTGGTATCTGGGATTTATTTATCTTCTATAATTGAAATTTTGTAGCCTTGAGTGGAGTCCACGGCCGGCCAGGGTGTGCAGGAAGCTTGGCTTCCTCCATTGCCGGGGAAACCCAAGCCTCCCGCTCGCTCTGTGGCCGCAGCCATCTTGGTTGGGTTAATTTGCATACTTGCTCCTGATTGGCTGGTGGGTGTAGCGGAAGTACGGTCAATTTGCATATTACTCTTTTATTATATAGGATAGATGTGAGAATTAAAGTTGACTGAATCATATGACCCTTTCTCTATATGTACCACTAAACCACATTTTGGAATACAAATATGGCAGTGACTAGTTTTTTTGTGTTTTGTTGTTTTTTTTTTACTTTAAATTTGAAGACATTAAAAACTCTTAAGCACATAACTAAAAATAAACAATGGAATTTTACCCATGTATAAATATATACGCATACAATTCTCCAAGCCATTATATTCATTCATATAAAAGCCAAGTAAAGGACACCATTCACTGAATATTCACAAACATATACAATTAAGTTAATTTGTTTTTCATTAATGGTCTTTCTTCTAGATGTTCTTAAATGTCCAGATCTAAAGCACTAAACTTAAAGGCTTCCTAGCTATGGTACCCAAATATTTTTTTTCCATCCAAAAGCTGTCAATACAGAAAAAAACAAAGCTATAGGCAACTATAAAATTTTTCTGAATTCTAATAATACTTCTCATCTCTCTAATTACACTGCCACATTTTTAGGGTGCATGTAGCATAGTAGAATCAAATTGTAGGGTAGTTAATTTATAGGCAATTCATCTATGATGGGATTCCACTATTTGTAATTCCTTATATCTCAGTGCATCTAGCAAGGTACCTTTAATGTGGTATGTCCAATGAAAGCATTCTTCTACATAAAACAAGAGTACAAATTCACAAATTATTAGACTTTTTATTTTTAAAAGACAAAAGAAAATATGCTAGTACTAATGAAATTTGGACAAAGGGTAACATTAAAGTATGATTAGAAATATACACAAATAATAAATTAAATATCTGCTTTACTCTATATCAGTTTCCCAAATATCAGTATAATCACCTAGAAAAACTCCCTTAAAAGGTGATTTCTGGGTCTCAGTCATAAATCTGGGAATCTAGAGAATGTTCCCTCATTGACTCTACTGTATCACCAGATCTAGGAACCACTGCTCTATGTCATTGGCTCAAATAAATGAGTGGCAATGTAGCTTTGAATTTTCTACTGTCTTATATCATTCTACTCAGTTAAGGCACATAAGTAAAGGTGGATACATATATACGGTGTAGAAGATTCTCACTACACCAATTCCAGAGCACTTCTATATTATAAATCAGAAAGGTATTGAACATGCAAAATCTATACCTGCATTGAAAAAAACAAAAATAACAGGAATTATAAAAATATGCCTTCTTCTCAGAATAGCCTATCTGCATTTCCCAGAATACTAAGATCCCTAGGATTTACACCTCTATAATCGAAAGAATATTAAAAAGTTAATACCGAAATATATTCATTGACTACTACCTACTATAACTACATTTGAAATTTTAGAGTTTTAAAAACATGTTAACTAAAGTAGGATGACTATTCCCACAAAAAAAAAAAAAAAGCTCAACATCCAGCCAAATGTCAAGCATTTTCCCAACCTAGGAATGCTAAAACAAAAATCTACTCAGTATGCTCAGCCAACTTATTGTCTTCATTTTAGGCTGGATCTAACACTGTCTTTCAGTGTAACAGAACACTAAACCATGGAAGGAAAACCATTATCTCTAGACTCCTAAGATAGTCCCTTAAGCCAGACTACTTTTTTTTTGAAATCTGATCTATTGACCAAATTTAGCTTAGTTGACTGACTAGCAATAGCACACATCCATATTATGACAAGATTAACCCTAACTTTGAATATTATTATTTTATATAAGTTCTTTGGTAATATTAAGTTATGTATAACAAGATATACAAAGAAACAAATGTTGAGCCATTCAAAGGAAAAATATAAATGAACTGAGGCTGCCTTTTAAAAAGACCAGATGGCAGATCTACTAAACAAAGATTAAAACAACTGTTTTAAAGATGCTCAAAAACCAAAAATAAATAATAATTAATTTAAAATTATACATGAACAAAAAGGATATGTCATTAAAGAAATAGAAAACCTAAAGGAAACAAAAATGTGATTTTGGAGATGCAATAATTTCCTGGCTATGATACCAAAGACACAAACAAAAAAAACAAAAAAGGCAAACTTCATAAAAATGTTAAAATTTGTGCATTAAAAACACTATTAATAAAGTATAAAGGTAACCCACAGAAAGAGAGAATATATTTACAAATCACTAATCTGATGAGCGATTAAATCCATCATATATATAGTAGTAGAACTTCTAAAACTTAACAACACAAAAGCAAACAACCCAATTCAAAAAATGTGCAAAGCATTTGAAGACATTTCTCCAAAGAAGATGTACAAATAAACACATGAAAAGATATTCAATATCACCAATTAATAACTGGAGAAACTCAAATCAAGAGTAAAATGATATCTTTCCATATTTATTAGGATGGCTACTATTAAAACAAAACAGAACAAAACAAAAAAGTGTTGGAGTTGATATGGAAATATTGCAACCCTTGTACACTGTTGTTGAGAATATAAAATATTAAAGCAACTATGGAAAACAGTATGGCAGTTCCTCAAAGAATTAAAAATGGAATTACCATACAATCCAGTCAATACACTTCTGGGTATACATGGCAACAAATTAAAATCAGAATCTCAAAGATATATCTGTACATTCATGCTTACAGTAGCAATATTCATAATTGATAAAATGTGGAAGCAGCCCAAATGTACGGTGAGATATGAATGGACAATCAAAATATAGTATACCAGAGGCCCAGTGCATGAGTTTCGTGCACTGGGGGGTGGGGGTGAGGGGGGAGAGTCCCTCAGCTCAGCCTGTGCCCTCTCGTAGTCCGGGACCCCTCAGGGGATGTTTGCCTGCCAGCTTAGGCGCGATGCCTCCAGCGATCAGGTCTAAGCCAGCAGTCAGACATCCCTCTTGCAGTCCAGGGCTCTCACAGTCCGGGACCCCTCTCTCCTTACTGCCCACCTGGAGTGGAGGTGGGAGAGGCTCCCGCCACCGCTGCTACGCTCACCAGCCTTGAACTCGGCTTCTGGCTGAGTGGCGCTACCCCATGGGAGCGCACTGACCACCAGGGGGCAGCTCCTGCACTGAGCATCTGCCCCCTGGTGGTCAGTGTGCATCATAGCAACTGGTCATTCCCCTATTTGGTCAATTTGCATATTAGGCTTTTTATTATTATATAGGCTATATACAATGAAGTATTCAATCTAAAAAAGGAGGCAATTCTGACATATGCCGCGACAGAGTTGGAGCTTAAAAACAATGTGCAAAATGAATTAAACCAATCACTAAAAGACAAATACTGTATAATTCCACTTACATGAAATAGAATAGTCAAAAATCTAGACAAAAAGCAGAATCTTGGTAGCTAGGAGTTGACAGGCAGGGTAGCATGAGAAATTATTTTTAGAGTTTTCATTTTAAAAGATGAACAGTGTTCTAGAGATGAATGGTGATGATGACAGCACAATAGTATGGAATGTATCTATTCCATATCACTGACCTGTACATTTAAAATTGTAAATTTTATGTTATGTGTATGATAAATTTTGTAATGTATACTTTGCCAAAATAATCACTGAAAAAAATGTCATAGTAAAATTAAAGAAAAAGTCAAACGTTAACACCACAAAAAAATAAAAGGCTAGAAAATTCTAGAAGAGTTCTGCAAAGCTTCCAATTTTAATCCCACTGTCAAAAGCGCAGAAATTCTCACGAAACATCAAATAAGTTGAGAAGCAAACTCAAACAATCATAATTCAGTTGTTTCATTATAAACCTAAAGGAGGAATTCATCAGGCCTCCAGGCAGAATAAAACCTACATGGTAAAAATACTAAATGTTGAAAGACAATGGAATAATATTTTCAAAGTTCTGAGAGAAAGTTTAAAGACTCATACGTAGTAAAGATTTCATTCACATATAAAGATAACCTCTTTAAACTAGAATAGATTCAGTAAATAGAGAAAAAGAAGTTTTGGTGAGGGAATCAATCATGAAATTCAGCCATTTAGAACACACACACACACACACACACACTACACACACACACACACACACACACACACACACGGTGTGGTGATTGGTGGTGAGCTCTGAATCCATTAAATAATTAAAAGTAAACAACTATAAAATTTATAGTTATAGAACAGGTGGTAAATATAAATCTTGATAATGTAAAAATAATTATACAACATAACTGTAGTGAATGCATAAGAGTGCTAATTTCTTCATTATAAATAATTGGAAGAAAATACTGTTTAAAATAAAAATATAAAATATAGAAAAGGAACTTTTTAAAAACATTAGATCATCTCAATATTCAAAGTTCAGCAATTCTGACAACTTTTATTTGGTTAAATTCAGAAAAATTGAATGCAAGCAATATCACTATTGGTATGAGTGCACACACTTTTTTTTTTTTTTACTTTTTTTTACCAAAACGGATCTTCTACAAACTTCTCCATAGTATTTGTCAGTTAATAAAAGCAGGAACAACTTGCCATACTCATACACACATAGACATGCATATATTAGTACACATATACCCACACAAATATATATTTATACGTATCTTATTATTTTTCCTATTACTACTTTAAAGCAAAAAAAAAAAAAATGGAATGAGTGGGTTAAACTGTATGAGAAAAAGAACCAAGTACTTCAGCTAAATAATAAAAAATACTTTTAGATTAGGCAGAATAAAATTTTTTTAAGTTTTATTAAAATCTTATTAAGTACCATCAAATGACCTGACTTTTAAATGCAGCTTTGCATCTTTGGCTGGTTTTATTAGTTTGTTTTTGGTTATTGCAAACTAACTTCAGTGAACACCTTAGGCAAGCCCTATAGGAATATACTTATATTCCAAGTAAATGGGGTCAGTGAAGTGACAATGTAAGGAGAATGGAAAATTAAACGAAGCCTCAGTAATAATGTGAGCAGGAGCTATAAAACTATATACCAAAGAAAGTAGTTACAAGAGAAAACAGGTGAGAATATGTCCTATTTACTTAGCTTCAAAGTTGTTCAAGTAGGTCAAAGATACAATAGTTTTTCCTACCCTGCATATCAATGGACTCCAAGATAGTTGGTACAAAATAACCCTTTCAGGTAAAGAGAATATTTCAAAACTTTTAGTTATAAATCCAGGTGATTTGCTAAACTTAAAGGTATTGTTTCAGTGTTTTAAATAAAAGGAAAATAATGCAGGTATCCCAATAAATTGCAGATCTTTCCTGTAATGAACAGTAGTTTCCTGTCAAAAGCATACTGCTTAGCAAATAAACATAAAATTAAAAAAAACACCCTTATGTAGAACTTTAAGACAAATGTAAGAAAGAGATCTATGTTAGAAATATACTCACCAGTCCATTTTTTATTTTTAAATGGACATGGAGACACTAAGTACAGCAAAAGCAAGGCATTTAATGTCGGTCTTGCAAGATCAGGTGTCTGGTGGGAAGGCACACCCAAAGCAGTTACAACCAGCATTTTATTCCCTAGTGCACAGGTCCCTCCCCTGGTTCCTCATTGGCTGAGTACTATGGGTTATACAATCTTCCCAGATGTCACCTAAGTTTCATTATTTCCTTACTAGAGGCCCAGAGCATGATTGAATCATGCACGTGTAGGGTCCCCTACACGCTTTCGCTTTCGATTGCGGGGGAGCTGGGTGCCTGTGTGCTCCGGCACCAGCAGACAGGCACCCAGCTCCCCCATTTTTGATGGTCCGCGGCGGGACGTGAGCTCGCTGCCCCAGAGGCCCCTTCTGTTCCGCAGCACAGCCATGGCGCAGACGCTGAGCTCGCGCCGCCGCTGGCGACACGAGCTCAGCGTCCCGATGGCCCAATCGGCTACCCCGGCCACCCCGAGTCCCGCCCCCTGCACCTCCAGCTGGCCCAATCGTGGGCATAGCGGAATGATGGTAATTTACATATTACCATTTTATTAGGTAGGATAGGGCAGTGAAGGTGAACCTATGACACGCATGTCAGCACTGACACGCGTAGCCATTTCTGATAAACTCTAACTCCAAGACTCTAGTCGCAAAAGTTTCATCCTCCCCTATTAGACACTCTGTGCGGAGGTCTGTAGGCCAAAACAACAGAAGTCCGGCACAGAGCGTCTAGTTCTGGGACTTCCGGGTAAGCCGGGATCTTTGCCCTCACTTCCGCCGACAGAGCAGGGAGCAGAGGAACGCAGCGGGGAACGCATCTCTGGGGGCCCTGCCATTACCAGTAACCAAATAACAGTTAACCACAGCAACCATAATCTACTGTTCTGGGGTGTCATGGATTTCTAATCCATCATTACTGAAATAAGTGAGGGGGAAGCTGGGAGAGGCGAGGGTTTGTGGCGTGCTATGGGTGCTGTTTCCCGCCATTAGAAATAGCGGCAGCCATTTTAATTCACATAAGGAACACCATCTTGCTCCATAGTGCAGACTCCATTTCACCACTATTACTGTTGTGCATCCTTATTAACCCCTATTTCTGCTTATTAAACCTGCCCTTTCCTAAAAGACAGTTATATGCACCATTTTGTGGTTAGTTAGGCTAGTTAACCCCTAATTGCCTGCAGGCCTAACAAGCTATCTATAATTCTATCTTCTGTCACTGCCCCCCTGATGGAGAACCCAAAAAATAAAAAAACTAAGGTTAAGTAAAGAAAGTGGTAGTAGCAGTGGCCGCCCCTTTCAAGAGACATGGACCAAGATGTATGGCTTTATAGAAAAAAATGGCAGATCATTTTGCGTTCTATGTACTGAAACGGTAGTAAGCAGAACGTGGAATATAAATAGACATTTTGAAACTAATCATTCCCAGCTTTTGGAAAAAAGTGAGGATGAAAGGAAGGAATACATTTCCAGGCAGCTACACCTTTATAAGAGCCAATCTAATTCCATCCTTAAATTTATGAAAGGCTCTACAAATTTAACATCTGCAAGTTTGAGCATTGCTCACTCTATAGCTCAGCATGGGAAAGCGCTCAGTGAGGGAGAATTTATTAAAGAAACTCTCCTAAGATGTGCACCAGTTCTATTTCACGATATCCAGAATAAAGATGCAATTATTAAGAGAATATCTGAGTTACCACTCAGTAGAAATATCATAAAAGACCGAATAATGAGACTGAACACAAATGTACAACATCAATTAAAGAGAGACATAAGGAAGTGTAAATATTTTTCGATCTCTCTTGATGAAACTACTGATGTCACATCACATGCTCAGTTGGCCATTATTGGTCGATATTCTGTTGGTCTCACAATGAGAGAAGAGTTGATAAAGTTAGTATCAGTGTCAACAAGTAAATCAGGAAGCGAAATATGTAAGGTTGTTATACAAACATTTCGTGACCTAAGCATTGATATCTCTAAAGTTGTGTCAGTGACGACAGATGGGGCACCAAATATGGTGGGGGAAAAAGTCGGATTTGTCAAATGGTTTACAGAAGCTATTGGACATCCGATTGTGCCTTTTCATTGTATTATCCATCAGGAGGCTTTATGTGCCAAGGCAGGATTCACCGACTTAAACGACTTAATGTCAGTTGTTACAAAAATAGTTAATTTAATAGCTGCTCGCCCCCTTCACTAGCGAGAATTTTTGGCACTTTTACTGGAGGTTGATTCCACCTACAGTGGACTGCTGATGTACAATAATGTAAGATGGCTGAGCCGAGGCAAAGTTCTTGAGCGCTTTGTGGAGTGCTTTGAAGAAATTAAGGTATTTCTTGACGATAAGGATCTGGGAAACTTTCCTCAGCTTAATGATGATAAGTGGGTCAGCACCCTGATGTTTTTTACAGATCTCTCTGTTCATATTAATGAACTGAACTTAAAGTTACAAGGTTTTGGCAAAAGTATTGACGTTATGTTTGGATACATAAAAGCTTTTGAAAGTAAAGTTAAAATTTTCAAGCGAGATGTAGAAACTAAAACTTTTAAGTATTTTCCTCGAGTAACAAAGTATTTTGAGAAGGCCAGTGCAGCTGTACAGAATGAAATGGAACTCTTGCATATGAAGTACCAGCATGTTTTAGACTCATTACTTGACCAGTTTAGTGATAGATTTAGTCAATTTAGACGTCTAGAACAGACCATGAAAATAATTAAGTATCCTGATGCAGTAGTCTACAGTAGTTTGGAATTAAATGGTTTCCAATGGATGCAAATTAATGATTTGGAGATGCAACTTGCAGAATTTCAAGACAGTATCTGGGCTCAGGTATTTGTCGACTTGAGGTCTAAGCTTGAGAATCTGGAAAAGTGTCGCTTGGAGAATCAAGAGGAGTGCCACTACGAACAGGAAATTTGGAGTGCCTGGAACCGACTACCAGACACTTTTAGCACCCTGAAAAATATAGCAATGGCTTTACTCACAATTTTTCCCTCTACATACTTTTGTGAGGCCTTATTCTCAGCGTTAAATAATATCAAAACCAACAAAAGAAACAGATTGACAGATGAAGTTAGTAGCGCTTGCTTGGGCCTGAAGTGTACAAAATACCAACCTTCAATTGAAGATTTAGCCAATGAAATTCAGCAACAAAAAAGTCACTAATAGGCAGGTTAGTTAAAGAATTCCCCCTCCCCCTCACTTATCTTAGTTCACGGCACCCCACATAAGCTAAATAATATCAAGACCAACAAAAGAAACCGACTGACGGATGAACAAAGAAATCACTAAGCAGGTAAGTTAAATATTTAGTTTTTGGTTTATTAAATACAATTATATATAACAATTATACATTTATGTTATTTAAACTATAAATATCGCGAAATAATGTTTTTTCCTCAAAGTGACACACTACCCGAGTTATGCTCAGTTTTTTTGCGAAGTTTGACACACCAAGCTCAAAAGGTTGCCCATCACTGTTATAGGGTATTCTTTCTTTCCCCTTCCCAGTTTAAGTCCATTTGTCAGATTGTCCCTCCCCAATATCCTGTTTGCCCTGGGGACTTTCCAGGTGCATGAACTTTGTCAAGTCCACAAGCCACTATGCAAGCAATCTACCAGTAATTTTCCATTAAGGGTTAAATGCCTTGCCTTGAAAATCGACCACCACTAACTTTATTTCTAACAACCTATAAAAATTCTCACATATTTACATGTAACACTTATAAAGAGGACTATTTAATCTATTAACAGACATTTCTATAAAGAGTATGAATGGGTTTTATGTCCATTGGTTAAAAATATAAAAATATACAACTTTCCAGTTTGCCAAAAACAATTTACACGAAGAGAAGATTAAATTTACTAAAAGACTATTTACAAAACTCTTGTAAAATCAGTGAATACAAATTAAAATTAAAAACATACAAATGAACATTATTTTCATCAATAGCTTGAGTGGAAGTGAGGGGGGCAAAAACCTGAAATTCTAGCAGAGGGCAGTATTACTTTGTGACAAGAACTCTTGGTCAATTAAAATAAAAGTGTTTAACACTACTCTCTGATGATGACTACAGGAATATTGAAAATAATACCACTATAAGCCTCCATTTAACTTACATAAAAACAAATCCTACTATTTACCTAGTGTCTAATTCTGAATAGTAGACATTTTGTTCATTCAAAGAGTAAGAATGGACAAAAGGCTAGAACTTTGCCTCTCTTCAGTTAGAAAAATATTCTTGATGAGATAAGCAAAATAATGTAAAACAAAGGTATTTTAGGAGAAATCTGTGGATGCTTTCCATGTTTAGTTATTGGTTTTTTGGATAACATAGAGGTAAGAATATATTTAACCCTTTGCACTCGCTTGCTTATTTCTCAATTCCTTTATTCTACTCGGGATTTAATTTTTTAAATACCCCAGATTTTACAAAGCGCGGCAGTAGAATAAAAAACTGGAGTTTCTTTTCATACAAACTTATTTATTTGGATTTTTTTATATTTCAAATTATTGATACATTCAAAGAATATAAAAAGAGCTACTACCGATGCTAACCATGTCGAGTCACACTCGACATCCGAGTGCAAAAGGTTAACTTGTTTTTCATCCAGCTAGAATTAAGGAACATTTGTATGTAGCAAGGTAAATATTAGAGTTAAAAGCCCTGAACTCATAACGTACTGTATTGTACTTTCTTGCAAGAGCAATTACTCCAGGGCATATGTTCACTTGAGAATAATTGAATAAAATCCTTACCACTATTTAAACAATTTTTTTTCTTTTGACATGCTTACACAGTTATGTAAATATGATATGATACAACCCCGGTGAATTAATTAGCAAATATTAATTAAACTAATTTTGGAAGGAAAAAATTGAAAATAGCATTGCCTTAGAGAGAAACCATTTGACAATTTATAGAAATTATCCATGTGAATGCAAAATCTTGGAATTTTCCCCCAAAACTTTAATAGTATATTGTTTCTAACGAGACTCTTTAGCTTGTGCAGGAAACATAAGGAGGCCAGATTCCTGCAATTTGAATACTAGGGCCAAATAAATTATGTTTTCCAATTGTGCTTACTAATGTATACACCACCATCACCACCCCTGGCCCCCATCAGCATGCTTAGGTAACTGCCAAGGCAGACATTTGAGTTTAAACATTCATACTGTAGTAAGATCTTAAAATAGTTGGATATGTTTTAGGGGGATGCTAAATTTTTATTTATTAATGCTTTAAAAAGATATCTTAGAATTTTTCTTATATAACATCATACAATACAGAGGAAAACTTTATCCTTTCAGACTTCAAACCAGGAAAATACTAAAAAAAACTTAAAGTATTCTTTGTATTTCAAGATAACTGTTCATCATGATCACTTTAAGCCTTAAACAAAATATCCAAAGTGTCTTCATAAAAGTTACAGACTCACTTTTTATCAAGATCACCAAACATAACTCCCTCATTTTCACATATGTTTATAAAGTCTACAGTAGTGTAAGTATACACATCACTCATTCACTTATGCAGAACTTCCAGTTCTACAAGCTCCATTCATGGTAAGTACCTCAGATAGGTATATAATTTTTTATCTTTTCTATCCTTTTTTGTACCTATACTATATTTAAGATATGCTTAGATGCAGCAAATATTTTCTACTATTGCTTTACAACTGCCTACAATACTTGGTACAGTAACATGCCGTGTAGGGTTATAGCCTAGGAACAGCAGGCTATATACCATATAGCCTAGGTGTGTAACAGGCTATACCACCCAGGTTTGTGTAAGTGCACTTTATGATGTTAGCACAATGATTAAAACACTTAATGATGCATTTCTCAGAAACGTATCCCCCTCATTAAGTGTGCATGACTATATTTGTTGAAATAGAAAATATACATTGCTTTCTATCCCAGGTTCCTGATGCAGAGCTCCTGAAATGCTTGTAATTTCTTGGGAGATAGGAGTGTCTTTTGTTCCATTTGAGATGACTCTTAGTGGGCTTGTGGATAGGTCTGGATGAGGACTGGTCATAAGAAAACAAGTCATGATTAGAAACTTGGAATTTTCAGCCCTGTTCCCATTCTCTTGAGAAAGTGAAATTAACTAATCATGCCTGTGTGAAATCTCCATAAAAATCCTGAAAGGTTTGAAGAACTTCTGGGTTGGTGACCAGGTGGAGATATTGGGGAGTGGCATGCTCTGAGAGGGTATGGAATCTCCATGCCCCTCCACCATACCCTGCTATGCACCTCCTCCATCTGGCTGTTCCTGAGTTATAGTCTTTTATAATAAACTAGAGGCCCAATGCATGAAATTCATGCAGGGGCCTTGGCCCCTACCACAGCCTCGGCCCCCACCCGCCACCATGGCAGCTGGAAGGAAGGACATCTGGAAGGACGTCAGATCTAATTAGCATATTACACCTTTATTATTATAGATTGTAATCTAGTAAGTAAAATGCTTCTGTGAATTTTTTGAGCCACTCTAGCAAATTAATCGAACACAAGGAGTGGGTAGTTTAAATGTGTTGGTCAGAAACACAAATGACAAATTTGACTTGCGACTGGTGTCTGAAGAGGCTGGGAGAGGGGGACAGTCTTGTGGAACTGAGCCAATTATTTGTTGAATCTATGCTATCTCCAGGTAAACAACTTCAGAATTAAGTTGGATTTAGGACACTCAACCAGTGTCCTAGAATTGCTGGGTAGGTGAGAAATACCCACACAAAACTGGAACTCCATGCAGAAGTATTTAGTATTAAACAAACTTACCAACTTACTAAATAAAAAAATAAATATGCAATATTTGCAACATGTAACCTATAAAGCTAGAAAAGGAATAAAGTAAACAAAAGAGTGCATAACAAAGAATAAAGACCAAGGCACAAAACTGATGAAGTAATTTTTAAAAATGTTTTCATTGATTTCAGAGAGGAAGGGACTCAACTGGGTATG
Organism: Cnephaeus nilssonii; assembly: GCF_951640355.1. Taxonomy (NCBI): domain Eukaryota; kingdom Metazoa; phylum Chordata; class Mammalia; order Chiroptera; family Vespertilionidae; genus Cnephaeus; species Cnephaeus nilssonii. Next base: position 64,752,499 of record NC_137081.1, on the reverse strand, counting down.
TGCCCTGACCTGGAATCAAAACGTGACCTCCTCATTCAATCACTGAGCTACACCAGCTAGGGTGATGAAGTAATTTTTAATAAAATAAATGATAAATAGTATGAAAAGTAGAGGCATAAAACCTGAACAAATGAGTCATCATGAAAGAACTAGAAAGAGTGTTCAAAACTATGCACAACAATAGCAACAGCCCCAGGCGGTTTGGGAATTTAAGCTTTAACCAAACATTCAAAACAAGGTTCAGAAGAATTTACACAGTTCTAGTCTCAAGATAAATATGCAGGCCATTTTACTTTATTTTATGCACCTGATAAAACCTGCATTAATAAAACTGGACAAAGGGTAAAAACAAATTTATAGATGAAGCTCTACTACATTAATGTAGCAAACTGAAAAGTTCCACTTTTTAACATTCCTCTGCCTTATTACCTATCGCTGATAAGTAGCAAAATTATTAAGTCATATTCTGGTGTTAATACAAAATAAGTTAGGAAAAAATAACAAAATAAATCTCTTTAAAAATGCAGATCTTGTGCTTGTTTCGTTTTAGTTAAAAGAATAGTCACGGGGTTGGTAAGGCTGTGGTTAACACACAATAATGGCAAAACCACTTATTACTAGAAGCCTCAATTTTGTATGTCCTCCAACCTGCAATTCCACTTCCAGAAATTTACTCCATAATCTCAGATGTACACAAATATCAAGCTAAGAAGTAGCCACGAACATGGGCACAGCCCAGGGGCACAGGCTCTTGCACAAACAAAACAAAACTGAGACCTAATCACAGGAATACAGACTGTTTCCCTTAGCCCAATGCCATACCATCATATCAATAGAGCTCCTCTTTATAACTAAAAGAACAACTCTCAGACCTTATTTTTAAAAAATCTGTAGGGAAATTCCAAACACCTTATGACAGTCTAACTTTAAGCTGAGTGAACATAAAAATCTTACAATAAGACCTATTTACTTCAGTTTCCTATACCAGAGTTTATCATGTATGGCTTTCAATAAAAAAATTACAAGGCAGACTAAAAGTAAAAATAAACATACTTTGATGAGATTGAAGAGACACAATGAGACTTAGGTATGGTAACAATTTTAAAATTAAGACTGGGAATTTAATATGCTAAGAGCTCTAATGAAAAAAGCAAATAACCTGCAATTATAGACAGGCAATGTAAGCAGAGATGGAAACTCTTGAGAACAAATCAAAAGGAAATACCAGAAATTGAAAACAATAAAAGAGAAATAAAGAATGCATTTGATATGCATAACAACGTATAAATGATCAAGTAAAGACTATTATAAGGAACTAGAGGCCCAGTGTGCAAAATCGCATGAGACCCTGACCCAGTGTGCCGCAGGACCCATCAATGCACCTCCTGGTGATCAGTCATTACGGCCACTAGGTTTTTATTATATAGACTAGAGGCCCGGTGCACAAAATTCGTGAATGGGGGGGAGGGTTGTTCCGCAGCCCAGCCTGCACCCTCTCCAATCTGGGACCCCTTGAGGGATGTCCAACAACCCGATCCCGGTGGGATTGGGCCTTAACGGGTGGTCGGATTGGACATCCCTCTCACAATCCAGGACTGCTGGCTCCCAACTGCTCACCTGCCTCTGCCTGATTGCCCCTAACCGCTTCTGCCTGCCAGCCTGATCACCCCTAACCACTCCCCTGCCAGCCTGATCAATGACTAATTGCTCCCCGGCCAGTCCGATTTCCCCTAACTGCCCTCCTCTGCCGACCTGGTCATCCCTAACTGCCCTCCCTGCTGGCCTGACCGCCCACAACTGCCCTCCCCTGCAGGCCTGGTCCCCCCCCCCAACTGCCCTCCCCTACTGGCCTGGTCCCCCCAACTGCCCTCCCCTGCAGGACTGGGTCCCCCCCAACTGTCCTCCACTGCAGGCCTGGTCCCCCGCAACTGCCCTCCACTGCAGGCCTGGTCTCCCCCAACTGCCCTCCTCTGCTGGCCAGGTCACCCCTAATGCCCTCCCTGCTGGCCTGATCTCCCACTACTGCCCTCCCCCACAGGCCTGGGTCCCCCCAACTGTCCTCCGCTGTAGGCCTGGTCCCCTCCCAACTGTCCTCCCCTGCAGTCCTGGTCCCCCCAACTGTCCTCCCATGCAGTCCTGGTCCCCCCAACTGTCCTCCCCTGCAGTCCTGGTCCCCCCAACTGCCCTCCCCTGCTGACCTGGTCTCCCCCAACTGCTCTCCTCTGCCGGCCCAGTCACCCCTAACTGCCCTCCCTGCTTGCCTGACGGCCCACAACTGCCCCCCCTGCAGGCCTGGTACCCCACAACTGCCCTCCCCTGCAGGCCTGGTCCCCCACAACTGCCATCCCCTGCAGGCCTGGTGACCCCTAACTGCCCACAACTGCCCTCCCCTGCAGTCCAGATTGTGGTGGCCATCTTGTGTCCACATGGGGGCAGCCATCTTATGTTTTGGAGTGATGGTCAATTTGCATATTACTCTTTTATTAGATAGGATAGGAGCAAGGAACTGGCAATATTCTATTATATGATACCTGTATTACCTGTTAAGTGGTACAGTGTTATTTGAAAACAGACTAGGATTGCTTATAAATGTACTCTGCAAACACTATAGTAACCACTAAATGAAGTTTTTTGTTTTTGTTTTTAAAGAGGTAGATCTGTGGACTGAGGGAGGAAAACAAATGGATATAACATGACTGACTAAAATCAGAGAAGGCAGAAAATGAAAGACAAGGAGGGAAAAAAGAACAAAGGCAATACAGAGAAAACAGCAATAAATGTGGCAGATATTAATTCAACTATGTCAGTATCACTTTTAAATGTTAATGGGCTAAAAACACCAATTAATAAGTAGAGACTGTCACAGTAGATAAACAAATAAGACCCAAGTATATGCTGTCTACAAGATACTTTAAATGTAATAACACAGATTAAAGTACAGGGATGGGGGGGGGGGGATTTATACACTAATCAAAAGAAAGTTGAAGTAGCAATATATAATTTTAGATAGACCAAATATCAGAGTGAGAAGTATTAAGATTAAATAAGGCATTACAGAATGATAAAGGAGTGAATTCTCTAATAAGACAACAATTCTTAATGTCTGAGTGCCTAACAACTGCCTAACATCAAAAGATCAGAGTACACGAAACAAAAATTGATACGACTGCAAGAAGAAATTGATGAATCCACTTTATACTTGGAAGACATCAATATCCCTTCAACAGTAATTGACAGAAAATCACTAAGGATATACTTGAATTGGACAGGATTACTAGTCAAAAGGACCTAAATGACATTTATAGAATACTGCATCCAAGAACAGAATGCATATTCTCCTCAAACTGACATAGCACATTCACCTAGATAGATCATAGTCCGGGGCAAAAAAAAACAAAAAAACCCAAACATCTTATATTTGGGGGAAAAAAAAAAGAAATTATATAAAGTATACTTTAACACTATAATAAAATTAAGATAGAAATAAACAGAAAAGTAGCTGGTAAATCCCCCAATACAGAGCTTAAACAACAGACTTCTACCAAACACATGGATCAAATAAGAGAAATTAAGAAAAAGAATTGTAAATAAAATTAAAATTAAAATAGAACTTACCAAATGTATGACATGTAGCAAAAGCAGTCCATAGAGGAAAATTTATAGCACTGAATGCATATATTAGGACAGAAAAAAAGACTTAAAATCAATCATCTAAGTTTCCACCTTAGGTAATTAGAAAAAGAAAAGCAAATTAAAGCCAAAGTAAGAATAATAAAAAGAGAACAGGCCAATGAAACTGAAAACAAGAACTCAATCAGAAAAAGAAATCATGAAAAACTCATTCAGCCGAAAATGAAAACTTATAAAGCTAAATACATAAATGAATAAAACTGACAAACCTCTAGCCAGGTTAAAACAAAACAATAAAAAAGAGACCCAAAGGATTAATATCAGACATGATTAATATCAGAAATTAAAGCAGGACCATCACTACTGATCTCATAGACATTAAAAGAAAAGCTATCATCCTTTCAACTTTAACTTTGCCAACACTTATCAACTTTTTGGTCAAAACTTCATACTGATCTCTATTCCCATATCTATCAAGAAAGCAGTAAACGACTAAAATTATGTTGTTTTTATTGGAGGTAGGAAAGAGATTGGGAGACTTATGTGAGATTAAGGGGAAAAAGAATTTAGGAAAAACTAGTAACCCCAACACATGCTTGTTTGAATATGGGCACGTAGGACATGATTTGGGAATGAAAAGGAGGAGTAAAACTAAAAAAAAAAGAATTGGGGAACAACTGTCGATTTCATGTTTTATCTACCTTCTAGTTTATAATCTCAACTCATATTATTTTCCCATTTAAGCATTTAGTAAAATGTGAAAAGCTATTCAGTCCCATCAGCAAATCCTATCCAAAAAGAACCCTAATATATAAAAAGAGAAGGGCCGTCATGACCTAAACGACCAGATGGGTGACCAAACAGCAGGCTGCGTGGGGCGACCAGGCCGGCAGGGGGGTTAGTGAGGGACGACCAAACTACTGAACAGCAGGCTGTGTGGGGCGACCAGGCTGGCAGGGGGGGTTAATGAGGGACAACCAAACGACTGAACAGCAGGCTGTGTTGGGGAAACTAGGCCGGCAGGGGGGGCAGTTGGGGGCGACCAGGCCGGCAGGGGGGCAGTTGGGGGCAACCAGGCCAGCAGGGGGGCAGTTGGGGGAAACCAGGCCAACAGTGGGGGGCAGCTGGGGACGAACAGGCCGGCATTAAGGGACAGTTGGGGGCGACCAGGCCGGAAGGGCGGGGGCAGTAAGAAGCGACCAGGCCAGTGTGGGGGGAGCAATTAGGAGTGACCAGGCCGGCAGAGGGGGGCAGTTCGGGGGTGACCAGGCTGGCAGGGTGGGGCAGTTAAGGACGATCAGGCCGGCAGGCAGAGGTAATTAGGGGTGATCAGGCTGGCAGGTGAGCAATTAGGAGCCAGCAGTCCCAGATTGTAAGAAGGATGTCTTCCGACTGTCGGTTTTGGCCCGAAACCTGGGATCAGGCTTAAATCGGCAGTCAGACATCCCCCGAGGGGCCCAGGATTGGAGAGGGTGCAGGCTGGGCTGAGGGGGAAACCCCCCCCCCGCCCCGGTGCACAAATTTTGTGCACTGGGCCTCTAGTAAACATATAGCAGCATGGTCACTTAATAAACAGTGTTTAAATTTGGATAGAATTAATTAACAAAGCCATTTCCAAAAGACCTGCAGCACTAAAATAGTTAAAATAAAATTAAACTAAAGCCTCTATTCCACTCCATCAAAAGACAAGAGGTTCTACTGAGGGCAATACAGAAGAACTTTACACTAGGGATATCAGGCTCAGTAGAAGGTAAGGGCATTACAGATGGAAAAAAATTGAATACTGATATTCATGAGCTCTCTGCTTTCACTTGCTTTTCCAAGCATTGACAATCAAGCTTACATCTTGGAGCAGGATTTGTTGGTTCAATAGCACCTGCAGCTTCCATCTACTGGTTTTTAGTAACAATCACATCCTAGAACTGGTGACTTAAGAGGCATGAGACTGAAAAATCCTTTGCATTGAATTCTTGTTAGCCCAATAGAAAATGGTTCCAAATATGTAAGACATGCACCTTAGGGTTTTTTTCTCCAATATGTGCCCCAGCCAAATATTTCCTCAGTGAGAACCATCAATAGTTAGCAAGTCCCAGCCAAGTTCATAAAGACCCAAGATAGCTTTCTACTGCCCCTTACATAAATTTGATCACACAATTAAGGATCATAAGAGAGTTAAGGAAAACGTCTAAAATGAAAGAAACCAAAACATACAAAGAGAATACCTTAGATAAAGCAAAGAGAAATACATTTTAAAAGAAAACTTTAATTAAGTCCATAAAAAGAAAAGAAAAACACAAAACAAACCAAAGAAAAACCAACCACTAGGATTCTGTGGAAAAAAAACAAAACACACAGATCAAAAAAGCTATTGTAAATAAAAGAGTATGAAAACTGAAATGAAAATCTTTAAACATTTTTAAAAAATCAAGTAAATTTCCCAGAAAGTGTAAAGCATAAAATTGCAAAAACATAAAAAATGGGAGAAATAAAACAGGTCCAGGAGGACAATGTCTAATTGCACTTTCAGAACAAAATACACAGAAGCAAGGAAATTACACAGAAAGTATCGGAAACTTTTTCAGAGCTGAAGGATATAAGTTACCAAATGAAAAGGTCCCATGGAAAGCACAAAAAAGTGCATTCATTTCACATGACTAAGACATTTCAGAATACTGGGCACACGAAGAGAAAATTCTATAAGCTTTAAACAAAAAGGCTACAGAAGCTTTCATGGCAGAGAAAAGTGAAAAGCAAAGTGTTGAAAATTAGAATAGTTTCAGATTTTATATAAGACACTAAGAATTCCTTCACAATTCTGAAGAAATACATTCCAAACTTAGGATTCTATACCCAAACTACAGTCATATAAAGTAGCAGATATTTGGAGAAACCAAGATGGTGGAATAGGTAAGCACCTAAACTGCTGCCTCGCACAACAATTTCAAAACTACAACTAAAAGACAGAACGGACATCATCCAGAACCACAGGAAAGCTGGCTGAGTGGAAATTCTACAACTAGAAGGAAAGAGAAAAGCTCACGGAGAATCAGAGGAGTTGCAAAGGGCTGAGGTACGGAGACACGTTCACAGAGAGGAAGGGCGGCTGAGTGCCTGGCTGGCTTTCTCTGGCAGGAGGGAGAAGGAAGCTCCCGACTGCACTGAACCCAAGTTCCGACTGCACTGAACCCCAGTTCCGGGCGAGGCCCTGGGGACCCAGGCTTATACAGGGTAAGTCTGGACTGTCAGGTAGACAGAAAGGCACACAGAGACTCGTGGGAGCTGCGAAAGGCAGAGATCTGGAGGCGCGGGCGCAAGTGCGTGCAGAGAGGACTGACTACTGAGTGTGCCACTGGCTTTCTTTAGCTGGAGGGACCCAGAAGGTCCCGACTGCGCTGAACTCCAGTTCTGGGCGAGTATCTGGGAATCCAGATTCATTGGGGGAGAAACTGGACTGTCTGGCAGCGGGTGAAACTCAAGGGCGGCTTTCTCTCAGAGGTGCTTACAGCGATTACCAAGGGACACTGAGACCCAGGGCCTCTTAGGGCAGGGCTGATGGGAAGCCAAGACTGTCTGCTCAGCCCTGAGACTCCACCCCATCCAAGCTGAGCACAGAGGCTTTTGCAATTTTGCAAGTCTTGTCTCATAAGGCTGTCTTCAGCACAGAAGTTCTCCTGTCGTAGACACAGCTGATCCTCACAGCCAACTGGCCTGGAGGTCAATTCCTCCCAGTGACACCAATAACAATCAAGACTTAACTACAACAAGGCTGTACACACAGTCCACAAAGGGGTGCACCAAGAGTGTCCACCTCACGTAACTTGGGAGGCCGACCCACTGGGCCATATAGGACACCTAGCACACAAAGCTACCCTACCAACTCAGGGAAGCAGCGAAAATGCGGAGACAAAGAAACAGATCACAAACGAAAGAAATGGAGGAAAACAAATGACTGGATATAGAGTTCAAAACCACGGTTATAAGGTTTTTCAAGAATTTCCTAAAAAAGGCCGATAAATTTAGTGAGACCCTCGAGGATATCAAAAAGGACGAACTAGAAGTTAAGCATACACTAACTGAAATAAAAAATATTATACAGAGACCCAACAGCAGACTAGAGGAACGCAAGAATCAAGTCAAAGATTTGAAATACAAAGAAGCAAAAAACACTCAGCCTGAAAAGCAAAAAGAAAAAAGAACCCAAAAATTTGAAGATAGTGTAAGAGAAAGCTAAAGGAGTTCATCACCACCAAACCAGTATTATATGAAATGCTGAAAGGTATGCTTTAAGAAGAGGAAGGAGAAAAAAGTAAAGATAAAAATTATGAACAACAAATACATATCTGTCAACAAGTGAATCTAAAAATCAAGTGAATTAAAAATCCGAGGAACAGAATAAACAGGTGAATATAATAGAATCAGGGGCATAGAAAGGGAGTGGACTGATAATTCTCAGGGGGAAAGGGGTATGGGGGGTGCGGGAAGAGACTGGACAAAAATTGTACACCTATGGATGAGGACAGTGCGGGGGGAGGTAAGGGCAGAGGGTGGGGTGGGAACTAGGTGGAGGGGAGCTATGGGGGGGAAAAGGAAAAACAATTGTAATAATTTGAACAATAAAGATTTATTAAATTAAAAAAAAATAAAGTAGCAGATATTTACAGGAACATAATGCCTTAAAACATTTGCCTTTTAGATAGTTACTGGAGAACATGACCAAACAAAGAGAAGGACCATACAAGACAAGAATTACATGGGATACAAACAACAGATGATCCATCATAGAATAGAGGCTGCACAAAGGACAACCTTATTAAGCAATTGGCTTAATCTGGAAGCAGAATGTTCTAGGAGAAATTGATAAAAAAAATAATCAATACTTCTGAACCTATGAAGAAGATATGCTGACAACCATCAGTTAGTTTGGAAATGAGTTAATGATAAATACTGAAAAACTAAAGTATCTGTGGAATGATGGGGGAGTGGTTGGGGTGTTTGTGGGGAAAAAAACAAATTTACAGCATCAATACAGGGAAGTCAACAAATAATGAAATGAAAAAAATCAAGAGGTAGCAATATAAGATGTTATTTAGAAATATGGAAGTAAATAGCAAAAGAATGTGCAAAAAAAAAAAGTTTTAAAAGTGTTCTCCCCTAGAGATGGGAAACAGCCACCTTGTCCAATATTACACCCTTCAAGGGGCTTGAGCAAGGTGAGGGTATAAAGGCCCAAGCATTTTGGTCCACCATGGTGACAACTGTGATGGGCAATATTCTGGAGAAGAGAACTTGCAATAAATATGAGTTTCCCTGCCTGTTGTGGCTCAGTTGGTTGGAGTGCTATCCTGTATATGGAAAGATCATGGGTTCGATTCCCCAGTCAGGAAATATACCTAGGTTGTGGGTTCAGTCCCTGGTCCAAGTACACATGGGAAGCAACTGCCGATGTTTCTCTCTCACATTGATGTTTCTCTCTCTCTAACCTCCTTTCTTGTTAAAATAAACATATTTTTGGGTAAGGATTAAAATATATATATCCTATCTAATAAAGAGGGAATATGCTAATTGACCATCACTCCATCACAAAGATGGCTGCACCCACAGCTGAGGCCAAGTTCCCTTAACCCTTTGCACTCACTTGCTTTTTTCTCGAGCTGCTACTGATGCTAACCGTGTCGAGTCACACTCGACATCTGAGTGCAAAAGGTTAAGGAGCCTTAATGAGCAATCAGCAGGGACCTGAGGCTACGCCCTCCTCCAACCCCCGTGGGACTTGACCGGGAACCTCAGGCTGTGCCCCCCACCCAGCAGGGATTGACAGGGGACCTTAGGCCCCACCCCCCACCAGGCAGGGCTTGACATGGGACGTCAGACCATGTTCCCCCACCAGCGGGGCTTGACGGGGGACCTCAAGGTGCACCCCCAGTGCTGGGTCAGGGGAACTCAGGCCGTGCCCCCATGCCCAGCGGGGCTTGTTGGGGGACCTGGGGCTGTGCCCCCCTGCCAGTGGGGCTTAACGGGGGACCTGAAGCTGCGCCCCTCTGCCTGGCAGGGCGTGACGGGGGACCTCAGGCCATGCCCCCAACCAGCGGGGCTTGACAGGGGATCTCAGGCTGTGTCCTCCACCTGGTGGGGCTTGACGGGGGACCTCAAGGCACGCCCCCCACCCCATCTGGGGGACCTCAGGCCATGCCCCCTGTCCTGGCGCCGGGCCAGGGGGACCTGAGGCTACGCCCCCTGCCTGGCGGAGCTTGACAAGGGTGGGACTGGCCATATCTGGATCTAGCCCAATGGGGGTGGGGTGGGGGGGAGGGGCGGCTGGATCTGGGTCTCATGCGATTTTGAGGTGCATGTGGGTGGGTGGGGTCTTGACTCTGGGTCCCCCTTTTAATGTGCACGAATTTCGTGCATCGGGCTACTAGTGTATGTGTGTGTGTGTGTGTGTGTGTATACACACACACACACACACACACACACATATATAAAAATAGGTATGAGTTGTTTTTAATAATAAACCATGTAGAAGTAGTCAATACTTGAAGCATGTGTTCTTTTACATTTGAAAATGTTAACTTAAAAAAAAAAACCTGAAAAATTTCTCATTAACTTGACTACTTATACTTTAGAAGGTAATTCAGTTTAAAAATTTTTAAACTCATGTATGACTTAAGTTAAAACACAAAATTTTGGCTAGAACCAGAAAGATCTTGATATGAATTTCTAAATTTAAAAACAAAACAGAGGATAAGAGTTTTCTTTATGGTAAAGGCAGATTGGCTCAATCCTCTCTGCCAAAGTCAAGAAAAACCTTCATAATAAAAAAGAAATAAGGCAGCATGAAATACATGCCAAAACCTAGTAGAAGGTAAACCAGAGAAATAAACCACACACCCAATCACTTTTTCCTGAGGCCTTTTGCCAATCCAGAAAAAAAGGCTGAGAAATAAAAAGAATGAGCTACTGGTAACTTTGATGAGCGTGGGGAAAAACAACAACAGAAAAAACAAATAAACAAAAAACCCACTGAAGCAAAGGACCCACCAAACCTGGGGACTAAAATAAATCATCACACAATTTAAGTTGAGATCTCAAGGGCAGTGTCATCAGTATAGGAAGAACTGGATGTAAAACACAACTCATATGACTCAAAGTCCTGCTTATGTCATGTGTGTAACAGAAGAAATCCCAAATTTTGAAAATGAATTGATTTGGAACTGGTAGCATCCCTAAGCATCTTTCCTAGAAAAACATGCCTTCTTGACAAAGATATTATTATCCTAGTACTTACTTACTATTCTTGTAATTTTTGAAACAAAACCAACACATTGGCACACAAGAAAAAAAATGATAAACCAGCAAAAACAAAATTCAGAAACTGTAATTATCAGTCACAGACAAAAGAAACTATGAATGCTATGTCAATAAAAGCCACAACTTTTAATTTGTAATTTAAAATTTGTAATTTTTACTAAGTAGCCAGAAACAGTAAGAATAAATATAGGGCCCTAGTCAGTTTGGCTCACTGGATTGTGTGTCAGCCTGCAGAACAAAGGGTCCCAGGTTCGATTCCGGTCAAGACCATGTACCTAGGTTGCAGGCTCTTCCCTGGCCCGTGCCTTGGTCAGGGCTTGTGCAAGAGGCAACCAATTGATGTGTCTCTCTCAGATAGATGTTTCTCTCTGTCTTTCCCTCTCTCTAAAAAAATCAATGGAAAAACATCCACGGGTGAGGATTAAAAGGAAAAAAAAATAAGAATAAGGACCTATGAACCATAGGTTGCAGTTTGATTCCTGGTCAGGGTACATACAGGGGTTGTGGGCTCCATCCCCAGTAGGGGGCATGCAGGAGGCAGCCGATAAATGATTCTCTCTCTTCGTTGATGTTTCTCTCTCTCTCTTCCTCTCTGAAATCAATAAAAATATATATTTTTTTAAAATGAACAAAGGTATACTTCTTTAAATTCTGATCCACAGAATTAAGAATCCCAGTGAACCCAAACAGGAAAACCAATTCCACACAAAAACTCATGAAGAAATAGCAGAAAACCTAAGATAAAAGAAACATTTTAAAAAGCAGATTGCTTTCAAAACAGCAAGAGTTAGATTGACAGCTGACTTCCAAAGTCAGTAATGGAAGTCAAACAGCAGTGGAATATTATCTTTGTGGTGGTGAAAAACAACCATAACCCTACAATTTAATACCCCCCAAAACATTCTTCAAGATTGAAGGTGAAACAAAGACAGTGTAAGGTAAACAAAAAATTAATAGCATTAACCATGAGCAGATCTGTATCTAAATAATGTGCTAAAAAAATTAAAAAAAAAAAAAGGAAAAGGATCTTCAAGGAAAATTCAGAGACATTAGAAGAAATAAAGAACACTGAAAGTGTATAAATATGTAGGGATATGTAAGTCAATGTTGGTGATAGAGAACTGTGCTGTCCAAACAGAAACATACTACCTATATGTTCTTTAAAATTTTCTAGTATCCACATTTAAAAAAAAAGGTGAAATTAATTTATTAAAATTTCAACATGTAATATAGTAAGAAGCTGAATTTATACTGTTTTTATACTTAGTCTTAGAAATCTGGGGTTTATTTGACATTTACAGAACATGACAATTCAGTTGCTAAATTGCTTTTAACCTAAGAAATAATCTGTGCAAAATACTTAAAGACTATTCACATAACCAGTTTATATTTTTGAAAAAAAAAATGTTTAGCCTCATTAATAACCAGGGAATTGCAAATTAAAGCAATAATATAAAGCTACATCCATCAGTTTGGCAAAAAACAAAAAATACCAACTGCTGGTGGGACAGTAGAGAAAAAGTATTGTATACTGCTGGTGGAAGCATAAATTAATATATCACGTTGGAAAAATTGGGCATACACAAAATTGCATGCTATATGCATAAAAATACATTTAAAAACATCCACAGTAGCACTGTTCATAATTGCTAAAAACTAGACACAATCCAAATGTCCATTAATATTACATTAGTTAATTGTGGCTTATTCATAAAAAGACCACACTAGTTCTGGCCCATGTTGCAAAGTGGTTAGAGCAGGGTTTCAGGTTCCATCCAGCCTGGTCAGGGCACATATTGGGGGAGACAACCTATGTCTGTCTGTCTGTCTGTCTGTCTGTCTCTCTTCTTCCCCTCTCCCCCTCCCTTTCTCCCTTCCCCTAGCTCTAAAAAATAAAATAAAATAAAAAATAATCAATGTAAAAAATATCCTCTAGTGAGGACTTGAAAAAAAAAAAAGACTTAGTACACTATACTTTTACTGTGCTATAGACATTACTATACAGCAATGAAAATATACATACTAATGCTAAATGTACTAACATCCTATATAATACAGAGGGAATATGCAAATTGACCATCACGCAGTCACAAAAGATGGTGGTGCCCATAGCCACAAGATGGTGGCACCTAGTCCCCTCAGCCCCACTGGAGTACCCACTCCCGGAGAGCAGCAGGTGCCGTGTGCCTGCTGCCAGAGGCCCCCAGTTCTTTTAGCCCCGCTGGGGGGCGGCAGGCGCCAGAGTCCACTTGTCCTTTCAGCTTAGCACGCCTGCCGCTGGAGTCCCCCAGTCCTTTCAGCCCATCCGGCGGGTGGCAAGCAGAGTCCCCTAGTCCTTTCACAGAAAATAGGTTGCCTCAAAAGTTGGTTAAGCTTCTTAGGACAAAAAGCATTCAAAATCTTTGAAAAGGGAATTCCAATATTTATAAAAGTTTAGACTAAACAATTCAAGGTTATTTCCACTACAACCTTCTATGATTTTTGTGATATTAACATTCTGAATTCACATAGTACCAGCTGTATTGTATATAAGCGGATCTTATTTAAAGGAATGGCCATTATTATTAAAACAACTCATAAAATCACAGTTTGTATGTCAAGGACATTCTGTGTGATTTTCCTAATGGCTGGAGTTAATGCCCTTAAACCAGCAGTCGGACATCCCCCGAGGGACATCCCCCATTGAGGGGTCCCAGATTGGAGAGGGCACAGGCAAGGCTGAGGGACACTCCCTCCCACCCCCATGCACGAATTTCGTGCACCGGGCCTCTAGTGGTTATATATTAATAACATGAGAGAAAAATAACATAATCCTATATAATAAAAGGCTAATATGTAAATTGACCAAATGGTGGAACAACCAGTCACTATGATGCACACTGACCACCAGGGGGCAGATGCTCAATGCAGGAGCTGCCCCATGATGGTCAGTGCGCTCCCACAGGGGGAGTGCCACTCAGCCAGAAGCCCTGAGCTGGGCTCACGGCTGGAGAGTGCAGAAGCGGGGGCAGGAGCCTCTCCGGCCTCTGCAGCAATGCGGGGAGCGGGCCTAAGCCGGCAGTCGGACATCCCCTGTGGGCTCCTGGACTGCGAAAGTGCACAGGCCGGGCTGAGAGACCCCTGTGAGTGCACGAATTAGAATATATCCTATCTAATAAAAGAGTAATATGCAAATTGACTGTCACTCCAACACACAAGATGGCCACCCCCTTGTGGTCAAAGATGGCCACCCCCATGTGGACACAAGATGGCCACCACAAGATGGCTGGCAGGGGAGGGCAGTTGTGGGCCATCAGTCCAGCAGGGGAGGGCAGTTGGGAGGGACCAGGCCTGCAAGGGAGGGCAGTTGGGTGTGATCAGGCCTGCAGGGGAGGGCAGTTAGGGGGGATCCAGGCCTGCAGGAGAGGGCAGTTGGGGGGGCCCAGGCCTGCAGTGGAGGGCAGTTGGGGGGGGGCAGGCCAGCAGGAGAGGGCAGTTGGGGGGGTGACCAGGCTTGCAGGGGAGGATAGTTAAGGGCGACCAAGGCCTGCAGGGGAGGGCAGTTGGGGGTGACCAGGCCTGCAGAGGAGGGCAGTTAGAGGTGACCAGGCAGGCAAGGGAGGGCAGTTAGGCATTAACAGGCCAGCAGGGGAGGGCAGTTGGGGCAACCAGGCCTGCAGGGGAGGACAGTTAGGGGCAACCAGGCTTGCAGGGGAGGGCAGTTAGGGGCAATCAGGCTGGCAGGGGAGCAGTTAGGCATCAATCAGGCTGGCAGGGGAACGGTTAGGGGTTGATCAGGCTGGCAGGCAGAAGAGGTTCGGGGCAATCAGGCAGGCAGGCAGGTGAGCGGTTAGGAGCCAGCAGTCCTGGATTGTGAGAGGGATGTCCGAATGCCCGATCCCTGTGGGCATTCAGACATCCCTCAAAGGGTCCCTGATTGGAGAGGGTGCAGGCTGGGCTGAGGGACACACACTCCCCCCCACCCCCCGTGCACAAATTTTGTGCACTGGGCCTCTAGTGTGTGTGTGTGTGTGTGTGTGTGTGTGTGTGTGTGTGTGTGTATGTATATGTCTATGTATTTATATATATATATGTGACCCTAATATGCAAATAGACTGAAAGACAGAACCAAACTGGTCACTATGATGTGCGCTGACCACCAGGGAGCATGCGCAGAACATGGTGGGTTTTGTCAGCAGGTGGCAGAGTGTGGAACTTGGCAGGCATTGGCTGCGCGAGATGGTGGAAGTGAGTGGGGGCACCAGACCAAGGTGGGGCACCGATCGCTGTCATCAGGGTGAGCCTCTGGTCGTTACTGAAAATTCTTTGTTCCAACGCACTTCGTTCCCGCCAGGCACTCACACCCGCTGCTGGCACTGGAGCCACCTCTCGCACCTGTGGCCGGCGCTGGCCCCAATTGCCCCTCAGGGCTTCCCCCCTTCCCCCTGCCCGAGGGGCAATCGGAGCCAGCAGCTGCCTCTTTCACCCACAGCTGGCTCCAGAGCCACTGCTAGCACCCACTGCCAGCACATGGCGCCAGTCCCGATCACTCAGCGCTGTCAGCGGGTGAGAGCAGCAGCTGTTGGCCCCAATAGCCCCTGAGGGCTTCTCCACCTCTCCCTGCTCCTGAGGGGTGATTGAGGCAGCAGCCGCCATTCACACCTGCTGACAGCACTGTCCTGCTTGTACCTGCTGCTGGCGCCAGCCCCAATCGTTCTGTGCACCGTCAGCGGGTGCGAGCAGAGCTGGCGCCATCGGCACATGGGAGCAGCAGCAGCGGGAGCAGGGCTGCAGGCATAGAGGGGACCAGGGTCCCGGTGGGAGGGGCTGGGCGGGGGCACAGAGGATGGGCCAAGACCCTCCCGTGTGTCCACTGCAGCCTCAAGGCCCACAGTTGCTTTCAAGGTACACGAATTCGTGCACTGGGCCCCTAGTACATAATATGTAACTCATTTACATATAGGTAAATACAGGCAAAACTGATCTACATTAATTTATGAATGCTGGCATAGCTAGTTAAAAAAATAGTTGAAATAAAAGGACATAATTACCATAAAATCCAAATAGTGTTAACTCTGAGAGTGGTGAGGAGGGAGGAATGATCAGGAATAGATGGGGGTAGGAACATGTCTCCGGGGCCAACAATGTTCTAGTTCTTGACTTTGGTAATGACTACAGATTGTTCACTGCATTCATTAGACTGCATATCTATAATTTGTTCATTTTTTGTATACTTTACCACACAAAAAGACTTTAAAATTGTTACCTAAGGCACTTTATTTGCTTTGCTATGTATTTTTCTGTTATAAAGTGATAAACATTTGGTTTTACTATATACAAAACTTTAAGGTACAAGATTCTAGTTTTTATTTCATTTGACAAGATTATAGCACACACAGAAAGTAGTAAGCACTAGGATATGATGCATAAATAGGGTCCACTGCTAAAACAAAATGAAGAAAAATAGTAGTACCTTTAATTGATAGTTTACCCCAAAGGACCCATTACAGATTAGGCAATACCAACACAAATAAATATGAGAAATTTTTGATTCTTGGTCTTAAGAGAACCCATAGATGGGTGATAATCTTTCACAGTACCTTTACAAAAAAAAAAAAAAAAAAAAACGCCAACTGAAAGACTGAAATGATTTAAATTGTATTAAGAGAGTATGAAAAAGAAACAGTGCTATTTTATTTTAAAAAGCTTTACTAATGTAAATTCATGAATCCTTTCTTAAATATTTTGGAATTAATTCTGATCTTATGAGGGAAACATTTTCAGCAAAAATAGGTAGCATTTAATTGAGAAACCAAAGGCTCTAACTCCGAGGCTAGTAACAAAAAAAAACCACCACCACCAAAAACCCTAAGATACCCATTTAAAAGTCTCTCTATACCATAGAAAGTGAACATTGAGATATGTCCCTTCTCTATCAACGGCAACACCCGATGTCAAGGACTACACAATCCACCCTCCCTTCCTGAGGACGGGCACAGGCGCTGTTGAATTTCTCGCAAGACACGGCGAGAAATTCCACAGGCTCATCCTCAAAGTCACTCCAGAATTCCGGGGAGGGTAGCGAAGTCATGTAAGCATAGCCGGACAGGTTCCCTGCTCCGAGCTGAAGCAGCAGTCACCAGTCATCTGCAGAGGCTCAGAGTCCGTTGCCCTCTTTGCACCAGGATCTCACACCACCGAGTGCCGTCGCCACCCCGCCACAGACCGAGCCTCACCAGGACTCCCTGCGCCCACCCGGACCCAGGATCCGTCGGCCGGGTGGCAGGGAGGCCGGGAGACAAGGAGCCCGCCCGCTTTCTGGCCTGCCTGGCCTACGCAAGCCAGCCCCCCTCCCGCATTCCCAGTCTCCAACGCCTTTCGCCCTCCCCCCTTTAGATTGCCTTTCACCGCTGGCGCCCCCGGTAGGGGCCAGCCTTCCCCACGTTACCTGTCACAGGAAAGTCTGCCCTTCCTGGGGCAGAGCGGAGATCCAGCAACCGCGGGAACCGTCCCACAGGCTCGCCTCGCAGCTGAACCGGACCAGTTTCACCTGGCGCTGCTAAGGATCCACCGCTACTCCCGGCAGGCCGCGCGCACGCGCCTCTCCCACCCCGCCCACCGCCCGCCCCAACACGTGACCTCCTCTTGCCTCCGCCACGCCCACTTCCGTTCCTCCACTTTCTCTTAGGAGGGAGGAGGGGGCTGAGGGTGTTACTGAGTAGCGACTTCCTCCTACTTCTCGCCCCCGCCCCTCTACCCCCTGCTACAATGTCTTCCGGGTCGCGAGAGCCTCAGAGCCTTCTGGGAAACCGTCTCATTTCCTCCCCTCCCCCTCCTCCTGCCTTCAACCAACCAGCCTCCCATCAGTGAGGGACATGCGCAGTGAGTGCCTCCCGTCTCTTCTACCCGATCCCCCCCCTCCCCCCCAAAGCAGAGAGACCCCAGCAGCAGCAGCAGCTGATGATGAAGAGAGAGGCAGTGGCAGAGGGGGGGCACCTTTTATTTCTATTTTTAAAGGGACAGGACACTAATTTTACCCCACTTCAACCTTGAATTGAGGGGGGGGGGGTGGGGGGAAGGCGGCTGAGTTCCTTCCCCCACCCTCCAGCCCTGAGACCTGAGAGGGGGATTGAGCCAGAGAGAGAAGGAGACGGAGTTTCTTCTTCTTCGAAAACCCCCATCTACGACTCCTACCCCTTCACCCCGCCAGTAGCCTCCCTCCCGAGCCCTCTCCACCCTCCTCTTTGGCCGTGAGAGAGGAGAGAAAGAGACCAAAAGCCTCTTAGCAACACAGACCCTTCTCTGCTGCTGTTGCTGCTGTTGCTGCTGCTGCTGCTACTGCTGCTGCTTGGCCCTGGCTGGAGACATCTCACTACACCCAGGAGCAGCCACTTCCCCAGCTCTCCTCCTCCTTCGCCGCCTCCTCCTCCTCCTCCACTCCCCCCTTTATTACCCTTTGTGTCATCCTCCACAGCTCCAGGGAAGGCACTCCAAAGTGGGGGGCAGGAAAGGTAAGTGTGTCTGTGGGGGCTTTATTGCCTTCCTCTGGCTCTGACTTCAACTCCGGGGCAACAGTGGCACCAAACCGTGTACGCAGTGTAGCTCCGGGGTGAGGAGGGGGTGGTGCTGGGGGGGGGGGCAGTGTAGGAGGGGTCGGAGTGGGGAGGGGTGTGTGAGGTGGGTGCCCATCCTGTCAGAGGAGGAAGGGCACTTTTGTTAATATTTGCTGTGGTCAAAAGTGGTTTCTCCCCTTCAGCTAGCATCTGATGGTGCCTTGCTCCAGTGGGGGAGAATACAAAAACAACCCCCTCCTCCTTCCAATGAGGCGCCAGGGAAAGAGACAGAAAGAGGCACACTTTCTAGATGTCACTTTACAGAATTCATTGGGAGAGCTGTTTCCCCAGGAAAAGCTCCACTGCATTTGTTTCTGAGTGGGAAAATGTCGGGATCTGGATGGCATTGGAACTGCTTATCCATTTGTAGGCTGGAGTGTTTTCCCCTTTTTGGTTCTGTATGTGATTTGGGTATTGACTTCAGTGTTGGAGCAGACTTGTTTGGTTTTTGCTTTCTGGGTTAAATTTACCTTTTCTCGTTTTGTCCGACATGCAGAGAAAATTTCACATTTTCAGTTGATAGAGGCCTTTGGTTAGGTTTTGACTTGTATTATTGCTTTTTTTTGGTTAAATGTCTGTTTCATTAATCAGCATATAAAGTTCAAAGCTTAAAATGCTTAAAGTTTAAATACCACTGGTCTTGTCTTTCCCCATATAAGATGAGAATGTAAGCTCTTTCATAATTAGTCTGGGTATTTTTCTAATCGTTGTAACTTGTATGAACAACTAATCCCCATTGAAAACTTTATGTTGTTCTGGCTTCAAGGAAGGCCAAACCTCTCCATCAATAGTTTGCTGGATTGGTACCACTTTCAGTTTTAACTGAATTATTTATTTACTGTTGTAAATTGAGACGAGTTTCTCACCTCTTGGGGTACTGAACCAAATTGCTCACTACATCTGAAAGGAGGCAGATTTCTAAAATATGTATTCATGACTCAAAGAAATCATGAAGTTGTAGTGAGTATATTCATTGTAGTTAGATATAAATCGAAAGATGAATCTAGATTTAGGCTTACAGAGTAAAAATCTTGATAGAAATCACTATTCTTATGTTTTTACATGGTATGTTCTTATGAATGGCTTTCAAATTCAGTGCTGCATTTTATTTCACAAATGCTAGAAAGTATGTTTATGATGTAGGCCTTTTATTAGGTCTTACATTGGAGAATGGTATTTTGTTTCATACATACATTTCTTTATGCTTTCCTTGAAGATGGATGCAACACATATTCTCTCTCTCTGTCTCTGTCTCTGTCTCTCTCTCTCTCTCTCTCTCTCTCTCTCTCTCACACCCTTTTTTGTTACTGTATTGGTATCTCTGATCCCATAATTTATGTCAGCAAAAAATATTTTTCTGTAAAGCAGCAATGTGATCAGACTGGCAATATGAAAATAGCAATTTGATCAATTAGAAAGGATTGAAGAAAAATCTAGAAGGATGTTTGACATAAATATTTTAAAGACATGATAATACTTTTAATTTTTTATTATCTTGATGTTAAAGCCAAAACATACGGCTCTTATGTTTTAGTGACAGAAAAGCATTGCATATGTAGAAATTGGTTCTGTAAAATTTTATCAACTGTGTGCAAAGCAGACATTTACACACAGGGAAAAAAAAGCTGTGCAGCAGTAAACAATATGGTCTTATTTCTCTCCTTTCTGTTATAAATTTGAACAGTTTCTTACCTTTCTCTGAGGTGTAAATCGTGCTCTTAAGCAGAAATCTGTGCCAAGTTCAAGTTTTTCTTCCAACATCAGTACTATTCTAGATACACCTCGGTTTTCTTGTTCTCCCTTTAATACCTTAGTAGCTTTAACATAAGAGATAGAAAGTAGAACTTAGTGAATAAATCAATTTTAAGTAAATCGAATTATGTGGATAATTAGGGTGGTGTTGCCCAGCTGAGTGAAAAATGTACACAGTCTTCAGCATAATACCTTTACTTTGTTTCTGTTTTCCTTTGAAAAATTCCTTGTTCTACCACCCCCAGGGTTCCCCTATGTGTTTTGAAGATTCCAGACTTCCTCTAGGTTGGATAATTATTTACAATTAGAAAACCTTTTATTTTTATTATGGCTTATTTTTTAAGTATTAAGATATAATTTAGGATTGTAATTTTCAGCAAGGTGATATTTTGGAGGTCACTTTATTCAGCTTTTCATTTTCCATATTGCTGAAGTTCAGGAGCTTGAGGAACTTGCTCAGGGTTCCAAGACCTTTAAGTGGGCGGAGCATGGACCAGAGAACCCAGGTCTCTTGACATTCACTCTGATGTGCTACTTCATTTTCTAGTAGTTCAGTTGGTTAGAGTGTCATCCCAATACAGCAAGATTGTGGGTTGGATCCCTGGTGAGGGCACATACAATAGTCAACTAATGAGTGCATAAATAAGTGGAACAACAAAATCGATATGTGTTTTCTTTTATCTTTCTAAACTCCCTTCCTCTCAAATCAATAAATAAAAATTTAAATAAATAAATGAAACTATAATCACAATTCTGTGTATAGCACTTAAGGGTTTTATATGGAGGCATATTCTAAGAATATTAAGGTAAATAGCTTTAAAGTCATAATTTTGTGCATTTATAATTTGATTTTTTTAAATAGGTGGATTATTGCTATTTTGGGAATTATTTTCAGCTTCCCCTAGTGCTTATTTTCCCCCCTGTACTTCCAATTAATCAGTAAATATTCTTACTCTTAGATTAAGGAACCATATATATAAGAAGAATGCATATTGTATTATAAGTATTTGTTTGTGAGTCTTGTTCTATGAATTATTTAGAACTACAGATTTTTGACTTGTTAGCATTTATATCCCTTATAGCACGGTGTCTGGTGCACAGTAGGCCCTACTGGTTGTTTGTTATAATTTATATTAGAGTCAGGCATATTTGAATCTCTTTATTCCATATGTGAGATGTCTTCCCTTTCTCCTTTATCCTTTCCTCCTTGCTACAATTTCTTCAGCACCATGATTTTTTTTTTTTTTTTTTTTTGGTAATCATTACTGTGGCTCTCACTTTATCTAATGGCCAAGTTAAATCCTATTAACAATAAAGTACTCATAATAAGTAAAAACATATCCCCCTAATTCTTTTACAGGACACAATTTGACAAAAGTGATTTATTTTAAATAAGGGCTGATAAAAAATTCCAGTGAAAAACATACTAGCAAATGTTGAGAATACACTTAAATTTCATTTCACTTGAGTGACTGGTATAGTAGGTTGTCGTAATGATTAGGTGGCTTTTACCAGCTCTTTAAAAACAACTGTTACTTAGGTGACATGTTTCCCTGACTTTGTTTTTTTGGTCCTTACCCAGACAATTATCAACTTTCCAGTTTTCTATGGATATGAAGATTTACTCCTAGTCATCAGTGGGACCCAATGAAGTCAGCCAGAAAACCTATATCCAACCTATGTACCTTTGCAAACTTGTCTGGATTTTGAATGTATGTGCAAAACAGATTGTACTTAGCTATTATTCGTTAAACATCACTTGAGTGTCTACTGTCTGTCAGGCACTGTGCTAGGCATCTGAGAAATAAGGATGGTCCCTACAGCTAATGAAGAGATAACATAATTGTATTCTAGAAGTGTATTGGTCATATCTTTATTTTGATGTTTCTACCTAAGTAAATTTTATATTAACTAAATGGATACTGTTAGGTGGAAAAATGCATGTTTAAGAAAGATATTGCTGTATTTTATTAAAATAGAAAAATATAAAGTAAAATTTTCCACTTAATACTGTATTCTGGGGATTCCTATTCTGTATATAATTCACTAATTTTAGATCATGAAAATAGTTTATGTGGCTACCATTGCTAGTATTTTATTGTTATATACTTTAATTTGACAATGACCAGCACTGTTCCTTGAAGTATCTCTTAGTAAATTATTAACAAAAGATAAAAACCAAACTTTCCCAACTTAAACTTTTTTTTCTCAAAAGTAACTTTTTTCTTTTTATATCTCAATATAACAGGTTATCTTTATCTTTCATGGTTATTTGGAAGACATTGTACATTATCATTTTGAGCACTTAGTTATTTTCTATCATAGTTTAAGCTGACAGTATGATTTAACTATCATGGTGTAATTATAGTATACACTGTTTAGGAGTTTTGGAATTTTTAATGGGTACTAGATATGTTCCTCCAAGGTCCGCATAAGACACTTCCCAGTCCTTGTTCTAAATTAGTTGCAATTCTTAATCTTGGTTTTGTGATATTGTTTCTGTAACTTTAATAAAATGAGTTGGAAGTTCCTTAGCTGATTGGATGTTTCAAAAACAAAGAATACTGTCTTGGTTCCTGTCATGGCTTTCACGTGTAATTTTAAAGTATATTAGAGAGAAAAAGATTTCATGAATTTCCTTTGCCCTCTTAAGTATAACTTTTAGAATAATACTGATTCACAATTTAAAAGAAGGAGGAGATCCCCTGCTGATACAGTATCTTGTGAAGGTAAATAGACTCTGAGAATCAATTCTGATCTCTTTCACATTCATTCTTAATTTTCTATTTTAGTAATAATTATAGTTACCATTTATTATATGGGTCTAGTACTGTGATAAATTTACCAATCCCAGTCCTGGTGAACTTTGTAACATTGTCCCCATGTTACAAACGAGGAAACCTACTCCTGACCAAACAGCATTGAGCATTTTATTAAATAGCAAAATAGTAAGTAAGAGTATATTCATGACACTTTCTAATCCAAAACAAAATCACAATAAAGAGTTTTTATCGGTCACTAAGTATTCTGGGAAACATTAGTAAAATCATGTCCCTAGTAGCTTATTGACTGAGTGATGGAAAATTTCTAAAAGTTTTCAAGGTCAGAAAGACAGACAAAAACTCAATCCTTTATAAGGAGCATAGATATAAAGACCATTGTGCAACTTGAAATAAAATATGCATAAAGTCATTCTTCTCTTTGTATGGAAAAAATGACACTTAGGCCTTCTACATATTAAACTTCCTTTATCTTACATGGAATTACATTTAGCACTTTCCTATGCTAAATTGTTAGGAGGATCCAACAATTTGTGACCCAAAGAATATTTACAGTAAAAATTTTTATATACCTCTGTTGGTAGTGGAAAACCTAAACAAAGAGTTATATTGCCTAATGCTTTGGTGTGTATACATGTTCCTTCTGGACCCTCTATCTTGAAATATTTTCATAATTAATAAAGTTAATAGGATTAAGTTTAGTGTCTTCTTGCCCACTGTTTAAAGTCTGAAATATTTTTAGTATTAGAATGGACAGTTTGTTGGATTCTTAAAATGTCATTATTATGATATAGTTCTTTAAAGCAGCACCTCATTAAAATACTTCTTGATCCAGTTGACCAGAGTTGATTTTTTTACATCTTGCTTTTAGGAGAAAAGAGTAATTTTTTAAAAATTCCGTTATATTAATCAAGTAACCCATATGCATTCTAAATAAATACACGTTTATCTTATATACTTAACATTGACTCTGTTATCCTGTAAATGTGATGCCAATGCATTAGGAACCATGGAGTTTAGAAATATTTTTAAATGCTAAAGAACTATTCTATGTCATCATACTTCAGAAAATAAAGTTTATAACAAATGGTTTCTTGCTTTTAAGAACAATCTGAGTAATTGATGAGACAGAATAAGTCTATGGTCCCAAATAATTTTCTTAGATAATCTAAAGGTAATTTCAGTTAAAAGTGAAGATTCTAATTCGTCAGCATTTCAGTTTGAAGTATTCTATATTATGTAAGGTTTCAGAAATTAGAAAGACTCAGTATAACTCTTCAGGGAAACACGGTGACAACCAGGCTTAACAAATATTAAGGTATAACTTCTAATATAGCTGGACATAATGGAAAAGAAAATCACTAATGATACTCATAACTGTTGAAAAGCATATACTTCATTCAGAGTTGGATGTGACTAATTCTGATTTGAGTCCTTAATTTAGCTGATCTATATAACCTTTTCTTAGAGAACTTGTAATTAAATTCTATATCATTGAGTAATTTGTTAGGATGTATTGTTTTAAAGGTCAAAAATGAGTTATATGAATTAGTTGCCAACCTTGTAAGGGCGAAAAATCTTTGGACATGCATGTTTCACTGAGTTCTTTGCCAACAAACCAAGATTCCATCAATGAGAGGAAAAATTTCTGTGTGTTGCTAGGGTTATAACTTACATTCTTGTGCTGCCTTTTCTTTTCTTAATTTAATGTCTATATATCAGAAGTTAGAAATAAACCTAAATTGTTTCTTAAGATTGACCAAGTGCTAAATTATATCTAGATTTAATCTTGTGTTCAAAGGTATTGTTTTCTATATACAACTTAAATCCAGAAGCTGACTTAATCTGTTGAGCATTAATTAACTTAATACATACAATCTTAATGTTACTAATACCTAAAAATAATAATCTAGGCTCTCTATACATACACTTGCTGATGCTGGGGGAAGGAATTATTCTGATTCAACAAAAGAAAAGTATTGATTTTTAAATAGCTTCCTTGGGATATAATTATCTAAAAAGCAGCTGCTATGTAAGAGAAAGGATTTAGTTGGAAAATTAAATATAAAGTTTGTCATTCATGAATATTAAGCAATATAAAAATATTTAAAAGTCAAATACAAGTTCCAGTAATGACAGAAATTTAGAGCCTGTTTTGTGTGTGTGTGTGTGTGTGTGTGTGTGTGTGTGTGTTTTCTTGTGTTTTTTTGTTTTTTTTTACCATTATTCCAAAATCACTTTCCTTAGACATTTGTCACACAAGAGTTTATGCTGAAGCATTTCTTGGCCATTTTAGAGACTGTAATCTAGTTAAAAGGTTTGTTTATGCTTCCCATCTCTGTTCTGCTGATGGTATTAGAATGCTGGCCAGAGCCAGACATCTAACTGTTTATAACGTTGAAACTTCAATTAAAGCTACAGTGTTCAGTTCACTAGATATCGGAAGACTCATACAAGCTACAAATATCACCAGTAATGCTGGTTTTCCATATCATGCCACTCTTTATGAATACTTTTTTTTTCCATTTAGGAGGTATTGACATTTAATTCTTCCATGGAAGTCTAAAAATAAAACTTACCTTCTATTAGAAATAGTACAGCATTTCCTAACTTCTTTGGATAGTAAAACCTAACAGCTTATATTATTGCATATCTTATGTAAATGGTCCCAGTTTAGTATTTTTAGGATTAGTAAATTCTATAGTAGATGTTAGTTTGCTACCATCCACCTGATGTGACTTCTGTTTCTAGTTTGAAGAACATAGCAGAATGTTGCCTATTAGAAAACAAAAGTGATAGTCACATTACTCCAGTGTTCTTATATATATAGAGACCCACATAATACAGATTTTAATTTAATCTTGCTTTTCTAACTGCTGTTCCTGTTGTCTGTGGTTTCTGTATTCTAATATGTGGGTAAACTGTTATAAAAGTTTTTTTTTCTTTTTACAGATGTTAAGAATAATTTAAAAACATTTCTTCCTCGCTTCTCTTGATTTTCCTCATTAGCTTCTCTTGCACAATTGACCTCAGTGACTCAGAAAATGAATAGTGCACATATTTTTAAAATTTTTCTAATTAGTAGAGAAATTTGCTAAAATATATTGCTTTTCTTTTTATAAAAAATAAGTTTAATTTTTATTAATTTTAGACCTTGATTTACTAAATATATGCATTCTTTGTGTATACTAGTATACATATATTTTTATTAGAATATGAATTTATAGGGGGTTTAAACATTTTAGGAAAGATGAAAAATCATAGTAAATTGAATGAATACTTGCTAAAGTGCTTTTCATTTTAATTAAGAAGAAACATTACAATGGAAAAATTTATATTACTCATTTTCCTAGTCACTGACAGAAGTGCTATGTTTACTTTGGAATATTATAAAGATAGAAAATTAAGACATACTATCTATATACTATCTGAAGATAGGAATTGACAACCATCATGCAAAATTTAGATTTGCAGGCTAAAAACATGGAAAGAACTGTAAGACAAGCTAAGTTGAAAACAAGACAAAATAATATGCACAGTATGATTCCATTTATGTAAAAGAAAATACATACAGATAACATACAAACATTAAGAATTGTTTAAAAATTTTCTTAAATATGTATTTAAATATATAAATTTGCATATATAACATGGAAATTGTATGAAATACAGTAAGAAAAGGTCTGGACAATATGTACCAAATTATATCCTTTTTTAACCTTTTGCACTCGGATGTCGAGTGCAAATTACTCTTTGAATGTATCAATAATTTGAAATATAAAAAAATCCAAATAAATAAGTTTGTATGAAAAGAAACTCCAGTTTTTTATTCTACTGCCGCGCTTTGTAAAATCTGGGGTATTTAAAAAATGAAATCCCGAGTAGAATAAAGGAATCGAGAAAAAAGCAAGCAAGTGCAAAGGGTTAATAGGAAGTATCTATGTGGAATGCTAGAAAGTTGAAGAATATTTTTTGTTTTGTGTACTTTAGCATTACTTGGATTTATTTTTTAACAGTAAGCTTATATTAATGTAGAAATTTTATAATGGAAAAATATATTTATGTAATAAAGAAATGAGAAATAGACTAACCCAAGAAAATTGTAGCCCTTGCCCCTAATCATCACATGAATATATCCCTTGAATACTCTGAAAAGATTTGAATATTGGCTAACAATCATCATAGCTTGATACAGACTAAACACTATTAGACTGATCGAATCCTCTTAACCAACAAGTTGAAAAGCCTAGTCAATTGAGGGAGGAACAATGAATATAATCTGTCCTGATTTTTAAATATTTTGCTTTATTGCAAAATACATTTCTCACTATTCTGGAAAAGTGTAGAATGTCAGTCATAAAGTGGTAGACAGTAAGTCAGTTTCAGTCTGATATAAGATATAATATATGGGCATAAAATGGACTTTTATTATTTTAATCAGTGATCTAAATTATCATATGCTCATTCATAATACAGATGACATAGTTAACTTACCATTTTTATAATGTTTTCTATATCCAGGAACTGGTTTGAATAGATGACAAAGATAAAACAGAAGGTTTTAATATTTTCTTTAAAAAAATGACTAGAACATGATTTGCAAAACACTGTAAAATGACATCAAACTGAGTATGTAAATATACAGAGTAAAGAAGCTATTAGAATTCTGTAAAGTTAATCACACCAGCTTCCTGGGAGGACACAAGTTAATCATAGTTTGGGTTGAGAGTTTCTAGGTTGGCATGGATAAGAGTAACTCAAGTAAAAACAAAGCTTCCAGTTAGGATGAGAGGATGAGGAAAAGATGTTTACTAGTTTGACAGCTAGGATTAAAATTTAGCATAACCTGGTAAAATAGGAAAGTGGTTATAAATAATATACATAGCCTTTATATTTTTAAAACTTTATTTTCCAGAATGCAGGTTAGAAAAGAAATAGGAAAAAAACAAAACAAAACACTTGCATAAAAAATAAGGAAGTGAATAACTTTTTGCAATTATGACTTGAAAAATCTGTTGGAGTCTAAAGAAGTTATTCTGAATGTGAGTTAGAAATTAAACATTGTAGTTAAAACAGGAAAATCTTATCCAAGGATACTGAGGTTTTCTTTTTATAATTAAAATTCATATTCAGGTCAGTTCCTAGGATCAGTAGTAAATAGTACATAATTAAAAACTATGAACCTTATATATAAATAAATTTAAAGATATAATAGCTTATGTTTCCTCTATTTAATTTATGTTTTAATTGCATCTAATTTATTTACAGCTGACCTGGTCATGTAAATTAACATTCCATCTACCCTACTATCAAGAATTGAACTGTTTTCCCTGAAAAATAGCAAGTTTAAAGAGTTATATGAAATGGCGCTGTATGTATTTTGTTTTTACCCAAAAAGTCATAGTGATTTAAAAACACACAACTATGTAGGGGTCGTTAACTTAGTGTTTGTTCCCTATCTCTTTCTCTGTCTCTAGTGGTTTGCCAATGTCTTTTTTTCAACAAATATATGTTGTTGCCTATTATGTGCTCACTGAAATAGTGAGTAAAATTAGACATGGGTCTTGTTGATCTTCTGAACTTACATCCTAAAGATAGAGAAGGATATTAATCAAATAATCATATAAGTAAGTGCAAAGTTGAAACTATTTCAATTGCTGTGGAGAGGTCCATGGTATTTAATATGAGGGCTTTTAGAAGGATAATTTGACCAATTTCTGGGATTAAGGGCAGCTTTTCTTTTTGGGGGGTGGGGGGAGTGTTTGGTTAGCTGAAATATCTTGATGAATTAGAGATAACTTCAAGAGGGAGAAAATAGTATTTTGGAAGAAAAAAACAATGTGCAAAAAGGTCCTGAGTATTGAGAGAGCATAGTACCTACCTACCACCAAACTAAGGTCAAAGTGACAGGCATTAAGAACTATAGATACTTAGTAAAAGGTAATAGGAAGTTATGTAGGTGCCAAACTATAGGATGTTTATAGGCTGAGGTTGTCTTTTTTTTTTTTTTTTTTACCCCCTTCATCTTCTTTATGCTCAACACAAAAGCTTTCTACTACTTATAAAAGTTATACGAGTTCATTTTTATTTCAGTTTAAAATTGATAAAGCTTTTTTTCCATAGAATCATTGTTAGAGTGGTCATGTCTCATAAAACCCCTTTAACACCAATAACAATGGAAAGTAGTGAATATAACATTGTCCCCTAAACTTAGCCAGGTAGAGGTTAGAAAAGGGATGAAAATTGATGCTGTATGTATTCAGGAGAATATCCTGGGTGTGACTGACTAAATAATGAATAATGAAGAAAAAGAAAAAGCCCACAAGTATACTAGGCTAGTGTAGGAGATCATACCAAATGATTTTAAAGGGACATAAGTTGGACAACTTGAGAAGACCCTCAGCTGCCACCTGGATGTGAAACTGTGATATCTGGAACAAACCAAGGCAGGGAAAGTAGAAGACATCACACTAATTGTTATGTTCTAAATCTAGAGCATATTTGTTTCAATGTTATTAAAATATAAACATCCTCTTAAGAAAAGTAGAATTGCAAAATGATGCCAATACAATGCCAACTTTGGCTATTTTTAAAGTAATTTATATAGTCAGAAGTAATTATAAATTTCTAAGTTACATCAACTATTGATGTTAATCTTGAAAATAATGATGTATCTCAAAAGACAAAGTTGAAGAAATTTAATTTTTAATTCTTACCCATTTAACATAACATCCTAATATATAAAAATCCAGGGTCCATAATCAGCGGCCACCGCGGCTGCTGGAGAGGCCCTGAGAGAGAGAGAAGCAGGGTCTGATCTGCCTCGAGGCTGCAGATCAGACCCTGCTTCTCTCTCTCTCTCTGGGCCTCACCAGCATCCGGGTCTCTCTCTCTCTCCGAGAGATCAGCAGTTCAGCCCACTCACCAGCAGCCTGGGGTGGCTGTTGATCAGCTCCGTCTCTGTGATTAGGCCTGGAGATAGGCCTGGAGATGCTGACTGGCATAGAAATCGACCAATCAGAACCAAATCTGGGTGAACTGCAAGGAGCCAATGGCTGCCTAGGAGGTGGAGCTTTTGACGCTTACTGGCATAGAAACCAACCACTTAGAACCAAATCTGGGTGAACTGTGAAGGCAGAACCTAAGGTGGGGGCTGAGGAGGGGTTCTAAGGACAACAGCTGTTTGATGTAAGATATAAGAAAGTGGCTCAATTTTTTAATGACTGGTTTGGCAGTATAGTGCATATGGCTGGCTATCAGTCCAGATATAGGGATTATGTATTTTTGTCTGCCAAGAGCATCTCCTCCTGCTGAAAAAGGCTTTCCCCTGCCCCCATTTAAGCAATCTTATCCTATATAATCTATCTATACTAATAAAAGGGTAATGTGCTAATTAGACCAGGTCGACTGGCCATCATCCAGACGTCCGACTTCCTTCTGGACAAAGCCATGGTGGTGGGGACCAAAGCAGAGGCAGTTAGGGGCGATCAGGCCGGCAGGGGAGGGTAGTTGGGGGCGATATCAGGCCAGCAGGGGGTTAGGGGCAATCAGGCCTGCAGGGGAGGGCTGTTGGGGGCGATATCAGGCCGGCAGGGGGGGAAGTTGGGGGCGAGATCAGGTCGGCCTGGGAGAGCAGTTAGGGGCAATCAGGCAGAAAGAGGCAGTTAGGGGTGATCAGATAGGCAGGTAAGCGGTTAAAAGCAAGATTTGTTAACCCTTTGCACTCGCTTTTTTCTTGATTCCTTTATTCTACTCGGGATTTAATTTTTTAAATACCCCAGATTTTACAAAGTGTGGCAGTAGAATAAAAAACTGGAGTTTCTTTTCATACAAACTTATTTATTTGGATTATTTTATATTTCAAATTATTGATACATTCAAAGAGTATAAAAAGAGCTGCTACCGATGCTAACCGTGTCGAGTCACACTCGACATCCGAGTGCAAAAGGTTAAATTGTAAGGGAGAGATAAAATATATGCATTGGCTAGACAGGCTACATCACATTACTGTTGGTTGAGTTCTGTCAATATCTCTAAATCACCTGGTATTGAACTTAACTTTTTGACATATTTAGCTATAGTAGACCATGTTGTTAAAGCAAATTAATATCTAAAATTAAAAACTACAGAATTGAGTTTAGTGATTACTTTTTCACCTATTTGCTTTTTTACTTATTTACAAAACATTCTAAATGATATAATATCATTAGTATTGATTTATTTTTCATGCAGTATCTTGCAGATTACTGATGACTCATAGACCATAAGTGTTTGAGAAGCTTATTAGTGTTGGAAAAGACAGTTTACTAAATTTATCTAATAACTCTAAGGGGTCACTGTACCTTGTGAACAGAAATGAAGATTCCCTTGGGAATTATTCAGGGATTGATGTGTTCCTTCGCCTTTATAGCTTCTTACTTGTCTTTATATGGAAATGTATTCCCATGATCCCTAGTTCTGTGATAGGTTAACAGGTATCACTTCCCCCCACCCTCAATAAGGTTCCTTTATCAAATAAAGCTTAGAAAACATGATTGTGATTAAAGAATACTAGAAAAGTTTTTTATTGCAGTACTAATTACTACATTTATTGAGTACTTACTTTGTGCCACTCACTGTGCTAAGCCTTTTTAAAACATCTTAACCAGAAAAAAGCATTCTGAGGAACACTGTTCAGGAAGTTGTTGTTTTTGTTGTTGTTGTTGTTGTTGTTGTTGTTTTGTCATATTACATGACTGCTTATAAGCAAGTAAAAGTGAGACAAATATCATTTGTTGTTGTTGTTGTTATTATAACCCTACAGCTTTGGGAAAGAAAGGTTATGAACTGTATCCTTAAAATTAAATACTGAATTTAATAGTATATTTATATACTCTTTTAACCACAGTATTCACAGATGATCAGTGATAACCATTATACTCTTTATTAATAGGGAACAGTCTTTAGAGTTTTAGAGACATTTCTGGGTTAGAACAATGTTTGTAAAAGTAGTGTAGTGATGTATTTCTTACAGAGTTGTGACTGTTTAATGGTAGAGTGCATATGAAGTTCTAGCATGTTGTGGACATTCATTAAAGTTTGTTTCCTTTCCTTTTCCTATCTGCTTCTACTAGGAATAACCACATTTCAGGATCTTTGTGAAATTATATATGCACTAAATCTTTACTTTTTTCTTTTTTTCAATTAAGAATAGGACCAGATTTACTACTACTATTACTACTACTACTACTTCTACTACTACTACTTCTTCTTCTTCTTCTTCTTCTTCTTCTTCTTCTTCTTCTTCTTCTTCTTCTTCTTCTTCTTCTTCTTCTTCTTCCCCCTCCCCTCCCTCTCCTCCTCCCCCTCCCCCCCCTCCTCCTCCTCCTTTTTTTTTTTTTGCTTTCCTGCACATTGCTAATAAAATGGGCACTTATAACTATTGTGGAACTCATATATTAGAGAAATTTGAATAAATGGCCCTCCTTATTTGTGAATGTAAATATTACAGTAGTGTGTTTGGTAATTCTTATTAAGTGAAATAATATGTAAATAGGTTTTCTTTCTTTTTACTAGTTTCCCTACATTAAACAGGCAATATTACAAAAAAGTTAAGAGCCTGGACTCCAGAGCCAGACTGTCTGAATTTATATTTTTAATATGGCTATCTTTTTAAAATTAAATGTACTGCAGTGACAACAATTAATAAAAGTATATAGGTGTCAAGTATACAATTTTATGATACAGACTGTCTGGATTTAAATACCTAACTCTTTTATCACTTACTAGTTATGTGACATTCTGTGCTTTAATTCCTCATTAGTGAAGTGGGTATAATAATTGTACTCATCTCAGATTATTTAATAAGATAAATATATTGCCTTTAAAAGTGCCTGGCATATACAAAATGCCATAAAAGTGTTAATTGTTAATAGTGATTATATGTATTATTTGCATATTAGTTGTCATATGGAAAAAATAGTGATTATTATATTTTGGTAAGTACCTAACTTGGTAATTTTTTATTTGGAAGAATAAAACAAATTTAGTTTGATTTATAGTTTCTGTATGTAGCATTTTGTATTTGCCAAATTCTTTACATTATTTTTTACTTCTTAATCTTGCTCTTGAGAAATAGTGGGAAAAACATTCCTATTGTTCCCCATAAAGAAACTGAGACATGCAGAATGTTCAGGACCTTTTAAAGCATGACAGAAGAAAAGTCAGTGGAAAGACTAAAATTAGAATTTGAAATATTGCATGTGCCAGTATGTTGAGCCAAGCTATTTCTGCTCCTTATTAAGTATTCAAACAACAACTTATTAGTTGGCAGAATGAGTGTTAAAAGTATATTATTCTGTTTGTCAAAACTCTCATTGGCTGTCTCCTTTAGATGTGTCCTCTAGTTATGATTCATTGAAAGATTGTATGGAAAAAAATTGTTTTAAATAGGATTAGACTAATTAAAGTTTAAGTATTGGCCTAGCTATCCCTTAGGACATTTGAAAGTTGAGTATGCTTTTTTAGTTATCAACTGTTCCTCCATGTTTGATGAACTACATCAAAAATGCCTTCTCCATTTCTCATGTTATCAGTACTCTAGTACTGTATAATATGGGTTCAGTATGATTATTGTATATTATGGGTTCAGTGTGATTTTCTGAGCCACCATAGAAGCTTAATTATCATTCTTTTTTTTTTTTAAAATCTTTATTGTTGAAAGAATTACATATGTCCCTTTTTCCCCCCATTGACCTATTCTAGCCCACCTCTGCCACCTGTCCCAGGCCTTTACCACCCTATTTTCTGTGTTCATGTATTATACAGTATATGCATAAAAGTTCTTTGATCTCTTCCTACCAACCCACCCTCCCCAGCCTGAGATTCTACAGTCTATTCCATGCTTAGTCATCATTCTTAATATTTGTTTTTGGTGAAAAATGTTTACATGTTTAAAATAATAAATTACTGTGCAATGAACGTTTGAAAAGCACTAGGATTATGATTACATTATCTATCTATAATAATAAAATGTAATATGTAAATCAACCAAATCACTGAACAGCAGAATGACAATCCACCAACCATGCTATGACACCCACTATTGCCAGGCCAGCCAAGGCGGTTGAAATGTGATTGGTCGGGGGCCCGGCCATCACCCCATGATCTCCCTGCAGAGGGAAGCCCAAGCCACTGGCCGGCGGGGCAATCAATCAATCAGGGGGCTCCACAATTGCCCCAAAGAGGGTGGCCCAGGCTGTGGAGGGTGGGCGGGGCCTCCCTCTGTGTGGGCGATCCATCGTGGAGCCCTGGCCAGGTGGGCAGGGCCTACCTCTTTGGGGCGATCGATGGTGGAGCCCAACGATCGATCGCCCCAAAGAGGGAGGCCCTGGCTACCTGGTTGTGGTGCTGCAGCGGGTGGGCAGGGCCTCCCTCTGTGGGGGCGATCCATTGTGGAGCCCTGGCCAGGTGGGTGGGGCCTACCTCTTTGGGGCGAGCAATGGCGGGGCTCCCAGACTGTGAGAGGGCACAGGCTTTGCTGAGGCCCTCCCCACAAGTGCACGAATTTCATGCACCGGGCCTCTAGTATTTTTATGAAGACACTAGAGGCCCGATGCATGAAGATTCATGCAAGAATGGGCTTTCCACCCCTGGCTGCTGACACTGCCTTCACTCTGGCCTGGAGCTGCCTTTCCGCTTTCCCACGCTGCCCAGAGGCCCAGAGCAGCTGGGGTGGTGTGGAACGCCTGTGTTGTTGCCCTGGTGACAACGCAGGCGTCCTGCCCTGCCCCTGACCACTTGGCGCCTGTGTATGCAAATTAACCCGCCATCTTTGTTGGGTTAATTGGCATACTCACTCCTGATTGGCTGGTGGGCGTCGCAAAGGTATGGTCAATTTGTATCTCTTATTAGTGTATATATTATAGAAAGACTTAAAATAGATGTTTACTGTTTGTTTCAA
Organism: Cnephaeus nilssonii; assembly: GCF_951640355.1. Lineage (NCBI taxonomy): Eukaryota > Metazoa > Chordata > Mammalia > Chiroptera > Vespertilionidae > Cnephaeus > Cnephaeus nilssonii. The sequence goes on along the minus strand of NC_137081.1, from coordinate 64,717,496 downwards.
ATATTGCATAGTGTATAATTCAGCAATTTAAGCATATGATGAACAATTTGGTTGGGCTTCGAAAATAAAAATGATGATGACTGAAAGTCTCACAGAGAACCATTTCTGTAAGAGAGAATTATGTCTTAAACAAATTAGTAATAGGAGAGTGTCTAATTTCAAATTTATAATTATTGTTCATAATTGCTTAGGTAGAATTTTTATGTAAAATACTTTTTATGAATTTTTGTTTTAAAAATAACAGTACTTAAAATTTAGTATTCCAGTCTATAATTTGTAAAAATTTATGGGGGTTTTCCCATAAATTCCATTTTTATTGTAGAAAACTAAACAAAGATAATTCTATATGTGTTTAAAATAGGAAGATGTTGCCCTAGCCGGTTTGGCTCAGTGGATGGAGCGTCGGCCTGTGGACGGAAAGATCCTGGGTTCGATTCCAGTCAGGGTCACATGCCTGGGTTGCAGGTTCAATCCCCAGTGGGAGCCGTGTGGGAGGCAGCCAATCCGTGATTCTCTCTCATCATTGATGTTTCTATCTCTCTCTCCCTCTCCATTCCTCTCTGAAATAAATAAAATATATTTAAAAAAATAAAATAAAATATCAAGATGTTGACTCCCATTCCATTAAGAATCTGGTAAAATCATTGGACTCTTGAGGAAGGATATCTGAAAAATTCTAGATGACCTTATTTATGAATCTTATAAAGGCTTATAATTCCCTAGGCCACCTGCATCAGAATCATTCTGCTAAGATGCAGAATATTGGACAAGACGTCAAACCTACTGTATTAGAATTTCCAGTGATCTAAGTTCTGGAATTTGCATTTTAACAAGCATTCCCACATGATTTTTCTCTTCACTTGTGAAGTTTGAGAATTACTGCTGTAGGGCATTGTGTGCTATCCCAGTTCTGCCCTTGGCCTAGGAACACGGTTTTTAATGATACTTAACCATGTGTTACCTACATACAAATTTTCAGTTAGGTGCCATTAATATTAATGAGCACCAAAAATCGTAAAGAAATTCAGTTATTTTTACTATTTGAACATCATTTTATTTAAGTAAGTTTTGAGAAACATTTTAGAACCTAGGTCTGTGGGTATGTATATATGACATAATTTAAGACTGATTAGGCATTGAAATTCAGTGGAAAGGAGAACCTATTCAATCTTATATAATAAAAGGCCAATATGCAAATCGACCGAACAGTGGAACGGCCGGTTGCTATGATGAGCACTGACCAACAGGAGGCAGACGCTTACCGCTGGAGCTGCCCGCTGTTGGTCAGTGTGCTCCCACAGCAGGAGTTCCGCTCAGCCAGAAGCCGGAGTCACAGCTGGTGAGTGCAGCAGCGGGCTTAAGTCGGCAGTTGGACATCTCCCGAGGGCTGCGAGGGCACAGGCTAGGCTGAGAACCACGCCCCCCCCCCCCCCCCCCCGTGCACGAATTTTGTGCACTGACCCTCTAAACAATACTTGGACCCTTAACCATAAAAGGGAAAAATAAAATTATACCCTTATCTGAAATTCTACACAGAAATCATATTCAGGTGCAATTGGGAATAAAGACCTAAATGTGAAAGACAAAATTTTAAAGCTTATAAAGAAGCTTTATTGACATTAAGTTGTTTCTAATGTTCTCTTCTCTGTTTTGTATCTGTATTATTTGTTAGATAGCATTTTTTTGTAGCTAACATTTTTTTAAAATTGATGCTTCTCTTTTTGTTTGTTTTTAGTCTGTATTGACATTATCATTTTTTCCCCATCTTTTTTAAGTATTACCTTTTGGTGGTACTGATACTTTCATTGTATGTTTACTTCCTATTTGTTTCTACAACTATCTTTATTCTACTTATTTATTTTGCTTCATTCATTATATATTCTGCTAAATTTCTAAACTTTAATTTAGATGCATTTTAATTAATTTGCAGTTTTTTTAAAATCTTTCTTACCAAATAAAACAGTAATATGCAAATTGACCGTACATTCGCTACACCCATAAGCCACGCCCACCAGCCACGCCCACTAGCCAAACAGGAGCAAATATACACATTAAACCAGCAAAGATGGTGGGGGAGGAGGGTTGGGATCCAAGCAAGGATGGTGGACTGGGGCAGGCGGTTAGCACTGGCTGCTGGCTGAACAGGTCCTGGATAGGGCTTCGAGTTAGCCGCCATCAGCGGCGGCTGACTCGAAGTCCCTATCAGGGATGACGGACTAGGGCAGGCGGTGTGGGTTAGCGCCCACAGCCGCCTGACCAGGTGCACGATCAGGGATCAGGGACCAGGGCAGGCGGCGTGGGTTAGCGCCTGCAGCCGCCTGGCCAGGTCCCCGATAGGGGCTTGGAGTCTAGCACAACAAAAAGAATATTCAGCAAAAGCAGGAGACAAGGTTTCATAAGTTCTCCCCTAGGTCACCACTGTTCTCTTATACATTTTAATTATCCCAGACTTTGCCTGATGGGATTTGATTTGAATTATGCCTGATAGAGATTACATGGCATGAATTGTAGTCTCATTCTTTTTGTGGTTGCCTGACTGAGAAAGGCCTTGGAATGAGAGAAGGCACTTTTATTTTCCTTTTTCATTCTGTAGAGACTGAGGAATTACAGTTATATGAAGAAGTTAGTGAGAGAATGAAAGTCTCATGCTGTATTTTTCTGTAAGTTTTATCATGTGGACTATCAAAAACTTGGTGGGATCCTTTTCAAGAGGTGTTACAAAAATTATGTTGGAATTAACATTCAAGAGTAAAATGAGAGAAGTGAGTGGTGGTTAAAGGAAAGAACTGTCCTAGAAACCAAATAGAAACCACATAAACCTTCAGATTCTTACTCATTGTGCTTTGGAGGTATTAAAGGATAATTTTTAAAAAAGTTAAAATCATGACTCATAATCTGTATAGATAAAAGGCTAAGTGACCGACATTTGTCCATCTGTCCGACCAACCGGTACATATGACGCACACTGGAAATTTAAAAATAAACTTTGACTCGCACATGTGCCATACATATAAAGCTCTCGCTGGCGCTAATTTGAATGTTGCATTTGGTGTGAAAGTTCTTTTCAGAGGGGATATTTGTGTCACCATGCTATACGATTGGCCATAGTACAAACGAGTTTAAAGTACTGTAGTGTTTGGGGATGTTTCAGGCAGTTGACTCTTAAAACAAATATGAGATCAGAGGATTCTGCTTATAGTGAATGGTTAGTAAAACTTGGAGATGGCAAACTTGATAGCAGTTTTCATTTAGGAATGGATATTATTGAAATTCCCCATGAAATGATTTTTAATGGATCTATTATTAAAGCCACCTTTGGAAATAGTATATCTATAGATAATATTAAAAATATATCTAAACGTGCAATTCTGTGTCCAAAAAATGAGCACGTTCAAAAATTAAATGAAGAAATTTTGGATATACTTGATGGAGATTTTCACACCTATTTGAGTGATGATTCCATTGACTCAACAGATGATGCTGAAAAGGCAAATTTTCCTATTGAATTTCTTAATAGTATTACTCCTTCTGGAATGCCGTGTCATAAATTAAAATTGAAAGTGGGTGCAATCATCATGCTATTGAGAAATCTTAATAGTAAATGGGGTCTTTGTAATGGTACCAGATTTATTATCAAAAGATTGCGACCTAACATCAAAGCTGAAATATTAACAGGATCTGCAGAGGGAGAGATTGTTCTGATTCCAAGAATTGATTTGTCCCCATCTGACACTGGCCACCCATTTAAATTAATTCGAAGATAGTTTCCCGTTATGCCAACATTTGTGATGACTATTAATAAATCACAAGGACAAACTCTAGACAGAGTAGGAATATTCCTACCTGAACCCGTTTTTGGACATGGTCAGTTATATGTTGCTTTCTTTTTTTTTTTTTTTTTAAGTATTTTTTAAAAATATTTTATTGATTTTTTTACAGAGAAGAAGGGAGAGGGAAAGAGAGTTAGAAACATCGATGAGAGAGAAACATCGATCAGCTGCCTCCTGCACACCTCCTACGGGGGATGTGCCCACAACCAAGGTACATGCCCTTGACCGGAATCGAACCTGGGACCTTTCAGTCCACAGGGTGACGCTCTATCCACTGAGCCAAACCAGTTACGGCTGTTGCTTTCTCTTGAGTTCAAAGAGCATGTTACGTTAAAGTTAGAGTTGTAAATACTTTATCTCAAGGGAAATTAGTCAAGCACTCTGAAAGTGTTTTTACTCTTAATGTGGTATACAGGGAGATATTAGAATAAGTTTAATCACTTTATCAGTCATTATTTGCATCAATGTTTTTATATTATGAGTTTGTTATTGTTATATCATTTTTGTTGTTGTTTAGTTATTAATAAAATTATGTATTATTTTTATATACATTGTACTCATTTCCTTTTATCTCTCACACTTTTATTATAGAGAAAGGGCAAATAGCAATATTAAAATATTTCATCTAATTAATTCCCTTTCAATGTGCACGAATTTCATGCACCGGCCACTAGTTTTAATATAAGCATTTAAGGCCATTAAATATCCTCTAAGTATTGCTTTAGCTGTATCCCACAAGTTTTGATATATAGGGTTTTTGTCACTGTTTTCTTATATTTTCTGATTTCTCTTGTGGTATCTTCAGTGACTTATGAGTTCTTTAAAAGTGTTTTGTATGTTTGTTTTTGCCTTACAAGCCTATACAAATACCTTTTTTTTGTTACTGGTTTCTACATTTAAAGACATTGTAGTCATGGGATATGAGCTTAGAATCCCATATTGTAATAGTGGGATCCATTTATCCAAATTTAAATCCAGTATGCTAAAAAAAAAGTACAGTTTGCTTTAGGGTTTGTAATTTAGTCACATGCATTTGCAGTACTGTAAATTTAGAAATTTACAGAAATTAGATTTCTCCCCTTGATTCTAAGATTTCCAGATATTATCAGCAGCATGAAGAGAATATCCCCCAAAAAATGTTCCCATATTTTAAAAAATATTAGATTCTTTAACCTTTTGCACTCGGATGTCGAGTGTGACTCGACACGGTTAGCATCGGTAGCAGCTCTTTTATACTCTTTGAATGTATCAATAATTTGAAATATAAAAAAATCCAAATAAATAAGTTTGTATGAAAAGAAACTCCAGTTTTTATTCTACTGCCACGCTTTGTAAAATCTGGGGTATTTAAAAAATTAAATCCCAAGTAGAATAAAGGAATCGAGAAAAAAGCAAGCGAGTGCAAAGGGTTAAATCTCTTACTGAGTTGTTGTTGCTTTATTGTCATCATTTATTTTATTGTTTTAATTTGTTTGTTTTGTTTTCTGGGCCATGAAATAAGCTGTAGTGTAAATCTGGTTCAGATTTATTGGTCATAAAGTACAACATTAAAATCTTCAATGTGATTCATAGTTTATTCCCCAAAACATTATGTCAGTGATGATGTTCTTCCCCCTGTACTTTTCAATACTTTAAAATCCATAATGCACATTGTTCTTAGAGTGCTGTTTTAAGTGGGGTAGGAGTAACTCTCACTTTCTCACCCTTTAACTCAGAGTTTAGATAAACATTTTTTCTACAACGTGTATTATTGTATTTCTGTAGCATTGAACTCTTTATGTATCATTTGACAGTGTCATGAACAGTTTTTCCGGACACTATTTCTTGTATAGTCACAGGTACCCTACAAATTAGGCAGTGTCCATATTTTCCAGATAATGAAACCAAAACTGGAATGCTAAATTTAACTGTTCAACATCCCTTGGCTATTAAGTGGGACGAGTCAGAGTAAACCCATCTCACCTCTACATTTATGTTTGTATAAGTTTTGTTTTGTAGATCTGTTGAGTATGTGTGAGGTCATTAAGAAGCAAGTTTAAACCATCATGCTTAAATGTGTTCCAATACATAAATACTAGTAGCCCTGTGCACAAATCCGTGCGCCAGTAGGTCACTGCCCCCCTCCTATAGCTCTCTGCCTGCTTCCCCGCCCTCCTGTAGCTCCCCCTCCTAACCCCTCCTCCCCTCATAGCTTGCTGCCATGCCCCCTCCTGTAGCTCTCCACTGCCTGCTTGTAGTTCGCTGCCCCACCCTTCTGCAGATCTGTGATCTGGTCGTTACGCAGTCCATCAGGGCGTTATGGATAAGTAGCATATTCCTCTCTTATTATATAGGATTTTTATTTTCCATATTGCTTTTATTTTGCTTGTATTGTAAATGCTTATAAAAGGATTTCCAGCCCAGCCTGCATGGCTTAGTGGTTGAGCATCAACCTATGAACCAGGAGGTCACGGTTCCATTCACTGTCAGGGCACTTGCCTGGGTTGTGGGCTCAAATCCCAGTGTGGGGCGTACTGATCAGGAGGCAGCTGATCAATGATTCTCTTTCATCATTGATGTTTCTATCTCTCTCTCCCTCTCCCTTGCTCTCTGAAATCAATAAAAATATATTATTTTAAAAAAGAGGATTTCCACAGGTACACACTACTAAATATCTCCACGTCATTTATATTTAATGTAATCACTTCATTAACAAATGAGTAAAGTATAATCATAAAGTTTGATTTTGTTTTCCCACACACTTATCCAATTATCTCTAGCCTCTATATATGATAGACACAGTTCTTGAAGTTTGTTTCTGCAATTAGATTTTATTATTTCTGTCTAACTTTAAAACAATTGCTCAAAGCATGTGTTAGGCAAAAAGTATGCTTGAGTGATTAGTTTAAAAATTTTTGCCAGAATGCTTGTGTGTGTGTGTGTGTGTGTGTGTGTGTGTGTGTGTGTATTAAACATGGAATTCCAGAAGAACATAGTGAGTAGTTTTATATGAGCTTGGTCAGAACTTCTGGCTCTTTCATTCTGTAAATTAAGTCATTGGGACACAATGGAAGTGTTTTATGAATTGTGTTGGATGGATGGATAAATGGATGAGTAAATAAAAACTTTGGTGTTATTTGCTTTTACAAAAAAACAATGTATCTGTTTCTGTGTTTTGAATATAATCATAGCATCATTTATAAATATACTAGAGGCCTGATGCATGAAATTTGTGCAATAGTAGGCCTTTTTTCCCCTGGCTGCCAGCACCGGCTTCCCTCCGGCACCCAGGACCTGGGCTTCCCTCGCAGCCCCAGCTTCATCTGGAACGTCTGGAAGGACATTCAGAAGGATGTCCGGTCTAATTAGCATATTACACTTTTATTATTATAGATACTTAACTTAATAGTCAGTGTCTTTTTTTAATATGAAAATATTTGCATACTTATAAAAGATGGCTTTGACAATTGAAGAAAAATATAGTTTACTGCTTGCTCTCCATATCTATAATAATAAAAGCAGAATATGCTAATTACACCAGACAGCTGAACGGCCTTCCAGACCTCATTCTGGATGAAGCCGTGGTGGCGGAAGCCGAGGCAGAGGTGGTTCGGGGTAATCAGGCAGGCAGGCAGGTAGGTGATTGGTTAGGGGTAATCAGGCAGGCAGGCAGAGGCGATTAGGGGCAGGCAGGCAAGCAGTTAGGGGCGATCAGGCAGGCAGGCAGAGTGGTTAGGGGCAATCAGGCAGAGTGGTTAGGAGTGATCAGGCAGGCAGGCAGGTGAGCAGGTAGGGTCAATCAAGCAGGCAGGCAGAGTGTTTAGGGGCAGTCAGGCAGACAGGCGAGTGGTTAGGGGCGGTCAGGCAGGCAGGCAAGCAGTTAGGGGTGATCAGGCAGGCAGGCAAGCAGGGGCAATCAGGCAGGCAAGTGGTTAGGGGCGATCAGACAGGCAGGCAAGTGGTTAGGGGCGATCAGACAGGCAGGCGAGTGATTAGGGGCCATTAGGCAGGCAGGCAGAGTGGTTAGGGGCAATCAGGCAGGCAGCCAGAGTGGTTAGGGGTAGTCAGGCAGTCAGGCAAGCAGTTAGGGGCAGTCAGGAAGGCAAGCAATTAGGGGCGATCAGGCAGGCAAGCGGTTAGGGGCGATCAGACAGGCAGGGGAGTGGTTAGGGGTGAACAGGCAGGCAGGTGGAGAGGTTAGGTGTGATCAGGCAGTTAGGCAAGCAGTTAGGGGCAATCAGGCAGGCAAGCAAGCAGTTAGGGGCGATCAGGAAGGCAGGAAGAGGCAATTAGGGGTGATCAGCAGGCAGGCAAGCAGTTAGGGGCGATTAGTTAAAGCAGGAGAGTGGTTAGGGGCAATGAGGCAGGCAGGCAGAGTGGTTAGGGGCAATCAGGCAGGCAGGCAAGCAGTTAGGAGATTGGGCCTAAACCAGCAGTCGGACATCCCCTGAGGGTCCCGGATTGCTAGAGGGTGCAGGCCAGGCTGAGGGAAACCACCCCCCATGCACGGATTTTGTGCACCAGTCCTCTAGTGTACAATAATCTGCAGTATCCCAAAGAGCAACTTTGCTGCCATAGTGTCATTGCTGTGCATTTTTTCCACCTTTATTGTTGTATAATTGACAAAATTGTAAGTTATTTAAAGTGTACAATATAACAATTTGATATACATTGTGAAAGGGTTTCCTCCATCGAGTTAATTAACACACCCATCTCCTTACATATTTACCTTTTTATTTTTTTGGTGAGAACATTTAAGTTCTACTCTCTTAGCAAATTTAAATTATACCATACAGCAGTGATGGCGTACCTATGGCACGCGTGTCAGCACTGACACGCGTAGCCATTTCTGATGACACGCGGCCGCTGAGGTTTATTAAATACAATTATATATAACAATTATACATTTATATTATTTAAACTATAAATATTGTGAAATAATGTTTTTTTCTCAAAGTGACACAATACCCGAGTTATGCTCAGTTTTTTGGCGAAGTTTGACACCAATCTCAAAAGGTTGCCCATCACTGCCATACAGTGTTATTATGTAGTCACTGTATTGTACATTGATCTATCGCTATACTCTTAAGTTTGGATGCAGTAAAGCAGTTTTAGCTCAGCTGGTGTGGCTCAGTGGTTTAGTGTTGACCCATGCACCAAGAAGGTCTCCTGTTCAATTCCTGGTCGATTGGGAGGGTGAGGGCTTGAATCCCAGCATGGAACGCATAGGAGGCAGCCAATTGATGGTGATGCATCACTGTTTCTATTTCTACCTCTTCCTTCCTCTCTCTCTCAGATCAATAGAAACGTATTTATTTTAATAAAACAGTTTTACCTTAATACATAGGCTGGTAGAAAATGCAATTAATATTGTAACCTATGCAAATATATTAGTATAATTAAAATGTTTTTAATAGTCTGTATTTAAATGCAATTAAAGTTACTTTTCAATTAAGAAGCAATTGAAGGAAATTCTTCCAATTCTTTAAAAGATTTCTCTAGCACAGGGCTAGGAAGAATCTTAGTTCTTGGTGACTGGTGAGATCCTTTCAGGTGTTTGGAGGCCTCAAATGCATGGTACCATGCCTTAAATATGTCCCAATGGAGTGGCACACTTTATAAGTCTTTTATTATATGACTTGTACAAAACCAATATTTGTCGTCATTCTTTTGGTATCTGTACCTGATAATTTTTTTAAAAATATATTTTATTGATTTTTACAGAGAGGAAGGGAGGGGAATAGAGTTAGAAACATCGATGAGAGAGAAACATTGATCAGCTGCCTCCTGCACACGCCCCACTGGGGATGTGCCCGCAACCAAGGAACATGCCCCTGACCGGAATCGAACCTGGGACCCTTCAGTCCGCAGGCCGACGCTCTATCCACTGAGCCAAACCAGTTAGGGCTGTACCTGATAATTTTAACTTTATGTTTTCTTTCCATAGCAGTGAGAGTTAATTGTACAAGTCTGCTTTACATTGTACACACTTATAAACTGACTAGAGGCCCGGTGCACGAAAATTCGTGGGGGGGGGGGTCCTTCAGCCCATTCTACGCCCTCTCACAGTCCGAGACCCCTCGGGGGATGTCCACCTGCTGGCTTAGGCCCGCTTCCCAGGGGATTGGGTCTAAGCTCGCAGTCAGACATCCCTCTGGAAGCTTGGGATCCCCCTTGGGAAATGTCCAACTAATGGCTTGGGCCCATTCCCCACGGCAGGACTAAGCCATAAGTCAGACATCCTTAGCGCTGCCACAGAGGTGGGAGAGGCTCCCACCACCGCTGCTGCGCTGGCCAGGCATGAGCTGGCTTCTGGCTGAGTGGCGTTCCCTCTGTGGAAGCACACTGACCACCAGAGGGTAGCTCCTGCGTTGAGCATCTGCCCTGTGGTCGTCAGTGCACGTTATAGTCATTCCTGGTCGGTCTGCCGTTAGGGTCAATTTGCATGTACCCTTTTATTATATAGGATTATTTTAGGGCCTGAGGCATGGACTACTCTAAAGTTTTTAAAAATTTATTGAAACTTTTTGAGGGAAAAGATGTTTATTTTGTTATTGCTAGTAGTATCCGTTTTTTTGAAAAAATCTCATCCAAGGACATTTTTTCTTTTTTAAAAAAATATATCCTTATTGATTTCAGAGAGGGAGGGAGAGGGAGAAAGAGATAGAAACATCAGTGATGAAAGAGAATCATTGATTGGCTTCCTCCTGCACACCCCCTACTGGGAATCGAGCCCACAACCCAGGCATGTGCCTTGACTGGAATCGAACCTGGGACCCTTCAGTCTGCTGGCTAATGCTCTGTCCACTGAGCCAAACCTGCTAGGGCCAGAGCCTGAGGACATTTTCATTGACTTGAGAGAGAGAAAAAGAGAGAGAGAAAGGGAGGGAGAGAGAAACACGGATAGGTTGCCTCCCTTATGCACCCCAACTGGGAATTGAACCCACAACCTAGGTACGTGCCCTGACCTGGAATCAAACCCATAACCTTTTTCATGTATAGGATGACACTCAACCAGCCGAGCCACTCAGCTGGGCAGTATCCCTTTTATAATGCTCAGAATTTACTTAGGATGTTAAACAGAATTCTCAGAGAAAATTGATAAAAACAAAAAACTACCTGTGTTTCTTTTTCTTACAATGATTTGAAAGTGCATGATTATTTGTTGTAAAAGTATATTTTTGTTATTTCCCTGTACATGATATTACCTCAGTCAAATCAGATGTATTAGTTTTGACTACCCTTCATAGACTTCTGTATGCTTCTGCTGTTTATTTATCCTGTCACCTTGCCATTTTACTGTATGTTCATTAGCTAACCAAGGAGGCTTTTACATTTTCCTACCAAGATTCATAAAAGGGCAGATAAGACTGATTTCTGATGCTGATTCTCCTTATCTCCCTTTTAATATTTTTGTGTTTTACACATTTTCTCCTCCATTGAAAAAAAAAGTTTCCCTCTCTCTGCATGACTCAATTTTGGAAATAGTTCTGCGTTTAATTTTATCAAAGTGTTTAAAAGTCAAATATAAATAATTTCTACTTTTCCAACTTAATCATATTTACAATCCCATAGAATTTTTATTTAGAATGTTAGTCCCTTACAAAATATTCTTTCTTTTACCATAAATAACCCTGCTTGCCTATTAGAGATGCTGTCTGACCGATCTGTAATCATAAATAGCACGTAATAGTATTTAAATGACCAGTGGCAATTCTTTTCTTTTTTTGTTTCTCTTTTCTGTTTCTGAGTCTACTTTATGCTTATACTAGTAAATCTGGGAAGAACGTAAAATTAGAAAGAACCACTTGGGCATGTTTCTTTGTCCTTTCTCTATACTTCTCCCCAACCCCCGCCCCCCCTCAGAATTGAGATCATATTGTGTATCTGGTATTTTTACTTGAACAAAAGGGGAAATCTACCCTATCATAAGTATATTTTCATAGTGTTCAAAACCTTTATATGTAATATTTCTTTGGTGTATATATCATAATTTTCTTAGCAATTCCCTTAATGTTATACCTTAGATTGTTGCTAAAATTTCTTTACTATTCCACAGCAGTGAATACTTTTTTTGCATAAGACTTTGTCAACATCTCAATTTCCAAAGTCTAGAATTTTGAAAATAAAATTTCTGACTCAAAATCTATGAAAAATTTCAAAGCTATTAATTCATATTGCAATATACTTAAGAAGGATGAAATTGATTTTCTTATCCCACCAGGCAGTTTACGAGAATGTCTTACTGTACCACTGAAAGCTTTGGATTTTCTCTTCCTTAAAATTTCTAATTTTTATTTCTTGTGTCCTCAGGGTATTAAATATTTCTCAGGTATTTGTTATAATTGGTACTTCCTTTTGTTTTAATATTTATTCATGATATCCATTTTGTTCTTTTTATCTGTTGAGGGATTAATTTTCTTATTTATGAATATGTAAGAGTATTATATGGTATGGATATTAGCATTTTGTCATGTTGGCAGAAAATATTTTTCCAGTTTGTTTGTATATTAGATTGAAATCAGAATTACCATGAAAGTGTTCTACAAATTCTTTCTGTTGGCAGTATTAACCTTGATATGAATAGATGTAATAAATAATACGTATATACATATATAGAATTTCATTTAAGCTTTTTTTTGTTTTTGGTGAAAGGAATGTTGCAAGATGCTAAATTTGATATTATTTCCTAGAATCTAAATTTGTAAAAAGTAAAAAACAACAACATGGCTCTATTTTCAAAATTTGCATACTTTCTTAACATGCTTTTAAAATGTATATCATTTTATATGTTGTATTTAGTAATTTAAACATTTAACACTTAACTGTCTATATTCTATAATCTCAGAGTAATATATAAACATTTGCTAAGTGTTTTTGTTTTAACTTCATGTAAAAATGTTTTGTTTTGCAGATGTGTGATTAATGTTAAAGGCAAATGAATATCTAATTTGAACATTGGTTTAGGGTTTTGTTTTTAAATAATTAATGGTTTTTTAATCATAAAAGCTCTCCTGAGTTTTAAATATGTTGTTAGGATTTGGGGATGTAAATTTTCTTTTCTCCACTGACATAACTCTGATAAGGATTTTTCAAATTTTACTACTATCTATACAATTCATATATATATATATATATATGTGTGTGTGTGTGTGTGTGTGTGTGTATAAAATCTTTTCCAGAAAATTTCTTAAATATATATCAAAATAAACCAGATGTGAACTCAGTTTCTTTCTTTCTTTCTTTTTTTAAATCCTCACCTGAGACAGCTGGACCAGTAGTCCGTGTGAACCAGAGACTGTAGCTATCAGTTTGCGAATAGCAAACCTGTGAGTTCATGAGGTGCTTCTGTGTCTTCCTGGCTTGTCCCCTGGAAGCCAGATCATCCTCTTTTACAGTAACAACTCAGGAGCAGTGTCATGAACATATGAAATCATCATTTAACAAAAGATGGAGGAAAAAACAGTCTCAGGCAAGGAGATTAGTAATAGATATATCATTGTAGAATGTAAGAAAATCTGAATTTTTTTCTGAGTTAATGTGTTAAAAGTTAAAGACTGCATGTTAGTTAAACCAGAGATGACATGGGGGGTGGGAAATAGGAATGACACAAAATAAAATGCTAAATTTGAATATTCTGTGTTTTATAGACTTTTCAGTAGCAAACATTGTACCTCCGAGCCTTGTGTGAGTTTTCTTAAAAGTAGGAAGATAGTCTATTAATGCTGATTGGCTGGAATATATTGGATTGGAAGCAACGCTAAAAGATGAACTTAGTATTTAATTGATGTATAATTAATAAAACATATCTGTTATTTGTATGTCCCAGAATTGAGTAGATGCTATTGTTAAAGCTTTGGGGGTAGGAAGGAGCCAAGAGATTTTCACAGCATTATTTTGCTGGGGAGATTAATAGGCCTTTTTAAATTTTAAATGCCATATGTTAATTGGTAAATGTTTTATTTTCATCTCATGATGAAGCCACATCTCACACTGGCTCCTCACTTTATTATTTAGTATTTCTTTTAGCAATACTTAAACTGTTTCAGATCTACCACATATACTATGTTTTTTCTCACCTTCAGGCTTTTGTTCATGTTATGCCTTCAATGAATAATGCACCTCACATCTCTGTGCTTGTTTCACTCTTGTTTATAATTTGAGATTTGGCTTAGACCTTCTGTCAGACTTCTTTTGTCCTTCAGTGCACTTAAGGCACCATCTAGCTTTGTACTTTCGCTCATATTAGAATTTTCTGTGAACATCTAGAGAGCAAAGATAGTACTTCCAGGATCTAGTACAGATCTTGGTATATAGAGGTGCTCAATAAGTATTTGTAGAACTGAATATAGATTTAGGAATAACTGTACCTATTCTGGTTAATGCTAAGAAACAAAAGTTAAAGTTGATATAAGTTTTGACTCTCTTCTCAATAACTGCAAAACAATAGAATATAAAAGGTACACTCTGAATATTCATTAATTCAGTACATTTATTAAGCACTCACTCTGAACCAGACACTATGCTAGACATTGAAATGTCTATCAGCTTTAAATGTATTTCATCAAATAAGTATTTTGGCCTTCAGTTAAGAGCCACTGGGTAATTGTTAGGTATTTTTGTTAGATTTGATCTTCTTTACACATTATTATTCGACATAGAACAAGATTAAAATTTTAAGAATTCAGTAAATATCTTATTTCACTTTCCAACACATAAATAAATATTTCCTAAGTGTTGATACCTCCAAGACTCAAGAGATAAATCTGTACTCTATGGATTTATTCAAGATGACTTGTTACTTAATAAGTAAATATAGTTTAAAATCACACCCTACTTTCCTACAAAATAAAAATATTAAATTCAAATTCTATTTTTATTCAACTGTTAACTGAAACTAAATAGATATAGGATGTAGTTCAGGCTACAAAATAATTTTATTCAATTCCTTTTCCCTCTTACACTATACCCTACTTCCAGCTCCCTCCTGTCTTCCAAAGCTGATGTTTAAAATCTCCTGGTAACTGAATGGATATTCTTATTCTCTTCTCTCACCAGTGCTATAAGAAAGCCTCTTGCCCTATATGGGCAAAGGTGTAACAAAACCTTTTTTCCTTCAACATGAGAGTTTGACCTTCTATTAACTCTCTAGTCTGTTTCCTTGGTAACCTGATAAAGGTAGTATATCAGCTGTGTCACTAGGCAACATTGCTTATGGTAAAAATAACTTCTAATTGATAAACTTCATGTGTACTGATAGTACTATAAATACCTGGCTGGAAGCCATATCTCTGGGTTTCCTTGTATGTGGTGACTCTTAAAAATGGATATGTCCCTTGAAGGGGAGGTATGCCTATAGAGTTGATACAAGAAATAATGACTCCAGGTGGGGCATGAGGCCTCCAGGTCAGTGTAACTACCTCACCTGCTTGATGTGGGTCTCATCTTGTATGGAAGCCATGATCTAGGAGGCCAGAAAGAAAACTCCCAGATGGCTGTATGAACTACTACATGGACTGCTGCAAGGACTTCTTCAGAAGAGGAACACAGAATACTGCCCTACTACTATACTATTTAGCTTGGTATTTGTTGGAAATATACAAATTTGTGCACCAGGCCTGTAGTAGTAACAATAATAGAGGTGCAGTAGAAAAGTATTGTTGGAAGGGATTATTGGAATGATGGCTCAAGGAAGAAGCCCAGAGTAGAGTGTGGCAAATGAAGCCTATAGCTGGCTCTAGCAGAGGTGGCCAAAGATGACACAGCTATAGGCATAGTGGTTTAAACTGGATTTAGTCAGGTTGGTTTCTTTTTTTATTTTTTGTTTCTATTTTTTTGGGTAATCACAAGCAAAGGTAAAAATTGATTTACTCTATTTGAAATCATATTAGGAGTCTAGAACCCTGTCCACTATCTTTTTTTTAACCTCCATCCAATTGCCCTTCTTTCCTAAAGTGCTAGACTAGGCTAAGAGAAATGGAAATAATTGTCCTGAAAGTGTTATAACATTATCTATTAGATCTTTTTTTCATCTATAAATATTTCTATATGTATATCTAAAATACAAGAACTCAATTTAAAAATACCTAAACTACTATTATCATCCTTTAAAAAGTTAGTAGTCCTTAATTATCATTATACATCAGTCAATTTTCAGATTTGTCCAATGATATTATGTTTGGCTTTTTGTGGAGGTTGTTTTTATTTTATTTTATAATTCTCTATTTTAATCAGGATCTAAATAAAATCCATTCATTGCAGTTGGTTGATGTATCTCTTAAGTGTTTCTGAATCTCAAGGTTTGCATTCTCGCTATGAATAATTGATTACATTTGAGTTTATATGCACAATTTAACAATAGAGATTTTAGAAAATAGCAATATATAAGAATTAAATATATGAGAAAATAATCTAGTTTTTTTATTTAGTCCCCATATGAATGTATTTATGATCAAAATAAGTAATTTGCAATAAATCAGGAGCCACTAGTAATAAGCCAAATTATTCATTTGTAAATAACGTCTATATAGTTGTTTTCTTAATTTGCTCTACAAGTGCGTCTTAGAAAGTAAATATTATCCTGATTATTCAATCCTGGGTAGGAAAACAGGTCTCAAAAACGAAATGATTGGTAGTTTACCCTAGATCACCCTTAGGAACTAGTTTGAAAACTTGAAGCAGAGTAATAAAGATGTTTTTGTCTTTATACTACAGCCTGTATGAGTTTTAAAATAGATTGCAAGGAGACTGAAGATGAGAGTATGCTTGGTGTCAGTCAGGATAGCCTGTATTGTGAGGCAGTGAGAAACAACCACAAAACCTCAGTGGTTTAAAACAACAAATGTTTATTTCTTGTTTTCCTTGCATGTCCATCATGATCAGAGTTACCTCTGCTCATAATAGTCACTTAGGGACCTTATGGAGCAGCCACCATTTCAATCATTGCTGATCACCCTGGAAGGTCTTACAGCTACAATTAAATATTCCAGCCTAGAATTCACACATCCAATCACAGGCTGGGAGTGGTTAGTCTTCTATGTGCCTTAGAGAGAGGAACCAGCTATTGGTGAGCAGCACAAATAACTAACACTTTAAGTAATCAGTCTGTTACTAGACTGCTAACAGATATGCTAATTCACTCATTTATTTATTAACCTAATATTTATTGAATGGCTGCTATGTACAAGTTATTTTACTAGACAGTGAAAATATTAAAGTGCATAAAACATGTTCCATTCCTTCTCTCTAGGTTTTCAGAACTAGTAGAGGCAAGGGGCAAGTAATTCTATATTAGGGCTCAGCAAATGACCTATAGGCAAATCTGGCCTGCAGCCTGTTTTTTAGGGACCTTAAACTAAAAAAATGTCTTACATTTTTAAAGGCATACAAACAAAAATAGAATAAGAGAGACTGTAAGTACAGCCTAAAATATTTACTATCGACTCCTTGTAGTGAAAAACTTCACTGACCTCTGATCTATAACATCTGTCCTTAAATTTGAAGCTCCTCAGATGAATTGCAATCTAGACCATTGTCAGATAAATGGTGCACAGTTACCTTGTAAGCTCTGCATATCCCTTAATGTGCCTTTTGTTTTATCTGATAATATATTTCTATGGAAATATATGTCTTTTTCTGTGTTGTTAGAATGGTCATTAAAAAAAATTATTGATTTTACAGAGAGAGAGGAAGGGAAAAAGGAAAGGGAAGGGAGGGAGGGAGGGAGGGAGGGAGGGAGGGAGGGAGAGAGAGAGAGAGAGAGAGAGAGAGAGAGAGAGAGAGAGAGAGAGAGAGAGAAACATCGATTTGTTCCATTTCTTTATGCATTCCTTTGTTGCTTCTTGTATGTGCCCTGACTAGGGATCAAACTGGTAACTTTTGCATATCAGGGATGACACTTCAACTAAATGAGCTACCTGGTCAGGGCCAGAATGGTGATTTTATTAGCATCTTGAGTGCTCTTGTTACTGGGCATTGGAGATATGGGGTCCCTGTTCAATTTGATGCATATTTAGGTAGACACAAATTTATCAGACTTCCAAAATGTGTATATGTAGATATTAAGTAATGATTTATTGGCAAAAAGGAAGTAGAGTAACCACGAGGATATCTGCTTCCACAGAGAAATAAAGCCTAAACTTGATGGACTTTAGAAATCAGTCAGTGAATGGAAGTACACATAAAAGTAGGGTTTTTATTTTCTGTACTATGGGCTACTCTATTAAGGATTATAATTTTAGATATTTCTTAAACTGAGTAAGAGGCTGTGGTTCAAAGTAAATGGAGTTCAAAGAATATATGTTAAGTCCCTGCTGTGAATGAGGCACTTGAGATACAAGGACAAGTTGGAATCACTCCTAGTACTCAAGTTCGAAATAAGAAAAAGAGTATTCTGATTCAGGTTGAGAGGAATAGGATTGTATAAAACAAATCTGGCTTATACTTAATACAGTCTTGTATTGACCTTCAGAGCTCAATTTAGTTATATCTTCACTTTTATTTGCATGTTAGATTATGGAACACTGCCAGATTCCATACCAGTTGTAGGATCTACTTAAGGTATTCTTATGTGTGGGATGTAGATTGTCAGTGCCAAAAACACCTTTTTAACAACAGTATAGAATTATAGTCTTGGTCAAGGTCAGCTTCTATCCTGTTGAATTTTTATAGATTTGGGGAATTTTTTTTTTTAGATCTGGTGCTTCAGAGCTTGAACCAATAAATGTTACCCTCAACTATTTTTATAAGCACTGGAGTTTGTTTTATTAGTGCACAAGCATATTTTTTAAGTGATTCCTAAGGTTCTTTTCAGTTTTATGACTGATTATGACTGGATGACAGATGTGATTCTAGTAACTTTAATCAGATTTTGAGCTAGTATACCAAATGATCTGTGTTTACAGTGGGCACTTGTTTACATGTATATCAAGTTGGCATTGTATTTGACTAACGTTCTGTTTGAGGACTGACTAGTAGATTACTCTAAATACACCAAATGTGCCAGTGTTTACTGTCAATTATGTATAATTCATTCTATATCTATTGACTGCTGCTATATGTAATTCTCAGATTATCATTTAAAATTGCCTTTATCTTATGTAGTTGTTTTATTGTTAATTTCCATAAAGTGAACTGCCTTACAGCTTAGCCACTGCAAATATACCATCATATAATGTCTTATGACTGACTGCCCTTTCTATGGCACCTAAAATAGTCCAGTGTAAGTATATGGTATCCATTGATACTTCTTTCATTACATTTTCATCCTTTCAAATCTCTAATTTCTACATTACTAATTTAACCTTCTTGTTGTTAATTATGAGCTTCTTGTGGTCAATATTAATTGCACATATAATTTCACCTAACTTTGTACCATAGCTATAATTTGGAATTACCCAATAATTCTGTCTTTTTGTTGGAAAATTTAATATAATAAATAAGTATTAATTATTTTATCATGAAGTTATTTTATCAATTTTATTAACTATAAAAATATTTTATAAAAATATTTTATTCATGAATGCTACTTGAACAAATGACCCCCATACCTAACCTTCTAAGACATATTTATAGAAAAGTAATATTTAATATTGTTGACTCATCTGTCATCTATTCTTTACATATAGCTTTTCTGTCTTCATTTTCAGTAGTCCACTGAAATATATGTCCAGGTCAAAATCATTAAAATTTTTAAACAAAATTAAATGATAAAGTGATTGAAATTATTTATTGCTACTTAGGTCAGTTCTAATTCATAAAATGCTGACCTGGAATCTCAGCAGAATTGTGAATAGTTTTGTTCTATCTTCCAATTTCAAAACCACTACCTTTGCATTCCCATAATTCTGAGTGCTGGGTCCCTAGCCTCATTCAGGCTGTCTTAGATCAGTGATTTTCATATGTGTTAAAGGTAACAGTTGTGCTGACAGCAATAACATCCACTAAGGATATTATTATAGTTGGAGAAGCATTATCAGCTTTGAAAATACAAACTAGGGAAAGTGTAGTGTCAAAGAATCTTGTTGGTTAGTGGGTGAATACGAAAAAATACACGATTTTCTATGTGCCTGAAATTCCCAAGTCAGAAAGGCGGTCTTTGCCCATATACTGTATCCCCATCACAGTTATAGTTATGATCACTCTCCTTCCTATTAAAACGTGCCTTTGCCCATTTTGATTAGTGTCCAGATTCCTGAAGCTATTTAACAAACCATGTTATGTTAATAAATACAACTTTATCTTTAATAAATCTTTTGGAATTATTAAAAAAAATGAAAACAAAAAAAACCTTAATCTTATTGTGTAAAGGAAATTTAGAATCATGGTGAAGGTGGACTATGGAGGCCTGGAATTAGGAGCAGGTGATTAATCTTTCTTTCAATTATAGCAGACGTTGTATCCATATATAAATTTAGGAGTAAGTTTTGCTTAAGCTGAGGCAATTATATCTTGTAATATGAGAGATATATTAAAATTATAATCCTTTAATAAAATCAGCATATATGGTAATTCAATGTATTCTCTTATTTCGTTTTGGACATATCTTCTACAGATAGCAAATTTCAGATAACTTCAAAAAAATATTCAGGAATGTTGGGTCATAAAAGAAGCAGAAGTTTAATTAGGATTAATGTTATTTTCTTCAAAAAGTGTGATTCTTTCCCAGAGCATTGTCCTGTGTACTGAAAGTTTGCTAGTTCAATGACCATACTAGAGCACATACCTGGGTTGCGGATTCGATGCTTAACTTACACGTTTTAAATGGTCTGTGAGGAAGATAAATACATATATGGCTTTGCCAATTTGTGGATCTACTGAGTTTAAAAGTAAATAAAAATTATGAAGTAATGAAAAAAGTTTAAAATAAAACAAAAATATTCAAAATTATTAAAAATTGTGATTACAACTATGTAAATAAACAACTATGTAAATATAAAAATATTAGAAGGAAATATATCAAAATACTTGGTTATATTAAGGTTCTAAAATTAAGGCCTTTATTCTTCTAGATTCTAATATTTCTGTACTATAGTTGTTACTTTTATGATGTGAAGAATAAAATAAATATGCTTTTACAATATGCCTGGTATGTGGGGATCAGGCCAAAACTGGCACTCTGACATCCCCTGAGGGGTCCTGGATTGCGAGAGGGAGCAGGCCAGGCCAAGGGACCCCACCGGTGCATGATCAGGGCCAAGGAGGGACCGTGGGAGGGCTCCAGGGTGTGTCTGGCCCCTCTCACCCAGTCCCGATCAGCTGGATCCCAGCTAACCTACCAGTCGGAATGTCTGCCCCCTGGTGGTTCAGTGGGCATCATAGTGACTGGTTGAAAGGTCAGACACTTAGCATATTAGGCTTTTATTATATAGGATAAGGATAATTCATGTACCCAAAATACTGGATTTTCTTTAGAGTATATTTCAGTGTAAATAGAGCTCACAGTGTCAGAGTGCTAAGAAATTTTCAAAATTACTATTAAATAAGTTTTAATGTAGAGGGATTAAGTAAATCTTAAGTTGTTTATTGTCTCCTTCTAACCTCCTCATTCCCCCAAATGTCTTGAATAAAAGCTACAAGGGTGGGGTTCTTGTCTATCTTTTTAAATTATCATGTCCCTAGCATTTAAAAATTTCTGGGACATAGTAGAGCTTTATAAGTGTATATTAATTGAACAAATAAATAACACATGAAAGAGATATACAATGAACTCTTAATGATTTATGTACTGATACTTCCAATGTAAGTTACCGTTTCCCGTACGCTCACCATCTCACTTATTTAGACTGTAAAACCAGAGCAATATAAACCTTGTGGGAATGGTTAAAGATGCCTTGATTTGTAGAGAATGTAGCAACTTTCAGCCAAGCAAAATCAACCTTGATAAAGAGTTACATCTCCATTACTCATAGTAAAACACCTTGCGCTAAGGAGTAATGTGAGTATATAGAGTATGTACAGTAAGTAGGGTGGAGAGCTGTTAGGAATATCCCATAAGTCCTGGTTTGCTTACCATAAATGGACCTGTATTGCAATACAACCCAAGGTGGCACCCCCCCCCCCCCCCCCCCCAGAAAGCTTTCCAGATTGTTTTGTGCATACTTTGAGTCTATCCTAAAGTCACAACTTTAATCTATCTGTTTCTTCCACATAGTGCCTCTTGCACTGTGGGGAAGTCCAGATATCTTAGAACACAAACCAAACACAACATCAGTAACTGCTCATTTTGAAATGCTTGAATCACTGTAGTAAGAAAATAATTTAATTTTGCTCATGGCCAATATACTCATTATTTCCTTTCATTCACTTAGGTGTGATTCTATGTAAAGAATTTTAGACTCTCCCTAATCTGCTTTCATTCCGTAGCCTCTTTTTTTTCAGTTACTATTTCTCTCTATGCTGTTTTTCTCTTTGTGGAAACATTTCACACTTCATATGCAAAACTGGAGGCATTCTCATGGATCCTTTGGACTCTGAGAAAGCATAATTTCCTTTCTCTAGCCCCAGATGTTTATAGTTTTAGGCCGAACCTGCTCTCTCCAGACCCCTTGAATATTTATATGATAGACTCTCTCACTCTGAGCCCTAAGTTCTAAATCTTGTCATTCATTCAATGTCTTCTGTGGTAGCTTCCCTTTTCTAGAGCACATATCTATCTTCCTATAAAGATTCCTTCAAGTTTTGTTATTTCTTTTTGGTTCTGACAAGTTCTCTAAACTCCACACATCTTTGTCATTTGCCCAGAACCACCAGCATCTTATTTTTCTCATTATTCGTCTTTTGGCCTTGCTATTTCTTCTCTGATTGACATTAGCTCATTCATTCACTTATTCAGTCATTCAGCAGATATTTGGTAGACTACCAAGTACCAGAGCTGTGCTAGGTGTTAGGATAAGTGGTAAAAGAAACAAATGTGGTCTACACCCTTGTGGAGCTTTCTGTCCAGTTGAAGCATAAAACACTAATCTCACATCTATTTCCATTATTAATTGCATCTAACTTCAGGAGAAGGAAGTTTTTATTACAGAATTCTCTTATGCATTTGCACCCAAAAAGGAATAAAATAATCTTACCTGTTTACTGATACCTTTGTCACAATCTAAAGACCATTTACTGTTTCCAACCGAAATGAATAGGTTATCCAATATAATAAAAGCCTAATATGCTAAGTGTCTGGTCGTTCAGTCGGCCATTCAACCAATCAAAGCGTAATATGCTAATGATATGTTAAACTGCTCAGTATGTCTTGTACTGACCACCAGGAGAGCAGACGCTCTGATTGGTAGGTTAGCTTGCTGCTGGGGTCCGGCCGATTGGGACTGAGTGAGACAGGCCAGACATGAGCCCTCCCACGGTCCCTCCCTGGCTGGCCAACCTCTGCATCCCTCCCCGACCCCAATCGTGTACCGGCCCCGGTTGTGCTCTGATGGGTCCCTCAGCCTGGCCAGTGCCCTCTTGCAATCCGGGACCCCTTGGGGGATGTCAGAGAGCTGGTTTCAGCCTGACCCGCAGGCCAGGCCGAGGGACCCCACTGGTGCACGAATTTGTGCACCGGGCCTCTAGTCCTTTATAAAACTCTTGTCAATAATTATAACCAGTATTTATTAGGCCTTGTGCTTCTTGCCCATTATGGGCATGATTTTCTGTTGTCCCTACAACAAACTCATGAGGAAAGGGGCACAAAGAAGTTAAGTCACTTGCTCAAAGTCATTGAGGTACTAAGTGAGAGAGTAGGGATTCAAATCCAAGTCTTTTCTGTCCAAGAACCTGAGCTCTGTTGTCTCTCATGTTTGCTGGGTTCCATTCCTAGTGAAGTTAATCAGAAGTCAAATGTGTAAATTTGTGTTTTCTCTTTGATCATATTTGTGTGTGTGTGTGGTTCTTTTTATTTTATTTTTTTTCCAAATTCTAAGCTTTGTTTTGTTTTTAATTTTCAGAACCTTTATTTTTTTTTTCTTTATTGACTAAGGTATTACATATGTGTCCTTACCTCCCCATTGCCCACCACCACACTCGGGCCCTCACTCCCCTGTTGTCTGTGTCCATTGGCTAGTCCATTGGCTAGGCTTATATGCATGCATACAAGTCTTTTGGTTGATCTCTCCTCCTTACCCCCACTCTCCCCTACCTTCCCTCTGAGGTTTGACAGTCTGATCAATGCTTCTCTGTCTCTGCATCTGTTTTTGTTCATCACTTTATGTTGTTCATTATATTCCACAAATGAGTGAGATCATGTGATATTTATCTTTCTCTGACTGGCTTATTTCGCTTAGCATAATGCTCTCCAGTTCCATCCATGCTGTTGCAAATGGTAAGAATTTCTTCTTTTTTACCACAGCATAGTATTTCATTGTGTAGATGTACCAGTTTTTTAATCCACTCATCTGCTGATGGGCACTTAGGCTGTTTCCATATCTTAGCTATGCTCATATTAATCATTATTTCTGTTCTATAAAAAGTTGGGGAATATTAGTTTCAAAAATGAAGATATAACCATATCTACAAAGCCAGTTCATGATTAGTTTTGATTATGAAAGAGAATATGACTTTTGAAACACTAGGGAATATTTATTATCAAATGGAAAATATTTTTGTGAAAGGATTGATTGCATGTGAGTATTATTTATTATTTTAAATCATAAATAATATGGAGTCAGCAAACTTTTTTGTTAATATTAAATTTTTTTAAATAAGATGAAAAGACAGCATACATGGTCCCCTAAGTCTATTATACATTTTTTCACTTTATAATATTTATGTAACATATTTCATTAGAAAAAGAAGAAATAGAACATCCCAATCAAGACCTTATGTTCCAATCTGCTGTTATTGAAATTGTTTCCCCTTTTTTCAATTGTTTATATTGTTTATAAGACCTGTTTTTGTATTCTTCACAAATTTTCACTTCCAGGAGATATTTTTCTTCTAGATAATAATAGCCCACAAAAATAATAAAAACCTAGCATAAATTCTCTTGTTTTTGTTTGTTTGCAAATTAATATTTTTCAATTTAATCTGGTTGAATACATATTTATGTAGTACTTAAAAGCATTCAATTTGCAGTCAAATAACAAAGATCTTTACTTTTTTTTTTTTACCATTAATATAGGGCAAATTTACTTTTTCTGTGCTTCTACTCTCATATAGAATGGCACCAATTCCCCGTGACTTGCCTGACTAGAAGCTGCTTCTTTACATTGGGATTACAAAATTCTACCCAACTAGAATTTAAACTATTCCAAAAACAAGGACATATAAACAAAAGCTATTGTATTAAAATAACTATTGAAGAAATAAAACAGTTTTGTCACAACTAAATTAATATCTACCCTTATTTTCTGCCTCTTAAGAAACAGCTTTTAAAATATTTCAGTACAATGTTGTTGACGTTCAAGTAATTAGTTAAGTATAAATGTTTCATCATTGTTACATTGATTGTTCAGTGGAAACCTTGAGCATAGTTATATATTTGTCTGAGATACAAACCTTAATCTGAGGTATTAATCTTCAATATGAGAATATCATATACTTGTAAGAGTGGTTCAAGCTTACTCTGTACTGGCTCATCATCTTTAAAAGAAAAAATTCTCTTTACTTTAAAAAATATATCACCATGAATTTCTTGGAAGAAAGCCATTATATAAATACAGGGTATCTTATTACTATTTATAGAATAGTTTTGCTATTTCTTTTAATGGTGGCTGTTTCTTTTCCTGAGGCTTTTTCTTCCAAATTAAATTGATTTTTTTCTTCAGATAAATACGTAGAAGTGAAATGCTGGT
Source organism: Cnephaeus nilssonii (assembly GCF_951640355.1). Lineage (NCBI taxonomy): Eukaryota > Metazoa > Chordata > Mammalia > Chiroptera > Vespertilionidae > Cnephaeus > Cnephaeus nilssonii. The sequence continues at coordinate 64,691,908 of NC_137081.1, read as the reverse complement.
TGTATGGTGGTTTCTGCTTTTAATTTTTTAAATTAATCTCCATACTGTTTTCCATACTGTAGCCTGGCTGCACTAGTTTACATTTCTACCAGCAGTGTGAGAATATTCTCTTTTCTCCACATCCTCTGCAACACTTGATATTTCTTGTCTTTTTGGTAATAGCCATGCTGCCAGGTATGAAGTGATATCACATTGAGGTTTTGATTTGCAGTTCCCTGATGACTAGTGATAGTTGATGTTGAGCATCTGTTCATGTGTCTGTTGTTCATCTGCATGTCTTCTCTGGAGAAATGTCTGTTCAAGTCCTCTGCCCATTTTTTAAATTTGATTTTTTTAATGTTTCTATGGATTTTATGGCATGTTTGTATGAAAAATATTTTTAGAGTGTATCTATTTTCTTTACTCCACCCTTGCTCCTCAAACATAAACACAATCCTACTGCAGCTTTCACATGATTTCTGAATCCCCTTATCGCTTGGTGCAACACGAGTGGGAATTCCAACAGGCCCAGATTATGGCTAAAGGCTCCTTTAATAAGATGCAGGATGAGGATGGGGTTCTTTTTGCTTCTCTATTTTCATTCTTTTCTTCTTTAGACTCTAGGAACTGCCTGCCTAAATTCTTTTTTTGTTTATATTAGCTGTAGTTCTCATATTTATTTGGAAATAATGGGACTATGTTTCTTTCTTTTTTAAATTATCCACTTCTTTTCTGTGACTCTTTCATAAGGACGGCTAATAGTTTTTACCAAGAAATGCATGATGTGTGCTTTAAGCTAAATAACTGAATCTGGGAAGAAAGAATATTGGCATACTACTGTCAAGAAGTTAGAAAAAGTAGAAGTACAATCTTTAGTTTTCTTGTAGATTATTAGGTTAAGTAACAATTTCCTAAGGAATACTCCCATTGGACTCGTTTGCAATAAATGATCTCTCAATTTCACTCTGTCCTTTACAAATATACACAATGTACACAGTGGTAGACTGCTTTTATTTTTTATTTTAAATATCTTTTATATTGATTTCAGAGAGGAAGGGAGAGGGAGAGAGAGATAGAAACATCAGTGATGAGAGAGAATCATTGATTGGCTGCCTCCCACAAGCCTCCTCACTGGGGATCAAGCCTACAACCCAAACATGTGCCCTGACCGGGAATTGAACCTACTGGTTCATAGGGTTATGAACTTTCTGGTTCATAGGTTGATGCTCAACCACTGAGTCATGCTGGCTGAGTGGTAGACTGCTTTTATTTTATTTTTTTCATATTTTTTTATTTCAATCTTTATTGTTGAAAGTATTACATAGGTTTACCTCCCCCCCCCCCCATTAACCTCTTCCAACCCTCCCCCATTCCCCCACCCTCTATGCCTGTGTCTAGGGGTTATGCATATATGCATACAAGTTCAAACTATCCTTGCAAACAAGATTTTTTTTTTCTTAGAAAGTAATCACATGGGAGACTATGAACTCATTTCATTGCTGCTATTTTGTTTAAATGCTTTTGTAACTCAGGTAGTCTTCACAGTCTGTGCCATTATTTTGAAAGTTGCCTGTATTATCAGACAATATACAGACAGTTGTCTTTCTGAGTAATGATTAATGAGCAAGGTTTTTGTTTTTGTGTTTTGTTTGTTTCTTGGTCAAAAACAAGTAAAAGTTAAAAAGCAGTAGACTTTTGTGGGGCTTTTAAATTAATTATAGTATTTCTAGAAGAAGTTTAAAGTTGTTTGGAACAATTGTAGCCCTGTAATCCTATACTTTGAATGGATTAACATTTATTTGGTGTATAAGGTTTTGTATGTTGATTTTAAAATGCATACTCATTATATTTAGGTTTATTATTATGTAGGTGTATTTAAACATGCAGATATAGATATGTATGATATAAGGTCATTGGGAAGTTGAAGCTATGGGAATCCAGATACAAAAGAATTTCCTTGAAAACCTAGCATGTTTTAATTTTTCTTTAATTGTTTTGAACTGATACATATATCTGGAAGAGCAGAGGAGACTGATCTGGAATACATATTTATAAGTACTGTTTGTTAAGTGCCCACGAAATAACATGTAATTACTGACTATTGTATATTCATCATATTTACGGTAATCTTCATAACAAATGACCCTATATGATTGATTTGGCCCCTGATTGTCTCTCCACCCTCATTTGTAATCCAAATTATGGTAAGCTATCTGTTTTCTGACACATCAGGCTCCTTCCTGTTTTAGGATATTTACAGCAAGTATTCCCTGTACCTAGAATGTTCTTCCCTTCAGTCTTTCCCTGGCTGGCTCTTGTTAGTCAGGTCTCAGCTTAAATGTTAACTGCTCGGAAAAGTCTTCTCCAACCACCACCCATCTAAAGAAATCACTCAAGTCACATCGCCTTGCTTTAATTGTGTATGACACCTCCTACATCCAGTATTTTCCTCTTTGTTTACATGTTTATTGTTTCTCTTACCAATGAAATGTAATGGAGCTCCAGGAGAGCAGGAACCTTACCTGTCATGTTCACCACTTTTTAAACAGCCTGGCCAAGAAATAGCTGTAGAATTAAATGGATGAATTGGGTCTAGAAAATGTAACAGATTATTCAGGTTAAAGCAGACTAGAAGTAATGAGGATTTAAGGATATTTGGACCAATGGTTCTCGCAGCCGGCTAAACTAACCCGGCCAGCAGCAGCAGCATCACCTGGGAATTGGTTGGAAATGCAAATTCCAAGGACCTATTGAATCAGAAGTTCTGGTGGTGGGACCCTGCGCTCTGTTTTTGTTTGTTTGTTTGTTAACATGTATATATATATATATATATATATATATATATATATATATATGTATTTTATTTCAGAGAAGAAGGGAGAGGAAGAGAGAGAAACATCAATGATGAGAGAGAATCATTGATTGGCTGCCTTCTGCACCCCACAACTGGGGATCCAGCCCACAATGCAGGCATGTGCCCTGACCAGGAATTGAACTGGTTCCTGGGTTGATGTTCAAACACTGAACCACACCAATTTGGCTGCACTCTGTTTGCATAAGCCCTCCAGGTGGTGATTTTAATGCAGAACCACTGATTTAGATATTTCTTTGCACCAATGCTCAGAATTCTTAGTTTTGTTTGTTTATAAACCAGATTATAAATTTAAAATGTATTTTTTCTGTACATGATTTTGCTATCAGTATATTCTTTAAGTTTTCACATATCAGACATTTCAAAAATGTACAACTCCAATCAAGGGTCAATATAGATAATTCAGTGAATTGAGGATGTAATTTTGTTTGCTTAAATACCTTAAGACTCAGCTTCCAAAAGTATTTTAAAATTTTCTAATTTCTAAAGAAGTTTCTTTGTTTGGAATTTCCTTGAACCTGCTTCAAAGAGTAAAGTTTTAATAAGTTGTAGACAAAACTTGATCAAAGTGTATTGGCATTCTAAGGATTAGTATATCCTAGTATTTCTTACAAACCTCTAGGAAAATTCAGTACAGAGCCTTGTATTTGAAGCCTACTGCTCTAAAGTGAAGGTTTACTCAGGGACTTTAAAATGTTTTAAATCCCACTTATATTGTATTTGTCTTGAAATATTAATTTCCACTATCGTTTTTATATGTGCCCTTTAAGTAGTATCAACTACATTAAGTAGTATGAGTATATATTATAAAGTAGTTAAACACTACACCAGAGTCCAGAATGGCATTTGCATTGGTATTTTGAGATATTAGTGTTTTTCCTATTAGGTACAGTGCCAAAACCTTATCTTTCTTGATCTAGAACAGGATACTGTAAGACATTTTAAAAGTCTAAACATTTTTTATGAGGAACAAAAATAACTTATGGAATGTCTATCACAAGCTAGGTTATTACAGTTATTAGAGCTAATAGGTATAGAATCTGCTATTCCGAGTGTAAAATAAGTGACTTGACCAAAGGTCCATGGGTTCTATGCCACAGAGACATGTTGGAAACCTAGCTGTGTCTGAATCCAAGACCAGTGCTTTTTCAACCACTCAGCACTGCCTCATAACTCCAATGTATGAAGACCAGGTAAATCATCTTAAATCATTAGTGAAAGCTAGTGGGGTACAAATAATAAATGCGTAAATAAAAGCATGGCAAGTGGTTGCTCGTTGCTCTCTAAACCTAGTTAAAAGGTTGACATATCTTCCAGCAAATACCTAGTTACTTAAAAATGTTGGCCCACAATTAAGAACTCCAGATTCAGCAACTCTTTTTAACAGGTGGGAAAATGTTTGTCATAGAAATGTTCATTTTCAAATTACTAAAGGAACACAGTGAATATTAAGGTAACATTTTTTAATAAGTGTTTGAAAGTGAACAAATTTTCCCTTGTTCCTTTGCTTTAGAAACTGAAACTAGTTCCTTATGTCATTTCAACATTAAAGGTTGAAGAGTATACAAAATTAAATCTGCTTACTGGAAATTCATTTATACTTGACCACTTGTGATATATTATTGGTTGTATTATTTAATCCCTTTAATACATCTACAATCTACATTTAAGTGAAAAGTGCTCTTAATTTACTTAGTGTTAAAGTTCTATAGCAATATAGGGTATGCTATAGTAATATAGGGTGTATTTTAAGGAGATATTTTTATTTGAAGATTTCATTTCAGATGCTTAAATTTAATTTCTTATAAAATGAGGGAACATTTAATTATAGATTTATCATTTATAAAGTGTTTTAAGAGTATGTGGTATACTATAAATATAAATTACTTATTGTGAGCAATACATGTCTACATGCATAATACTCATTTTTAAATTAATTTAATTACAGTGAGTTTTTGGAGTCATCTTGATACCTTTTTGAAGTCTTCTCTATACCTTCAACAGGCTTGAAAAAATGCTCTTGAGTGAATAAGCAGTTTCAAATGTTCAGTGCTTACAATGTTAAATGTTAATTGGGATCACTGAGCTATCAAACCATTTTAAATGGTCTGATGTGAGAAAGAAAGGAAATTAAGGTACCCTTTATTCTTAAAAGAGAATATAGAAAAAGCAATTGACATACTCTTAAGAGTTAAAAGAACAATGTTATAAATTTTTAATTACTCCAGGACAAATCATACAATCAGTTTAAGATTTAGACTTTTGTATTTTCTTTCTTTGATATGCTTGTTACTATTTGGAAGAAAATTACACTAGTTCTCCCTTATGGTTGAAACCATGGATAGTACAAAAACTACATGTGCTGTTATTTCCTAAACGTGCATGCCTACAGTAAAGTTTAATTTATAAATTAGATAGTTTCACAGAAATTTGTTCTTACTGTAGGTCTTAGCAAACGTGACATACAATTTTCTTCTTTCACATTTTTACTTAAAGGAAGCACTTCACAGCTTCTCATTGGCATTTCCAAATTGCCAGCATCACTACTCTTGTAGTGGGCACTACTTTGGGGCAATAATTAAGTAAAATAAGGATTACAAGTACGTTGATACTAAGACAGAGGATCTGATAACCAAAATGGCAGCTAAGTGACTAATGGCTGGATATGCTGGGCAGCGGGCTGATTGAGGTACTGGGGCAGCACAGAGCAGAAAAACACATATTTTATCACACTACTTAGATCAGTGCACAATTTAAAACTTATGAATTGTTTATGGAATTTATCATTTAATATTTTTGGACCATGGATAATTGAAACCTTGGAAAATGAAATTACAGATAAGGGAGAGAATACTGTACAACAGAGCAGAGAAGGAAAAGGAAATGTAGACTATAAAATTTTATCCTGGTAATTCGTTAGAAGTTATGGAAAAACGGGGGGATAAATTACTGAAAAGACAAAGCTAGAGTTATAAAGTATTCTTCCTTATCTTAGAGCAGTGGTTCGCAACTGGGGGTGATTTTGACCCTCTGGGAACATTTGGCAATGTTTGGAGATATATATATAAATAAATACACACACACACACACACACACTAGAGGCCCATTGCACAAAATTCATGCAAGAGTAGGCCTTCCCTCGGCTGCTGGCACTGGCTTCCCTCTGGCACCCAGGACCCGGACTTCCCTTGCAGCCCAGGCTTCGTCTGGAAGGTCTTCCGGGAGGACATCCAGTCTAATTAGCATATTACGCTTTTATTATTATAGATTTTAATCCTCGCCTGACGATATCTTTTTATTGATTTTGAGAGAGAGAGACATCAGTGTGAAAGAGAAACATCAATCAGTTGCCTTCTGCATGTGCCCCGTCTGGGGATCAAACCCACAACGTAGGTATGTGCCCTGACCAGGAATTGAACCTTCAACCTTTTTTTGTTGTTGTTTTTAATCCTCACTTGAGGATATTTTTTCCATTGATTTTTTGAGTGAGAGTGTACAGAAATGAGGGGAAAGAGAAAGAGAGAGAAACATCACTGTGAGAGAGACACATCGATTTGTTGCCTCTGGCACGGGGATCAAACCTGTAACCCAGGTATGTGCCCTTAACCCGATCCTTTGAGGTGTGGGCCAGTGCTCTAACCACTGAACAACGCAGGCTAGGGCTGAACCTGCAATATTTTAATATAAAGGAGGACACTGCAACCAACTGATCCACCGGGCCAGAGCTTGGGGATATTTTTGATCGTCGTCCTCTGAGGGAATCAGGTTACGTAGAGGTCAGGGTTGCTGTTAAACATCTTATCATACATAGGACAGCCACCACCAACAAAGAATTATTCAGTCCAAAATGCTAACAGTGTTAGATTGAGAAACCCTGTCTTAGAAAGAGACAACCATCTCTCATTTCAAACATAATGAAAATACGGATTTTGCTTAAGACCATATTTTGTTTATTTATGTCTTGTTTATACAATATCTAGAAGTACCACTAGTTTTGGAATTAATAGCTTCAAGTTTACTTTGTTTAAAACTTAATACATATTATCAGTGTTTATTCATTTCAAGGCATCTTGCAAGGTATACCATAGGGGTAGAAGAATTTTAAGACAAAATTATAGCTTTTGGGGAAACTACAGTAAAAAAGAAAATGAAATGTGGGAGAAATGATTAAGAATGTAAGTTGAACAGGATATATAGAAACTACCTTGTGTCTAAAATTATTTGCAGGGAACCACTTAAGTGTCCAAGAGCAGGAAATATTTGGGGAGATGACAGTATTTTTACATATATAGGAACATTATGCACTCATTATAAATGATATTTATGATGAGTTTATGATAACAAAGATATATTTTTATGTTCAGTGAAGAAAATAAAATGATATAAAATGTAATCCTCTGCTTTTAACTTAAGAAAAAGGAAAAAATACTGTCAGATAAAGTATCTGGTGTATAGTATTACAATATTACAGTATTACTAATAGGATTTTACTAAACAAGATAGATTATATTGATTCATTCATTCATGTAGCAGATATTTTCTCAATGCCTTCTATGTTTCATGCACTATGCTAGATTCTAGACACAAGGCAGTGAACAAGAGAAGCACAAAACTTTTCTTAAAATGTTAATAGTCTTATAAGGGAAGAGAAGCAGAGAAAAATATAAAAAATTGTGTTAAATAATAAAAGGGTCCTATGGGAGTGTATAGCTGTTGGTTATTAGTAAGAGTAGACTAGGCTAAGCTTAGGAACAAATTAGCCCAGAAATCTTCATAATTTATCAGACAAGGAATTTGTTTTTCACATAAGTAATATCCAGTTGTATCAGGCAGCCCTCTTCCATCTTGCAGAATCATGTGGCTTCTTCCATTGCCATGACAGGGGGAGAGCTGATGAATTCCACTGGACATTTTAAAGGACCAGTCCTGTAAGTTTTTCTTTCATATCTTACCAGAAATCAACCGCATTCCCCCAACCTAACTGGAGAGCATGCTAGAAAACGTGAAGGAGCTACATTTGAATATTTTTTGAGCACCAACTCGGTCACTGGTCTTTATCACAGATTGTACAATTCAGGAAAGGCTGGCCCAGAAGTGGTGGCATTTAAATTGAGACCTGAAAAATAAGTGGTTAGCTAGAACAGGAAGAATATAGAAAGACTATTTCAGGTAGAAATAATCTTGTAACAGTGCCTAGAAGAGAGAGAAGGAATGCCCTTCTAAGAACTGGAAGTTTAGTAGTTGAACAATGAATGTGGGGGGAAGGCAGGAAGTTGCACAGTTATGAAGGATTTTATAAGCTGTATTAAGGTATTTAGAAAATATTCTGAAATAAATAAGAAGCCATTGGCTGGTTTAAAGCATAATAAAGTTTGAGTGATATGAATAGAGTAATGTAATAAAATGTTCATTTTAGAAAAATCATTATGGTTGTAGTGAAGAGTATGGATGGTAGGAGAGCAAGATTGCAGGTGGGAGGCCAGGTAAGAACCACTAGCATCAGTCCATCTAAGCAATGTTGGGGACCTATGGGAATGGGAATGGAAAAAAAATAGAATGGGGAGATATTTAAGAGTTGTAATTATTGGAATTCAGTAGTCCCTGGGTGGTCAGTAATAAGAGGAGTGGGTTATATGGGGGATATGATTGGCTAAGTTTGGGACATATCAAAGTGTTTGTGTCCAAACAAAAGAGTTGAATACATGGGTCTGAGATCAGAAGAGAGATCTTCACTTGGCAAGAGATTTATCAACACATAGATCATAACTGAAGCCAGGAGAGTTTGTACAGGGGAATGAATGCATACTGTGAGAAGGGAAGAAAGCCTGTGTCAGACAACATAGAAGGCAGAGGTTCTGAACTTGTACAGTGCATCTAAATTACCTCTGAGCTTCTTAAAAATGTGGTAGCTGGGCTCTACATGTAAATTGGTCTCAGGGTGCCCTAAGATACCCCATGTTTCAAAAGCTCCCCTGGTGATTTTCATGTACAGTGAAGGTTGAGAGCCACTGATGTAGGGTTAGCCAGAGAACGAATACCAAAGAGGCTAATAATCAGTGAGACAGGAGAGAAATTATCTGGTGTCTCCAAGCCATAGAAAGAAAAATGTCATGGAATGGGCTGAGTAAAAAACTACCGAGAGTATGAAAAATAATGATTCAAAGTATTATTTGATTTAACAGTATAAATATGAATTATGACCTGAATTAATGGTCATGGAAGCCTAGTTGCTATAGTTTGAGCAGTAAGTAAAAGGTAGAGGAAAGGAGGCAGTGATGTCACACTCTTTCCAGGAGTTTGATTGTGCAAGATGAATCAGCCTAAGTATGAGGCACTGCTGTGGCAAATGTAGGTAAATTAGGAGATTTGGGATATCAGGAGGTTATCAGGAAGCTCTCAGACTAGGATAACATGTGGAAGTAAGAGAGAGTGTTAGGAGAGAAAAGTAAAACAGATTGATGGAGAATGTGTCTGATTTGCCAAATTTTCTGGAACTAGAATGGAGACTGTTTACCTCTGAAATTTATCAGACCCAATGCCTTTGATATATTTTGGATACTCTGAATTAGGAAAGCCTCATTTGAAAAGCTGGTAAGTTATATGTATCTTTGTTCAGTTCTCTCCAATCTGCAATTTCTTAATATTTACTCCTCCAGTTTTCTAATGTCTTTCCTTTCAGCTCATGTGCTTTATAGCAGGGTAGAGGAAGAAAAGAGCATTCAGGCACTCATACACTCATTCATCAAATGATATTTATGCTGACATGCATTAGTGAATGAGAAAGTCAGTGCCCTCAAGGAGCTTACAGACTAGTCAGGTAGATAGAGACAATTAAACAACTAGAACACAGTGTGATAAATGCACTAGAATCTGATAGAGAGGGCACCCAATTCATTCATTAGCAGTTAGGTGATTCTTCTGGGAGAATGTGATATTTTGTGTGAGACCTAAGACCTTTAAGGAGAGTAGAAATTTGCCAAGTGAAGATCAGAGTGAGTGTTGACTCACTGGGAAGATGAATGTTAAGGCTGAGGGAATAGAGTAGAATGTCCTCAAGGCAAGAGAAAGTAAAGAACCATATATAGACAGGGAAAGTTAGAGAGGATGTTAACCTACCCTTGTCTTCCCCACCTCCATTGTCAGAGATATGCTCAGATTTTCCTACAAGTACAAACCCCTACATATAACCCTCAAAATGCCAGGTCTCAAACTTGCACGTACAGAAGCAGGTTGTTCCAGTTATCTAATGCTGCATAACAAATTACCCAAAATTGATGGAATAGAACAGCTGTCTATTATACCCACAGATTCTGGGTCAGGATTTCAGACATGTCACACAGCAGGGATGGTTTTCCTTAGTTCTATAATGTTTTGGATCTCAGCTTGAGGACTGGAAGGCTGTGAAGGCTAAAATCATCTGCAGCATTGTTCATTCATCTGTCTAGCAGTTGATTCTGGCTATTGGTGGAGGGCTTATTTCTTTTCTGTACAAGTCTCTCTGTATTGTCTCTCCTCATAGGCTAGTTTGAGCTTCCTCGGAACATGGTGACCAGCACACAAGAGTAAGTGTCTCAAGAAGAAAACTACGTGTAAGCTTTATCTATTTGTGACCTAGCCTCAGAAATCACATGGCACCATCTTTATCATAGTCTAGTTGTTGGAGCAGTCATAGTCCTTGCCCATGTTCAAGGGAAAGGAACAAAGAACCTACCTCTCAGCTAGAAGAGTGTTAGTGACATGTAAGAAGAGAAGGGGAGAAAGGATTAATTGATTGACTGACTAGTGTATTTGGAAAGAATAATCTTGCACACTCATTTAAGAATATTCACAAAATAAGAACAACCTATGTTCCGCTGCACCAGCAGCAGTCATAATTGTCCTTTATAGTTGCCTGTTATTCATTCATGTTGTCTTTAACATTATGTTTGAGGTAATTTATAAAAGTTAGCTGCCCCATCCCATTCAGTATTTGCAAAAGCAGACATAAGGCTAAAAGTGGTACTAAGAAAAATTATATGATTCCATTGGAAATCAACAAAGATTTTTAATTAAAACAGAGGTAAAACTATAACTACTGGTTCTATGTTGTCACATTAGACATAAATCAATGGAATTAAATAAACATTCAGAACCTAATGTAATTTTAAGTTCAGGGACTTCACTACTATATCATTTTTGCTAGCTAGGTATGACAGTTTGGGTTTATTTTTTAACCTCATTTTTTAACACTGTGTACTAGCCTCAGTTATAATATAAACAGAATATTAAACTTTAAAAACATTGTGTTCTTACAGTAAAAAATAGATGTTAAAGTTACAACTACAGCTCATTACATTTCTGTTTGTTTTTCTTTGTTTGGCCCTGATTTTTCTCATGAATAGGATTCTTTTTATATATGTGTTTGTGCAAGATATGTATATGTCTACATATATGTGCATGTATGTACATACACAATATATTGACAATCTCTAAATACATATATAACCATAAACCCAAAACTAGGCCTTTCTTGTTTCACTGCGTATCTTAACCATCCTTTTAGTCCTCTGATTTTAAATGATCCAGGAAGAGCTGAATTTAATTGGAAAGAAATCTTTTAAGAGTTATGTATCTATTCTTGATATCAAGTTTGCTGTTCTAGTCCACCCTATCCTCCCTTCTCCTGCCTACTTCAGCCAAATCTCAGAGACTTATTGACCTAAAAAAGACTTCCCAGTCTACTTTGATAAGAAGTAGAGATGAAAAATGGTAGTGTCAACTATTTTTACCAAGTGCTGTGCATTTGTTACCTCACTTAATCCTCACAGCAACTAAGAAGAGTACCTGTTATTCTCTTTATTTCCCAGAGAAGAAAGCAAAAAGCTGCAGGAAATGGAGTAGCTGTCCGTTACTCAGCTGTGATAGAGTAGTGACAATAAATAAGATTCTATGCCAGATCTGCCCAACTTCAAATACTGTGGGGTTTTTTTAGTTTCCTATCAGTACCTGTAGTTTTCCCGTAATATTTCAAAAATTGAATATTATTTTGATTCTGATTTATCATTTATGTGAGTGATCAGAATTAAATTGCTTGTTTTCTTCAGCTAGATACATATATAAATCTGGATTATTTATATAGGGCATTTTCAGGAGCAGTAAGACTTAGGTGAGCAGGACATTAAGCCTACTAAGAGCTCACAGTCTGTCTGTTGTCAAATCAGAATTTTCAAAACTATTTATTGTGACCAAAAAAATATACAAAAGAAACTATGTAAAGTATAATTTACTATGTTGCACAAGACTGGAACATTCCAGCTCACCAAGCAAAGATAGATGGAAAAATTTAATCAGAATATAAGTTGCCTGTAAGAAAATAGAACATTCTGCAAGAAATCAAACTGTTGCCTTAGATTAAATTGCTCACACATCCATGTAAGCACCATAAAGAAAAGAAAATGTACATTATCTACTTGTATTATATTTTTCTTTATTGTACCAAAGCCAAGTACAACCCCAACGCTGTTGCTACTTACTGCTTGATCTTTCTATTATTTTGTGTTGCATCAGTGACTTTTTCCTCTTTAGAGTAACGTATTTCCTTAAAGAGGAGGTTGCATTTTTTTACAGAGATAAAAATTTAATGTAATTAAAAACATTGCAGCCTTGAAAAAATATTTTAATATTAATGTAGTGGCTCATGGGTAAGTATTACTGTAGTCATAGAAAAGTCAAGATAGAAGTAGTGGTATAAGAAACACTCCCAAAAGCCAATCACTGCTGGAAGAAGTGACCTTAGTTCAGGGAATCTTTTCAGGAAGTTGCACAACCTGTTGATGTTCTGATACATGCTACATGCTAACGTGGCAAGTTAGTACATGGAATATTTTGGAAAATAAGCTAGATAGTTCAGTGAAGTGCCCTTTCTTTGTTCTGGACCAGAGGTTTGCCCAGTTTTCCCTTCCCATCATAGAGCCCCTGTTTTCTTTCTGGTAATTTCTGTCTATCCCAGTTGATGCAAAACTGAAACAAGATAGTCATGTTTTTAAAAACTTCATGGTTTTTTAGTCAAACATGAATCTCTGAAGTTTGATTTGATAATAAATTTAAGGTATCTTGCCAGAGTTAAAAGAATAATTTAAATACATGAACTCATATTAAAATTCATCTTTAGCATTATTTAATAGTAAATTTAAAATTTTGCTCCTTATGAAATAATGTTTATGGCAGGCACCAGGCAATACAGGTTAGCATATATGTGCATGGTGAAGTTGTAGGGAGAATGAAGAATTGAGTTTTCTCTTCCTGGAATGGCCATCCAACTCCTTCCTTTCTCCTTATTCTAATTTCTTTCTTAATATACAGCTTAGACGTCATCTGTTCTGGTGATGTTCTCTGATCCACTCATTTTGCGTTAGGCGTACCTCTTTTGTGAACATCTGTAGCACTCTGTGCATGCTCAGGTGCTTCTCTTCATCTCTTCCTTGCTTGACTATAAAATTGTAATCTTCACTATTTCTTATCTTTGTGTCTCAGCAGCTCATCTTGTACCTGATATTTGGTAGGCACTGACATCTTTGTTGAATGAATGCATACGTGAAAAAATAAATATGAATAGATTTACAGGTATTTTATGAAGCACACATTCATGGGAGATTGTGTTTCAGGAGGGAAAAAGCATTAACTCATTACCCATGAAAATTAAACCAGTGCCTTTGTTATGCTTCTTTGTCCCATCCTGCAATATTGTTTCTGTTCCTTTGGATCTTTAACCTATTGCCCTGAACAAAATATAGTTATTTAAATTATATTTATAGCTTTGTCAGTAAGGCTTTAACACATAATGTTGACTTTATTAAAATATGAGTTTAAAATTTTTTTAATATTCTTCATTTGCAGTTGTATTGTGTGTGTTTGTGTGTGGTCAATTTTCCTTCCAGAGAATGTGTCCTTAGTTATTTACTGGGGGAGGCCACAGCAAAATAAGATTTATGTGCCTTAAGGTGAAAACTTGACTTTTTGGTGGATTCTCTGGAATGTGTCTGTTTTTAAAATTATGGGCTTTCTGATATAAATCTAAAATTGGGTGAATAATATTTATAGTTTTTATAACACTTTCGTGTTCACAGATTGCCTTCATGTACTTCTTTTTTATATAATCTTCAAATTAAATGCTTGTGAGATAGTATAAGACATAATATAATGGGATATTATAATATCCATTTTATAAACAAATAACCTAAGAATCATAGAGGTTTACTAATCCTAAATTGTACACATAGGCCTGGAATTTAATTTGTGGGAAGATTTTTACTATTGCTTCATTTCCTTTAATAGTATTGTTCAGACTTTTCTACTTAATTTGTGTCAGTAAACTATGTTTTTCTAAAAGTTTGCCCATTTTATCTGTTTTCAAATATATTGGCATGAAACTGTCTTAATTTTGCTTATTTTAGTGCAGCAACTATAGTTAGGAAGTTTTTTTATATTAACTATTTGTGCATACACCTCTTCCTCGTTCTTTTTCTCTCTTTCCTTCCTGTCCTTTTTTTCCTTTCTTCCATCCTTACTACTTTCTGCTTAAATCACTACAGAGGCTTGCATCATTATTAGGCTTTTTAAAAAGTCAACTTTTAGCTTTGCTGTCATCTTTATTTTATTTTTATTTTCTGTATCTTTAATTTTGGTTATTTCTTATCCTCTAAGCATTTTAAGACTATAAAATACTCAATTATTGATTTTGCTGTATACCACAAGTTTTCATATTATATTTTGGTTGTCATTTAGTTATGAATATTTCATTTGAATTCTTATTTTGTTATTTAGAAATATGCTTCTTATTTTCAAAGCAATTCAATTATTTCTAGTTATCTTTTCTTACTAAAGTCTATATTTTTAATTCTGTAAGAAATAAATATCATTATTTTGTAATGTTAATATTGCTTACATTTACATTCCTTTTTCCTACCCTATCATTTCTCTGTCATTTCACATTTTGTATCTGGTATTATTTTCATTTTGCTTGAAGGTATGTTCAGTTGGGAAAGTAATAAACCTTTTTAGTTTGTATTTCTAAATGACCTTATTTCACTTTCATTGTTAGAAGAATTTTGTTGTGTATGGAATTCTAGGTTACTAGCAAATTCCTTTTAGCCTATTGAAGATATTCACTGTCTTCAGGCTTCTACTATACCTTTCAAAAATTTAATTATTGATCTGTCAGTCCATTGAATGTAATTTAACTTTTCTCTGTTTGCTTTTGAGATCCTTTCTCTTCTTGTATTTTCTACAGTTTTGCTCTTCTGGTATAGCTTCTACTTCCTTCTCTCGTTGCCAGAGTGCTAATTCAGATATGTTAGATCTTTTCACAATATTTTTCATGCTTCTTTAACTCTCAGGACTACATGTGACATAATGTATGTACTTCTCTGTTTCAGTTTTCTAATTCTCATTTCAACTATATTGAAGTTACTGCTTAACCTGTTGGTTGATTTTTTTAAAATCCTCACCAGAGGATACATTTTTATTGATTTGAGAAAGAGAGAGAGAGAAACATAAATATGCAACAGAAGCATCAATTGGTTAAATGTGAGAAACATTGTTTGGTTGCTTCCCATTAATTGGTTGTGCCTGACCAGACCTCAAACCCACAGCTACACAAAAAACATAATATTTAAGTATTTGAAAAACAAATATTTAAAATCACTAGTAATCCAAGAAGTACTGATGGAAGTACCCATACAGTGCCATTTTTTATATCAAACTAGAGGCCTGGTGCACGAAATTCATGCATTGCGGGGGGGAGACCCTTCAGCCCAGCCTGCACCCTCTCGTAATCAGGGACCCCTCAGGGGATTTCCAACTGCCAGTTTAGGCCAGATCCCTGCAGTTGGACATCCCTCTCGCAACCTGGGACCGCTTGCTCCTAAACCTGCACCTGCATGCCTGCTCAGTGCGCATCATAGCAACCAGTCATTCTGTTCATTCCAGTCATTCCATCATAATGGTCGCTTAGACTTTTATATATATATAGATTAGAAAAAGAAGGGAGGAAGGGAGGAGTGGAGGGAGAGAGGTTGGAAGGAGGGGAGGGAGGAAGGAAACGGAATTTGAAATCCCCAAAGTACAGGCATTCAAGAATCCAGATACTTTGATATTTCTTACTGGCAAGAATGTTAATTGCTATAACTCTTATGCAGAGCAATTTGGCAATATGTATCCAAGTTATTAAAATATTTATATTTGTGACACATAAATTTCACTTCTAAACTTTTCGAAAAGAATTAAAGATATATGTAGAGATTTAGCTACAAGAGTGGTCATTACTTTACTTTATAGAAAATGAAACACAATAATAACCATCCAGTGTGAATGAATCAATATTATGCCTTCTGTGTATGTGTTTTTGCATGCGAGATTGGCAAAAACTATATTTTTTTGTGTGCTGCAGAATGTTAGTAGTTAGTTTATATGTGCCATGAGATGAAAAAGATTGAAAGTCACTGTTCGAGAGACTAAAACTGCAGTCATATATTTGAATTGTCACCTGGTTCTGGCTCCAGAATAGGGAAGCAGATCCATTTAATTTGGCATCTTTTTTAAAAAATTGTCAACAAATTCTCCCTTTAAAGCCCTGTCTCAAAGTACAGTTCCTAAACTTTTCTGAGGTTCTCTCACTTCATCCTTTTCATCCCTTGGATTATCTTTATTCAATCCAATTTCCAGTTTCAAAAACTGTATTAACGTTTTTTATCTGTTGTTGTTTTCTTTCTCGTTTTTTTTCTGCTAGTGTTATAATTTAAAAAAAAAAGATATATATATACATATATATATATATATATATATATATATATATATATATATAAAATTGAAATGGTATTTCAGGAAAGAGTGGAGATGAATCCATGTTTTACCTGCTATGCCTAACTAAAAAATCTCATTTTATAATATTATGGTCACCTATGACATTTTCTCTATTGGTTCAAGGCATAGTTTAAATTTCCTAATTCAAGTTTAATGGTTTCCTTCATAAATATTCAGTGCACCTCTCATTAAATTGCATTCCAAAATATACAGTTTTTCCTTGTTATTTGGAATGAAATTTCTTACTTCATTGTATTTGTAGCTAGTTATCTACTTGGTGATATTACTTTAGTATATTTAACTTATATCTGCAAAATTTAGTAAACTCATTAGTTTTATTTTTTCTTCACTCATTCTTTTAGATTTCATTACATACAACTATTTTGTCAGAATAATATTTTGCCTCTTCATATATTAATTTATTATTTATTTCTGTTTTTCATTTGTAAAAAATATTTGACATCATCCTATCTAATAAAAGAGTAATATGCAAATTGGCCATACCTCCACTACACCAACAAGCCACGCCCATCATCCAATCAGGAGCAAGTATGCAAATTGACCCAACCAAGATGGCTGCTGCCACGGAGCCAAGCTCCCGCAGCCCTGGCCTCCGCTCAAGGCTACAAAGTTTCAATTATAGAAGATAAATAAATCCCAACAAAAATGGCAGCATCCACGGAGCTGGAGAGAGCAGGAGGCTTGAGTTGCCCCCGGCGATGGAGGAAGCCAAGTGCCCGCAGCCCTGGCCTCCCCTCAAGGCTACAAAGTTTCAATTATAGAAGATAAATAAATATCAGATACCAAGGCCTCCACTTGGGTCGCTGGGGTGCGTGGCCAGCCTGCAAACCACCACAGGTCCCTCGCCCAGACCGCTCCATGCCCCAAGGGAACCTCCACCCTGATCCGGGACACCCTTCAGGGCAAACCAACTGGCCCCCACCCGTGCACCAGGCCTCTATCCTATCTAATAAAAGAGTAATATGCAAATTGACCATCACTCCAACACACAAGATGTCTGCCCCCATGTGGACACAAGATGGCCAGCAGGGGAGGGCAGTTGGGAGGGACCAGGCCTGCAAGGGAGGGCAGTTGGGGGCAATCAAGCCTGCAGGGGAGGGCAGTTAGGGGTGACCAGGCTGGCAGAGGAGGGAAGTTGGGAGCTACTGGACCTGCAGGGAAGGGTAGTTGGGGAGGACCCAGGCCTGCAGGGGAGAGCAGTTGGGGGTACCAGGCCTGCAGGGGAGGCCAGTTAGGGGCAATCAGGCTGGCATGGGAGCAGTTAGGCATCAATCAGGCTGGCAGGGGAGTGGTTAGGGGGTGATCAGGCTGGTAGGCAGAAGCAGTTAGGGGCAATCAGGAATGCAGGCAGGTGAGCAGTTGGGAGCCAGCAATCCTGGATTGTGAGAGGGATGTCCGACTGCCTGTTTAGGCCCGATCGGTAGGATTGGGCCTAAATGGGCAATTGGACATCCCTTGAGGGGTCCCAGATTGGAGAGGGTGCAGGCTGGGCTGAGGGACACCCCCTTCCCCCTGCACGAATTTCGTGCACCGGGCCTCTAGTTTAAAATAATGTTGATAACTAATATTCTTATTTTACCCCTCAGTTTGGAGGGAATACTTCTAGTAGGGTTCTATTATTGGGCATAATATTGATTTCTATTTTTAAATAGTTCATTATTTAAAAAATATATTTTAGGAGAGGCTCAAAAACTGCGATGACATGTTCAAAGGATGCAGATGCCAGCTTTAAGGAGGCTCCCTCTGTACAAATTTGGAACAGTTGAACTATTAAAATAACTAATGAAAGAAATGGATTCTAACATAATGAATTAAAAAGAGTAATCCATGAGTCCAAGAAAATAAGGTAGAAGAATTAGTGAGGAAAAGGGGTGATGGCACTGTGCTTCTTTAAAGAATGCCAGCTAATAAATGTAGAAAAAGTAGAAATAGAAAACCACCTTTGTTTACAATTGTAATAACTGATTTAGGCAACAGTCACCAATTGCTGCTAAAATTATTGGGTAAAGGACTGTTTGAAAGCAGGATATTTACATGGTCTTATAGTATCACCTCACAGATTACTAATTAATGAGAAAGGAAAAGGTACCTTTAAAATGGAGAAATCTGCCAGCTACCATCATAACTAAATGACTAAACTTCCCAATACTGCTAAAGGACAGTTTGGCATTATGTGGCTTCTAATATGATGCACTTCAGAAGGAAAAGGTGTCAGTTTTATTATATTGGTACCAATAATGTTTAACCTATATCTAATCATGCAGAATTAGACACACTTGAATTGAATAACTAGACTTTTCCAAAATGTCAGTGATATGAAAAACTAATCAACACTGTAGAATTGTTCTAGGTGAAAGGAGAATGAAGATTGATTGGATCCTAATTAAAAAAAAACAAAAAAACCCCAGCAAAATGATTAAGGATGCTTTGGGCACAAAAACCATTGTGGATTGAATATTATATCATACTAGAGGCCCAGTGTACAAATTCATGGACAGGTAGGGTGCCTTGGCCTGGCCTTACCTGCCAGCTCGTCGGTCTCCAGCCCACTGTCTGTGTCAATCCCACACAGCACGAAGTAGTGGGCGAAGTGGCAGGCACCTGGGGAGAGGCCTGAGCCCTGGCTGGGCGCTGGGCCACTCCTGCTCATCCTGGCTCCACTGCTGCTATCCCCGCTGGCTCAGGCACGCAGGGGGAGGGTCCACGGGAGAGGCTTCTGCCGCCACAGCTGTGCTCACCAGCCATGAGCCTTGAGTCTGGCGCCCTGTTTTTCATCTGAGCGGCGCTCCTGCTGTGGGAGCGCACTGACCACCAGGGGGCAACTCCTGCGTTGAGCATCTTCCCCCTGGTGGTCAGTGTGTGTCATAGCTTCTGGCCGGTCATCTGGTTGCTCAGGCTTTTATATATATAGATTAAATATCAATGTTAAGTGTCTTGAATGTGATAATACTTACATTATCACAGTTGTGTAGAGAATATCGTTGTGTGCAATTAACTCTTAAATGGTTCAGCAAAACTGTGTGTTTACATATGTGTGTGTATATATATGTATATCTATATAAATAAGTGTACATATATGTACACACATGCAGATACACACACACATAAGTACATACCCATGAAACTGGGTAAAAGGTGTGTGTTCAATGATTGGGAGGGATTACTGGTACTTTCTTTAAGTTTAAAATTTTTCAAAAATGTTGGAAACTTGAAACACATTATTGTAACTTTGATCTATAACATCATAAAATTTAAGTTTAGCTATTTTATATCTACAATTATATCTCCTTTACAGTAATTCTGTAATAATATCTTATTCTTCATTATTTTTTTCAGCCTATATAATAAATTGTGTATTTATGTTTGTGTGTGTGCATGTGTTTGTGTACACATACACATTTCTGAGAGCCGTTTATGTCTCTACTGAAATCCTGTTCCCCAAGGAAACTCCTCAGCATGTGTTATTTTTTATTGGAGGTTCTGCTCTGTCATAAATATCCTAAACTAAAATGTTCGTTTCTTCTTTAAAAAATGGTACCATTTATTAGCCGTTCTTGAAATGTTATCCTAAATTGGCCTAATCTTTATACCAAATATTTTCGACTTGGTAGAATAAAATAAGCATGAGGAATTATCACATGAGCCTTTTTGCAGTTCATGATTACCAATACATAATAAAAAATAGTCTGATGTACAATTTCTTCTTTTAATAAATTAACAATTTATAAATGCTTATCATTGAGTCTAAATCCCATCACAGTCTGTTTATGGATTCTCAGTCTCATTGGTCTAGTGTAGTGTTGAACTTGGAAAAAAAGTCTTTCAATCCGATTCAGAAATCCTACAAGGCCCAGTTCTGCCACTAACTAGCTCTAACTAAAGCTCAGGTATTTTGTTTGGTTATTAAAGTGTGTGGGTCTGTTTGGTAATCTAAAAGTTTCATTAGACCAGATATGTAGGTAACAGCCATCAATTTAACAATCTACTCTAGCATAGAGTTAGTTGGCTATGTTCCCTTTATCGTGTGGTATCTGCAGCTGTTCACTCTCAAACTAAAGAGCTTGCTCGTTTTATCACACAAATTCTCTTTAACACGTGAGGTGACATTGGGGTTGAGTAATAGGTGGTATGACTTGCAGATTCTTTATACTTATAATAATTCATTCAATGTTCTCATGATTGATGCTTCCCTTTTACACATAAAGTTCAACTCTTAGATAATGGCAGGTACATTTATTTCACCTGGGAATCTTACCTGTGGAAAACTTACTTGTTTATAGTACCTAATCTCAAATTTGTACTATTGATATTTTTGGCATTTGCTGTTAACTGTTAATCTCCAGTTAAAATATAGTTGACATCCCCAGTTTTTGTCAGAGGATAGAGGGACTTAAAGTGACATGCGTTATGGAACCTTTCAGAAGAATGAAAGTAGCCTCAATTCACCTTACTCTGTTGGAATGGCCACTTTTCAGTATGAAAGGGGCTGCTAGGAAGAGCAGATTAGGATGGTGGAACTGGGTTAATAAATGATGATTGTCCATCTCGTTGCTTTTGTACCCCATTTTTCCTCTCTGTGAATAACCTGCAGATGACTATATAGCATATGGTAACTACAACACAACACACAATTTTGATTCTTTTCTACTTTTTAAACTATTTGGTTATTACAAAGTAATGTTTGTTTTCCTTTTAGAAAATATAGAAGAAGAAAAAAATCACATGAAACTACATCACACAGAGGTATCATTTTGGTATTCATTCTCCTAGATCTTTCTCTTGAGGGATTTTTATTTTTATTTATTAAATTTAGAGAGAGAGGAAGGGGAAGGAAGGAATGGCGGGAGGGTGGGAAGGGGGAAGAGAGAGGGAAAGAGAGAAAGAGAGAGATTTTTTAAAATATATTTTTATTGATTTCAGAAAGAAATGGAGAGGGAGAGAGAGAGATAGAAACATCAATGATGAGAGAGAACCATTTATTGGCTGCCTCCTGCATGCCCTACACTGGGGATTGAGCCCACAACCTGAGCATGTGCCCCAACCAGGAATTGAACAGTAACCTCCTGGCTCATAGGTAGATAGATACTCAACCACTGAGCCAGAATGGATGGGTGCGAAATGCATTTTTTAAGATACCATTTTATATATAGCATATATTCTCTTCCAAACATTTTCAAATCCAATTCATTGCTTAGTATAATTACCAGTAATTCTTAGTGTTTCTCTCTCACATTGGTGTTTCTCTCCCTCTCCCTTCCATATGGAAACTTAATAGAAAGATATTATGGACTATTTGTTGAATCAAAAAGTTGGCTACAAATATGCCACCTTTTCTGGAGTGTCAATTTTTGAGAAAATAGTTTACCTAATCTAGTGGTCAGCAAACCACGGCTTGCGAGCCACGTGCGGCTCTTTGGCCCCTTGAGTGTGGCTCTTCCACAAAATACCACATACCCTAATTAAGTCAATAACAATGTACCTACCTATATAGTTTAAGTTTTAAAAATTTGGCTCTCAAAAGAAATTTCAATTGTTGTACTGTTGATATTTGGCTCTGTTGACTAATGAGTTTGCCGACCACTGACCTAATCAATAAATTAAAACATGCACACATACAAATTAAAAATAGGGAAGATATAATATTAAGAGCTGAGACTAATGAAGATAATAAAATGACAATTTACATCTAAGAGACTTGTTTCTCCACTTAGTATTTATACTACATTCATTGGCTGTTTCTTGTATGTGCCCTGACTGGAGGTTGAACCCACAACCTTGGCATATTGGGAGGATGCTCTAACCCACTGAGCTACCTGGTCAGGGCAGGATTTTCATTTTTTAAATGGGATCTATTGTATATGCCATTTTGTTACCTAAAATTATTTTATTAACAATATATTGTGGACATCTTTTCCAGGTTATTTTATTTTCTTCTGCACTATTATTTCATGTTGCTGTATAATATTATGTAATTTCTCCATGTCTTATTTAAATAGCTTCCTCTTGTTTATTTAAAAAATTTTTATTACACTAGTACTCTGATGACATGGATGAAATAAATAATTGGGCACAATTTCTTTTGAATGAAAAACACAATAGCTAATCAAAGAGGATGGAAATTTTTAAAATTTTGATACATATTGCTCGACTACTTTTTTAAAGTACTTTATATTAAAAAATAGCTTAATATAATATTTAGAGAAAACCAGTAAGGAAGATGGTTGGTTTAAATATTGTCTGAGAACTTTAGATAACCTCTTAGCAAGCTGTTAACTTGTTGCTTAATGGTCTGCAGGTAAGAATAAGTTAGTTACTACCTGATATCATTAGGAATAATATTAAGAATTTCCAATATAAATCAAAGGTACTATCTATGTAATAGCAGACAACACTTTACCATTATAAAAGCTTTGATCTTCGTAGGATACGATTTGGTTAATGTAGTTTTCTCTTTTTTCCCCCCCAAATAGGGATTTTTTAAGATTCTTACCCAGGATATGTTTCCACTGATTGGTTGATTGAGAGAGAGAGAGAGAGAGAGAGAGAGAGGAAGAGAGAGAAAGAGAGAGAGAAGGAGAGAGAGAGAGAGGTGAGAAAAACATTGATCGGTTGCCTCCCATACACACCCTGACCAAGGATCAAACCCGCAACCTAGGTATATACCCAGACAAAAAATTGAACCTTTCAACTCTTGGTATATGGGACAACATTCCAGCCAACTGAACAACCTGGTCGGGGTCCAAGTGGGGATATTTTTATTGCCTATTCTAAATGACAAAAATAATTTACTTTCAAAAAATCTAAAAGTACACAAATACAAAAAAGTAAAAATTACTATCTATAATCATATTACTTAGATATCTCTGTTAAGTTACATATGTCTAGAGGCCCGGTGCATGGAAATTTGTGCATTTGGGGTGGGGCGGGGTCCCTCAGCTCGGTCTGCGCCCTCTTGCAGTCCGGGACCCCTTGGGGGATGTCCACCTGCCAGCTTAGGCCCACTCCCTGGGGGATTGGGCCTAAGCTGGCAGTCAGACATTCCTCTGGCAGCCCAGGAGCCCTCGGGGAATGTCTGACTGTGGCTTAGGCCCGCTCCCCCGGGGCAGGCCTAAGCCGCAGTCAGATATCCTTAGTTCTGCAGAGGAGGCAGGAGAGGCTCCCGCCACCTCTGCTGCGCTCGCAGCCATCAGCCTGGCTTGTGGCTGAGCGGAGCTCCTCCTGTGGGAGTGTACTGACCACCAGGGGGCAGCTCCTGCATTGAGCGTCTGCCCCCTGGTGGTCAGTATGCGTCATAGGGACCGGTTGTTGCTGGTCGTTCTGCCGTTAGGGTCAATTTGCATATTACCCTTTTGTTATATAGGATACATATAAATATATGAAATTATACACATTAATTTTTAAAATTTATATAAGTGAGATCATACTAATAATGTTGTGCAAGTTGATTTTTTAAAAAAATATCAAGCCCAGCTGGTGTTGCTCAGTGGTTAAGCATCAACTCATGAAGCAGGAGGTCGATATGCCTTAATAGTTCATTCAATGCCTTGATTGCGGGCTTGATCCCCAATAGGGAGTGTGGGGTGTTCAGGAGGCAGCCAATCAATGATTCTCATTATTGATGTTTCTCTCTCTGACTCAATAAAAAATATATATATATATATATATATATATATATGTATATGTATATATGTGTATATATATATAATATATATATACTAGAGGCCTGGTGCACAAAATTTGTGCACGGGCAGGGGGTGTTGTCCCTCAGCCCAGCCTGTACCCTCTCCAATCTGGGACGCCTCGAGGGATGTCTGACTGCCCATTTAAATGGGCAGTCGGACATCCCTCTCACAATCCAGGACTGCTGGCTCCCAACTGCTCGGCTGCCTGCCTTCCTGATCGCCCCTAACCACTTCTGCCTGCCAGCCTGATCACCCCCTAACCACTCCCCTGCCAGCCTGATTGATACCTAACTGCTCCCCGCCAGCCTGTTTGCCCCAACTTCCCTCCTCTGCCGGCCTGTTCACCCCTAACTGCCCTCCCCTGCAGGCTTGATCGCCCCCAACTGCCCTCCCTTGCAGGCCTGGTCCCTCCCAACTGTCCTCCCCTGCTGGCCATCTTGTGTCCACATGGGGGCAGGATCTTTGACCACATGGGGGCAGCCATCTTATGTGTTGGAGTGATGGTCAATCTGCTTATTACTCTTTTATTAGATAGGATAGAGCCTGGTGCGTGGGTGGAGGCCAGCTGGTTTGCCCTGAAGGGTGTACCGGATCAGGGTGGGGGTTCCCTTGGGGTGTGGGGTGGCCTGGGTGAGGGGCCTGTGGTGGTTTGTAGGCCGGCCACGCCCCCCTAGCAACCCAAGCGGAGGCCCTGGTATCTGGGATTTATTTATCTTCTACAATTGAAACTTTGTAGCTTGGAATGGAGCCAAGCCTTATGCTTGCTCTGTCGCGGCAGAAATTTCTGTTGGGATTTATTTATCTTCTATAATTGAAACTTTGTAGCCTTAAGCAGAGGCCTGGGCCGGCCAGGGTGTGTGGAAAGCGTGGCTTCCTCCATCGCTGGGGAAACCCAAGCCTCCCTCCTGCTCTCCCCGTGGCCGCAGCCATCTTGGTTGGGTTAATTTGCATACTCGCTCCTGATTGGCTTGTGGGCGTGGCTTGTGGGTGTAGCAGAGTGATGGTTAATTCACATATTACTCTTTTATTAGATAGGAGATATAATATATATATATATTTTAAAAATGTTAAAAATATATATATATATACACCAACATATACATCTTCCCATATTATTACATGTAGATTTGCTTTTTTACTTTTTAATTCCTACATGATATTACATGGAATGAACATACTACATTTTAGTAAATAAATTCCTTATTGATAATTATTTAGATTATCCTTTTCTAATCAATTACAGATAGCAGGTGCATTTATTTTCTTGGACAGACATTTATGTTTTATTATTTCCATAAAATAAGTAGACCTGCAGCATGGAATTATTATTGGTAGAGAGTAATGATAAGACTCTGAGCTCTGGTATTAGAGCTTGAATTCCAACCTCCCCCACAGGCATGCTATGTACCCTTGGCAAGCTAATTGACCTTCCTATAAAATTGATGTGAATTTAGAAGCCACATTATAGAATTATTGAGAATTCTATATCTTCTCTTAATGAGGAAATTCATGTCAGTCACTATGTACCTATTGCACCTGGCATATAATAAGTAATAAAATACCTCTGTTCTTAAATTTTCTTTAGAAAATTTTCTGTTTGTTTCTTTTGTTCATTTTCCCCCGAGTAGTTTATTTTTATTGACTTGTAGGAGAATTTTTTATTTTAAGACTATTGTTTCTTTTGTTAGTTATAACAATTTTTAAAATTTTATTATTTTTTTAGTTTGTTTTATCTCTTCCTTTTACACTTTTGTTTTGTCAAGTGTGTCAGTCTTTTTTTGTTATGATCTTGTGTCATGCTAAGCAAGGAAATTTCTGCCACAGAATTATAAAATTATCTTCTTGAATTCTCTTAGAGATTGTATCATTTTTATTTTCTACATTAAAATATTTGCATCCTCTTTTACAAAAAGTGGTACTAGTACTGTTCCTCTTCTACTATCCCAACGGACATATTGATAATGCAAGGATCCTTTTAAAGTTACCACCATGATTGAGAAAGCACTACTGGTATTCAGTGGTCAGGAGCCAGGGATGTCTGCCAGACTCTTTTAGTACACAGAACTTGCTTCTCTCAACAAAGAATTCCTGAGTTCTACTTGACTTTGAAATGCCCTACCAGATCTCAATAACAGTCTGAAACTAATCATCTCCGAAGTATAAATAAAAATGACAATGAATTTAACCCATTGCTTTTCAGATTAACTGAGTTTAAAAATAACAACACCTGAGTTCTTGAAGAAATTCTAAATTTCATGTACCAGGGGGAATTTGTAGATTAGTAAGCTTTTTTGCTTTATTTTTTATTGCTTCTTTTCCATGGTAGTATATTCTTGTTTTATTGGCATAATAACCTCTCAAATGTAATTGAAAACAACATTAGAAATTTTCTATCACCTCTCCTGTTTCTTTCATTATTTCTCTTCACTGGATGCCATTTCACCTTGGTCTTCTCTTTTGAACTGCTGATTCTCTTTTGATATCCAATAATCCTTATTTGTGTAGGTACTGTTGCCACACTGGAGTCACTTCAGGAAGGTCTGGCTTCAGGGGTTTCCTGGCAAGAGCAGACTGGGAAAAATGGAATTTTTATTACTGCATATAATAAACTTGTAGAACAGAAGGTCAGTACTTTTCATATATAGCAATGGTTAGATAGGTCTTATTATTTTATAGTAGAGGCCCGATGCACAAAATTTGTGCATGGGTAGGGTCCCTAGGCCTGGCCATCGATCAGGGCTGATCTGTGGGGCAACTGGCAGGGCGATCGGGGGGGGGGCCCCCCCACTGGCACCTGCCTTGGCTGGCCTGGGGTATGCGGACTGGAGACAGCTCCTATGTTGAGCACCTCCCCCCTGGTAGTCAGTGCACATCATGGCGACCGGTTGTTCCACAGCACCTTGAAAGAAACTGTGGGCCGCGAGGCTGTGGTGGGCACAGGGTCAGATCTCAGCCCATCCTCCGCACCCCTGCCCGGCCCCTCCCACCGCGGCCTTCAGTCCCTTGTCTGCTGGCAGCCCCACTCCCACCACCACTGCTCCCACATGCTGACAGCGCCAGCCCCACTCGCACCTGCTGATAGCACAGAGCGATTGGGGCCGGCGCCATCAGCGGGTGCAAGTGGGGCCGGTGCCAACAGTGCATGCGAGCGGTGGCTGCTGCCCTGATTGCCCCTCAGGAGCAGGGGGAGGTAGAGAAGCCCTCAGCAGCGATCCGAGCCGGCAGCTGCCGCTCACACCTGCTGATGGCACCGAGCGATCGGGACCAGTGCCAGGCGCCAGCAGCAGGTGCGAGCAGCAGTGCCAGCTGTGGGTGCGAGCAGGGCCTGTGCTGGCAGTGGGTGCAAGCAACGGCTCTGGTGCCGGCAGTGGGTACAAGTGGGACCATCTCTGGCAGTGGGTGCAAGATGCAGCTGCTGGCCCTGATCGCCCCTCAGGAGCAGAGGGAGGTCGAGAAGCCCTGAGAGGCAATCAGGGCTGGCAGCCTCTGCTCGTACGCACTGATGGTGCTGAGCAATCAGGGCCGGCGCCAGGCGCTGGCAGCTGGTGTGAGCGGCAGCTCTGGCACAGGCAGTGGATGCGAGTGGGGCCGGAACCAGCAGCAGGTGTGAGCGCCAGGCAGGACCATGGCGCGCAGGAGCAAAGAATTTTCAGTAACTACCAGAAGCTCTCCCCAATGACAGCGACTGGTGCCCCGTGTTGGTCTGGCGCCCCTGCTCACCTGCTCCACCATCCCGCCATGGCCAACACCCACCTTGTTCCGCACATGCCTCCTCATGGTCAGCGCTCTCGTCATAGCAATCAGTTGTTCGGTTGTTCTGCCGTTCCGTTTATTTGCATATTAGCTGTTCATTATATAGGATAATATAGGTAAGATAATATACTTTGAGTTTATAGCCTTGTGGTGAATGTTCTTTTAAGAATAGTAACTAAAAGAGTTGGAAAACAGTCCTGGCTGGTGTGGCTCAGTGGGTTAGAGCATCGTCCGATGCACCAAAGAGTTGTGATTCAATTCCCGGTCAGGGCACATACCTAGGTTGTGGGTTTGATCCCCAGTCAGGGTTCATATGATAGGCAGCCAATAAATGTTTCTCTCTCCCTTTTATGTCCTCTCTCTCTAAAATCAATTTTTTTAAAAGAAAAAAGAAAAGATATAGCTAACAAATAATTTTTCATAAGTAAAATTTCTCAGGTTTTTTTGTGTTTTTTTAATAATTACCTACAAGAGAGGCTTTCAAAAGGCATTTCTAGCCTGGCAGGTATGATTGTATGGTTGAGCATGGACTCATGTGCCAGGAAGTCGCTGGTTCCATTTCAGGTCAGGGCTCATGCCTGGTTTTCTGGCTCGATCTCCAGCAGGGGGCATGCAGGAAGCTGCTGATCTATGTTGATGCTTCTCATTGATGTTTCTCTCTCTCTCTCTCTCTCTCCCTCCCCCCAAATCAATAAAAACATATATGTGTATTCATATATATGTATGTTTTTAAAGGCATTTCTAGAATATGAAAGCATCTTTGAAGATTATGTTGAAAAGGTACATAAATATAGTCATGAGCTTCTTAATGACAAGGATACTTCTGAGAAATAAGGCAGTTTGTGGTGGTGCAAATATCATAGAATGCACTTAACAAGCCTAGAAGGTATTGCCTACTACACACAGTGCCTAGGTGGTATAGCCTATTGCTCCTAGGCTTCAAACCTATACAGCTTGCTACTATACAAAACAAGCACAAGAGAAAAATAATGCAATCAAGAGATCAAGTAGACATTATTTGTATGAGGCAACTGCCATTTTACACTGCATACTGTTTTACAGTATACTTTTTTATAAGTATAAATATTCTACTCTAATGTAATGGTATAAAGGATAGTATAGTAAATACATAAACGAGTAACAGTCATTTATTACTATTATCAAATATTATGTACTGTACATAATTATGTGTGCTAGGTTTGCTTACACCAGTATCACCACAAACCCATGAAGAATGCATTGCACTACAATGTTTCAATGGCTAGGATACCATTAGATAATAGGAATTTTTCAGCTGCATTATAATCTTATGGGACCACTGTCGTATATGTAATCCAACATTGACTGAAACATCGTTCTCTGGTGCATGACTGTAGCTTTTACAGAATTTCAATAACAAATTCATAAATAGATTTCTTATGGCTGTTTATTCTTTACTTTTTTAGTTACAAAATCAAGTTTCTATATAGTCCAAGTTTGTAACCTTTGGGGGAATTATGTTTTACCTAACCATAGAACTTAATACTTAGAATGGAAAAATTACATCACTTTCAGGTAATTTCCTAAATATTACTTCCTAAAGCTTGACATTCCTTAGAAGAAGCTGAATAGAAACCACTTGTACATAGTTGCCAGGTTAGGATATATAGCCATACATTTTTGAAAGTGCGATGGACAAAGGGTAAAGTTATATATAGACTAGAGGCCCAGTGCACAAAATTTGTGCACTGGGGGTGGGGTCCCCCAGCCTGGCCTGTGCCCTCTCACAATGTGGGAGCCCTGTGATCAATTGCCTCAAAGAGGTAGGCCCCACCACCCTCTGGGGCTCCTTGATGGATTGCCCCAAAGAGGTAGGCTGGAGCCAGGGGTCCCACCTCTGCGCTGCGCAAAGCTGCGGACCCCCGGCCTTGCCGCACGGAGCTGCGGGACCCCCAGTCCTCGCTGCGCAGAGCCGCGGGCCCCGCCTCCGTGCCGCGCACTCAAAGTCAAGCTCCCACCCACCCGCATGCGCACGAAGCCCTGCCCACCTGTGCGTGTCCGCTGCGCACGCAGCCTCCTGGTGATTGCTCATTGCGGCGTGAGGGTATCACTGCGTGAGGGCGTGATGATCACATAGGCTTTTATTAATAGGATAGAGAGCCTAACTAGCACACAGACCTGGATGGAAAAGAATTCACCTCTGTACATAAAAGAACACCCATATGTAAACCATCTCTACTGCCACTGCTGCCATCATCATCATCATCATCATCACCATGTTTATTTAGTCTTTACTCCAGCACATAGGCATGGTCTATGTACTTTAAATGGATTACCTCATTTAATTCTCACATGAACCCAATAAGGTAAATACCATTAACCCTTTTTGGCACAGAGAATCTAAGTAACTTGATAATGGTCTCATGGCTAGAAAGAAAAGCCATTCAGATTGAAATAAAAATCATGCTTGTAGCATGCTGCATCTTTAGTAAAATGAGTTTTGTAACTGCTCCAATGCACAAGAAAAAAATGTCGACTGATTCTTGGGAAATCTTCACCATAAAGCATAATGCACCATAAAGGAGATCTGCTTATTACTAGAGTAGGCATTACCAATATTCCACTATATCCCTGGAAGAATGGTCACCATTGAATACCCAGCATTTATCTACTGCCAAGCTCATAGTACTCAGTAAGTAGTCACAGAGAATGAGCAAACCTCTATGATAATAGTCTCGTGAATTGACCAAAACTATGGATGATATAGTCATTCTACCAAATGAATTAGTTTCAAAATGTGCCCACAAATTGCAAAAATGAATTAATTTTCCATATTAAACTATTGCTATAAATCTATTGTATTTTTAAGAGAAGTTGTTAAAAATTAGTTATTTTCACTTTGCAATGATTAATTAAACTATTATATCTGATAATAGTACTAGACCTGTTCTTGCTTAGTCTTGATCAAAGTTGGGAACACATGACAAAAAGGAATTTAACCTTTTTATTCTCTTTCACAAAGGGGTCATTTCCTGGGTCACTTAATATAGATTTCATTTCAAGTCATTTATATAAGGTGAAAAGATTATATTACATTATTTTAACAGCTTTATTGAGATATAACTTATACCATATAAATCATTCATTTAAAGTGTACAATGCAGTGATTTTTTAATATATTCAGAGAGTTGTTTAACAATGAACACAATCTAGAATCAGTATTTTGTATTTTTGAATCCACATCATATAGGGACAGCAATAACTAAAATATTCTTCAGTTACATTAACAGCTCTTCTACTTTCTGTTAAATAGTGCTTCTCTTTCTAGTTGTGTGAACTTGGGCTACTTTAACTTCTATGCACCTGAGTTTCCTCATCTGCAAAACTGGGTTTGATTGATTTTTAGTACCTACCCTATAGGGTCTTTTAAAGACTGAACTATTCATAAATAAAGGATTTAGAATAGCAGTTGCCCTCATAAGCACTAATATATATTAGTTGTTATTAAGAACATGCATAATTTGTTCATGAATTTATCTCAATACATTTTTACATGAATACACTCATTTTAGAAGGCATTTCTTTAAGGAAATAATGTATTTTGTTCAAAACTTTATTTAAATCTTTTATGTGTTGTTGTTGTTTTTTTTCCCCCAATGGTAGACTCTTAGTAGAAGAATATTCAGGCAAACTTGTCTAACGCTACATATATATCTAGCACCTAAAAAGTCAGGTAGTGTAGGATTCAGAACCCCTTGTTCAATTTTTGGAAAGTTTTAAAGTTAGTTTGGTTTGTATCTGTGCCTTGCCTGTTCCTACAGATTAATTCAGTTCTTCAGATCATATTTCTTTTAAGAACCTATGTACCATGTCTATAAAAAATCTTGTGAGACATCTTCCTGGTTTTAATATTTAGTTAGCTAGGCTACTTCCATAGAGAACATGAATGAATAGCTTTGAAAAGCAACATAACTTGCCATGAGGGACTAGATTCATTAAGGGTATCAAAGAACTAAATTTCTAGGCCTTTTATTTCAGAGTAAAACAATTATTTTGTGTTCTGATAATTCCTCTGGGCATAAATTGAAAGAACACAGATGTAATGTTTTCTTATTTCTTGTTATTTTGAGCTAGACATATAGATGAGAAGTTTCAAAATGAAATTCTTTGTATTTCTTTGGAGTCAACTATGAGAACATGCTTCAGAATGTTAAATTCCTTATGAACAACCATTTCATATTATTTACTCTCATCTTATAAAATTTGAATACCAGTTTGAAATTGTTCTTTAGCTGCCTAGAAAAAATCTAGAATTAACTAACTTCCTCACTTTTGATAGTAAATTAATTTTAGCACAAGCAACCGTTTGAATACAGTTCCTCATACGGAGGTAAAGTAATATAAATACCCAGAGCACTGAAAATAGTTATATCAAAGCTCTGATTAAAGCAGTTCCCTTTCTCTATAGACCATCACTAACTTTATTGCCTCCTAACATAGTTTTCTAGTTGTTTAGCACAAAAAAGGCTTTGAAGCAGTACTTGAATATAGAGATTTATAAAGTATTTGGATAGGAAAGAGACAACCTCCATTTAAACAGGGACCTTAAAAAATGAAAATTACAAAATGATATGATTAGTAAAATTATTCTTTACCTTTCTATTTAGGAATGCACATTTAGACTGTTTATGATATATTTTAGAATGTTTTTCTTCAAAAATTGGTTGTTTTTAAGTTTAAAATTTTAAGAGGTAAATGTCATTTACTCAGAAAATTAGTTATGACAAACACTTTGTTTCCTAAAACTTACAAAAATGAGGTATTTTTCTCTCTTAATTTTTCCTCAGGATGGCTTGATGAAAATAACATTTATCCTTACCTATTTGTTAGTTTGACAGTCTTTTTCCTGTAATCAGTAAACTGTGTTATGTTAGACTTAAAATGTGAGGTAAATGGTCAATAATTATGTTAAGTGCATTAGATATGAAAGTAGCCTTTGTTGTATGGAGTTCATTCTTGACTATTTTCATCACATTTAAGACTGTGTTTTATTATTCTACTAGAGGCCCGATGCATGAAATTCATGCAAGAGTAGGCCTTCCTTCCCCTGGCTGCCGGCACTGGCTTCCCTCTGGCACCCAGAACCTGGGCTTCCTTCTGGCCACCGGCAGGCACCCGGGACCTGGGCTTCCCTCGCAGCCCCGCTTGGTCCAGGAGGATGTCATGAAGGATGTCTGTCTAATTAGCATATTATGCTTTTATTATTATAGATGTTCCTTAAAGAATATAGGTGAATGTGAGAGGCCATATATGAGCCAAATGAATTTCTCCAAGGCAGTGACACTAAGGGTAGACAAATGGACATGGTCAGTGGGTAGTGGTATGTGGTGTAATAGCTAAAAATGTACAACTTTGTGCTCTCATCAAATGCTGTTCTTTTCCCTAGCTTTTTTTACCTCTAATTCTAATGTGTGGGTTTTTGGTGTTTTGTTTTGTTTTTGAAGTCTTCCTCCTATATATATCAAATATACAGGCACATAATAAGTATCCTACCTAATAAAATAGTAATATGCAAATTGACCGCACCTTCGCTACGCCCAAGCCACGCCCACCAGCCAAAGCCACACCCACCAGCCAATCAGGGCGAGTATGCAAATTACCCAACAAAGATGGCGGTTAATTTGCATGCGCTGAGAGAGGGCGAAGTGAAGACTGAAGACAACTTAGAAGGAAGAGGGAGGAAAAGCGGAAAGCAAGGTGGCTGCCAGAGGGAAAGCCCGGGCGGGGCGGAGCGGGGTGGAACGGGGCGGAGCGGGGTGGAACGGGGCAGAGCGGGGTGGAACGGGGCGGAGCGGGATGGAACGGGGCGGAGCGGGGTGGAACGGGGCGGAGCGGGGCAGGCGGCAGTGGCGAGCGGGTGCAGGCGCGGTGGCCGCAAAGGCGGCGGCAGCGGCCACGCACGCAGCCGCAACAGCCGCTTGCAGGATTTTCCTGCAAATGGGCTACTAGTTTATTAAATATTTGTAGAAACTTATAGTGGTGAACGTTTTTCAAATTTTTAAGTTAGGAGTATCAACTAAATAGACTTATTGTGTTTTAGGAAAATGCCTGTAATGTGAATTGACTTGGGGATATTAGAAACAGAATTTAGAAAGCTAGTGTAATCCAAATGAGAGAGATATACAAGTTATAGGATTTTAAAAAGGGGAACAATGTTAGAAACACTGTAAGTATAAATTCAGTATTGTTTGATTACTGGAAACTGCCTAGATTGGGGACCTTGTAAACTGGATAGGAGGACTCTGAGGTGATTCTGAGGTTTCGAGCACAGAAATTTATGATTCATTAACCAAGATGTAAAACAATAGTCAAAATAGGATTGAGAATGAACAAGTGGGTTGTGTTTTGATTATGTTCATTGTGTGTTGACTATGTGATATCCACTTAGAAATGTTCACCAGACAACTGGTAATAAACTATTTCCAATTTTACTTTTCTACTTTTCAGATGTGAAAGGTGAAGCCTAAGAAACATACAGAAATGAGCTGACTGCATTAAATATTAGGGGTGGGGAACCTTTTTTCTGCCAAGGGCCATTTGGATATTTATAACATCATTCTCGGGCCATATAAAATTATCAACTTAAAAATTAGCATGCTACATGTGGTCAGGCATTTAATTAACTCATCCCTAATGCCTTGGCAGAGCCAGACTAAATGATTTTGAGGGCCTTATATAGCCTGGGGCCCAGATGTTCCCACCCCTGAAATGATAGTCTCCAAGACAGGTATCTATCTGTCCTAGAAGAAGGCTGCTGAGAATTGAAATGTGGGGTAACATATATAAAATTTGGCAACAGAAGGGAATCCAGTGAGGAAATTGGATAGAACACTTTGGAAAGTAGGAACTCAAGAGTGAAGCCAGCAAAACCAAAGACATATCACTTTAGTAATGGCAGTTAACACAAATGTCCATAGTGATCTTTTTTAAAGAAAGTTTAATTTCAAAAGTAATGTATTAGGTTATTTTAAAAAATTACTTAAAGAGATTAAGAAGGTAAAAAGTGAAAAAAAATTCCCCTCTCTACACTGCATTTTTTCCTGAAGTATTAGATGTTAAATTTCTTCATCTTTTGAATTATTTTTCTTGCATATGCAAGCATTACTGTATTTCTACTAGCTCAAATACAAAATTTGTCACCTTTTAATATTTCTGATATTAGGCTATGTCTTAGCAATTGATCTGTATGTTTAAATTAATGGATTTTCTCCAAAAAGACTGAAAATAAAGGAATATGAAAAAATATATATATAAATAAAAAATATGTTACATACACAATTATAATCTATCAAATCAAGAAAATGTAGTTATCTATATATTAGAAATGTATAGCATGTATTTAAAGCAAATATGTATTAATACATATCATTCCTCTTTTATATAAAGGTGGGATTAGGAATATATATGTGTGTATGTGTGTGTAGTTAGAACATGCTTTTTAAATTTAAGACGTTTTTGAAATATAGAAGTTTAAAAGTATATTTCATCAATTCTAAGAGGTACTTTTTCTTATTTTAATATCTCCGAATCCAGGTTATATGTTACCATTTCTAGCATATAGACTCGATGAAAATATAGTAATTTTTTCTCTTGGCTGCATATTATTCCATAGTATGATTCTTTTATAATTTTTAATAATAAATACTTACAATGTGCCTGTATATTTGATTAAGGCTTTTTGTTATTGTTCAGTATGATTTGTGGTTTTTATTTTATTTTAAGCTTTTCACTATTACTCCAAATTACTTAATTAACATTCTTTTTCTACTAAGTGTTGTGTTTATTTCATGTTAAATTAGTGCTTATAAGCTATATTGCTACTTTGCATACATTATAAAAATATAATCATGGTTAACATTCTTAAAATTTTCTAATCTACTCTCCATATTGCAGATGACCTTTCTGATCAGGTCCTCTCTCTAAAAGGTAAAAGTGATCAGGACAAACATAATATAGTACATAAATTCTTATGATATTCCCTCTGCTTGAAATATCCTTCTCAAATTTTTGTTTCCCATTCTGACTTCAGGACTCAGCTTTGGTGTCATTGTGGAAGACTAACTTCAAGGTCAGAGGCGTCTCCAGCCTAGCCTAATAGCCCCCTTTGCTTAACTTCTTTCAACATTTATCATATTGTACTGCAGATGCCTTATTTATTTTTCTATCTCTTTTAGTAGGCTTTTTAAAAATCTAGGCCTTTGTAACTAGTACAATGAGTAGCTGTCACTTAATAGGTCAGTCAATATTGAAAGAATAAATAATGCTGTGAAGGGTCTTAAAAATGTTTCAAAATATCTTTATAAATTTACTATAAAAAATGTTTTCTATGCTTAAAAGGAAAATAAAAAGAAGTTTACAGAGCTGTTAGACTAGCTTAGAAGGAAATGAAAAATATGTTGGTATTACAGATACATACCTTTTTCTGTTTTTAGCCATCTTAAGAGGAAGCACCAAAATAAAAATGTATTCCAGAGATCTGTTATATACCCAGCCATGACATTGAGAAATATAGGTTAAGAAGTAGGTACTTTTATAAAGGAAAAGGTTACTAAGGGTTTGGATGAAGGAATATAACTGTATTATTAGTTGGCTAAATATAACCTTTTGTATGTGATAACCAGAGTGTTTACTTTATCTCTCACTATATATAGTGAGTGCTTTCTGCCAGGTGCTTCCTTCCCATGCTCCACACACACCAAAAGGCAAAAACAAACAAAGCAATCCTTTATACTTACCTTTCTCAGAGTGAGGTATTGCATGAATTATAGCATTAGGAGGAGGCCTCTAACCTGGGCTATTTTAATAATAGGAACAATAATAATACCATCTTTTTCCCCTAACTGTTTATACATAAACAGCATTGATAATCTCTTATCCAACATGACTACATGATGGATAGTAGTCACGTGTACAGCACATTCCTTACTCAAAAAAGCATGTCAGAATGACTTAATTGAAAGAGATGAGAGAATATAATTTTGAGAGAATATAATATAAAGGTAATATTGGGTATTCCTGAAATTTCAAATAAGTCAAAAAAGTTTTGCAAACTTTGGTACTTAATTATTAGTAATATATTACTGCCACACCTTAGTTGAGAAACTGAAACTGTACTTTAAAAAAAATCTAAATATTACTTTACATACATATAATACATACAATACATATATTATTGAATCTTACAATAGCCCTGTGTTTTTGGTAGAAAAGGTCCTGAAGAACAATGACAAATTGGTGTCCAAGGTCACACATTAATTAGGGCAGGAGCAGACACTAAGTCCAAGTTTCTTGCTTTAAGGACCCTTTTCCTTTCAAACCACATTGCTATGTAAAGGACTAAAAATACAAATCATCACACAAAAAAGTAATGTATAAATTTTTATATATATGTGCGTACACACACACACATATACTAGTATTGCACATATTGTCAGTGATTTGCTTTTTAAATGTCTGAAAACTGTACCACCAGCAGCAGTATTTAAAGCTTCACTTCCACCTCTCTTAGAACAATATTAATTAAAATTAATGGATTTCATGTGCATAATATTTGCAATTATCCTTATTTATTACACTAACACAATTTTCTATATTTTTTAAGGAAGAAATCTGGCATCTGAATGTTTCTATCAGTACAAATAAGATTTAGCATAAAGTTTTGATCTCTCAAGAGTCACAAAATTTATTTTAGGCTAGTAATTTCAGATTGCTTTTTGTCGTTTTTATAATGATCTCCAAAATGCCTTTATCATCCAACCCCAATTTTAAACATCTCACACTCGAAGAGAGTTACAAGCAGCAAAGAACTGTTAGCAATCCTGAACAAGAAAATGGAACACAAGCTGTGGCTGAAGGAACTTAACCAAAACAGTGACTCAGACCATAGTTTTATGTCTAAAAAAGCAGGCTCAGTGGAAATGCTACTGATACATCGTACAAAGAAGGTATATTCAAAATATCACTGAACATTAAGAAAAAGGTATTTTTTGTTGGTAATAAGTTTTAAAAACATGATAATTGGTGAAAATGTTGAAAATTTGGGAAAGAATTTATTCTACATCTACTTAGCTTTTTTTTTTAGCTGAAAACTACAAATATTGATAATTCAGACATTATAAATACGTTTTACTATATAATTGAATAAGCAAGTTCAGGATTTAGTGTTCATTTTTAATTGTTAAATGATATGGGACTTCAATTTTTTTAACTTTCTGAACTAATTTACATCTATAAAATACTTAAACATAGTTAAATACCAGTCTCAAATTGGGACTGCCTCCCTAATAGACACTTCAAAAATTTTTACAGTAGTAAGCTTTTTCCATTGTTGAAATGTTTACGATTCAATTACCAAACGTAAGTAATTTTGTGACATTGTAGACATTTTGATGGCTTTTGTAGGCTATGAAATAACTCCAGTATAAAACATTGATCTTGAAACAAAGTCTCTGAACATTTAGGGAAGTAACTATTTAAAAACCCAGGCATTTTGTCCTAAAAGAATGGACTGTAACCATTATTACTAGTTTGGGGGGGGGGAGTTAATATATTATTTTGAGAAATTATTAATATAAGTTTTAGTTAAGTTGATTAAATAAACATCACCTAGTTTCTCCTGATGCCTCTCAATTCTCCCTACATAGTACATTGGAAGCACTGCTCTTCTAGAGGCTGGCACAGTATAGCAATGACCCTGTGCACCTCTCATGCCTCTGGACCAGTAAGTGATGAACTAGGTCAGTGGTCGGCAAACTCATTAGTCAACAGAGCGTCAAACTGCGGCTCGTAAGCCGCAGTTTGCTGACCACTGAACTAGGTCAATGCAACCATACAAAATTATTTCCAATATATTGCTTACTATGACAGGGATATTTCTGTTTGTTACCATATAAACATCTAGAAACAAGCATATAGAAATTTTTCAACAAATTTGACTCTTTTGTTTGAGAATGTATAACTTAAAATATAAGCTATATGACATAAATAAAATTCACTTTGGGATCTCAAGGGACCTATCTCATAGGTCAGTGGTCGGCAAACTGCGGCTCGCGAGCCACGGTTTGCCGCTCTGTTGACTAATGAGTTTGCCAACCACTGCTGTAAGGCATTAACCTTACCCAGAAGTTTTGACTTCAGGTTAAAGACATTAGTACATTATTAAAATGTTTTTTTTAAGTGTTTTTCCCTAAGGCAAGCCACGGTTTGCCGACCACTGTCATAGGTCAACTAAATTACCATGAAAAAGAGGGGCTTGTATAACTCTTGGTCATAAGAGACAGGGATGTGTATTAAGACATCACAGAAAGATAAAACAGTAGTGTTAAGCACAACTCTTCAATAAAGAGTCCTGAGGATGGACCTGCCAAATTGCAGACCTTGGTTTGCCATCCAGTGCTTTCTCACGTAGCTTGCTCCAGGGTGAGTAGCAGCAGGGATTTACTCACTTAATGATGAATGATTTTCCTGGGCAAGGTGGGGAAGACCAGTTAATGTGTAATGTATTTTAGAAAGCTCATCAAAGGTATTTAGAATCAAAATAGTTTGGGCACTTAATAAATGAATCTTCACTTATCAGAAAACTGAATTCATCCATAACATCTCATCCTAATATATAAAAACCCAGGGTCCATAAGACTGACTGAAGGCTCGACCGAACACTGGAAGTCAGTCCTGCAGTCAGTGCTGGGTTGCCGTGGCGACCCAGCACTGACTGCTGCCGGTGTAGGCACAGCGACCCAAGACTGATTGCCGAGGGGGCTGCAGATTAGGCCCGGAGAGAGGCCTGAAGAGAGAGGCAGGATCTGATCCGCAGCCTCCATGGCAACTGTTGATCAGCCATTGCCTTTCTCTTTCTCTCCGGGTTTCACCAGCAGCCTCACCTCTGTTTCTCTCCGGGCCTCCACAGGGGTTGCTGATCATCCCCGCCTTTCTGATCAGGCCCAGAGATAGGCCCAGAGACGCTCACTGGCATAGAAACCAACCAATCAGAACCCAATCTGGGTGAGCTGTGAGGAGCCAGTGGCTGCCTAGAAGGTGGAGCTTTTGATGCTGACTGGCATAGAAACCAACCAATTAGAACCAAATTGGCAGGGGAGGGCTGTTGGGGGTGATATCAGGCCAGCGGGGAAGGGCAGTTGGGGACAACCAGGCTTGCAGGGGAGGGCAGTTTGGGGGTGAGATCAGGCCAGCAGGGGAGGGCAGTTAGGGGCGATCAGGCAGGCAGGCAGAGGCAGTTAGGGGCGATCAGACAGGCAGGTAGAGAGGTTAGGGGTGGTCAGGCAGGCAGGCAGAGGGGTTAGGGGCAATCAGGCAGGCAGGCAGAGGCAGTTAGGAGCGATCAGGCAGGCAGGCAGGTGAGCGGTTAGGAGCCAGCGGTCCCAGATTGCAAGAGGGATGTCTGACTGCCGGTTTAGGCCCGATACTTGTAGGATCGGGCCTAAACCAGCAATTGGACATCCCCCAAGGGGTTCCCAATTGGAGAGGGTGCAGACTGGGCTGAGGGAATACCCCCTCTGTGCATGAATTTCGTGCACCGGGCCACTAGTCTATAATAATAAAAGCGTAATATGCTAATTAGACTGGACGTCCTTCCGACAACCTTCTGGACGAAGCCGCGGCTGTGAGGGAAGCCCGGGTCCCGGGTGCAGAGGGAAACCCGGGTCCTGGGTGCCAGAGGGAAGCCGGTGCTTGCAGCCAGGGCAAGGAAGGCCTACTCTTGCATGAATTTCATACATCGGGCCTCTAGTTTCCTCATAAGAGGAGATGAATGAAAGTTCTTTGTCATCAGATTCAATATAGCGGTCATTCCAAAGGACTTTCTTTTTTTTTTTTTTAATATATTTTATTGATTTTTTTTTACAGAGAGGAAGGGAGAGGGATAGAGAGTTAGAAACATCGATGAGAGAGACATCGATCAGCTGCCTCCTGCACACTCCCTACTGGGGATGTGCCCTCAACCAAGGTACATGCCCTTGACTGGAATCGAACCTGGGACCTTTCAGTCCGCAGGCCGACGCTCTATCCACTGAGCCAAACCAGTTTTGGCCAAAAGGACTTTCTTTAGTGCTATTTTTTAAAGAGGATTTATGGGTCAAGTTATAGTATCAACTAATTGCAATGATCATTGTCCATGTTCTAAAATAGAAGTTAATTAGAGCTTATTAAGTGAAAAGACTATTATTGATTTTAGTGTCTTTACAAATATTAGACTCCTCTTTTTGAGTTCAGGGACTCTCTCTAGTCATTTTTATACTCTACCAACACTGTGTGACATCTGATGAATGTCCCATAAATCCTGAATGAATGAATGGCCTTTGTATGAAAGTAAGATAGAAAATATATTTTAACTTAGTTACAACAGTATATTATTTCTAATAAAGCCTCCATTTGTAGCTGTTTATTATAAGGACTGCTTTAGATTCTCAGAAGTGAGTTTTTTAAAAATGGAGATTCTTCAGCTTTGCCCATAGATTTTCTAATTCAGTAGGTCTGGAATAAGCCTGAGGAATCTATGTTTTACTGATATGCACTATGGATGATTATTTTACAGGTAGTGAGTGGACCATACTGGGAAACTCAAATCCATATCCAGGTCATACCTGAACCATTCTTCTTTCTTGTTCCAATTTGTATAAAGTCTTAAGTTTCTTTTTTTATTATAATAATTGATATTATTTTTACCCAAGGGGTCTTCTGTAATATTACATAGTAGCCCCCCTTATATGTAGGAGATACCCACAGTAGATGCCTGAAATCATTAAATCCTATATGTACTATATTTTTTCCTATGCATATGTAACTATGAAAATGTTTAATTTATAAATTTGGTACAGTAAAAGATTAAAAACAATAACTGAAAATAAAGTAGAACAATTACAATAATATACCATAGTAAAAGCTATATGAATGTGGTCTCTCTCAGAATATCTTACTGTACTATATTTGCCTTTCTTGTGATGATGTAAGATGATACAATGCCTGTGTGGTGATATGAAGTGAGGTGGATATGCTGGTCAAAGGGATGAATAAAGTCCTAGGCAAGATTTCATCATGCTACTTAGAATGCAGAGTTCAAAATGTATGAATTGTTTGTTTCTGGAATTTTCTATTTAATATTTTTGGACTGTAGTTGACCACTGGTAACAAACTGCAGAAAGCAAAACTGCAGACAAGGAGGGACTACTGTATTTAACAAAATGTGGATCCTGGACCACCAACATCAGCATTAGCTATGTGATTTAATAAAGCATTCCAGGAAGAATCTAAGACCTCAGGAAAATGGTTGGGATGAGTCTCAGTAGCCCAGTGATCTGATGGGCCGACTAGCTTCTGACTTACCTCTAGATTATATTAGGATTGTATGATTGCAGACTGGATGTCCTTCCGGACGACCTTCTGGAAGAAGCTGGGACTGGGAGGGAAGCCAGGGTCCCAGGTGCCTGCTGGCAACTGGAGGGAATCCTGGGTACCGGGTGCCAGAGGGAAGCCGGTGCTGACAGCTGGGGGAAGGAAGGCCTTTTATGCACGGATTTCGTGCATCGGGCCTCTAGTTGTAATCTTCTATAATAATAAAAGCGTAATATGCTAATTAGACTGGACAGCCGAACAACCTTCCAGACATCCTTCCGGACAAAGCCGGGGCTGCAAGGGCTGAGCCCCTTGCAGGAATTTTGTACATCGGGCCTCTAGTATAATCATAATCAGAAGCTTCAGGGGTTTCTTATTTCCCTCTTTCTGCTCTTGTTTATATAGATGCTTTCATCTATATTCACACTCTTTTTGGAAT
Source organism: Cnephaeus nilssonii (assembly GCF_951640355.1). Taxonomy (NCBI): domain Eukaryota; kingdom Metazoa; phylum Chordata; class Mammalia; order Chiroptera; family Vespertilionidae; genus Cnephaeus; species Cnephaeus nilssonii. The sequence continues at coordinate 64,648,938 of NC_137081.1, read as the reverse complement.
TCCTCTGCTTATAAGCCTGCACATACACCTTTTACATTATCACAATGTCATTCTTTATACCTGAACGGAGATACCATCTACCTTACACTCAAGAACTATAAGGCCAAGGTGAAGACTTTGTAAACTCATCCTATTTGGTTGTTACTTACTAATTTTTGTATTATTGAACTATGTGTCCCAATGACAAAAAAGTTAATATTTTAGAGAAGTTGTTTATCAGTAATTTTAATAGTTGTTATAAAATCTAATTCTAGCTAGCATTTGGTACAGTGTGTGGCATGTAAAGTAGCCACACAACACAGTACCTGTTGAATGAATAGACAGAAGAAAGGAAGTTAGGAGGGTTGAAAGATCCACTGGTTTTTCTGTTTCCCAATCTGCAGTTTTTTAGTAATTTTTTTTTAATGGACTGAGGCGCATACCAAGAGATGTGGCATGCTTACAGTAGGCAACTAAAAAGAGGTAACGGAAAGATTCAAGAAATCAAATACCAGGTAGCATGGTCATCAAGTCCTATTACAAAGTCAAGGAGCACTACACTCATTGACAGCTGAGGTCACCACTATAATTACAGCACATTCTTCAAATAACTAGAAAAGATTTTAAATTTTAGAAGAATAAACTTGCATTATCAAGACAAGTTTTATTCTTAAATTTTCATTCTATTCAGAATATAGGAAAATGTATTATATGTACAGCAAGTCCTCCAATAATGTCATTTCCTTCAATGTCATTTAGTTGTAATGTTGATGAAATGTCATTAGGAACTTAACATAATTTGCTTATGGTAAAATTGGCTTCATTATAGGTTGTTTTTCACCACAGTTCCAAGAATATCCACATGTTAAATTAGAACTTACTGTATTTTTTTAAAAGTCCCTCAAATATTTTAAATGATAATTAGAATGCTATATGTTTTAATTATCTTGAAAATTATCCTTAAAGTTTCTAATTCTTTGATTGTTCCAGATTAATGAGATATTATTATATCTTTTCAGCATGATGAGTTCCTCATCTAAGGGTTGTAACTTAGAGTTACATATTTTTTGATAAGTGACCTTCACATTATTTTAGAGGAAAGAGCTTTGATGTTAGACTCGAGCTAACATTCTATCCATGTGCCCTCTTCCAACTTTGTTTCCTCAATTGTAAAATGGGAATAATTATGCTTGCAGCATAGATCTATTACAGGGGTTAAATGACATAATCTACTGAGCACAATGCCTGGCACATTGAAAGTACTCAATTAATAGTCATTAAAAACGTTTAGAGGATTACAAAAGGGAATACTATATGCATTATTGTAGTTTTTTATGATCTTCATGTTTTTAGAGATTAAGACTACTAATCTACTGTTAGAATCTACTGTTCAAAACCTGCAATGAAAATAAAATATACACAGACAATGCATAAATTATCATCTTGCTTTTACCTCTTATAAACAAAAGTTGTCTAGGCTTTCAGTAGGAATGGATCTTCAGTGAGGTACATCCATATGGCAGTTCTAAAATGTAAAAAAATGAACTGCTTTTTTGATATTGAATAAGCATAAAAATCAAATTATGTTGCTTAAAAATGAATACTCATACATCTTTTCCCATCTTGCATAACACAAAAATAGCTAACTGCTTTTGCTCATAAAAATCATATTTGGAGGGTGACTAAGCATGAGCCAGTTTCCAAACAAATCTTTGAGAAAGTTATGCAGGAGTGAAAGTAAGATTTCAGCTGTAATCAGTATCCTCATCTAGGTTCAATGAGGATAGACTGGTAAATTTTTTAAATCATTAATTAGTCATACATCATTTTTCAAGATATTTTGGATTTCACTGGAATATTAAATCTAATATGATTTCCTTTTAACCAGAACCAGGATTTGTAGCCTGTACCTTCTTATGTACCAGTACTTCTGTCTTTTATAGGCACATGCAGATATTTACATAAGACTATTCATTTACATAAAATACATGAAACAGTGAAAACTATCTGAAGGATGATTTAGTAGTGTAACATGTCTTAGGTATTCATATGCTATCTTTGCTACTTAAAAAATAATTGGATGGTTCATGATTAACAACATAGTTTTCTATTTGAAAGTGGAGATATTGATAATACTATACCAGAATGTTACTTTAAAAAAAGTTCAGTTAGTGTTTCAGAATATATAATTTGGAGGAATTATGCAATCATTTATAAAGGAAACCAAAAAGTTTACCTCTGCTATTCCTGAGGTTCAATAGTAGTTTAACTTCTATTTCTTCATCTCTTAAAGTAGCATACATGTTATATTTCTAGAACAGTCTTTGTATAAGTTTTTCTTGGGATAATGAAATATCATTTAGGGTAGAGTATATTTTCTTTTTTCATATTTTAAGTAATCTGGTATTGCAGTTTACCTTATAAATCTTAGATTTACAAATTATAGCGTTCCAAATAAGTTATTCTCAGTGGAATATTGAGGTATGAATTTGCCCTTATTTATCTCCAAGTTGTTATTTCCATTTGGATGAGCTTTCCTAGTCTGACATTTCTGCCTTCACTTTGTTTTTCTTGTCATTTTGGTTGTCAAATATAGAAAATAGTATGTTTAAATAAAACTATACTATTTAATAAAAACAAGTTAAGCCCTAGCTGTTTTGGCTCAGAGGATAGAGCGTTGGCCTGTGGACTGAAGGGTCCCGGGTTTGATTCTGGTCAAGGGCATGTGCCTGGGTTGCGGGCTCGATCCCCAATGGGGGGCGTGCAAGAGGCAGCCAATTGATGATTCTTTCTCATCATTGATGTTTCTGTCTCTACCTCTACCTTCCTCTCGGAAATCAATAAAAATATATTTTTTTAAAAAACAAGTTAAACATACTGTTATTAACTTATTTTGAAAAGAAAAATGATTGTCTCAAAATTCACATTATAGTAGGAAAATTTATTTGCCGAGTATGGGTAGTGAGGGTAGGTGTCCAAATTGCCATGAATACAGTAAAGGAAATATTTTCATAAAGATTCTGGAATATGAAAAAAAAATTTGTTTTAGCCATGCATCATCTAATCTTTAAACTTAATGTGATTTTACTTTGTTTATTATGCCCAATTCTTACTTAGCTTAATGATAAGGATGGATAGATAGACAGATTTATATTTTCAAATTCTTGACACTAAACATGAAAGATATTTAGTAATTTCTTTTAATGTGTTTTTATAAAATATCATATAGTTGGGTTTTGCTTTTTTAACCCATTCTGAAACTTCCTGTATTTTAAGAAAAATCCTCCTATCACTGTCTGGAGTGACAGCTGATATATTTCATTATTTTTAACCTATTACTTGATGTTCATTATTTATTTCATTTTGTTGTTTGCTCTTTCCCTTTTCTTTTTATTGATTTGTTAAAATTACTATTAATTTCATTTTTAGCACTTTATTATTTTCCTTAGTACCTGTCAATCTGAACATTATGTGTGGTTTAAATTCTGATAATCATTACCTAACATATTTCTCCAAAATTATATGAAAACCAGAAACCAAATAAACTGTCCACCAATCCACTCTATTCCCCTTTCCTATATGAAAGCTTTAGAATTCCCAATTTATTCCCCTTCTTAAATGGGGCCTTTATGGTGCTTTAACTTTCTGTTACCCCCCTTTCCAACTCTGATTTTGCTGACACAGTTCAATACTTTGGGTTCCAGATTTATTAGATTTTTCCCTTGCCATATGTCTCTTCTATTTTATAAATCTTTACCTCACAGTTATATTTCAAATTCCCAGTCAGACAATCATTATCCATTTAGCTTTAACATGTATATTGTAAGACTTATTGAACTGCTTTCTATTCCTCATCTATATTGGGATTTCTATTCTGATTTATATGTTGTTTGGTTCAGGTACTTTTCTTGAGTATTTTCATCAGATGGGGTGTAGAGGAGTGGAATTATTTCCCACAAATAGCCACAATTCTTTCTTTATCCTGCAAGATCTGTGATAATTAGGCACAGAATTGTTTGTTAGCAATCGCTTTCTCTGTTAAGCTTTCCAATATCTTTCAGCTTCAGGTATGGCAGATAAGAAGTACATTCTCCATCTGATTCTTTTCTTTGCTAAGTAACTTGTTCTTTCTTTCTGGAAATTTATAACATTTTTTGTAATCATTATAATATGGAATATTACCAAAATATGACTGGTTGTATGCCTTACTTTGTTTAATCTACCTAGAATTTAGGGAGCCTTTTAATCACAAGCTCAATTCTTCTTCCAATCAAGGAACTTTACCTGTGTTATTTCTTTATTCATAACCTCCATTTTTGTGTGTGTGATTATTGTCTTCTTTACCTGAAATTTCTCTTGGAGTTGTTTTCCAAAAGTGTTTCCCCAAAGATTTCTCTCTTTGTATATTTGCTCCATATTTTGAGATATTTCTTCTGTTTGGTCTTACAAGCCAGTAATTCAGAGCTCAACGGGGACATACTTAATTTCAGTTCTTCTATTTTTAAATTTAAAAATCAGATTTCCAAATTCCAGAATATGTTTTAAAGCTGATCATTATTTTGTATTACTGTTATTATTATGTGTGTTTTTTCTCTTCTGCCAGCAATTCTAGTCCACTAGGTGGTTTCCCATTCTCAGGATTTTGCTTGTTTTTTCCTCTCTGATTATTGGGCCCCTTGGGTGCATTATTATTTCCCTTTGTCTAATAATGGTTCTGTGCAGCTTTTGAGTGGTAAGAGGCCCAGCATTCCATGTGCTGTAAGCTTTAACTATACCGACCGGCAAGCCTACTCACCATTTCTTGAGGCAACAGGATTATTTGGGTTAAATTTCTCCTTAGGAATAGAGGGTTACTCTGACCATCTTTATGCCTGCTTTGAAGATCTTTCACAAACATAATCCAAAACTCCTAAGACTGCACACATGTGCATGTGCTTACTTTCAGCAAAGGCCAAGATCTCTTAGGACCCTGGGAGTTTTGATGATACCCTCTGGCCTCTTAGTGGCAATGCCTCCAGCCCCTGTCAGTTTTACAGGTGTAAAAAGTAAGGCACTTGGAAGGTAAAGACACTTATCACATTTAAATCTAGGCAGTGCCTCAGAGTTCAGGCTTAAATTTCAGTCAGAATATAAACAAACTTATCAAATAACTTTGTTTAATTTTATAGGACTAAATCTTATAATGTCTTGACCACTTAACTTTTTAGAATGTAGCATGTAGCTACATGACATGACTTATACTTACAAAGGAGATTGTTGTCCAAGGAAATACAATGGGGAAATTGTATTTAAAGGAATCATTATGGAGCACAATATGAAGTGGGTGATTCAGAAGCTGTTCCACTAAACTAATCAAGAAATACTGTGACTTTAACGTAGTTGAGGCAGTAGGAATGCAAAGGAGAATTTGAATTCTTGAGATATAGAAGTTGAACGTATATGAGCTGCCATTTGGATGGATATGGAGGGCAAGGGAGAGAAAGTACTTAATTCAAATCCCCAAATTTTCTGTCTGCTTAACTCCACAAGTTAATCCCTTTTAGAAAGAACTGTTAAAACATCAGATTTTGAAATTTCTATAAGTATTTACCTTGGAAGAATGATTAACTGATTTGGATTTCAGGTTGAGGCAACAGTATAATACATTCCTTGCTTGACCTGGGATGCAAATCTCAGAGAATGAAATTTCTAGTATGTTTTATTTCTTTTCAAAAGTTTAATTCATACTTTATAAGTTAATTTATGTATTATTTGAAAAATACTTTCATATGTTGTTTTAGACAAATTTTTGCATTTTTGAATTATGATTTTTAGCAAATTTTAAAACTAGCTTTACATGCTATAGATTATCTGTAAATTATAAAATTGGAGACTGAGCTTGGGGGCTGTGTTGGTACAGATGAAATGATTTATTTCCTGAGCATATTGTCCCAAAATATTTTCTTTAAACTTTTTAAAGGTAACACAGAGATGTGATAGTTGTTCAGTCTCTGATGCAAAAACATTAAAAAGCTGGGCCTTGGTATATGCAGAGAAAATAGTCATAGATTGTCTATTTTTTTATGTCCACTCTCCCCAGATAACCTGATGTGCAGACCCTGTCATTCTTGTGCCATTCCTCTCAGAATGACTGCGTCAATATTGGGCTCTCCCAACCCACTGCACTCCCGCTGTCTCTCAATATGTTCACTGGATGTGCTTGGACTTATTCACCTCTAAACTTTGGTTTCTGTTCTTCCCTGGCTTGGTGGCCCTGGACATACCATGGAGTAGCAGCTTATACGGTCAAACTGCTACTCCATGGTAATGGCAGAATGAGTAATTGTGACAGAACCTACGCATCAGAATTGTAAAACTAAGTCTATCACTCAAAGTATCAATTCTGTATACTAGGTGTACTGGTTAATAGTGGATTTTGTAATCAAAGAAAACACAATAATTTCAAGAGAAAAAAAAAGTGCTTTATTCAGAGTAATGTCCATTGCTAGCTACACATTTCCCCATCGTTCAGGTAATTTGCTGATACTACCCCAATAGAACTTTTCTTGTTTTGAGGCAAACCATTCAAAGACCCAATTTTGCACTTCTTCGTATGTTTTGAAGTGCTGCTCAGAAAGTGAATATGCCATCAATTGGAACAAGTGGTAATCTGAAGGAGCAAGGTCTGGTGAGTACAGCGGTGGGTTAATACTTCCCAGGCAAGATCTTTTAACGTGTCTTTAACTGGTTTTGAAGTGTGTAATGCTGCATCACCATGAAGCAAAATTACTTTGCCGTGTCTTCTGGAACATTCTGGTCGTTTCACGATCAAAGCGTGGTTCAAATTGATTATTTGTTGTTGGTAGTGATCAGTATTAATGGTTTCACCTGGTTTAAGAAGCTCATAATACACCACACCTTCCTGATCGCACCAAACGCAGAGCATTGTCTTCTTTGTGAAGTGATTTGGCCTTGCAGTCGATGTTAAAGGTTGACCTGGATCAACCCATGATTTTGTGCATTTGGGATTCTCAAAATAAATCCACTTTTCATCGCCAGTCACAATTCGATGCAAAAAAAATACTATCTTCCGTGCCATTGAAGCAACATTTTACTGATGACTTTCCGGTTTTTCATTTGTCTTTCTTTCATTCAGTTGATGTGACACCCATTTTCCTTCATTTAAAATCTTTCCCCATTGCTTGTAAACGATCAGAAATTGTTTGCTGAGCAACGTTTAATCTTTCTGCAAGTTGTTTTTGAGTTTGACATGCATCTTCATCCAATAATGCTTGTAATTGTTGGTCTTCAAACTTTTTTGGTTGACCTGGACGTCTTTGTCTTTCATATCAAAATCATCACTTTTAAAGCATTTAAACCAGCATTCACAAGTATCTTGCGATGGAGCATGTTCACCATAAGCTTCCCAAAGTATTCAGCAGCACTTTTCTTCAAAATAAAGTAATGAATTAATACTTCCCACAAATGCTCTCTTTTTGACATGAAATTCCACATTTTTAAGTGAAAAAGTATCTATGATGTTAACGCCTTCAGCAAATTTGACATATGAAGTATTGAAGTTTGTTGTCAATACAACAAAATAGCATACATATCAAATAGCATATATATCAACATATGTGTAACTCCACCTATTGAAAAAAAATCTGCATTGTTAACCAGTACACCTAGAAATAAAAGCCTAATACACTTAAGTGTCAGGTCCTCCGGTCCTCTGTTCAACCAATCAAATCATAATATGCTAATGATATGCTAAGGCCGTTCAACTGCTCGCTATGACGTGTACTGACCACCCGGGGGCAGACAGTCGACCAGTCGTTATGACGTGCACTGACCACCAGGGGGCAGACACTCAACACAGGAGCTGCCCTCTGGTAGTCAGTGTGCTCCCACATGGGAAGCACCACTCAGCCAGAAGGCAGGCTCATGGCTGGCGAGTGCAGTGGCAATGGCAAGAACCTCTCTTGCCTCTGCAGCAGCGCTAAGGATGTCTAACTGACGAGCCTAAGCCATCAGTCAGACATCCCCCGAGGGCTCCCGGACTGCAAGAGGGTACAGGCTGGGCTGAGGGACCCCCCCCCCCCCCAAGTGCACAAATTCCATGTACCGGGCCTCTAGTTAGTAAATAATATTATTGCTGTGAAAATAATTATATTGAAGTAATGAAACTTTTGCCAATAGAGAGGCCCTTAGAAATGATCTAGTCTAATGCTTTTATTTTATAATGGAGGAAGCTGAGGACCAAAGAGGTTTAAATGACTTGTCCAGGCTCAAAATATTAGTAACAAATTAGAACCCAGATTCCTTTATTCCCATTTCAGTGTTCTTTTTACCACATCATACTGGGCTTTTGATTTAAATATCATCCCAAAGGCATTTCATTACTTCATGTTTAATAACAATGGATTTTTGCTTTAAATTTTAGAAAAAGAATCTGTTTTTTACTTAACTAAATCAAAAGCACCAAACACCACTAATAATTTTAGTATTGATTAAATACTGTAAGGATGTAGGTTGTTTTAGGCAAAAATAATAGTTTTTAAATAATAGTTTTGCGGGGTAAGATGGTTAATCATCTTTTTCTTTCAGAACTTTGGACATATCATCCAGTGCAATTTGGCCTACATAGTTTCTAATGATAAGTCAGCCTTTAATTTCATTGAGGATTCCTTGTACATCATGGGTTATTTCCTATTATTATTTTCAAGACTAGTGGCCTGGTGCATGAAATTCATGCACTAGGTGGAGGGTTCCTCAGCCTGGCCTGTGCCCTCTCACAGTCGGGGAACCCTCGGGGGATGTCCGACTGACTGCTTAGGCCCGCTCCCCATGGGCCTAAGCCAGCAGTCGGACATCCGTAGTGATGCCGTGATGGCGGGAGAGGCTCCTGACACCACCACTGCGCTTGCCAGCCATGAGCCTGCATTGATTGCCTGCCCTGGTGTTCAGTGTGCGTCATAGCGACCAGTCGTTCCACCATTTGGTTGATTTGTATATTAGCCTTTTATTATATAGGATTATCTCTTGTCTTTGTCTTTGACATTTTGACTGATGTGTTTGATGTGTAGATATCTTTGAGTTTACAGTACTCAAGGTGGTTGAGCTTCTTGGATTTTAAGATTAATGTTTTTTCTTGTGATTTTTATTTGGGGAGTCATTATTTCTTAAGATATTCTTTCTTCATTTTTCTTTGCCTTTCCTCTCCTTCTGAGATTTCCCTCATGCATGTATTGGGATGATGGGTGGTGGCCCACATGTGTCTAAGGCTTTGTTAATATTTTTAAAATCCTTTTTTCTCCTCATACTAGATAATTTCAATTGACCTCTCATCATGTCATTGTCTTTAAGTTAACCTTTCGCACTCGGATGTCGAGTGTGACTGGACACGGTTAGCATTGGTAGCAGCTCGAGAAAAAAGCAAGCAAATGCAAAGGGTTAATTGATTCTTTCTTCTGCCAATTAAATGTGCTGTTCATACAAGTGGAGATTTTCATTTCAGTTATTGTACTTTTCAATGCCAGAATTTCTTTTTTTAAAATAGTTTCTATGTCTTTATTGTTATTTATATTTGGTGAGATTATCATTTGCATACTTTCTTTTAATTCTGAGACATGGTTTCTGTTCTTTAATCTTATTTATAATAGGTAATTTTTTAAATCTCTCTAATAATTTCAACTTTTGGGCTTCCTCAGGGACAATATTTATTGACTGCTATTTTATTTGTTTACGAGCCATACTTTTCTTTTTGCATATCTTATACTTTTTTTTTGTTAAAACTGGACATTTTAAATAATTTGTCAACTCTGTAAATGAGATGCCTTCCTCCCCTCCCCAGGGTTTGTTATTGTTGTTATTTGTTCTTGTTGTTGTTATTTGATTTTAAGTGATTTTTCTGTAAAGTCTTTGTATTTTGTTGTATGTGGCCACTAAAGTCTCCTTGTAGCCCTGATAGTCAGCTACCTACTGATTGGTGGAAAATTGGACTAATAAGTCTCTCAGCCTCTGCTGAGGGGCTCTTTGTATGCGTTAGGGCATGACCTCAGTGCTCCACCTGGCATTTTACAACTCTGCCTTAGCCTCAGCCTTCACTTCTTCTGCTTGCACAGAACCTCAAAGTCAGCTCAGTCATGTAGGTGAGAGTTTAGAGCCTTCTCAGGTCTTTCATGATCTTGCACAAAGACCATGCAAGTGCATGACCTCTAGACTCCCAAGAATATGTTGGAGGTTTTTATAGACTCATGTGGACATCTCATCCCTCAGTTTTCCCGTTTTGTTTTGTTTGTTTGTTTATCAGCCTCTTGATAGCCCCAACTCTTAGAGCCACCTCCAACAGTTTCACTATTTAACAATTGCCACCGATTGTCTTCAACAAGTGCCCTAGGAGTAGGTCTGTTTGCACAGGCAGCTCTGAGTCAGATGAAATGAAGTGCCTTGAAAATAGAGCCATTTAGTGAGCTGCCAGATAGGTCTATAGTGACAATTCTGTGGGGATGGACATTTTGGGGAACTCAAATCTATTCTAATCTCTTAAGTGGTGGATTGCTAGTTTTTACAGTTACCAGAGTTGTGAGGCTTTTGGTTTTCAGTGCTACTCCAGACCTGAGAATGGAATGGGATTAGTGCAAATTGAAATGCCACAAGAATTCTTTTCTTCTCCTAATGGGTTTGGCTCAGTGGAGAGTGTCGGCCTGTGGACTGAAAGGTTCCAGGTTCAATTCCGGTCAAGGGCATGTACCTGGGTTGCGGGCACATCCCCACTAGGAGGTGTGCAGGAGGCAGCTGATCGATGTTTCTCTCTCATCGATGTTTCTAACTCTCTATCACTCTCCCTTCCTCTCTGTAAAAAATCAATAAAATTTTTTTTTTAAAAAAAGATTTCTTTTCTTACTAAGATACAGCCATTTTTCTTGAATAAACTGTCTTGGGATTATTGTGAGCCATCAGTTAGTTTTAATAGTTTTGAAAAGGTGATTTTGCCAGTTTTTGCCAGTGTTATTACCTTTATGCAGAAACTTTGTTTGGAGGTCTTTATTCCACCATTCCAAATATTGAGCTGTGTGTTTTGTTTTGATTATTTCTTTTTTTTTAATCCTCACCTGAGGATATGTTTTTATTGATTTGAGAGAGAGAGAAAGGGAGAGACAAAGAGAAACATAGATCGGTTGCCTCCCATTCACACCCTGACTGAGGATCTACCTGCAACCCAGGTATGTGCCCTGACTGGGAATCGAACCCACTACCTTCTGGTGTATGGGCAAGCTCCAACCAACTGAGTCCCACCAGCCAGGGCTGAGCTGTGTTTTTATAAAAATAATTCAGATAGTACAAATAGAACAAAGTATTATTATAAATAAGCTTCCTTTCCTAAAACTTAGTCCCCCATTGCTAACCAGAATATTAACTAGTGATAACAGTTACTGTGCATCTTTCATAAATATATGCCTAGAGAAGCATGAATATGTAAGAGATAAGATCTATATTTCCTTTCATACATATACAAATATACTTTATATTTTTTGCCATTTTTTAACTTGGTAATTTACTTTAGATATTGATCCATGTTGATACATGGAACTATCTCAGTTTGTCATTGTTGTTATAGCTGTTTGATATTCCATGGGTGGATAGTCCCATTAATTTTACATTTTCTAGGAACAAATATTTGAGTTGGTCTACTATTTTGTTATTTCAAACAATGATGGAGTGAACATTATTGCATTTGCATCTTTTTGACCATGTGTGCTGGTATTACTATAGGATAAATTTCTACCTATGAAATGTGAGATGTATTTGTTTTTAAGTTTCGATGGATGTTACTAAATTACCTCTCTAAGGATGTTATCAGTTATACTTTTGTCTGTAGTAAAGGAGATTGCTCTTTCTCCTCACCCTTGTCACATTGTATTGTCAAACATTTAGCCATTTTAAAGATGAAAAACATATCTTCATTGTTTTAATTTTCTTCTATTCCATATACTTATAAATCTTCTTCCACCACCAAACACACCACTCCTAGAGAGACTTTTTTCATATTATTTATTTTTTTACTAAGTTTTTATTTATAATAGCTCTTTTTAAAAAATATATATTTTATTGATTTTTTACAGAGAGGAAGAGAGAGGGATAGAGAGTTAGAAACATCGAAGAGAGAGAAACATCAATCAGCTGCCTCCTGCACATCCCCTAATGGGGATGTGCCCGCAACCAAGGTACATGCCCTTGACCAGAATCGAACCTGGGACCCTTCAGTCCACAGGCCGACGCTCTATCCACTGAGCCAAACCTGTTTCGGCTATTTATAATAGCTCTTTGTGAGTTAAGAGAATTGGATGGTTGGTCTGTTTTATATATTACAAATATTTTTTTCTAGTTGATTATTTGGCATAACTTACAATATTTTTTCTTTAATTTTTTAAAAAATGTCAAACTTTCCAGTCTTCCAGTGGTTTTATGACTCGCTTAGAAAGGCCTTTGCTTTTTAGTTTATAAACATTCATCCATAATTTCTTCCAGAAGCATATTGATCCATTTATGTATTTATTTGTCTGGTTGTTTGTGATAACCAGTTGTATCTGCACCATTCCCTGTTTAACATGCCACCCTATAGAGAATATTTCTGGAGTCATCATTCTTTTCCATTGATTTCTTGGCCAGATTATCCCTTCTCTAATGCCAACATTTTTTTTTTAATTTTTACAATTTTTCAATAATAGTGGATATTCAATATTATATTAGCTTCAGGTATACTGCGTAGTGGTTAGACATTTATATCACTTTTGAAGTGATCCCCCAATAAGTCTAGTACTCATCTAGCACCTTACATACTTACTAAAATTTTATTATCTCATGCCAAACTTTTAGTGTTTATTTTTCCATAAAACCTTGAAAATAAGCTTGTCTAGTTCTGTTTCCCTCTTAAGGAAAAATCCTGTTGTTACTTTGTTGAGTTATAATAAAACAATGATCTCAATTTTTGCATCAATCAAAATCATGTGGAAAGCTTGTCAATACATAGTATGCTGAGACTCAACTGCAGAGTTTGTGATTCACTAAGTCAAAGTTGTGGCCTGGGAGTTCGTAAGTCTAATATAATTCCAAGGATGATGTTAATTCTGCTGGTCTGGAGCACTCTACTTTGAGAACCACTGCAGTAAGGTTAGCTGGCTAACCTTAAAATAGAGTTTACCCTGGATTACAGGTGGGACCTGTGTTACTATAAGGGCTCTTAAAAATGGAATAGGAAGGCAGAACAGGAGCTGAGAGTGATTTCATGTGAGAAGGACTTGACCTGCCATTATGGGCCTTGAAAACAGAGAAAGGGAACCACAAGTCAAGGAATGTGGGCAGCCTCTAAAACTGGAAAAAGCAAAGAAACATTCTTCCTCAGAACCTTCAGAAAGGAGTGCAGCTCTTCCAACACTGATTTTAGCCCACCTACAGAAGAACAAGGTGGCCAATAGTGTTGTTCTAAGCCATAAGTTTGTGGTAATTTGTTTTGGCAGCAAATAAGAAATGAATGAAGTTACTAAACTGTTATGACAAAGCACTCACATATGGTGAAGGTTTTCTGTGTTAGTAAGCATTTAACAATAGGCAGGTAAAATTAAGCTTAATATGTCACATGCTTCCATTCCCCCCCGCCCCCCTCAAATTGTTAGAATTTGTCCAAAACTCTAAAAGACTTTTTTTTTTTTCCAATTAAATGTTCTGGAAGTTTAATATTTCAGGTTCATTTAGGGCAAAACCTTTTCCATCTGCAATTATCTAGAAATCAGGCCTATCTGAAAAGTGACCAAGGACTGCATTAGAAAATCAGCCTGGAAAATAGCTGAGTCAGAATTAAGAATGTGACTCAGAGACTTAGAACTGCTGCTGGGACTGGCTGTGTGACACTGGATAAGTTATTTGGCCTCTCTATGCCTTTTTTTTTTTTTTTAATAATAGAAGTTAAATTATAAGGTTGTACTGAGGATTACCTGAAATGATGTGTGTATAGCACTTTCTGGCCTATAGGTAGAAAAATTTTTAAATGAAGACAGAAATACAAAAAAATAAATTATTGTAGTGTGCCGTTCATCATAAAAGCAAAAACTCTAGGCAACGCAGAGTTTCCAAAGGCATAAATACAGCAATTGATATTCATAATGGCATTCTTGAGTTAATCAAGTATAATAATTTTTTTTAATTTCTTTAGATCTTTAAAATATGTGTTGGTGTTTAAAGTGGCAAGCACCCCCCTCCCCCCAGAAAAAGAATCTGGAATTTATATCAACAGTGTCAAATAAACAAAATATTTTAAAGTATATTTTTATTATGACTCTAACCTTAACTTCTTCACTTGTTATTCATTTATGCAGCCAAAAGCCACTCAACCTCTCTGAGCTAAGTCTGTTTCATAACATTTAGACAAAAGAATAGCTACTTGGCAGCGTGCTGAGAGGATTAGTGACATAGTGTATTTTAATCACCAAACACCTTGCATGGCATGTAAGTAGGTGCTCAGTAAGTGGAGCTTATTCTTGTGATTATTTTGTGCTCCTCTAAAACTACATAGTCGACATTATGAAATTATGAAATTCTATGGGTCCTTCTCTTTATTTTTGTTTCTATTAAATGTGATACTGTTCAACATGTTGAAATTATCTCTTTTCTCCTTTTCTAGTGTTCTTCCTACTTCTTGGTTATTCCTTTTCAGACTTTTTTGCTTCCTCTTCTTCCTTTGCCTACTCCTTAAATATTTCATGTTTCCCCATTTTCATAGGTTTTTAATCTTCTTTTATTTTCTACACATTGTCTCTCGGTATATGTAATATGCTTCATGGGACCTGCTGAAACCTTTTCTTTCCTTTTTTTTTCCCCCCAAGCACCATTTAGATAACCTAGACACATCTTCTAATTGCACATATCTAAAAATAAACTTGTAACCATTTTGTACATATTTTTTTTCCTCTCTATGCCTGCATGGGCAACACTGTTTATTACTTCATTCGACCATTAATCAATTAATTAAACATTCATTGACTGCCTGCTAACCTGAGAACACAGTAGTGAAGTAAACAAATTAACAAATACTTACCTGTTAAGGAACATGTTTCTAGTGGAAGAGACAGAGCAAAGTATATTGTGTATCTGATGTTGATAAATTCTGTGGGGAGAAATGAAGCAGGGAAGAGACCTGAGAGCCAAGATGAAGATAAGGGTTGCAGTTCTAAGTAAGATGCTTGGGAAAGTCATCACTGAAAAGGTGCCATCAGAGCAAAGACCTGAGGAGGTGAGGGAGCAAACCACGTGGCTCTCTGGAGGAAGATTGTTTCAGGATAAGGAAACAAAACCTGCACACTGTGAGGCAGGAGTGTGCATGGCATTTAGAGAAACAATAAGGTGGCCACCGTACCTGGTTTGTGTGAGGGGGAGAGCACTAGGAGAGAGGTCAGGGAACACAGTGATGTTGGTCATGTCTACCCATTTGTTAAAAATTAGAAACTATCCCTTACTACTTAATCTGTCATTCTCCTTTCCTTTCCTCCTCTTATGACTAGTAAGTTACCAAGTTTTATTGATTTCAACTCCTATGTTACTCTTCTGTCTGTCCTTCAGTCTCACTACTTTTACCTTAGTTCAGGCCTCTATCACTGGTCACTCAATTGATTTGCTGCTAGTCTCACACCAAATATTCAGCACCTACTCGAGATATTTTTGAACAACTTCTGTGTTCCTGGCCCTGCACTAGGTATTGTGGGTATAATGGTCATCAAGTGTGTCATGATCATTGTCCTTACAAAGTTTACAGTAACTGGGGAGAAAATCATACAGTCAGTTAATAACATGACAGTGTAATAAGAGCTTTGAGAAGAGAAATGCAAGCTGTCTTAGTAGCACATAGCTGGTGGGTAGTTCTGATTTATGAGAGTTAGCATAAGCTTTCTAGGAGAAATTATATTCCTCTTAAAATCTAAAAGATAAGTAGGAGTTAGAACATCAAGGAGAGAAGAGTTTCCAAGAAAAGAGACCAGTTGTGCAAGTGCCCAGAAAATAGAACTGAATGCCAAAAAGCGGAGAGTGGCTCAAAATCAAGCTGGAGAGCAGTACGAAGGAGCCACATCATGCATATCTTCAGGTCCTATTAGTGTGTTCAGTTAATCCATTTGTCACCAAAATGATCATTTTGAAACTTCAATGTAATAATTTATCTCCCAGAATTAAACCCACCAATGATTCCCTATTGGCTTTAGGTTAAATTTCAGCTCTCTAACGTAGCACAGGTGGTATTTTAATTTGACTTTTGCCTCTTCAGTGGCAGCTCCCACAGGCCCTGCTCTTACATCTTTATATACCATCAGTGCAGAACCACTTATAATTACTCCACTCCCCCCAGAAGGAAGAAATTTCACGTCTCCAGGTCTTAGCAAATGCTTGGAATGCTCATTGGCCCTTGCCCACCTCATGAATTCATTTTGTCCTTCAAAATTAATCTCAGATGTCATCTTCTATAGGAATCTTTCCCTGAAAATGCAAACATAAACTGATTATTTCTTCTTCTGTGCTACTGCCCACTTCTGTGTGATCTTTTCATTGCAGTTATCTCAACCTGGAATAGTTTGTTTATATGTTAAACTCCAATGGTGTAAGTTCTTTGAGGGTCTATGATATTTTTGGTTTTGGTTTTGTCTCTGTCTCCTTAACTTCTAACATAGTGTCCGGCACTCAGCTGCACTTAATATATGTTTAGTGAATTTAATTAATTTAAAGGGAGGCTCAATTAATTTGACCAAATATATGAGATTTATAGGAAAGAATTATTATTAATTTATAGTTCACTTAAATCACCAGGTTGTGTTAGTGCTCAGTACCTCTTAGCAAAGGAATCTCCGGCTTTTCTCAGATTATCCCACCCAAGTAGATCTGATGTATGAATCTGAGCTGTATCTTTTTAATTGCATTTTTAATTTAGTGGTATCTTTAATTCTGACTTTGAAAACTTTGCAGGGATTTTCTTCTCATATTTTGTGCATTATTATTGTTTTTGATTTTTAGTATTCCTTTTCTTTTAGACACATAGATTGATATTGTCATCATTAAATAATTTTGTAAATTAGTATTACTTGAATCAAAGTATTCATTTTTGTTTTCTTATAATAATGCTTTAAATTTTCTATTTCTGGTTACTATTTTTTAAAAACCTAGTGTTAGCCCAGCTGGTGTGGCTCAGTAGATTGAGTGTCATCCCATGCACCAAGAGATCACTGGTTCGATTCCCAGTCAGGACACATGCCTGGGTTGCAGGCTCAATACCCAATAGGGGCATGAAGGAGGCAGCTGATCAGTGTGTCTCATCAGTGTTTCTCTCTCTCTCTTCCCCCCCCCCCCTCTCCCTCTCTATCTAAAAATCAGTAAAAAAAAACCATTTAAAAATAATAATAATCTGCAAATCCACCAGACGGTGGAACGACTGGTCGCTATGATGTGCACTGACCACCAGGGGGCAGACGCTCAACTCAGGAGCTGTCCCCTGCCCACCAACCTCTCAGTCCCTCCCTCTGGCCGGCAGGCTCCAATAGCCTGGTAGGGAACGGGGAACTGGGGATGGGTGGCGGCGGATGCAGGCAGTGCCAGGCCTCTAAGTTAGACTTTCAGCCATGGAGGCTCTGATTTTGTCAGTGGTCTGTCTGTTCATTATAGCCAGAGCCTTAACCATCATGGTACAAAGAGCCTGGAAAGGAGAAAAATGTTAACATACTGAATTGGGAGGTTTTACTTGGGCAGTTTATATTGTCTTTACAACATAAATAGGTTAAATAGAATGGGGGGGGGGGGGAGGTGGTCACCAGCTTGGAATATTATATTTATTGAATATATTTACGATGTGTTCAGTCATACACTAGGTACAGTGACATTCATCATCTCATATAATTTCCGCAAAAACTTTGCAAAGTAAAACTCTTTATATACCAACTTTACAAATAGGAAAACAAAAAGTGCAGTGACTGCTCTGGCTTGCACAGGTTTAAATTGAGGCTCAAACACGGGTACCCCGCTTATAAATCTGTGCTTTTTCTACTGCACAGCATAGCTTTTCTCTGTGCTATGCTGGACATTGCCCCCACAAAGCCCCTCTGACTCCAAAACCAGTTGCATAAACAACTGCTCCCTGTCCAGCTCCATGGCAAATGCAGCACTGCTGGGCTGCCTCAGCTCCGACTTCCTGCCCACCCCTTCCTATACTATGTGTGCTTGGGGGCGTGGCTTCAGCCTCCCTGGCCAATAGCACCCCGTCAGCTGTCAGCTCCGGCTTCCAGCTTCTAGCTTCCTGCCCTCCCCTTTGCATACTACCTGGGCTTGGGGGCATGGCTTGGCATGCTCTCCCCCCCCCCCCCTGCTCTCCCCCAGCCAATAGTGCCACAGCACAGCCAGAGAGTGGCAGGACACAGCCACCAATAGTGGCTGGGCATTGATTTGGCCATGTGACTGATGTCCACATGCAGTATAACTGCATGTTTACATTTGTAGGGAAGCAGGGCAGCCCTCTCCTGGTGCCGGCATCACCTTCTAGGCTAAGAAAGGCCTGCAGATCTCCGTGTTTCTCCTCCCCTCCAGAATCAGAATCTCTTGGGGATGAATGATCCCAGCAATGGCCCCAACACACACTCAGTGTCACTGTCAAGACATTCCCAGTCATTGCAGCCCGTTCCTCACCCCACAGTGCCCTGCTCCACCCACTGCCACTCCTCATCTGTCACCCCCTGAGGACCACCTTATGTTATCCTATCTGAAATATGAGCAAGATCTCAAATGTCCCTCTGTCAATAGCTCCCTTGCCCTACCTTTCTTCCTCTAAAAACCTTGCATTTTAAAAATATATATTTGATTGGTTTCAGAGAGGGAAATAGAGATAGAAGCATTAATGATCATAGACAATCATTGATTGGCTGCTTCCTGCACATTCCAAACTGGGGATCAAAACCTTCCCTGGCCCCGCCCCGCATCCCTCTCTCAGGCGCAGGCCCCCAGTGGCGGTGCAACACTGAGGGAAGGAGCGGCGGGAGGCAGGGAACCATGGGGTGGCGGGGCGCCAAGGGCAGTGTCGGCATCTGGCATCTGTTCCTTCTGCACCCGGCCCTGCGACCGTCACCTCCTCTCCAGACCCCATCAGGGCCTTCGGGCCCTGATCACCTGCCAGACCTCGGGACCCCACCCATGCACGAATTTTGTGCACAGGGCCTCTAGTGTAACATATAATAGCTTCAACCTTAGCTACACATCAAAAAAACACCTGTGGGGTTTTCTACACACACACAGAGGCCCAATCCAACTGTGGACAAAATGAATCACTGTCTTCCCGGATAAGTTATGGATACCTGTATGAAGATGTTCCATAGATGATTTGGGTGTATACTTGTCCCCTGTGTACATGAAGCTAATGGTATTGTCATGATATCTTGGGCTCTCATATCCAAAAGATTTTAATATAACTGTTATGAAAATATCAAGCAAGGTAGTATTGCTTATTGATTGGTGGTGTGGACTCTGGAGCTAGACTTCCTCAGTACAATTTATTAATTTTGTTACTTTGAGGATACTACTTAATTTGTCTAAAACTTAGTTTCATGATGCATAAAATAGGGTAAATTTTGTTAAGTAGCATATGCAAATTGACCGAATGGCGGAACAACCGGTCACTATGACATGTACTGACCATCAGGGGTCAGATGCTCAATGCAGGAGCTGCCCCCTGGTACTCAATGCGCTCTCACAGGGGGAGCGCCGCTTAGCCAGAAACTGGGCTCACAGCTGGAGAGTGCAGCGGCAGTGGCGGGAGCCTCCCGCCTCTACAGCAGTGCTAAGGATATCCAATTGCCAGCTTACTCCTGCTCCCCGCAGGGATTGGGCATAAGCCATCAGTCGGACATCCCTCGAGGGCTCCCAGACTGTAAGAGGGTGCAGGCCGGGCTGAGTAATTCCCCCCTCGCAGTGGATGAATTTCATGCACTGGGCCTCTAGTATACAAATAAAGCAGTTCAGCACAGTGCCTAACACATATTAACTCCCCAAAGTTTAACGTAGCTGTGTAACAGTACACTGATATTACAGTAAAAAATGTCAAGAGTGTAGTCATTACATGCTGTGGAGAACAACCACCAATCTTGGGGTCAGGTGAGTAGGCTTCCTAGAGGTTATGTGAAATATGATAGGAAGCTGTTGAGTGGGATCATTCCAAGACATAAGATGTATTGTAGCGATATCTTTGAGAAGGATAAGCAGAGGAGTATATGAGTTTTTTTATACTTATAGTTAGTAATAGACTTGTTTAAAGTTATAGTTAGTAATAGACTTAACGTCTAAGTTCCTTAGTATTTGATTTTGAATCTCAGTCTACCTTTAATTTAATTTGATTTATATTACTATGCTGTGTACCTGAAACTAATAGATAATAATATTGAATATAATTTAAAACAAATTTTCTTAAAGAAAGGAAAAAAATTGCAAAGTACTTATTACTCTTCCCCTTCTGTGCCTTTGCTTTCATGGTGATTTGTGAGTATTTGATATCCCCAACTCCTTGTTCTTAAAATGCTCAGGAGTACCTAAACCCTATCATGAACATAGTAGGACTTTAAAATGTCACCATATTGAATTAAGGGAGAAGAACCAGTTATCTTCTCTCTTTCTCCCCAAGTTGTCTTCTTTAATGTTAGTATAATAGGGGAGCTATTATGTCTATATAATGCTAACGTGGAAGTCTAAATAACAAACAAATCCAATTTATATATGCAGAGGTGCCTACATTGGAGTTAATAGATTTTGTATATTCAAGAGCCAGGTTTTGTTTTTTTTAACAATACAGAAAATGCTTTTGATAAGTGAGTATTTCTTATCTCTTCATAGATATAGTTCAGTCATAATATTTAAATTTTAATGCCAAACTAGTGGTGCCTATTTATTCCCTAGTTTGTTTAGAGAAGTAAGCAACACCATATTTTGTCTCTATCTTTGAAGCAAGAAAAAGAGGGAAAAAAGAAAGGAAAATTGGTAAGGAGATGAGCAGAGAGGAGAATTGAAAATGTATATCAGGTGTAATTTTACCCCCTTGCAAGATCTTACAATGACAGGGTTGGAAGTAGAGGACCTGGAATGTTAGCTTCTCTGTAAACCACAGTCATCAAACCTACTCAGAAAACCAAAGTGTGTGCTGATCAGGATAACACCAGGCCAATGGGACTGAGCTGGGGGGAGTTAAACTTCTTTCCCTTTGCACTTTTTCCACTATATCATTATTTCAAGGACACATGAATTTGAATATTGACAGACACATTTGACACTTTACCCTGTAGCCCAGTTGTGGGGCATGTCAGCTTTTTTCACAGTAATGAGGAATTTGTCATATCACAAGTTCCAAAAGCCAGGCTTGTAAACATTGCTATATTGTACACTGTTTTTGTACTGTGTTAAATGGATACACACTGCTTTTTCCCAGGAGAAAACTGTGATTGATTTCTAATTAATAAATATTTAATTGAAAACGTGTTTGAAATGGATTTTACAGTTGGTTTTTGAAAAGTGCCAACACTTAGGAGAAATTTGACTTTTAATGATTTCTCCCCACCATTTTCTGTACATATTATATAATGTACCTTCCAGTTTCCATACTATATAATACGATCAAAATTGGGTATTTTATACCCTAGCCAGTTTGGCTCAGTGCATAGAGTGTCGGCCTGCGGACCGAAGGGTCCCGGGTTTGATTCTGGTCAAGGGCACGTATCTTGGTTGCAGGTTCCCTGGCCCTAGTCTGGGTGCATGCAGGAGGCAGCCAATCAGTGTGTCTCCCTCACATTGATGTTTTTCTCTGTCTCTCCCTCTCCCTTCCACTCTCTCTAAAATTCAATGGAAAAATATCCTTAGGTGGGGATTAACAAAAATAAAAAATTGGGTATTTTACTAATGTAATTTATCGAAGTGAGTGTGATCTATTTTAATTAAAATCTCTTTGGAAATGAATATGTTAGTAAAATATCTGTGTAAATGTTCTTGGTCATTGCACTAGTTATCCCATAGACTTTCTGCATTATTCCATCCTATTAACTGAAGCCCCCAAATCCCAAGTTACACTTTTTTGGAGGGTAATTTACTGTTTGGGAATGGAGAATACATGTCCACCTTTGAAAACGATGTAGTAAATGGAGCTAGATACCTAGGGCAGTGTTCCTAGACATCACATCATCCTAGTCACCTGTGAACAGAGAGACCTTGCCTGATTGTGAATCATTGTTGATAACTACATCGCTGGAAATGAGAGGAACCCATAGCAGAGAGAATTCCAGAGGGGATTGACATCTGACAACATTGCCAGTATCCCATGCAGTTATGATTTTGGAGTGATATTTTGAAAAAAGTATTATATTGGTAAAGCCGGTCCTATCTATTAATACGTTACTGTACCATCATCACAATGATATGTAAAAACATTCATTTCCTACAACTCTTTCTCAAACTTAAACCTTTCCCACTCATAATTTTCCTTTGTTCCAATTTCCATTTTATATACAGGATGGGGCAAAAGTAGGTTTACAGTTGTTCATATGAAAAATAATACAATAATAAAAAATAACACAAGAATAAGCTCTGTTTCCTGTACCTATTTTTGTTTCACTCTGTATGATGCTGTATTTTATAAGTTGCCTTGATCACTTTGTAATAAAACAGGTAGGTAAGTAAATAAATCTAGAATGTGACAGATCTTAATTTTGACATGAATGTAAGCCATTATCAGAGGTATCACAAAGCAATGTGACAAAATGGAAGAAAGCACTAGGCTTGGGTTCAGGTTCTGGCTCTGCAATTTTCCAATGTAGGGCCAGAGCTTTGGCTTCTCTTAGTCTCTCAGTGTTCTCATCTGCTAATGAGGACAGTAACTCCTATACCAAGCATGTCAAACTCAAAGGCTAACACGGGCCAAATAATCAAGGTTAAGTTTATGTGGACCCCAAAAAACAAAAGTTTCAATTTTCATAGAAATGTAAGTTTATTTCAGTACAGACATGCTGAATATAAAGGGATGAAATAAATGACTAATCATTAACATAAAATAATAGGACATTGTAATAAAAATTAATATGTTTTCTTGAACATTAACTTAACAGACACTGAATAACTGCACAAACTAATAAGCGTAATGCAAATATATTTTTCTTGTTCTCCGAAAGCGAAATAATCTCTGTTGCGCACACCAAACAAGTCAGTCTAAAACTAATGACATGGCAATCGGCTGCTAAAATGTTCGCTGCTAGTATTAGTGGAGTGAAATGGTGAGCCTATGCGTAAGGCGCATAAGGGAAATGAATGTAACATGAGTATAGTAATCAGTCATTAGCGAACATTGTAGTTTGTTATTAATAGCTTGTGCCCTTGTGCACAGATTTGTGCACATTGAAAAGAAATTAATTAGAAGGTGGCCTGCGGGGCAGGACTGGGCAGAATGGGCCAGACATGCCCTGAAGCCAACTTCTCACGGTCCCTCCCTGGTCCACCGCACCTGGGGCTGTGCTGTGGCTCAACGAGTGTCTGTGGAGTGAACAGGGTCCCTCTGGCAGGTGGGGTCCCTCGGCCTGGCCTGCGGGGATCAGGCAAAAGCCGGCTCTCTGACATCCCCTGAGGGGTCCCAGATTGCAAGAGGGCAGTTCTTTGGTGACACACTCTTGAATTGGGCTCCCTCCTCTCTGGTTCTGGGATGTATCACCCAAGAACCGCCACTGCCAAGTCACTGCAGCTTGGCAGCTCCTGCATTGAGCATCTGCTCCGTGGTGGTCAGTGCGGGTCATACCTACTGGATGGTCGGATGGTCACTTAGCCTTTGATATATATATAGATTATTTATAACAGGATATTGTAAAAATTAAGTGATGAAATTTTTATTAAAACATTTCTTACATAACGTTATATTGGCTGTGCTGCAAAAATATTTGTTGTGGCCCCAACCAGTTTGGCTCAGTGGATAGAGCATCGGCCTGCAGACTGAAGGGTCCCAGGTTCGATTCCGGTCAAGGGCATATACCTTGTTGCGGGTACATCCCCAATAGAGGGTGTGCAGGAGACAGCTGATAGATGTTTCTCTCTCATTGATGTTTCTAACTCTCTATCCCTCTCCCTTTCTCTCTGTAAATAAATCAATAAAATATATTTTTTTAAATAAATAAATAAATTTTATTTGTGAGCCGCATGTGGCCTGCAGGCCATGAGTTTAATGAGGATGATTTTAATGAGGATTAAATCCCATTATATTTGGGAAAGTATATGGCATACACTATAAACTTAGTCAAATGCTCGTTGAATTCAGATCGGATTTTCACAGGTTAGGAAAAATATTTTTATTTTTGCCCCTTTACAACCTATAATTACTGTGACTAAAATGGTCTAAATTGTCACATTCACTAGGAACATTCTGGATCTGAGCATCCCATTTGTGAAGCCTGAAGGAATGCTGTGTTTGTGCTGTGCCCACGGAAAGAGGGGCTTATTTATTGAGACTCCATGTTATCTCTGTGCCTATAGACAAGGCGAGAGGAAGACATTCTCCTAGCCTCCAAAGCAGGAACCTAAAATACATTTTCTTATAGAAGCTGTGCTATCAATAGGATTAATTTGTCACGGTTTCCCCACAAAAGCTATTCATCCTTAATATAATTAAACAGCTGTGCACCTATGAAAATATAACTATACTCACCATATTTCTTATAACAAATGAGCCTTTCTCTCAGGTGGATCTAGACTTAGTTTATAGAAACCTGTTACCCTTCATTCTGAGCAAGATTTTTGAAGAATGTAAATTTCTTAAACTTGTTCCATGTCCAAGCCAAAATCTCTGTACTCAGGAGACTTGTTAATACAGTAATATTATATTGTTGCTTAAGAAAATTTTATGCTTTGATGAACAGTTATAAGAATACTTTCTCATATGTAATTTTGGAGAGGAGTGTAAAATAATAGAAGAAGAAGAAGAAAAAAACTTTGGGTTAGTGTGCTGGGTTTATTTTTTAAAAGCTATAATATGTCCGCTTCCCCCCTCCCTTTTCCACAGTTTTCTTAATTTCAGAAAGTGTGGCTTTTCTTTTTTGTGGTTGTTGTTTTTTGTTAATCCTTACCCGAGGATATTTTCTCCATTGATTTTTTCATAGAGAGTGGGAGGGAAGGATAGAGACAGAGAGAAACATCAATGTGAGAAAGACACACCAATTGGTTGTGCCCTCCCCTCCCACACATGCCCCATCCTGGGTGGGGATTGAGCTTGCAATGGAGGTAGGAAGTATGGGATCGAACCCACGACCCTTCAGTCCGCAGGCCTATGATCCAACCACTGAGCCAAACCGGTAGGGCCAGAAAGTATGACTTTTAGAAAAGAGCTCTATCTTTGATATTGGTGACTTGTTGTAAATTTTAAAATAATTACAGTAATTTAGAGGTATTTCACGTTAATGGAATTGTTAAGAATAGTCACGACATTGTTCTGAATAGATAGCCATATACAAGCATCTTTTCTCAATTATTAGAAAAAAGATTTGAAATATGTTCCTTTTGGGAATTGGTGCAATGTTAATAATACCTCCCACAAGTATTATTTATGTGGAGATATAATGTTGTAAAACTCAAGTGAAAAGCTCTGCAAGTTGCAAAAACACTATGTCAATAATATTTTGAAATTATCTGTGAAAAGGACATCTGAAAGGAAATGAGGAGTTCTGGATCCTAGCCCTTTTATCTCTGACTATAACCTTTAGCAAGTCAACCTTTTAGCTCTGCCTTCTCTTCTTGAAAATTAAGACAGGGTCTGAGGGATTGCCCATCCTTCCAACTGTGAGTTTCTAATATTCTTGTTATTAAAATTTGAGATGAAAAGAAATTAGTCATCCTGTACATAGAATGAATGTTTCACTAAGAGTTATTAATAGTATAATTTTATATTGCAAACTGGTCTTTAAAAAACATAAAAAATTCAATTTTATTCTTTGTTTCTAAGTGTTTTGTGATTTATGTGCTATTTTTTATCAGACTTCTTTATTTTGAGAAAGAAAATATTTTTAGGTGCATATCTTACCCTTCTCATTTCATGCCACTTCTCCTTAATTTCCCAACCCCCAAAATATCCTCCCTATGAGTACACACTTTAAAAGTAAGTCTGGTCCTAACCGGTTTGGCTCAGTGGATAGAGTGTCGGCCTGCAGACTGAAAGGTCCCAGGTTCAATTCTAGTCAAGGGCCTGTACCTTGGTTGTGGGCACATCCCCAGTAGGAGGTGTGCAGGAGGCAGCTGATCGATGTTTCTCTCTCATTGATGTTTCTAACTTTCTATCCCTCTCCCTTCCTCTCTGTAAAACATCAATAAAATATATTTTTAAAATAAATAAATAAATAAAGGTAAGTCTGGCACAGGCCGATGTGGCTCAGTTGGTTAGAACATTGTCCCATGCACCTGCACCAAAAGGTTGTCATTTTGATGGTCAGGGCACATGCCTGGGTTGCAGCCTCCATTTCAGGTAGGGGACATGCAGGAGGCAGCCAATCAATGTTCAGATGTCACATCTATGTTTCTCCTTCTCTCTCCTTCTCTCTCCTTCTCCTTTCCTCTCTCTCTAAAAATCAATTTTTTAAAAAA